>NC_140590.1:943325447-944525447 GCF_964204655.1 Triturus cristatus | reverse complement strand
GAATTCACAAAGCAGCCAAAGTTCTGCACTACTGAGTTAAGATCCACTTGAACAACCAAATATACAAATGCAGCATCTAGAGCCATGCGTGAGGTAGAGACTGCAATGCAACAAACAGGAGAGGAAACTGTGGATTTCGAACACTTACTAGCACAACTGAACGACAAACAGAAATACATTTATATTGAAGCGAACTATGTAATAGAGCGTGGATTTCTGCATTAGAAGAAAGCATGTGAATGTTCTTCATTTAAGCCAATTCTACTATATATCAGTGGTTAAGCTGGACGTGGGAAAAGCATGTTACTTAAAGTTCTCACCGCTTATCTGCAGAGGACTACAGAATCAACTTTATCACTTGTAGTAACTGCAACAACTGGATTAGCTGCACAGAACATTAAAGGAATTACTTTACACCAACTACTTATGCTACCTGTTGAAAATGACAATAAGATTGAATATCAGAAGTTATCTGGTGAAGCTTGTCATGAGGTGTCAAGAGTATTGAAGAAACTGAAGCTTTTGATCATCGATGAGGTGAGCATGGTTTCGAACTTAAAGCTTGCCTTTGTACACTTAAGAATGCCGCAGATTTTTAAAACAGAGGGCCCGATTCACAAAAGTAATCTGAGACAAAATCCTAACTTTATTACTTTCGGTATTCACGAAAGGCATTGTAGCGCGGTGGAGAAGCAAGGAGTAGGAGAGCAGTATATCTTGGTTTACTTCGTTTATTGTAGAGTCATAAACGGGCAAGTGGAACAAATCTCTTCTCACAAATTAAGCATAAATTTAAAGTCTCGGCAAGTCTCTCTCGGGTTCCTTCCCAGGAGGGATCTACGTCAGGCTTCCTTCTTCAGCCTTGTCACACCAAAGGGAAAAGAGGCGTCTTGTAGACTTGGCAGTCCGCCGGTGGTTTCCCAAAAAAAGAAAAGAAAACAAGAGAACTATGTAAAGGCCGTCGTTTAGCGGCGCATTGTTCCTTAGGAAGGGGAAGTGAGGGAACACCAAATACCTAGCCCTGCACCGAGTGTGGGCGAAAGGGTTGGGGTAGGGGTAGTGACGTGCTCGGGGATCCTAGGTTACGGGGTACTAGGGCTCTCCCGTTTGGCTCCCCGCCTCACCCCTTGGCTCCCGCCCCGTACTGGCGTGTTCCAGAGAGCCCCTAGGGTCCCCCGTACCTTGTCAAGCCATGCCCCTCCAGGGACATGGCTCGCGTGCTGGCGGTACCGGATGAGGTCCGGCTCCCTTCTTTCGGCTGGTCCCTCGGTCCCCAGCGGAATCGTCCGGTCGTCGTCGCGGCCCTCCTGAACCTCGGGGTCAGCTTCCTCGTCCCAGGCGCGCGGCGGTATCCACCAGGTCTGGATGGCTTCGGTTGCGGCTCTTCTCTCTGTCGCTCCCCGCGTTGTTCCCCTTTCTCCTTCGTCTTCCGGGTTTTGACGATCCGCCTCTGTGTCACGTGATCGGGTCAGCTGGTGTGCTTCCTCCTGACGTCGTACCCTTGAGTTAAAGGGGAAGAGATCTGACGAGTCCGTTCCCGGCTGTAAAAGGAGACAAGGAGAGAGGTAAGCGGCAAATGGATCCTCCTGCGGTTCGTCTGGGGACGGTCCGTCACACATCCCTTCCCCAGCATGTTCCCGATCGGGGAACAGAGGGACGCGGGAGAGGAAGTCTGCGTTCCCGTTGTCCACCCCCTTCCGATGCCTGACCTCGAAGGAGAAGGGTTGCAGGGAAAGGAACCAGCGCAGGATACGAGGATTTTGCCCCTTGTTGCGGCTCATCCACAGTAAGGGGGCATGGTCCGTATAAAGTATGAAGTGGGAGCCTTCCAAGTAATAACGCAGTTTATCAATAGCCCATTTCAGAGCCAGGCATTCTTTCTCGATGACAGGGTATCGCTGTTCCCTCGGGAACAACTTGCGACTGAGAAATATGACAGGATGCTCCACATTGGTGGCGGACAGTTGGGACAAGACAGCCCCCAACCCATGCTCTGAAGCATCAGTGTGTAGGATGAACGGTTTGGTGAAGTCTGGTGAGTGGAGCACCGGGCTGGAGGTTATGGCTTGTTTCAGGAGGTGGAAGGCGTTCAGGACAGCTGGAGAGGGGTGGTTGAGTGCGGAGGGCGGTGTCCCTTTCTGGAGGAGGTTTGTGAGGGGAGAGGCGATCTCCGAATACTGGGGTATAAACCTCCTGTAATAACCAAGGAGACCTAAAAACGCCCTCACTTCTTTCCGTGTCTGGGGAAAGGGTGTCTGGGGAAAGGGTGTCTCAGTGATGGCCCTGACCTTTTCCACCTGGGGTTCTATAAGGCCTTCTCCCAACAGATATCCCAAATACCTGACCTTCTGGAACCCTACAGTTGATTTTTTTGCGTTGACATGCAACCCTGCGTGCTCTAAGGCCTGTAGGACGCTTTCTAGGTGTAGGAGATGTTCCTCCCAGGAGGGACTGAAGACGACAATGTCGTCTAGGTATGCTGAGCAGTAGTGTTGATGCCCTGCTAGGACCTTATTCATAAGCCGCTGGAAGGTGGCAGGTGCCCCATGCAGACCAAAGGGTAAGACGGTGAACTCGTAGAGGCCCATGGGTGTAGAAAAGGCGGTTTTCTCCCGATCCTCCGGTCTGAGGGGGACCTGCCAATATCCTTTGGTTAGGTCGATGGTGGTGATGTACTGTGCGGTTCCAAGCCTCTCTATCAGTTCGTCTATGCGTGGAAGGGGGTAGGCGTCACACTTGGAGATCGCATTGACCGCCCGGAAGTCCATGCAAAACCTGACCGAGCCGTCCGGTTTAGGGACCAACACAATCGGGGAGGACCAGTCGCTTTGTGAGGGTTGGATGACCTTTAACTCGAGCATGTTCTCTACCTCCTTCCGTATGGCTTCCCGTCTGGCTGCAGGTATGCGATAAGGTTTGAGCCGTACTCGTTTCCCGGGGACAGTGTCTATACGGTGCTCAGCCAGACTAGTTTTCCCAGGACGATCAGAAAAGAGGTGTGAATATTTGTGTAGGACCCTGTGTAGGGAGGTCTTTTGTTCTGTCAAGAGGTCGGGGTTCACCACTAGTTGACATAGGGTGGAGGCATCGCCCGTAAGGGGTTCGATAGAATGGATCTCCTTGGGGAGAGGTCCTAGCCACTTCTTCAGGAGATTAATGTGGTACAACTGGGTACGACGGGGTGTGATTTGTATTCGGTAGGTGGTAAGCCCAACCTTCTCCAGAATCTTAAAAGGGCCTTGCCATTCGGACCGAACCTTAGACAGGGAAGAAGGCAACAGGACCAGGACCCAGTCCCCTTTCTCAAGGACCCTCCATTTTTTCCCTTTATCATAGACAGTTTGTTGTTTTCGCTGAGCCTTTTCAAGGTTGGAGTCAGCAAATTCCCTGAGATTTCCTAGCTTAGAGCGCAGCCTCTGGGTATAGTCAAGAAAGGTCCGGGTCTCCTCTTCCGTCTCGTGCTCCCAGCTTTCCTTGGTTATCTCCAAGAGACTGCGAGGTTCTCTCCCATATAAGAGTTGCAATGGGGAACACCCTAGGCTGTCTTGGGGTTGGCTCCGGATGGCATACAGGGCCAGGGGGAGAAGGAGGTCCCATTCTCTGCCTTCTACTGTCAAGAGTTTTTTTAAGGTCAACTTTAACGTGGCATTGTAGCGCTCGCACAACCCGTCTGTTTGGGGGTGATAGACCGACGTTTTTAAGTGGGCGATGTCTAAGGTCTTGCAGATTTGCTTCATTAGCCTAGACACAAAAGGTGTTCCTTGGTCCGTTAATATTTCCCTGGGGATCCCTACGCGAGAAAACAACTCTATCAGCTTTGTGCTGATATTCTGGGTAGTAGGGGTCCTTAGGGGAAAAGCCTCGGGGTATCTGGTAGCGTAGTCGACCACTACTAAGGCGTACAAGCAACCGTTCTTGGTGCGTGGCAGAGGCCCTATGAGATCCATCGCTACCCTCTCAAAGGGTCGGCCTATGATTGGTAGCGGTTGTAAGGGAACACCCGGGGGCCGGTAAGGGTTTTTCCTTTGACATACCTCGCATTCGCGACTATATTTTGTAACCTGAGAAAATATTCCTGGCCAATAGAAATGTTGCAAAATCATCTGCGTGGTTTTCTGTGCTCCCCTATGTCCGGCTAGTAAGTGAGTGTGAGCGTAAAACAGTACTTGCTCTCGGAAGCTTTGGGGAACTAGTAGCTGCAGCATCCCGCCCTTTTCTCCCTGCCTATACAAGAGGTCCTTTTCTATGATGAACCTGGGGTACACGACAGGAGGGTTGGTTTTTATTTCTTTGGCCTGAGTCCAAGCATTCTGAAGGGTGGGATCATTCAGCTGACAGAACCGAAAACTACCATCCTGAAGCCACGGCCTCTGGGTTAGCAATGATGAGGGAACTGGACTCCGAAGACTAGGGTCTTGTACACGGCACCTTAAGAGAGAAAGAAAGTCCGGGTTGTCTTGGCCTACTATCATCTCCTCAGGGAGGGAAGGGACTATACCCAACTTAGCGTTCAACACCCTCCCACTGGGTAGTCTGACGGGAACTGTAGAGAGGGGATAGACCTTGACATCTCCGTGTACACACCTGATGGGGACAGTGTCCATATGAGAGGGATCTAACGGAGGCAAGATGGAGGTGCGAATGACAGACTGGCGGCAGCCTGAGTCTAACAGCGCTTTTACGGGGGTTTTATTCACAGTCACACTTACATAAAAGGCTGGACCCAGTTCGTCTGTGTACAGGATGGGACGGGGAAGGTAGCTCACATCCATTGGCTCATCTGTTACCTTCCTCCGTGGGCAAAGCCGGGCGATGTGGCCCAACTCTCCACAATCGAAACACTGTGGACCCTTTGATGAGAGAGGTTCGGGACGGTACTGTCGAGGTCTGGGTGGGGGTTCGGGTCCGAGTCGAGGTGTTTTTTTCTCAGGTTTCGGGTGAGGAGTAGGGGCACGAGAGGATTTCTCGATTTCCCAGGGGTAGGAGCGGGGCTGCGCCCGGTAATAGGACGTGGCCATATTAACTGCTTCTTCTGGGGACAATCCTGAATGTTGTTTTAGCCACCTTTGTATGGGATAAGGAAGGGCTTCAAGGAACTGTTCTAAATAGATCTGCTCCATGATCTCCTCTTTACTGTGTAGGTCCGGTCTGAGCCATTTGTCCGCGGCTGACTTTAGCTTGAAGTAAAAAGTTTTGGGATTATCGGCTCCGGACCAACGCTCCTTCCTAAAGCGGACCCGATACGCCTCAGGGTCTAAGCCCAAGTGGTCCAACACGACCCGTTTTATCTCAAGATATGGTGCGTTACTATGGGGGTTGGCCACCTGGTAGGCGGCTTGGGTCTCTCCCGTAAGTAACGGGGCCAAAAAGAAGGGCCACTTAACTTCGGGCCACCCTGACGCGCGTGCGGCCCTCTCGAAATTCAACAAGAAGGAATCAGGATCCTCCCCAGGCTGATACTTCTGTAGGGACACGTGTGGCCCAGTGCCTGCCTTGTTTTGCAATTGCACAACCAACTCTTGTCGGTCGTCAGCCACCTTCTGAAGCCGCTCCACTTGTCCTGCCATACTGTCCTTGAACATGGTCCTATCAGCTTGGGCGGACGTCATCTGTTTTTCAACGGCCCACTCCAGCTTCTCCTGGCCGCGGATCAATTGTTGGATTAAGTTCTCCATGATGGGGCGTTATAAGATCCCACTTCTGACACCACGTGTAGCGCGGTGGAGAAGCAAGGAGTAGGAGAGCAGTATATCTTGGTTTACTTCGTTTATTACCGGATGAGGTCCGGCTCCCTTCTTTCGGCTGGTCCCTCGGTCCCCAGCGGAATCGTCCGGTCGTCGTCGCGGCCCTCCTGAACCTCGGGCTCAGCTTCCTCGTCCCAGGCACGCGGCGGTATCCACCAGGTCTGGATGGCTTCGGTTGCGGCTCTTCTCTCTGTCGCTCCCCGCGTTGTTCCCCTTTCTCCTTCGTCTTCCGGGTTTTGACGATCCGCCTCTGTGTCACGTGATCGGGTCAGCTGGTGTGCTTCCTCCTGACGTCGTACCCTTGAGTTAAAGGGGAAGAGATCTGACGAGTCCGTTCCCGGCTGTAAAAGGAGACAAGGAGAGAGGTAAGCGGGAAATGGATCCTCCTGCGGTTCGTCTGGGGACGGTCCGTCACAGGCATGTAGGAGTAATAAAGGTAGGATTCCTAACTTTACTACTCCTAAACTGAGAAAAATCCTAACTTTGCAACTTTCAGTATTCACAAAAGACATTTAGGAGTAGTAAAGTTAGGATTCCTAACTTTGCTACTCCTAAATGCCTTTTGTGAATACCAAAAGTCGTAAAGTTAGGAGTTTTCTCAGTTTAGGAATTGTAAGGTTAGGAATCCTAAATTTACTACTCCTAAATGCCTTTTGTGAATACCAAAAGTCGTAAAGTTAGGATTTTCTCTCAGATTACTTTTGTGAATCAGGCCCAATGTATGATGTGCTGTTTGGAGCAAAGCATTTAACTGTCTTCAGTGACCTACTGCAACTCACCCCCATCAAAGGACAGCCTGTTTTCAAGACAATTCTCCATAATGAAACAAGGAATTATTTGGGCAGTATTGGCGATGTAACTATTTGGTTAAACTTTGAATACAAGGAACCAGTGAAGAATATGGGTCAAGCATCTGACGTGGAAAACAGAAATATCCTGAAGGACATTAGAGTAGGAGTTCTGACAAAGGAGGGAAAATGTGCTTTAAGTCGACTTACCAAGAAACAATTTTCATCTGAGTACACAGCAGCACAACTAATGTAAAATGTAATTGAAAAAGACATATCCATAGTCTGTTTAATGCCTACACTTCAAGATTGCTCCAACTTTGACAATTAGTGAAGCTGAAGAAATAAGATATTTTGGAAATTACAGCTATCAATAAAATGGAACACCAGGGAGTAACAATATGACTAACTGAGAAACTACAAGCAAAATTCTGTTCTTTGGAGAAGTCTGTGTGGAGAACTGCAGGATCACAAAAGTGTTTATTGGTATGCAAAAAAATCTCGAATCATTTTGAGGCGTAATTTAAAGGTGGCGGAAGGGTTAGTAAACGGTGCTATGGGCAAAGTTATTGATTGCATCAATTTGCCAAATAGGAATGAGTTTGAGTACTTAGCCATAAAATCTGATCTGATTGATGGTGTGAAGCAGATTGGCTGATGTATTGTATGTTTTGTGCTTGTGAAGGACTTACATGTGCGGCAGCAACAGTTTCCAGTGTCTCTAGCATATGTTGTAACTCTCCATAAATCTAAAGGTTTAAGTGTAGACACAGATTTTATTAATATTGTAAGTACAGTATTTAACAAAGGTATGTTGTATGTAGCATTATCCCGAGTTAGAACATTGTCCTGCTTCTTTTGAGTTGATTTGATGATAAGAAAGTTAGTGCTGATGCAAGCTGTGTAAGAGAGTACGATCGTTTAAGAAGTCTATACGCTCCTCATTTAGGTTAGTACCCAGTTTTTGAGAACCGGGTAATCTGTACAGAGTGGAAGCTTACAAAAGAGTTGACTGATGTTCAAGAAAAGAAAGCAAACCTGTACAAGCTAGAAGGTGTTAAGAAGAAAAAACAGGAAAATGAGGGAGATATTGTAGTATACCAATTGGAAACAGTTCAGGTGTTAACTGCTATGCTAATGTTGTTCTCCATGTACTGTTTCATTTACAACATCTTGTAACTCAAATTGAAGAAAAACCAGATAGGAGATTGTGTTCTGCGCTGATTCATTTGCTCTAATGTTTACTCAGTACCAGATCTTTAATACATTCTGCTTCAGGCATTTGAGACCTTTTAGCTGTATGTAGCATATCACTAATATTTACTCTCAACAGTCAACAAGACACACAAGAATGTATAATAGTCATGCTTGGAGTTTTAGATGAAGAAGGAATACATATTAATGACTTTTTTGGACTGAATTACAAATGCAACCATTACTGTGAAGATTGCTCATTTACACCCACCACTCAAATACATTTTGAGCGATTTGTGTACTTAACACCACCAGATTGCAAAACTGTACCTTTTGACAGATTTATTAAAAACACAAACCAAACTATGTACTGCCCAAATTGTGGATAAGATGTTATGTCTACATTGCATCTACAAAGAACTGGGAAATACCATATATTAATGTTACAACTATGCAGATCAGATGGATCTAAACTGGAAACCGAAATAAACTTCAAAGCTAGACAAATATCAATTTCTGAAAAAAATCAGAGGACCCTAGCTGTTATCTTTCATGAAGGAGTTAACATAACTTCTGGACATTACACTGTATATTCAAAGATTGAAAGTGGATGGATGGAATACAATGACAGCAAACTTAAATTCAAACCAAACCTGACATTCAAACTTGTGAAATTCTTATCTCTTGTTTCTTCAACCAAAGTTCTAAGGAGTATTTTTGTTTCTTGTGCGTGGCTTGCCAATGTTTTAGACATCATTCTGCCTATCAGGGGTGATGTCTTCAAAAAGTTCCCCAAAATTCAAAAGTCCTTTTACCTTCCACAAATGAATTAATATAGCATATGGATAATACACTCTCAAATTAAAGGCAGCAATGGAACATAATGACATAATGGAATCACAACAACCTTCAATTGACACCAAAACTACCTTGCAAACTTCAAATTCGTCACCTCTTGTTTCTTCAACCCAACTTTTATGTACTATTTCTGGATAAAATCTAATATATTTTGTATCTACATGGCTGATCGTCATAATAGATATTGTTCGGACTACTAGGGGTGATATTTTGAAAAGGATCTCCAAACTTCAACTTTGGAGTACATTTATTAGTAGCTGTGTAACAGGTATAATAAAGGGAACAATTTTAAGATATATTTGTTTACCTTAGTGATGTGTAAGTAAAACAACAGCTAAACCAATTGTAGTGAGTGCAATGCATAGTGTCACTTATTTACAATGGTGTACTGTGCAGTTATGTTTTTTTTCCCTACAATCCATACAATTGTTTTTTCCCCACTGTTCTAGGTTGAAGCTTCATATAGCACCTAATTAAGCTGTAAGCTGTGAACATTGAAAAGGGAAAATAAAATGTTTTACTATATTGGAATACACTATTACAGCATGAAAATTGTATACTGTTTTGTTTCTTGAAATTTGTAAATCAAATGGTAACTGATATTTGTATTCTTGTTCGTTTACAGCAGGTTTTGGAGTGATAAGTGTTTAGATGTATCAAGCTACATCTAGTGCTGCAGACATATTTCTTTGATATACTCATGCAGAGGGTCTTCATGTATAAAACACAGTTGATATCCCTTCCCACCAGTTTCTTTTACCATACATACTCAGCAAAGCTGTCATTATGTACATCACCAATGAATTGGAGCAAATGCTTCAAATCCCACAGGACGCAGTCAAACCAAACCAGCGCACGTTCAGGTTTTACGTTCCCTACGTCTGCTTGCATCAGGAAGTTAACAAAATACTGTTGGATTTTCTGATGGTATATCCCAGAGTGCATTGTCCAGAGTTTTTTCCAAACTTGTTGGATGTGATGCTCTCCAAAATCAATGTGCATATATTTTTCTAAATAGCCATGCTGATTTGCTGTGAACTAAATTGAATTTTCTCTACATTGAACAATTTTCTAACGTTATAGGATCCGTGGATGGTACACATATTCTTATAATTCCACTCTCAGCAACCAAATTCCTCTAAAGAAACAGAAAGCATCCACACTCCCTTGACGTTCAAGTGGTTTGCAATGCAGATTATATTATAATGGACATTGTTGCCCGCTATCCTGGGAGCACTCATGACTCTTTCATCTTTCGCACTTGTGCACTCTATAGTTGACTAGCCCGAGGGAAATGGATATGTAACCTGTAATAGGGGGTACACACTGTACTTACGATTTACTACTTTTTATTGTTTTGTTACAGGTGACAGTGCTTATGCCATTCCTTCTTGGATCTTGCCTCCTTGCCATTTATCAGTGGATCTTGAGTCCTTATTTGCAGCCGAGGTCCTTCAGGGAAATGCGTTATAATGCTGCGCACAAACAAACCAGGAATGTGATTGAAAGAATCTTTGGGATTTTGAAGGGCAGATTTCAATGCCATCATAGAGATGAGGGTGCTTTAAAGTATACAGCTGAGACTGCATGTAAAACAGTAGCGGTGTATGCAATATTGCATAACATGGCAATGTGGAGAGTATAAACACAAGAAATAATTGATGATGAAGCTGATGGTGATGAGGATTCCCCTCCCAACTAACAAAGAATGATGGACAACAATTTAAGTGCAGATGAAGGAAGAGCCCGGAGTCAAGAAAATACAGATGCTTATGCTTAATTCGAAGTAATATGTCAACAAAAAAGAGATTAATAGAATTGTGTTGCACATTGTATCATAATATTAACGTTTTTCGGTTGCATTACAGATGTGTGTTTATTGCTTTGTTGGTCAATAAGTTCGACAATAAGAAAATCTAATTTTACATTACTATATTCCAACATTCATGTATGTCTCCGTAATATTCTACATTAATTTGTTCTTTGGTCTAGTACCTGTTTGTCGGCTGATTACCTGGAGGTTTTACTTCACCACTTTTATTCATACGACATTTCTGTAACATTGAGTCATGCACAGATATAATGGTGCCACTTGTCACTCTCTGGAGTTGAAATGGCAGACCTTTGATGGAAGTAGGGCTCAGTTTAACCTCCAATACATTACTAATTTTCATAAGTTCTTGTTCATCAAACCATTCTGTCTAGTCATTGGACCTGAAAAATGTAGTGATCTGCAAGTGGTTAATTTTCCATCAGTCTCAGCCAATTTTTAATTGAAATATCAGACGAGCTGCTTATGTCTCTGTTCGTTCCCCTCTTCCAGAAAGGCTTGACATAGTGCTTGTACAACATTTGTCATGTCTGAAATACTCTTGGACAATAATAGAAAACCTATATGAATGTTTTGTTGTAAATCAGTTACCCTATGTGACAAATCACATGTCGCTCTATGCTGTTGTTCTTTTTTTACAATGAACATAGCACTCTCCAGTTTGCGAAAATGTTGTGTTAAGGGCCGTGCATCCCCCCTGCATTTTGTTCATGTCTCTGAGACCTCGACCTATTTGTCACTGAATCTACTTCAGACTGACCCTGTGTGACAGAAACAGTAGCAGAAGTGGTAGTGGATGTGTTTTGAATTATTGTGTCCTCAGAAGTGGTGGGTGGTAAGAAGTCTTCTGGTCCGATATATTCTAGGTTCAGTACTGTTTAGGTCTTGTCACCTGGGGTATTTGTGGGAGTAAGCTGTGGTTCTTAAGCCTGGAAAGTTGCAGCTGCCTCTTCTTGACGTTCCACAGTGATAGTGTTGCTTGTTTCTTTGCATGACAAAAACATTTTTAAAAAACATTCATAATTATTTATATTTTATATTTCTGTTCCATTTGAATACTCTCATATTTGTTATATGTTGAGGACTGTTACTCAACTAAGTATGGTATTTAGTTATAGTTTTATTGCAAAAAATAACATCCCCAACTACAAGTCCTATAATGCTTTGCAATATTACTAAATGTATTTATATAAATAGCTAGATAGTGATATTGATGGTTTGATATTTATATTTTTTAACATTTTTATCATGTACAACGAATTGACTTCCAGACAAAAATGCAGTAGATATTGTACAACATTGCACTTACCACTTCCAGTGACTCCTGTGCTCAAAGTGTCAATTAAAGATACACCACTGATCGCTTCTGGGTGAAATGTTGTTGCAATTAATTCTTCCATCACAGTAGGTAGAGTTCCGGTACTCAGTCTTCCTCCAGCCGCAGTTGTTTCCCTTTGATGCTAACCTCCCCTTCGTTCGTAATCAGAGGTCATACAACCACTTTCTCACTTCTTTTGAGGTATGTTTTTTTTCTCTTACTGCGTTTATACGATGCCTGCTTTTTGCCCAAATACTTTTGTGGGTGTACTCTAGGATCCTGAAGGGGGCATTTCCCCCCAAAAGATTTTCCTTTTCACTAACCCACTCCTCAACTAGTATTTCACGTTTAGCATCACTGAACTTGTGATTCCTTTTTCTGCTGGCATCTTGTGCACCTTCTTGGCATGCCAATATCCACTCAGATTTGACAGTGTTAGTACCTACTTCACAAAGCTCCTTGCTCATCTTCTGCAAACACAGGCACTCTACCTTTTTACTTCCTGGTTTGCTGATGTCATCATGAATGGACATGGTAACATTTGCAATTTTCGACTGCTGTTCACAGTTTGCAACTACTATTCGTAATTTGCATTTCGGTTTTAAAGATTCCTTATTTAGAAATAACGAATCACTATGATTCGTTAACACTGGAGGGTACCTTTTCATAAATTCTAAATAAGAAATCACAAATTACTAATTGGTATAATTTGCATTGTGCGATTTCCTATTTGTGTTTTTCTGTCAAGAGGTAGAGAGTTTATTTTCCACCCAGGAAATATCTGGGAACTAGGCAATAAATAGTGCTTTTAAGTGTACTGTGGGCCAATAACATCTATTAAAAGCTGTTAGAATTCAAAGGTACATATACATGACTGATGCATGAAAACCAGAGGGGTGGGCAGTGCTCACATAAAGGAATTTCTGGAAACATAAGTGCAAATAGTGCATTTTTTAAAGATACCTGGCCCATAACATTGGTTAAAACTTGAGAGAAGAGTTTGGGGAATTTAGTGACAAAAGCCAATTCTAAAGCACATTTGTCCAAATGTGCCACTAACACCACAATGTTGTTTTAAGACATGCCTGTAATGGAGTGTGGCCATACTTTATAGCTATCAGAATAGTAAGAAATGGGGTTCCGTAGAGTCTGATACCTCTGGAGGGCAGTCTGAATATGGCAAAATAAAACACATTTGAGAAAAACCTGACATATGACGCATTCAGCCTTAGATTTACCTGTTTTTCAGATACCTAGCTTTATCACAACATCTCTGTAGTTAAGGAACCTTTCTGTATAGTCGCAGTCAAAAATAAACATAATTAGCATTATAGTTTCATCTCACCATTATGGAACATCATTGTACACATACGTGTTTCACAGCGGTTGTTTCCTGGCTGGAGTCTGGAAATTTGGCACTCTGGGGCATATTTACAAGGGAATGGCGGAGTTTGGTGTTAAGCACAAAATGCTAACACCACTCTTCGCCATTCCGAAAATGGAGGGATGAGCCTTATTTACAAAGATGCAGCCCATCCCTGCTTTTATCCCAGGCGATGGCGCTAAATTATGCCGCCTAGCGCCAACGCAGGCACCCTTGCACCATACTGCAAGGGTGCCTGTATTGAAGAAATTCTTGTTTATGTCAGGAAAGTGTCCCTTACTGCACATAAACATCAAAAATGCCAATTCAAATCTTCTATGTGTGCTGCATTGTGCAGCACACATAGAAGTTGCAAATTGTCATTTATGTGCAGGACATAAACAAAGTTCCTGCACATAAACAATCATTCATGGCGTTTTGCTATTTCTGTGTGTGCTGCACAATGCAGCACACAGAAAGAGCAAAAACGAGGAGAAATAAGGCATTTCTCCTCGTTTCGCCATGTTAAGCCAGGGTTTCCCTCGTCTTTGGCGCTTCCTCCTATTTGCACTAGTCTTGTAAATAGGGGGCAGCTTAAAAATCAATGGGTGTTGTGGCGAAACGCCCACCGCAACACCCATTGCCCACCCCTTCCATGTTAAATATAGCGTGAAAGGGTGCCTTAATGCCGCCTTGTAAATAAGGCAAAGCCCCTATCACCACAGGAACTTTCTTAAAAGTGAAGTTCCTATGGCAATTGTAAATATGCGCCAGTGTTCTTTAGGGACATGTTTATTTTGTAGTGCTAATTTAGATTGCCCTAGGAGAAAGCATAAAAACAGAGCAGGGGAAGTGAAAAAGAGAGTGCAGACTATTGAAGGTACTATGCAACCCCCAGGAGGGACTGTGAAGAGCCTGGAAGCTCTGATGAAAGCAACACAAAGTAAAGATAAGGATTTCAAATTAAGATCATGAAGAACTAAAGTAGATTTTCTGAGGCCAGGGTGAGCGAAGCAAATAGCTAGAAGAACTAGGAGGCTCACGCCTCTGAGGACACTTGAATTTGGTACAAGCTTACAGATCACATGCCCTCATACCGATACCAGGTTTGCTATAGAGGCCTGTTGGTACTTATATACTGCTGGGCAGAAATTCAACTCTATAGCGAGCCAGAGAAAAGGGAGAACTAAGATTCAGAGGTGCACACATTTAAATATACATCAGCTTCACCATCAGAGTGCAATTAGAGAGGACAGTGTGTTTTGCGATGGGAATATCCCCTGCATGGTGTGCATTCATGTTTCCTGCCCTGAGTTCCTGACAGCGAGTATCTGGTATCCTGGTTTTAGACTTTTTGGCCCCTGCCTCATTCTAATCTAGGTTGTACATAGGCCTAGGCTGGTCGTTAGTGAGGTTCTTGACCTGTCTTGTGACCAAGTGGGGTGCACCAAGCATGCCCTCATTTGACAGTAAACTACTGTCCCTATCATGGTTTAGCATCTAAAGCGATGGTGGCAGTGTAAAGTGTTTTGTGAATCAGTAATTGTACCCAGACCTTTTTATAAGCATCACTGGAGTGGAGGTCTTCTGGCCCACTCATATAAAGTTCTGCCTCTATGCACCAAGCCAGGTCCTGCCGTTAACATCCCAGTGAATGTTATATGTTTGACTGCGTGTGTAGCGTTTGTGGTACATGCATTACGTGTAGAATGAACCAGAATAATGTAGGCCTGCTGGACCAATTTTGGAAGCCCCCGGCCTGACCAAGTGCACAAGATGGAGATGAGGTTGCTTTTCCAGAGAGTGGTAGTTAATGCTGATGTTCCTGAAGCTTGGAGGCAGAAGGCCTAGACACTGAAGTGGTAAAAGAGGCGACAGGACCCCCTTTAAAAATTTAATTGGGTCCTTTGGCTGAGATGAGATGCTAATTATTCATCCTGAGCATGGCCAATTAGTAGACGGTGGGGGTGAAAGATTTGACTTTGCTGACAAGAGTGTGATGGATCCTTTAAGTGAGGCCAGCTTTTTGTCCCATTCTAGATCACTTTTCAATGTGGCAGTTGATAGCTGGTGCAGAAAGTGTACACATCTTTGTGCCTCTACCATGGGGGCTCAAAATCTGAGATAACCCTGCTCAAAGGCTATGTCTGGAGAACAGCCAGAAGAGGACACATTAAAGAAGAGCCACTCCAAACCGATTATGAAAGTACTAAAAGAGAATCCACAGCTGCTGACCCACTGGTTGTTCCAGTTCCAAATTCTTTTTGACCATAAAGGGAGTGTTGCGCACAGTACTCTGTGGACCTCTGTGTAACCAGAGCTGGGATCTACCTGGCAATCAACTTTCCCGAGGCAAGGGGACATGACCCGGAAGGAAAAATTATCTCCCTATCCTGAAGCACCTTGAAACTAACTTGCCTTTGTAGAGAGGGAAAGAGTGAGCCAACTCTGCAGGAGGTATAATTGAATAGATGATTGAGCCAGAAGCAAATGATCCTGGAACTGAGTGACCATCTAACCAGAGAGACTCACAAAAGCAATCAAGATGCACCCTCATTTGCGAGCAGTCTCTCCTGTCAAACGACTTGTACTGTGGCACTATCCTGAAGTTGTGCCAGAGCGGACTGTGCCACTTTGAAATTGTAACAGAGCGGGCAGAGCTGCTATGACTGTAGTCCAGAATATTGAGGATGGAATATCAAGTGGTTGTCATATCATGAACAAAATATCGAAATCCAAAGTATGTATATATAAGGAAGTATGGATTTACTATTCTTAATTCCACACCTACGTACCTTGAAGATCTATAAATCATGACGGTAAATATATGTGAAGTTAAGGATAGCAAGTCTACACATACTTAACTGTGAATATTTCAGTCACAATATTGTGGCCACTCAATATTTCATTCTCAATATACCATATGTACACCCCGCTGTGAAATTCTGAAGTGTTTAAGTGGACTGTGCTACTACAACAGCCCGGAAGGTGCCCAAGCAGACTGAGCCGCCCTGACGACTGACTGAACCTGATCGAACTGTTCCACTATCCTAGCACCATCACCTGAGTTGGAGTTGTATCTGAGGCAGTCCTGTGACCTCTGATCCTGCAGCTCACCCCTCAACTTGCCCAAAGCCAAGAAGTAGTCTTGCAATCAGGTAGAAACCTGTGACAATGATGGAGTATGTACGCCTGCTCAGACTCCAGGAAGAAGCCTCCACTGCTGCTCTTAGTGACCTTGATCTGAGTGCCGAAGCGCTCTTGACCAACATGTCTTCTTCTGGAAGAGGGAAGGACAGCCAGATGTGTGCTGCAAGTCCCTGCCATGGATGTTACTTAGACGAAGCTCCACGGTGGTGAAATAAACAAACTATTGAGACTATTAAAATGCACCGAGCACACAAATTTTAGTGTGGGGGATACCACTGCATCTGTGCTTGACAATACATCTGCCCACAGATCAACTCAAACCTGGTAATAGGGTTGAGAGTGAGGGGAGGAGGGAATTAATAATCCCTGGGTACAGTGGCACCACGCCAGTGAAATACCCATATCTGTACTCAGTAGTGTGGAGTATTACATTTTCTGCGTATATTAAAGTACTTTCTTTTTTTTAAAAGGCAAGCACTCAGTTGAATATTCTGATTACTGTGCTGCTGGGGTATTGTTCAGTCTTGAGTTTGAAGAACCACCAAACTACCTCTCTGATAAGCCTGTAACTGTTCGCCTTCACTACCACTGAGAGTGAAGCGCTGAAGCCAAGTTTGCAGAGCCAAAATAGGACAGATCCTGGGATATTAATGGCAAATGACCCCAGCCAATATGACGGAGGCCCAGTTTCTCCTGCTTGCACTGTGGCCACTCGAACAGGGTCTGATAGTGTGCGAGTGAGGGTCAAGAAAATACTTCGGGCCATATGTAGGAAGGCAAATTGCGATCGCAAATGCTGAAATTCGCCGAATTTCGGCATTTGCAATCGCAATTTGGGCAGTGTGCTATGTAGCACACAAAAACCCACACGCAAAATAAGGAATCGCAAAATTTGCGATTCCTTATTTTGCTAATGCATTTAAGGAATCCCAAATTGCGATTCCTTAAATGCAATGTAGGAAGCACCCAAGTTGTGCAATTTTGGCTTAAGGAATCGCATATTACCACCAACCTCAGGTTGGTGGTAATTTGCGATTTCCTTCAAAAATGCACTTTTTTGCATTTTTCAAAGTGCCATGTGGCGCACATACATGCCCTTAGCGCATGTATGTGCGCCACATGTGCACACATGTTAATTTCAGGGGTGCAAAAGGGTGTCCTATTGACACCCTTGCAACCTTGAAATTGCATTCTCAATTTGCGATTCTCTAATTGAGAATCGCAAATTGAGAATGTCTTCCTATTCATTCCTATGGGCCTTCTAGCCCATAGGAATGAATGGCAAGGTATTCCTTATTTGCGAATCTCAATTTGAGATTCGCAAATAAGGAATAGGTGGGAATCACAAAATATTTTGCTAATCCTACCTACATTCCGTTTTGCAATTCTCTAATTGCGAATCCCTAAAAATTGCAATTAGAGAATCGCAAAACACGTTTTACCTACATATGGCCCTTTGTATTTTGTACCACTCAACAAGGCACTCACTGTCTTCATTCCATAAGTGTTGAATTTATTCTTTAGAGCAGAGGTCTTCAAACGTTTTTGCTCTGAGCCCCCCCTAAGCAAAATGTTTTGAGGTCGGGCCCCACTCCAAAACTTTATGGCAAGAATTGGGAGAGCAGGACGGACATGGCTGCGTGCAGGAGGTGGGGCTTATGAGATGATTTCACAAGTACTTTTCTATAGTTCATAAACCACACTAAATATGAGACTTATAAAACAGAAAATGCATCAAACAAAAACATGTATTATCCCAAAAATACTGCTCCCCAGAATTGAGTTTGTTTGTGAGCCCCTCACACCTTTGCACCCAAATGCAACTACTACTACTACTGTACTAATGATAACTGCAGTCCTGAGTAGCAAGCTATCTCCTCTGCCTCTTTCACCTCTTCCCCATCATGCCTTACCATCACTCAAATCTTGAAACAGGCTCTCTGTCACATTCGAAAAAAAGAGCTCCCATGTTGTATCTCTTTTTTCTGCAAGGGTGACCTCGGTCGTAATGCTAGAAAGGAAAATCATCTCCCATGCCCCTTTTTTTAAAGGTAGACAGTCATATTTGTGAAGCAGTGGGCGACTCAAACCCCTGGGCCTCAGCACTGCTGCATCTGCTTCATTAATGATAACCAACAGTGGCCACTTACACACCTGGCAACAGTACCTGCTGCACTGATGAATGGCCCCTTAAAAAACAAGCATTTACAATGCAATGGTCTCGGCATTAGTAAAGTTAGAGCTATTGGCATTGTTTATGACATTGTTTTTGGGTAAGTTTTTGTTGTTAAAACATTTAAACAAAAGGTATTGTTATTTCCAATGTTAATACCTTAATAAGTCTTAAATGCAACATTTATTGCCTTTGTACTTACAGACAGAGTTACCTACACATATATTGAGTTAGCTATTGATACAGTAAATACTAATGTTTTTTTTGTACTGTTTTCTAAAGATAAGCAAACCATAATGTCATTAGCAATTCGAATAGCTGTAACTTTAACAATAGTAGTATTGTTGGGTGACCTACTGTTTAGATAGTGTACTATTACATGAGTAATAGTTGTGAAGAGAAAGAGAAAGGTTTGAATAGGACGTTCTATATTCTAAATGGAGGAGTAATTATCCTTATCCAAGTGCATTAAGTAATATTTAGAAATTATATATATTTTTTTTTTAGTAATACTAGTACCCAATTCTTGCAAAATGTATACATAAGTCATTGTGTAATTATTTATCCGAATGGCGCATATAAATACATGCAAGTACATATCAAACATTATTTCGTAGAAAAAATAAACAGTAAGTCAAATGTGATTTAAGATTTTTATTAACTAAAATATTTATTTTGTATGTATCCATTTTATTCAAAGTTACAAAAGTAGTTATCTTTTTGCATATTGCATAATTTAATCTTCGTCGAGAATTTCGACAATGTGTTCATTTTGAAATATTATATTTAGTGTTTTCGGTAGGTGTGGCATAAGAGCCTCTGAAAAGTCCTCAATATCTGCTGGAATTTGTAGGTGGTCCATTAAAAGCGTATTGCTTATTTGTACCGATTTTAAATGTTCATTATCTTGAATTTGTATGGTAATGGTGCTTTTTTCCTGAGTTGTATTTTCGAGTCCATATATAGTTATCTGCAGTTGTTCTTGGGGTGGCTCAATTTTCTGCAAATAGAAAAAAACATCAGTTATAAAACCCATTTTTTACTGTCTATTTTTTTTTTTCTATATTTTAACGTGCTTTTCAGAGAAATAAAAAATTTCTATAGATGCTGAAGGAATTTCTTCAAGATTTTTCTGTGAATTGCATTTGTTCTGCGCGGTTCAGAGAATGTGAAAAATGTAGTTGAAGGCAAAGACCCAAAGTGCGTACTTATGTGTTCTTACCTATGGAATTTATGAAGGCGGTGTTGTATTTTTTTTGATGCAGAGTGTTTCTAAATGTAATGCAAGATGATGTAAAGGTGTCAGATATTTATAGAAATGTATGTTTATATGGCACATTTTGTGAAAAATTTGCAATAGAATTCGAATATGCACAGGAAAGTAGTGAGAGAGTGCAAATAAACTCTAAGTTAAGTAATAGGTAATGTAAAATCGAAAAGTGCATTTAAGGCAGTTTTTGATTAGTATGTATTCCAAAAAGGTAAATATAGACATAGATAGAGAGTTGGATGTTGCTTTGCTTGAGATGTAGTAATGTATGATTCTGGTGCTATTCTAATAGTAAGTTAGTGCTATATATAAAGTAAGATATTTTATGTTTCCATGTGTTTGTAGGTAAGGTGTAGATATGGACAAAAATAGTTAATATGGCATGGTTATGGACTAGCATTTTAAAATGTGTGCAAAATTATTATAATGAAAGGTGTAGTATGATTTGCAATGTATTGACCTACATGTTTTGAAGTTTGTCGTTAGGTGTTGAGCTGTAGGAAAGGTAAACAGAAAAGTTGTTTGTGATATTTCGAGAGTGTTTTGTATGAATGTATATGCATGTATTTAAAGGCGATATAGTATTTTGGTGTTTCATCTATGTGTATGAGATTTATGTGTAGAATTCCAAATTGTATGCTGAAAAAAGAGCAACTGATGTTACTACGTGTGATATAAAAATGGTGAATTTAATGAGTCTTCTGTTATAGATGTGTAAGTAATTTCTTTGCAAAGAATACATTTTTTGTTTTTCGCATTGTCTTTTTACTTTGTACTTACTTGCAATTGTGTATTCCGAGTAGAATTTAATATTTTTTCGTTGTTAAATTCATGCACTGTCAGATGGGTTATTTTTATGTAGCTCCCAAGTTCGATGGGAAAGTCCGCTGCGTCCCTCCACATTGTTATTTTCACTGAGTCTGTTGCATCGTTTACTGTTATTGATTTTAGTTTTGTTTCTTGTCCTCCAATGAATACAGTTTTGGTTTCTTCCTCCTGTTAAATTTGATAAACAATCATTGTTATTGGTTCTTGCATAGATAGTATACACTTGTGCTGTATCTTTGTTTATTGGAGAGAACATGCGAGTGAAAAGTTTGTTGATTGTTGTGGTGTATTAGTTGTGTAATAGTGTGTGCTACAGTGTGTATGTTAGAGAGTGTGCGTTAGAGACTTTTGTATGGAAGTATATATATGATATAATTTGTAGGAGAGTGCACATAAAAGAGTAGATGATGATATTTTGTATAGCTATCATTTTTACAAGTGTTTGAAATAAATAGTAAAAATACTTTACATGTTTGAAACTTGTGGGACTGTTCCATGTAATCAACACTTTACAGTGCATTTAGTGTCCGATGTGTATTTTTACAGATGTTAATGTTTTTTTTCGTAAATTATATTAGTTAAATATAATTTAGATTGTAAAATGAGCGAGTAGAGTTGCTAGGATATTGTATGTGTTGTGCAGTAAGTATAGTGCTATTAGCAGCAATGTTGTGTATTCTATTTGAGTTTCTACATCGATTAGTCCTAAATATAGCCTTTAGATGTTATTTCTCTATAAAAAATTGTTGTATGCTTGTAGTAGATTGTACTACAGAGTATTGGCAAAGTTTAAGTAGCAATGAATGAGATAGAGAGTGTCCGTTTTTAACTATATGTAACCTTGTGGTGTGTGTAAAAGGAGTAAGCAACAGCTATTACTTGAAATGTTTGTAGATAGTATGTGTGTTGGAGTGAGTGTTGTATATAGTTTATAGTAAAGTGTGCTGCTAATAGTGTGTGTTTTAAAGAGTTGCAGTTACTAAATGGGTTTTGAATGTATGGTATAGTGGTTTGAAGAGTGTGATTACAAAGTGTGTGTGGCAGATAGTGTTGCTGATAGTATGTAAGTTTACAGACTACTACATGCAATAGTTAAGCACCTTAATTTTTTTATGATACGTACCTCTGATATTGTCCCTAATATGCTCATCAATGTCCGTAAATTAGCTTTTCTTATAGTTTTTATTGGAGAAACTGGGGGTGCAGGCGGCTGTAGCAAATATACTGCTTCTTGGGTTATTGTTTCCGGGAGCGTTAATGGTGGCATTCTCGAAATCTTTGTTTGTTTCGTTAAGATGATGACATTGTTCTTGTTTATAAAATTCCGAATTATAATTCCATTCCCTTCTTTTGTTAGCTTGAAAAAATCATCATTGTAGCAAGTTCCTTTAATGGACCCACTTTCATCAGCAAGAGCAATGTGGAATAAAATCTTATTTTCTTGCTTAGCGTTTTTGTAGTGTGTTTTTGCAGAGCATTTGACTATGTTTGCTCGTATTGCTTTTTGATACGGTTTGCTTTCCTCGTGTTTGGTTTCCTTAATTTCTTGTATAGAAATCATCTGCAACGAGACAAATAATGTAAGTAGACCTTCTGAATCTAGCATGTAAAGAAAGGAAATTCCTAAAGCAAAATAACATACCAATTGATAATTTCAGCTTATTAAATAGCTACCCATAATGCTTTGTGATCGCTATAGTAGGACTCTAGTATACCAAAGTGAGTTATCTCTTCATTAACATATATATGGTCTAAGGTTGAATTGTAGTCTGTTGTGTAGTTTTGTATTTTTTGGTGACATTGAAATTGGTTTTGCATGTATTCTAAAAGTAGTGTTGCATTATGTGATACTTGTGCTAAATCTATGTTGAAGTCGCCCATTATTATATATTTGTAGTTTGGGTAAAAGCTCAATACGCTAGTTAACACTTGAAAAAGTTTTTGTAGTTGTACATGTGGTGGTTTGTATATTATCACAAATAAGTAATCACAATTCTTTATAAATAAAGTAAAATGTAAAATTTCAATTTCGTGCTGTGTTTCATAAATTGGCAAAAGGCAAATATTTTTCTTGTAATAAATAGCAATCCCATGCTTGGTATTTTGATTATGGAATTTATCAAATAGCATCAGATGATAGTGGTCAATATATAATGAATGACTGTTCCCTTCCCTAGTTGTGTTTATTTCATTGAGACATATAATATCTGCCTTCATGATATTTGTGTCGGCTTGTATAGCTTTGTGATTTTTTTGTAGTGAACGTATGTTGTGTACAATAACATTAAAGTTTAGCAGATAATTACATAATTGTGGTACTGATATTTCTAATAGCATATCTGTCCTTAAGCGGGCCATTTCTTCATGAACCTTTGGGTGGACAACTATTTTGTCCTGCTGAAAGTTTTTAATATATATGTTTTCTAATGATTTTGCTCTGCTTAAAGCAACATAATGCAAATGATGTATTTTACTATTGTTAAAATGGATGTAAAGTGGTTCAATAGTTTCTCCTTGTGTTCTATGTATAGTACGTGCAGATGATTGGCGTAGTGGGAATTGCTTGCGTATTATTGTTATAAATTTTTGTGTAAATTGAAAATGTCTAGAGATAACATGAATTGGTGTCCAATGAGGTGAAATGTTACTGTGATATATGTGCCTATTTTCCTGTCTTGTTAATTTGCCAACATTTTCTTTATCAAAAAGAATCCATATCACATTTGGAATGCTATTGATAGTTTCTACTAATTCAACTATACCTGTTGCACCATTTGTTAAGCCATCGTTAACATTGATATTGCATGTTAGATCGTATCGTAATTTTAATGCAATATGCAATATAAATGGCAGGCCCATGGTCTTAGTTGCATCTGCAGGTAATTGCATTAGTATTTTTTTTTTTACAATTTCGCTTAGGTCAGATGCAACTGTATCTATTGCGGTTGATGTGTATACAGGGTATTTTGTTATATGTTGTAACAAAACTTCATTATTAATATTATTAACCTCTTTGTTTGTTGTCATTATATAAGGGATGGTTTTGGTAATGTTTTGGGGTGGGTCTTGCTCGCGTGTTTGTATTTGTATAATATCGTCATTAGTTTGTTTTCCTTCTCTTAATCTATTTAGTAATTGAGCAAATGGTAAGTCGTTTAGCTGTCTCATAATTTTTGTTAATTCAAACAACTTAAAGTGTGTTTGCCATAAATTTGTACTTACTGGTCTGTATGAATGCCTAGAATTTTCAAATATGTATGTGTCAAATACTGGTTTTAACTGATAAAAATCTCCAATAGCTAATATGGATATCCCACCAAAAGGGAGTTTGGACATTTTAATTTCTTGTAACCTGTTATGTATAAAATTGAAAAGATTTGCCCCTACCATTGATATTTCATCAATTATTAGCAATTTAAGATGCAATAATTCATTTTGAAGTGCACTCCTGTTCTCATGAGTGAGTGGTTTATGAGATAGCGATTGCGAAACTGGTATTTTGAATGTACTATGTAGCGTTTTACCATGGATGTTATGTGCTGCTTTGCCTGTTGGAGCTGTAAGCAATACATAAATGTTATCAGGATTTTCCCCTGCTTTGGTATTGTAATAGCGTAGTAATGTTTGGTAAAGGGCTGTTATAAGGAAGCTTTTCCCTACTCCTGCACCACCTGTGCAAAACGTATAGCAAGGTGTTTCTTTGGTTTTTATCCAATGCAAGTGATGGTATATAAAGTTAAGTTGCTCATCTGTAAGATTTTGCATCAAACTGTGATATTGGTCATCTGGCATTATATTATTGGTTAAAAGTTCATCATTACTTGTACTTCTAATGCCTAAATCAAATGATAAGTCATATAATAGTGGTTCATTTGTTTGAACTTCAGGACAAATGTTTTCGTCAGTTTCTATATCCATTGGAGGTATAAGTAATGCGTCCAATGTACAGTCTCCATTGGCATTAGGTGTTAAAGGGGTATTATGCCTATTATACTTAGTATGATTAGCGTCAACTATATTTTGAAGTTCTAGGTATTTTTCATAATATGTTTCCTTATTACCAATAATTTGATTTTCTACTCTCCAGGGATAATAAAGCATTAGCAATTCTCTGTAATAATTTTCAGGGTCATTTTTTTTATTAAACCTGCAATACCGAATTATTTTTTGTTTTTGCCGCTTTGTATAATCTGTTTCTGCAGTTTTATTTGGTATATTAATTTCAAGTTCTTCCTCATCCGAGCTATAAAAGTTGTTTTCGGTGAGGAAATTATCATGGTCTGTTGCATTTTTCTGCTTTCTATTTTTATGATTTCCATGATACATAGATGCATAGTCAGCTAATGTACACGTTTCCAAATCTGTAGGACGTTCGCTGTACTTTACTATTACATTATCATATTGTATTTGATTGGATGTATCAGGTAACAAATTTATAGTCTCAATGTCTTTTAATAAGTAGGTACGCTTTTCTGGAGGGCTTGTATTAATGAAAACATACGATCTAGAACTTTTGCGTAAAGGAATTTGAAGTATAAGATAGGCTGCTTCTTGCGCGCTTATTTCTGTACAGTTTAGGAATTTGTTACCTATATGCTTAAGCTGCTCTTTTATGCTTGGATTGTGATAAACTTCTTTTGCTGCTTGTGCAATCAACTTGCTCATTCCACGCTGTGATTTACTAATATATGATATTATATATACGGCACATGCATATGCGTCTAAGATGTATTGTATATCAATGTTTGCTTGCCATGCTTGTAAAATTGTCGTATTGTAGTTATTAATAAAGCATTCAGCTGGTGTTCTTTTTAGGAAAATTGTATTTTTTTCTATAATGCAGCGTATACATCTAACATATTGACTTAGATCTAGTTTCATTGTATCTAAAAACTGTTCAAAGGAATAATGTGAGAACTCTTGCGTGTTCATAGTTAGGTGGATTAGTTCGATTTTCTGTAAGAGCTCTTGATCAGTTTTGTCTAGTGGTAATGGTTCCAGTATAAAAGTTTCTGGCATTGGATATTTTGGGTACTGGTATTTGCATGTTCTTTTATGTTTAATACGACAATTTTTGGTATGTCCATGCTTTTGTAGTGGCAATAAAGGCTCGATATTTGTATCTTGTTGTTTTGCACAGGTTATATATTTATCTATAAAAGCTGTAACAGTAGTAACTTCTGAAGTTTCATACTGTGGAGCTCTTTCAATCCATATTATAGCATGTATATGTGGTGATCCTCTTTGTTGAAATTCTACTCTATAAAAGTAATCTATCACCTTGCCAATTGGGTTACTTTTATGCAGTAATATACAATTAAAGAATTTTCTAACTTGAAAGTCAAAATGTCGGGCACAAGTAATGGGATTTCTCTGTATTAATTTGCATTTTTCCTCCCATGACATTTTTTTGAATTCTTCTTCTGTACATTCTTTTTTTTTCTCAGTGCGTAATAGTATGTTGATTAAATGATACCATTTAGTTTCTGCTGCTGATAATGTTAAAAAAAATGTTGGTATCCCTAATTGTCTTATCATAGCAAATAAGTCTTTTTTGCATTGCTCCCAATATGGTGGTGAGCCACGTATTGTTTTTAGTATTTTATATCCCTCATTAAATTGGAAAATGCTATCTAATTTTTGTTTGATGTCTTTTGCTGTAATAATGTTACCATTGGTAAAATATTTTCTAAGTGAGATGTATATTTTGCTCTGTATTTGCTTAATATGCAACTTTTTCAATTTGAAGAAAACATTTGTCATGGACTTTGCTACTCTTAAATCATAACTTCTTAATTCCCATTGACATATTGTACTGTAATGTATTGGTACATGCCTTTCTTTGTTTGTTGGCCTTCGCTTCCCACAAAAAATAGTGGGGAAAGCTAAATATTCAGAATCTTTGTCTTCATATAGACCCCTTGGTGTGTTATATTCTGCAGGTGCCAAGTTAATAATGTTAATGCTTTCTGTAGTTATAGTTTCATTAGTTAGCATAGTATCTAAATTCCCAGCTGCAATGTTGTCTGATGAATCTGATGTATTGTTTGCATCAGAAGGGTCATTACAAGGTGGCATATTCTCTGGTGTATATTCCCAATCTTTATTAACAGTGACTCCATATTCTTGGAACATACTGCTAGTAGTTGCTAAATATAGAGCTGCACGCTTTACTTTGTTTGGCCTTACATTTTCGAAATGGGTATAGGATTTATAGCTTAATTTGCGTTTTAATTTTATTGGAATCGTCATGTTATCATTAATTTGTCTTGGTAAAACAGTTACAGTTGTCATAACATCGGCAGGAACGTTAACTACTGCACCTGAGAGAGATTTTTGGAAGCCTCGCGGCAGCGTTCTGATTTGTAAAAAAGGTATTCTTGGCGATACTAATCTCTCTTCTAAATTATGCAAGTGTAATTCAGGTGGGATATCAGGAAATGTCATCCCATTATAGAAAGAACATGGTGGTATTTTGTCCTTGGCAATATAGTTGTAACATGTCCGGCATATATCTTCTGTTTGATATTGACTAATGTTACATTCTATGAATTTAGCCCTTTTTTTTAACTTGTGCGTTGTTTGCAAACTTTGTTTATGCCATAACTGATTGCAAATAGTGCAAGCATACTCTGGGCCATATTTAATTTGTGCATGGAAAGTACTAATTGTGGCATTTGTCAAAGATGTTATATTTGTGGCATTAAGTGTATTTTCTGTTTCTTGTTCATGCAATCTTTTTCTGTTACAGTTATTTGGTTGTACTTCTATTGCATTTGGTTCATTGTGAATCCCAGCATTATGTGTAAATGTGTTTGTTATTGGATTGGGATTGTTAATAGCTATGATAGATTCAATATGACTTGTGGTTGTGGAATTCTCTGTATGCATTTGCCTATCGCTGTTGAGTGTTTCTGTAATTGTATTTTCTAGTTGTAACTCTATAGGTGTGATATGTATAGAGGCATGTAGAGTTAACTTAGTAGTATGGATATACAGGTCTCTTATAGGTGTAACTTTTTTCTCTCTATGTTTTCTTTGTGTTGTCTCAAGTGACAATTTGCTAATTTTGCGTACTGTAACTGGAGTGAAGTATAAAGTAAAACTTAACGAATGTGGTACTTTGTTCTGGAGAGCCAACGTTCTGATGTAATCAATAACCTGCTCAGGTGATTTGATTTGTAAAGCAATAGAGGTCCCCTTAGCAGGAGGTATTAATTCCTCATTTTGGCTATTTGAATTAAATACAAAGTATGCATGAATCGTTTTGAATATTGAAATAGTGTATGCATTAAAACAAATCAATATACCACTGTTCAAATGCATTGAAGTAAGGGTTCTCAAAAGCCTTGCATTTTGCATTTCTGTTTGCTTTTCCTCCAACGTTATGCTCTTTTTTTGCTTAATTGCATATATAACGCTATTGTGCTCTATGTAATTGGGTAAATATTGTGGTTGCATACAATTTTCTTTATTAATTGACTGCATTTCAATATATAGTGCATTTCCAAGTCCCATAATAGATTGCAAGTCTTGACTATCCCAACTATGTGCGGGTTTACAGTAGTTATGTAGAATAGCAAATAGACTATTTTGTATAGATTGTGTACACCTTGATGGTAGTGTAAGATTTGTTTGTGTTTGCTGTTTGTCTGTACTATTTACGACATTTATATGTTGTTGTGTTTGTGGCCAAAAAGTTTGTTCTATGTTGTTCTTGATGTTAATATGCATTTTGGACAATATAGTCTTGGGGTTATTTTTTGGGCTAAGTATTTTGTTACCCTGAGTGTTAGGTTTGTTTGTAGGATGGGAGCTTTGTATATATGCGTTATTATGCAAATCACTTGTTGAGCCTGTGATGTTTTGTGTCTGTATGTTTTTTGTATCACAACTCGTGACTCTTGTGTTGTGTCTAAGTGTATTTCTAAGTATATTTGCGTATGTCGGAGTATTATGTGAGTTACTTGCATATTCTGTTGTATCTATGCTAGTGCAGGTAGGTAGCGTCAGTTGTGCAGTTGTTATAGGCACAATGCAATTTTGTGAGGGGGGAATATGCTGATCACTAGCTAATGATGCTGATGGCTGAAGAGTACCTGCCTTTGATCTTTGGAGGCAATCTCTTTCATTTTGTATGCGAGTTCTTAATGTGTGTGTGAATAAATCTGTACATGCTTTAGTAGAATGCACATAAATATGCTTGTGTAATATGGCACTTGCATTTTTTTCTGCTATGAGCATTGCCTTATGTAGTGAATCTTTTTTAATTGGAATTATATCTATTGGAGTTAATTCATATGGTAAGTAATTACTATTGGGTCGCTTTAGACTATATGCCAGATTTGTTATGTACTGTATAAGCCCTTCAAATGATATTTGTATGGTAATACATGTCCCATTTGGGTGAGGCATTCCTGTGGTGTCGCGGCTATGCGAGTCAAATACAAAGTATGAATTTTCACTGTGCATAATAGCTATAACATACATATCCATGCAAAGTAAAACACCGCAATGCAAATTGAGTGCAGCTCTCAATACTGTTTGCATATTTGGCGAAGATGGGTCAAACTGTTTCAGTATATCCCCATAAGAAGGTTGTTTAAGCTTAAGCGAATAGATAGTGTCATTGTGTTGGATATAATTTGGTAAATCATCAGGATGCATAAGCTGTTCTTGATTTATGGAATGCATATCTATATATAAAGCATCCCCTAAGTCCATAATGGCATGTAAATCTTCTACAGTCCATGTATTAGCAGGTTTGTAGCTATTGTGTATGATTGCGAATGTGCTGTTTGGCAAACATTGTTTGCCCCGCGAAGTAGGAGAAAATTTGTTATGCCCTTGATGATAAGCTGCCTGCAGTATTTCCATGATATTAATAGCGACACCAAAATATTGTTCAAATAAACTGCCGGTATTAAACTACCTATTATAGGTTTGTATTGTAGCGTTCTTTGGATGCTGTATTTTAGTGTTGTAAGTTTCTTGTATGGACTATATATCTGTATGCTTCTATACAAGTATAATGCTAATTAGCATATATTAAAATTTATATACACTTTCTAACTTTTCTGAGTAGTTACTATTTATTTGTATAGCTATACAAGGTTCATGCAACTTCCCTTGTGCTGCTAATAACAGTAAGTAATAAATAGATGCTGTTCAGCAAACTAATTTCTGTGAGATAGGTTAGATGTATACTTTATTAAATTTATGCTATATGCATAGGATTCTAAAATGAATAGAAGTGTTTTCTAAGCATGCATTTGTTGTGTGTTTCTATACGCTTGTAGTGTTTCCACGAATGTTGTGCTTTAAGCAAAGGTCAGTGTTTCTTAAATAGTCTGTGAATGATGTTTACGGATTTGTAAGCACTAGACTTTCTCAACAGCCTATAGCTATCGTTAACAGAGGTTATGCATGCTGAAAACAATGAGTATGTTTCAAAAAATATATATATATATTCTAATGATCCCAACTGATTTGTTTTCACCATAGGCTGGTGTATCAACAATAAATTAAGATACTTTCACCTTGATGCCTTGAAAAAGAATGCGCAACTTCTCACAGTTATCTATGGAAGAATAAAAACAAGTATTAATGTTGATTTAGCATAGTAATATACAGTAAGTTGTCAATAGTAACGAAATTAAGTAATTTTTGCATGGCTCATAAAGTTGGTAGATGTAATAGAGGGAAAACACAAGTAGAAATTGTATCCCAAAGAGCAATACAGATGTAATAATATGGAGATGGTTTGTAGTGTAAGGTTTCTGTCGAGTATGGTAGAAAAAGTGTTGTAAAATGTAGCATAGTGTAGACAATGTGTAGCCAAAAAAGTGTACATCGAGAATGTGTAGCAGAATGTGAAGAAAAGAGTAGTAGAGTGTTTTTCTTAGAGTATAATATTTAAATAGTTTCATTAAAAAAGACAAACAGTACGGTACAAAAACAAAGGCAATAAAACTTGTCAGTGCTTCACATAATTCATCCCATGGTAGTCTGCAGCACGGAATTATGCAACATATTGGCGCATGCGCTAAGGTACAGGGGCTAAGGCAGAGGCGCAAAGTAACACGTGTCATGCCACATGTGTGAAGTCACAGAATGTGTGTGCTGTAAAGAGTAGATGGAAGAAATTGTGAATGAGAATGTATGCTAAAGAGTGTGTGGTACAGAATGTGTAATAGAGAATGCATGGTGTAAAAAGCATTGTGGCCAGTGTGTGCTATTACAGTTGAAAACAGGGACAGCAAACTGAAAAACTTTGAGAAAAAGTTGACAGAGCCTCACGTAAGTAACCCCATTGGAGTTTGCAGATTGGTTCTCACCTGCATGCTCACTTTCTCATCATCAGCTATTGTCAACTTAAAGGTTTAAAGTTTGAAAAAAGCTAGGTAAACAAAGAGGAGAGTAAAGAAGAGGCAGTGTGTCATACGTCAAGGAGTAGCGAGAGGAGTAAGAGTAATGTATGTACAGTACAATTTTAAAGGATAGTAGTGAGGATAAAGACAGTAGAGATGTAACCATTAGCTCTGGTGCATGTTGTGAAGATGTACACAAAAATGCGTGCAACAGGTAGTATGGTAAAGATTATGTATAATCATAGTGCATGAGAGTGTGCAACAGAGCGCGTGCAATAGAGCGCATGCAACAGCATGCATGCAACAGAGCGCATGGAAAGGAAAGAGGGCGTGTGGAAAGAGGGCGCGTGGAAAGAGGGCGCGGGGAAAGAGGGCGCGGGGAAAGAGGGCGCGGGGAAAGAGGGCGCAGGGAAAGAGGGTGCGGGGAAAGAGGGCGCGGGGAAAGAGGGCGCGGGGAAAGAGGGCGCGGGGAAAGAGGGCGCGGGGAAAGAGGGTGCATAAAGAAATAGTCTATTAATGGTGCAAACACTGAGCTATCTAAAGGATAAACTTTCTTAAAAATTTGACAGTGCCTTACATAAGTAACATCATTGCATTGTGCAGATTGGTTGTCATGTGCATGCTGACTTTCTCATCATTAGTTATTGCCAACAAATAGGCTGGAAGTGTGAAAAATTTGGCGGAAAATAAAGTGAGAATAAAGAAGAGCCAGTATGTAGTATACATGGAGTAGAAAGAGCAGTAAGAGTAGTGTGTGTAGTGTTTGCTTGATAGTAAAGGCTAGGAGGATAATAAAGGTAGTAGAGTTGTAAGCATTAGCTAGGGTGCATGTAGAGGAGATGTGTATTATAATTTGCACAGTAGCTAGTATGTTAAAGTGCATACCAAAAGACAGCGTGTAGTATTGCATAGAGCGTGTGGCAGAGAGGCTGTGGTAAAGAGCTGGTAGTACAGAGAGTGCCATAGAGGCTGTAAATATAGTGCGTGCTATAGAGTATATGCACCATGTTGTTATATGCGCTAAGTTACACGCGCTAAGTTACCTGCGCTAAGTCACAGTTGCTAAGCCACATGTGTCAAGTTACACAATGAGAGTACTGTAGAGAGTGGCTAAAAGAGTGTGAATGAGAATGTGTGCTAAAGAATGTGTGGTACAGAATGTATAATAGAGAATGCATGGTGTAAAAAGCAGTGTGTGCTATTACAATTAAAAACAGGGATAGAAAACTGAAAAACTTTGAGAAAAAGTTGACAGAGCCTCAGGTAAGTAACCCCATTGGAGTTTGCAGATTGGTGCTCACCTGCATGCTCACTTTCTCATCATCAGCTATTGTCAACTTAAATGTTCAAAGTTTGAAAAAGCCAGGAAAACAAAGAGGAGAGTAAAGAAGAGGCAGTGTGTCATACGTCAAGGAGTAGCAAGAGGAGTAAGAGTAATGTATGTACAGTACAATTTTAAAGGATAGTAGTGAGGATAAAGAGAGTGGAGATGTAAGCATTAGCTGTGGTGCATGTTGAGAAGATGTACCTAAAAATGTGTGCAACAGGTAGTATGCTAAAGATTATGTAAAATCATAGTGCATGAGAGTGTGTGTGGCAGAGAGCATTTAAGAAGTGCATGCAACAGAGTGTGTGCAAAAGAGTGTGTGCAAAAGAGTGTGTGCAAAAGAGTGTGTGCAACAGAGTGTGTGCAACAGAGTGTGTGCAACAGAGCGCGTGCAACAGAGCGCGTGCAACAGAGCGCGTGCAACAGAGCGCGTGCAACAGAGCGCATGCAACAGCATGCATGCAACAGAGTGCATGGCAAAGGAAAGAGGGCGCGTGGAAAGAGTGTGCGTGGAAAGAGGGCGCGTGGAAAGAGGGCGCGTGGAAAGAGGGCGCGTGGAAAGAGGGCGCGTGGAAAGAGGGCGCGTGGAAAGAGGGGGCGGGGAACGAGGGGGCGGGGAAAGAGGGGGCGGGGAAAGAGGGAAAGGGAAAGAGGGGGCGGGGAAAGAGGGCGCGGGGAAAGAGGAGGCGGGGAAGAGGGGGCGGGGAAGAGATTGCGGGAAAGAGGACGCGGGAAAGAGGGCGCGGGAAAAAGGGCGCGAGAAGAGGGCGCGAGAAGAGGGCGCGGGGAAAGAGGGGGCGGGGAAGAGGGGGCGGGGAAGAGGGGGCAGGGAAGAGGGTGCATAAAGAAATAGTCTATTAATGGTGAAAACACTGAGCTACGTAAAGGAAAAACTTTCCCAAAAAGTTGACAGTGCCTTACATAAGTAACATCATTGCATTGTGCAGATTGGTTGTCATGTGCATGCTCACTTTCTCAAAATTAGTTATTGCCAACAAATAGGCTGAAAGTGTCAAAAATGTAGGGGAAAATAAAGTGAGAATAAAGAAGAGACAGTATGTAGTATACATGGAGTAGAAAGAGCAGTAAGAGTAGTGTGTGTAGTGTTTGCCTGATAGTAAAGGATAGGAGGATAATAAAGGTAGTAGAGTTATAAGCATTAGCTAGGGTGCATGTAGAGGAGATGTGTATTACAATTTGCACAATAGGTAGTATGTTAAAGTGTATGCCAAAAGACAGCGTGTAGGAAAGTGGGTTGCATAGAGCGTGTGGCAGAGAGGCTGTGGTGAAGAGCTGGTAGTACAGATAGTGCCATAGAGGCTGTAAATATAGTGCGTGCTACAGAGTATATGCACCATGTTGTCATATGCGCTAAGTTACACGCGCTAAGTTACCTGCGCTAAGTCACAGTTGCTAAGCCACATGTGTCAAGTTACACAATGAGAGTACTGTAGAGAGTGGCTAAAAGAGTGTGAATGAGAATGTGTGCTAAAGAGTGTGTGTTGTGGAGTGTGTTTTGGAGAATGCATGGTGTAAAATGCATGCTGTGGTGTGTGCGCAATTTCTGTTGAAAACAGGGTTAGTAAAAGGAAATAATTGTATAAAAAGTTGACAGAGCATCGCGTAAGTAACACCATTGTAGTTTGCACATTGGTTCTCACCTGCATGCTCACTTTCTCATCATCAGCTATTGTCAACGTTTAGGTTTAAAATATGAAAAAGAAACGAAAACAAAGAGGAGAATAAAGAAGAGGCAGTGTGTCTTTTACGTTAAGGAGTAGCGAGAGGAGTAAGAGTAATGTATGTAGTGTTAAATTGTAAAGGATAGTGTTGAGGATAAAGGTCAGTAGTGATGTAAGCATTAGATGTGGTGTATGTTGAGGAGATGTACTTAAAAAGGTGTGCAACAGGTAGTATGGTAAAGAGTATGTAAAAGCATAGTGAATGATAGAGCGTATGGCAGAGAGCATTTAAGAAATGCATGCAACAGAGTGCGTGCAACAGAGCGCGTGCAATAGAGCGCGTGCAACAGTGTGCGTGCAAAAGAGTGTTTGTAGAGGATTAAAGTATATTATTGCTGGAAAAATTGACATAGGCAAAGTCCAAATCCCCTGGTAGTGTTGAGTGTTTAATGTCAGTAACACTATTGAGGTTTGCCAAATACTTTACTTGTATGTTCACTTCTTCATTGTTAAAATTCGGCAGCATATAGCTTGAAAGTTCCCCAAAAAAAGGATTAAAAAGAGGCGCGTCTAACGACCAACAGTAGTCTAAATGTAGGCATTAAGTATGATATATGTAGAGGAGGTGTCTCTAAAAAAGCGCGCTTTAAATTGTATTCTGTAAAATATAGCATGTTAAAGAGTGCATGTTAAAGATTGTATGGTAAACAGTGCAAACGCAAGACTGTTTGTAGAAAACTAAACTATATTGCTATCTAATAAATTCAACTGCTCTAACGTAAAAGTTGCCAGCGCCTCATGTTATTAACACCATTCGAGTTTTCCGATTGTTTTGCATGTGCATGCTTACTTCCCCATCAACAGCTAATGCCAAATGTGGTTTATATTCACATTTTCACGATGTCACACAGGCATTTACATAAACCTACACATACACACTGCTTCATTCAATCGTGAATTTAAGTACTCCATGCAAACTTCCCATTTTGCTAATTTCTTTAAAAGCAATAATACATTATTTGATTGTGCACAGCCATCTATGTATTGTTTTTTTTGGCCCAACTCTTTTCTCTCCCCTTTCCCATAGCAAGCATTTGTTGAGGAAGTTTCCCTCAGCCTGCCCCACGCTCTTCAGAATCATGAGTGTCTTTTTTTGCAACTTTTCTCTTTTGCCCAGCCGGACCCATATTTGATGGTGGGCATGTTTCTTCTATTTTATCTTTGGCCTTTTCCGGCTTATGTTTATGGCTGTGAGGCAAATTCTTCCTGAAGCAGTATGGCAAGCAATGTGCTATGTTTTTTGGCTGTTTTGTTGTTTGCTTGCTTTTTATCTAACTTTTTGTTTCTCGACCTTAAGCGGTGTGGGTCATTCCGGTGCAGCGGCGTGCAGGGAGTGCTTTCCTCGGTAAGTATGGTGCTGTTTGTGGGACTTAGGTAAGGCATATTGTAAGTAACTCATTTTTTTTTTCTGTTTCGTTACAGGTCTTCAGCAGTGAGGGTCGTTCCAGTGCGGCGGCATGCAGGGAGGCTTTTCCTTTGTAAGTATGGTGTTGTTTGCGGGACTTAGGTAAGGCATATTGTATGTTTTGTAACTAACTGTGTATCTTTGTTTGTTTACAGGGCTTCATCGTTCTGGGGTGCTACGGTGGAGATGCCTACATGGAGCACTTTCCCCAAATGTATGGTGCTGTTTGGGCTATGCATCTATTAAAAAAAGCTAGCATTAGCTACGATGTTTAAGAGGTGTGCTACAAATGGTGTGCAGTAAAGTATGTGTATTGAGAGTACGTGTGGAAGAGGGCGCGGGGAAGAGGGCGCGGGGAGGAGGGCGCGGGAAAGAGGGCGCGGGAAAGAGGGCGCGGGAAAGAGGGCGCGGGAAAGAGGGCGCGGGAAAGAGGGCGCGGGAAAGAGGGCGCGGGAAAGAGGGCGCGGGAAAGAGGGCGCGGGAAAGAGGGCGCGGGAAAGAGGGCACGGGAAAGAGGGCGTGAGAAAGAGGGCGCGGGAAAGAGTGCGCATAAATAAATAAATAGTGTATTAATGGTGAAAACACTGAGCTAGCTAAAGAAAATAGTTGCCCACAAAGTTGACAGTGCGTTACATAAGTAACACCATTGCATTGTGCAGATTGGTTGTCACGTGCATGCTCACTTTCTGTTTATTGGTTTTTTTTGACAAATAGGCTGAAAGTGTCCAAAAAGAAGTGGAAAAAAAGGTGAGAATAAAGAAGAGACAATATGTAGTATACATGAAAAAGTAGTTTTGAGCAGTAAAAGTATTGTGTGTAGTGTTTGACTGATAGTAAAGGATAGGAGGATAATAAAGGTAGTAGTTGGAAGCATTAGCTATGCAGCATGTAGAGGAGATGTGTATTACAATGTGTACAGTAGGTAGTATGTGAAAGCGCCTGCCAAAAGATAGCATGTAGAAAAGTGTGTGGCATACAGTGTGTGGCAGAGAGCCTGTGGTAAAGAGCTGGTAGTACAGAGAGTGCCATAGAGGCTGTAACTAAACTGCGTGCTACAGAGTATATGCACCATGCTGTCATATGCACTAAGTTACATGCGCTAATTTACCTGCGCTAAGTTACCTGCGCTAAGCCACATGTGGTAAGTTACACAATGAGAGTACTGTAGAGAGTGGATAAAAGAGTGTAAATGAGAGTGTGTGCTAAAGAGTGTGTGGTGTGAAGTGTGTTTTTGAGAATGCATGGTGCAAAATGCATGGTGTGGAGTGTGAGCAATTACTGTTGAAAACAGGGATAGGAAAAAGAAAAAATTTCAGAAAAAGTTGACAGAGCCTCACGTAAGTAACACCATTGGAGTTTGCAGATTGGTTCTCACCTGCATGCTCACTTTTTCATCATCAGCTATTGTCAACTTATAGTTTGAAAGTATGAGAAAAGCAAGGGAAACAAAGAGGAGTATAAAGAAGAGGCAGAGTGTAGTATACATAAAGGAGTAGCGACAGGAGCAAGAGTAATGTATGCAGTGCACAAATAATAAAGGATAGTAGTGAAGATAAAGGCATTAGAGATGTATGGTGCTGTTTGGGCTATGCATGTAGTAGAAAAAGCTAGCATTAGCTACGATGTTTAAGAGGTGTGCTAAAAATGGTGTGCAGTAAAGTATGTGTATTGAGACTACGTGTGGAAGAGGGCGCGGGGAAGAGGGCGCGAGGAAGACGGCGCGGGGAGGAGGGCGCGGGAAAGAGGGTGCGGGAAAGAGGGTGCGGGAAAGAGGGCGCGGGAAAGAGGGCGCGGGAAAGTGCGCGGAAAAGAGGGCTTGGGAAAGAGTGCGCATCAAAAAATAGTCTATTAATGGTGAAAACACAGCTAGCTAAAGAAAATAGTTGCCCACAAAGTTGACAGTGCGTGACATAAGTAACACCATTGCATTGTGCAGATTGGTTGTCACGTGCATGCTCACTTTCTGTTTATTATTTTTTTTTGACAAATAGGCTGAAAGTGTCCAAAAAGAAGGGAATAAAAAGTGTGAATAAAGAAGAGACAGTATGTACTATACATGAAGAAGTAGTTTTGAGCAGTAAAAGTAGTGTGTGTAGTGTTTGACTGATAGTAAAGGATAGGAGGATAATAATGGTAGTAGTTGGAAGCATTAGCTATGCTGCATGTAGAGGAGATGTGTATTACAATGTGTACAGTAGGTAGTATGTGAAAGCGCCTGCCAAAAGATAGCATGTAGAAAAGTGTGTGGCATACAGTGTGTGGCAGAGAGCCTGTGGTAAAGAGCTGGTAGTACAGAGAGTGCCATAGAGGCTGTAACTAAACTGCGTGCTACAGAGTATATGCACCATGCTGTCATATGCGCTAAGTTACATGCGCTAAGTTACCTGCGCTAAGCCACATGTGGTAAGTTACACAATGAGAGTACTGTAGAGAGTGGATAAAAGAGTGTAAATGAGAATGTGTGCTAAAGAGTGTGTGGTGTGAAGTGTGTTTTTGAGAATGCATGGTGCAAAATGCATGGTGTGGAGTGTGAGCAATTACTGTTGAAAACAGGGATAGGAAAATGAAAACAATTCAGAAAAAGTTGTCAGAGCCTCACGTAAGTAACACCATTGGAGTTTGCAGATTGGTTCTCACCTGCATGCTCACTTTCTCATCATCAGCTATTGTCAACTTATAGTTTGAAAGTATGAGAAAAGCAAGGGAAACAAAGAGGAGTATAAAGAAGAGGCATAGTGTAGCATACATAAAGGAGTAGCGACAGGAGCAAGAGTAATGTATGCAGTGTACAAATAATAAAGGATAGTAGTGAAGATAAAGGCATTAGAGATGTAAATTTGCTGTGGTGCATGTTGAGGGGATGTATATAAAAATGTGTACAAAAAGTAGTATGCTAAAGAGTATGTGAAATGATAGTGCATGAGAGCGTGTGACACAGTGCGTGCAACAAAGCGCACGCAACAGACCGTGCGCAACAGAGCGCGCGCAACAGAGCGCGCGCAACAGAGCGCGTGCAACAGAGCGCGTGCAACAGAGCGCGTGCAACAGAGCGCGTGCAACAGAGCGTCACACGCGCTAAGTTACACGCGCTAAGTTACACGCGCTAAGTTACACGCGCTAAGTTACCCGCGCTAAGTTACCCGCGCTAAGTTACCTGCGCTAAGTTACACGCACTAAGTTACACGCGCTAAGTTACACGCACTAAGTCACACAATGAGTGTGCTGTAGAGAGTGGATAGAAGAGAGTGAATTTCAATGTGCGCTAAAGAGTGTGTGGTGTAGCGTGTGTTTTGGAGAATGCATGATGTGAAATGCATGGTGGCGAGTGTGCGCTATTACTGCTGAAAATAGGAATAGCAAAAGGTAAAACTTGTACAAAACGTTTGCAGAGCCTCACGTCAGTCACACCATTTGAGTTAGCAGATTGGTTCTCACCTGCATGCTCACTTTCTCATCATTAGCTATTGTCAACTTTTAGTTGTAAATTATGAAAAATCATGGAAAACAAAGAGAAGATTAAAGAAGATAAAGTGTGTAATAAACATAAAGGAGTAGCGAGAGGAGTAATTTATGTAGTATACAAATATTAAAGGTTAGTATTGAAGATAAAGGCAGCAGAGATGTATGCCAAACAGTGCATGACATTTTTAAGCTATGAACCATATGTTCTGAATGAAAAAATGCATTTTTTTCCAACGCGTGATTCCCCAAAAACAATTGCACAGTAGTATCTGCATTACTGCGGGTAATACATACATGAACGCCAATGTTTGTACAGCAAACACTAAAATTAAGTAACCTTCGAGGAGCGATGAAATAATTTAGAAAAGGATACCTCGTCCCGCTAGCGTACTTTGTGAAACCCCTCCCACCCCCTCCAAAAGTCTAACAAACATCACATGACAAAATGTCACTGCTAGTATAAGCTTAACCCCCCTCCCCCCCTTTTCGCCCCCCTCATCACACACTTGTTTCAGTTGGTCCATTAGCATAGAAGCCTTAGAGATTTAAGTAAGGTAAAGACGCGTTTTAGACGGTACCTATACGTAAACAATGCACCTTGAAAGCATATGCAAAGAATTCCAACCGGAAGATGGTAAATGTATTCAAATGTCAAGAAAAACGAATAGAAATAAAGCCAAATCTATAGAATGCGCGCACCATAACTGCAATCATAGGCCAAAAGTCAGATCCAAAAGGAGGCATGCACATGAAAGCATTTCACATAAATGTTTCGCATCACAAAACACATTTTGCCAACAAAAGTAAAACAGTCGTAAGACATGTAAAAAGTATCAAGCGCATTAATATTCCACTGGTGCGAAATTTGTATAATAGCATATAATTGCAGATGACTTGCAACAGTCGCAAATTTGCAATGCAATCGATGTTAAAGTATCTTATGCATAGAGTGTTTCAGTGAGGATGAAATAAGTGGCAAACTAAAGCCAAACGTTACCGTAATAAGGCTAGCATTAGTGCACATGACAAAATGTCACTGCTAGTATAAGGTTAACCCCTTCCCCCCCTTTTCGCCCCCCTCATCACACACTTGTTTCAGTTGGTTACATTAGCATAGAAGCGTTAGAGATTTAAGTAAGGTAAAGACGCGTTTTAGACGGTACCTATACGTAAACAATGTACCTTAAAAGCATATGCAAAGAATCCCAACCGGAACATGGTAAATGTATTCAAATGTCAAGCCAAACGAATAGAAATAAACCCAAATCTATAGAATGCGCGCACCATAACTGCAATCATAGGCCAAAAGTCAGTTCCAAAAGGAGGCATGCATATGAAAACATTTCACATAAATGTTTCGCATCACAAAACACATTTTGCCAACAAAAGTAAAACAGTCGTAAGACATGTAAAAAGTATCAAGCGCATTAATATTCCTCGGGTGCGAAAATTGTATACTAGCATATAATTGCAGATGACTGGCAACAGTCGCAAATTTGCAATGCAATCGATGTTAAAGTATCTTATGCATAGAGTGTTTCAGTGAGGATGAAATAAGTGGCAAACTAAAGCAAAACGTTACCGTAATAAGGCTAGCATTAGTGGTGCAAGCAAAAAGAGCAAGTCAATGTACTGCGTGTGCATTCGTTAAAGTTGGCCTAATATGTTTCGAAAGCTGTTCGGTTTTAAGCTAAAAACAAAATGATGGCATCTAAACGTAACGCTTACAAATCAAAATAAGCAGGATACCCAACGATGGCGAAGCGGTACCGTAATGTATACCGAAATACTGGCGAAAGCCAAAAGCATCCAGGTTATGTGCTGTCTATGTGTGTCCCTTCTAAATTCTGCCCAATCTACGCTCACCAAATATTTTATTGCAAACTTGACAAAAAAGCGCGGGTCGGAAGTTTAAATGCATTCAGATACGAAGCGCACTGTGGTAACTACAAAGCGCCTAACATGTTGCCAAAGGTTGAGATCGCAAAACCACTGCACTTGTCATTAGCCAAACACGACAGAAAACGTTCAGTGAGTTCATTGTGTAAACGGAAATACAATAGAAGCTGCTTACCTTATAGCAATAGAGATCGTTTTGGTCGTACTGGATGACCCACGAAATGTCTTGAATGTCTGCTCTCCCAGTTTAGGTCAAGGAAAAGAGAAATAAAAGGGAGTTAGTTCAAATGTCTTCTGAAATCTAGCCATCTATTCGAAAGGCAAATGCATTGTAAGTTGTATTTTAAGTAATAATTGTACGATTTCGGACAACAGAGCAATTGTGCAATGCAATCCAGGGAAACGTTTGTAATGCAGTGTGCGCCTCACAAAGTATGCAATACACGCGTACCGTAATGTGTATAGTAAGAGTGGCAAACACCCAAAAACTGCAAAATAACGTGGTGTGCGTGCGTGCTCCTTATAAATCGTGTTAAATCTTTCCTAGCAAGTGATTTATTTTCAACGATTGTAATCGCGGCTTCGAAACTTAAAGTCAGCAAGATACCAAACGATGGCGAGCCGGTACCGTAATGTATATATAAATCGCGGCGAAAGGTAAAACATTAATGTAATGTGGTGTGTGTGCGTGTCCCTTGTAAATTCTGCCTAACATATGCTAGTAAATCTTTTCGTTGCAGCTTTTAAATAAAAGTGCGGCTTTGAAAATTTAAAGCCATAAAGACACTCAGCGAACTTTGCTAATAAATAAAGCACATAACATGTTTGCAAAGGTCAACATTGGAAATTTACTGTACTTGTCATTAGCAATCCACGATAGAAAACGTTCGTTGAGTTTATTTTAAAAAGGGCAATACAATTGAATTTGCTTACCTTTTTGCAATAGAGATAGTATACTTCGTACCGGATGACCCACGTAATGTCTAGAATGGCTGCTGTTCCAGTTCAGGTCGAGGAAAAGAGAAATGAAGCGTATTTAATATAAATGATCTCAAAAATGTAACCATCGATTCGAAAGCAAAAGGCATTCTAAGTTGTATTTTAACTAATAAATGTACGATCCCTGACAACAATAGCAAGTCTGAAATGTAAAGCATGGGAAAGTGTATTATGCAGAGAGCGCTTCACTAAGTATGCAATACACGGGAAACGCTAGCAAATCGGTACCGTAATGTATTTATTAATAGCGGCGAACACAAAAAGCATGCAAGGTAATGTGGTGTGTGTGCGTGGTCCTCACAAATTCCGTCAAATATTTATTAGCAAGTGTTTTTCTTTTTAAAATGCAAGTAATCGCGGCATTGACAATTAAAGGGAGCAAGATACCAAACGATGGCGAAGCGGTCCCGTAATGTATATAATAATCCCGGAAAAAGCATAAACATTAAGGTTATATGGGGTGCGTGCCCCTTCTAAATGCTGCCCAATATAAGTTAGTCAATTTTCCCGTTGCCGATAGTAAATAAAAGCGCGGTTTTGAAAATTTAAAGGCATCAAGATACTGAGCGGACTTTGCTAACAATAAAAGCGCCCAACATGTTGGCTAAGGTTAACATAGTAAAACACCAGCACTTTACATTAGCAAAACACGATACAAAACGTTCAATGCGTATATTTACAAAACGGCAATACAAATAAAGTGGCTTACCTTTTCGGAATAGAGATAGTTTAGCTCGTACTGGATGACCTGGAACCAAGCAATGTTTTCGAATGGCTGCTCTTCGAGTTTAAGTACAGTCAAACCGGAGGAAAGGGGAGTTACTTTAAATGAATAACAATAGAGAAGTAACACTTGTTTACGAACAGCACGCGTGTGAAATCTTCTTGTTGTCTAGCCGTATGCTAATGTTTGGGTGGTGGTCTTCCTTGGATGAAAGGAATGTCTGCCTGAGAGTGTGTGCTATCGTTAGCGAGGAGGTGTGAATTCCTGGTGAATTGAATGTGAAAGCATGCATGAGACAGATAGCGATCCAGCAAAAGGAAACGCGGCTCCAACCTGTCTGACCGCGTTCAAAGTTTTTATCAAAGAGAATTCACCGCAAATGCGCTGTAAAGCTAAAACCTCCTTTACGAACACAAAACATTCTAAATACAGGCAAAATACAAAAATAAGTAAACAGACTTACCTTTAGATGCCTTACCTTAGACCCGCCAAAAGATTAATACCTACAGAGTAAAGCTCCTAAAGCACGATGCTGCCCGGGATAGTCAGGCCCGCGGAAGTCCCTGTAAAACCCCCCCAAAAAATGTCTAAGTGAAATACGAATCAGACAAGATGTCTTATGAAAGATCCGCAAACACCAGCATACATACCGGCTGAAGTAATCTTTGCATGACGCTTCCCAAGGACGGATCGGCCCGGTGAATCCCTGTGAAAAAAAAAGTAAAAATACAAGCGTTAGATAAGGGACAGACAAGATGCTTTACTACAGAGGCGGCAAACGCATTATACATACCCATGGAAAGCAGTGCAAGCACGTTGGTTCCCGGGAACGGGCCAGAGAGAGGCATACCTGGAAAACAAACCGAAAGTAATTTATTCCAATAACAACCTGAGGTAATGCCTACAATTGGTGAACAAACTTCAAGTGACCCGTTTATAACTGCGTAGCACCTACCATGCGATCTGCAAAAGACTGTCACTCTCCCCCAATAGCAGATTCTGTTAAAAAACGTGCCCTTATGATAACTCCCAAGCATTACAATCAAAGTAAACGCAATTTTACATTGAACATATTACGTTTCAAATAATTCAATTTAGCTGTCTGTAGCTGCGTCCGCCTACCGTGAGATCTAGAAAAGAGTGCCACTCCCACCACATTAGATCCAACCCAAAAACGTACCCCACCCTCACCGTACGCAAATATTGAATTGCACACAATACACGTGACTGTACTTCCGTTAAAAATCCTGTATTCCAAAGAAATAAACCGCCTAACATACAACCTTAAAAAAGTGAACACATCCCCAAAAATTACAGCATCGATAACTCTCCAACATTCTAATTATCGTCAAAGTAATTTTAGAATGAACCTAAAAAGGAATAAAAGATTCGCACTTACCTGTCTGTAGCTGCGTCACTCCTACCGTCCGATCAGAAAAAGGATGACACTCCAAATACAGCAGATTCATCACAAAAACGTGCCCCACCCTGACGTAATCACATATTGAATCAAACACAATACACGTGACAGTACTTTTGTCACAAAACCTGTATCACAATCAAATAAACGTTCTAACATCCAGCAATAATTAATTCCCAAGAGAACATAACAGGTATAAAAGATTCGCACTTACCTGTCTGTAGCTGCGTCACTCCTACCGTCCGATCTTGAAAAAGATGACACACTCCCAAAACAGCAGATTCATCACAAAAACGTGCCCCACCCTCACGTACTCACATATTGAATAACACACAATACACGTGACAGTACTTCCGTTACAAAACCTGTATCACAAGCAACTAAACAGTGTAACACCGAGCAATAAATAAGATAACCTTTCGTTACAAATACATCATCAATAACTCAAACATTATAATCACATTAAAAATTCTTGCAAATTAAACATAACAAATATAAAAGATTCGCACTTACCTGTCTGTAGCTGCGTCACGCCTACCGTCCGATCTAAAAAAGGATGAGACACTCCCAAAGCAGCAGATTCATCACAAAATCGTGCCCCACCCTGACGTACTCACATATTGAATCAAACACAATACACGTGACAGTACTTTCGTCACAAAACCTGTCTCACAATCAAATAAACGTTCTAACATTCAGCAAGAAATACGAATAAACTTAGAATAAAAATACATCAGCAATAACTCACAAACATTCTAATCACAGTAAAAGTAATTTCCAAAAGAACATAACAGGCATAAAAGATTCGCACTTACCTGTCTGTAGCTGCGTCACGCCTACCGTCCGATCTAGAAAAGGATGAGACACTCCCAAAACAGCAGATTCATCACAAAAACGTGCCCCACCCTGACGTACTCACATATTGAATAACACACAATACACGTGACAGTACTTTCGTCACTAAACCTGTATGACAATTAAATAAACAGTCTAACACCCAGCAATAAATACGACAAAGCTTTGAACCAAAATACATAATCAATCACACAAACACTATAATCACATTATAAATAATTCAAAATAGAACATAACAGGTATAAAAGATTCGCACTTACCTGTCTGTAGCTACGTCACGCCTACCGTCCGATCGGAAAAAGGATGAGACACTCCCAAAACAGCAGATTCGTCACAAAAACGTGCCCCACCCTGACGTACTCACATATTGAATCAAACACAATACACGTGACAGTACTTTCGTCACAAAACCTGTTTCACAATCAACTTTACAGTCTAACACCCAGCAATAAATAAGATAACCTTGTATTACAAATACATCACCAATAACGCAAACATTATAACCACATTAAAAATACTTTCAAATCAAACATAATAGGTATAAAAGATTCGCACTTACCTGTCTGTAGCTGCGTCACTCCTACCGTCCGATCTAAAAAAGGATGAGACACTCCCAAAGCAGCAGATTCATCACCAAAACGTGCCCCACCCTGACGTACTCACATATTGAATAACACACAATACACGTGACAGTACTTCCGTTACAAAACCTGTATCACAAGCAACTAAACAGTGTAACACCGAGCAATAAATAAGATAACCTTGTATTGCAAATACATCATCAATAACTCAAACATTATAATCACATTAAAAATACTTTGAAATAAAACATACCAAATATAAAAGATTCGCACTTACCTGTCTGTAGCAGCGTCACGCCTACCGTCCGATCTAAAAAAGGATGAGACACTCCCAATACAGCAGATTCATCACAAAAACGTGCCCCACCCTGACGTACTCACATATTGAATCAAACACAATACACGTGACAGTACTTTCGTCACAAAACCTGTCTCACAATCAAATAAACGTTCTAACATTCAGCAAGAAATACGAATAAACTTAGAATAAAAATACATCAGCAATAACTCACAAACATTCTAATCACAGTAAAAGTAATTTCCAAAAGAACATAACAGGCATAAAAGATTCGCACTTACCTGTCTGTAGCTGCGTCACTCCTACCGTCCGATCGGAAAAAGGATGACACACTCCCAAAACAGCAGATTCATCACAAAAACGTGCCCCACCCTGACGTACTCACATATTGAATCAAACACAATACACGTGACAGTACTTTCGTCACAAAACCTGTTTCACAATCAACTTTGCAGTCTAACACCCAGCAATAAATAAGATAACCTTGTATTACAAATACATCACCAATACCGCAAACATTATAATTACATTTAAAATACTTTCAAATAAAACATAACCGGTATAAAAGATTCACACTTACCTGTCTGTAGCTGCGTCACGCCTACCGTCCGATCTAAAAAAGGATGAGACACTCCCAAAGCAGCAGATTCATCACAAAAACGTGCCCCACCCTCACGTACTCACATATTGAATAACACACAATACACGTGACAGTACTTTCGTCACAAAACTTGTTTCACAATCAACTTTGCAGTCTAACACCCAGCAATAAATAAGATAACCTTGTATTACAAATACATCACCAATACCGCAAACATTATAATTACATTTAAAATACTTTCAAATAAAACATAACAGGTATAAAAGATTCGCACTTACCTGTCTGTAGCTGCGTCACTCCTACCGTCCGATCTAGAAAAGGATGAGACACTCCCAAAGCAGCAGATTCATTACAAAAACGTGCCCCACCCTCACGTACTCACATATTGAATAACACACAATACACGTGACAGTACTTCCGTTACAAAACCTGTATCACAAGCAACTAAACAGTGTAACACCCAGCAATAAATAAGATAACCTTGTATTACAAATACATCCAATAACGCAAACATTATAATCACATTAAAAATACTTTCAAATCAAACATAATAGGTATAAAAGTTTCGCGCTTACCTGTCTGTAGCTGCGTCACGCCTACCGTCCGATCTAAAAAAGGATGACACACTCCCAAAACAGCAGATTCATCACAAAAACGTGCCCCACCCTGACGTACTCACATATTTTATAACACACAATACACATGACAGTACTGTCGTCACAAAACACCAGTATTACTATAAAATAAACAGACTAAAAATTAATCCTTGCTAATAAGACCTGTAACTTACCTTGATACGAGACTAAAAAACAGTAAACGTATACAAACCATTCACTTACCTGTTTGTAGCTTTCTTCCGCCCAATGTAGCATCTAAAACTCAAATTACAGCCAACAATCGCAGATTCACAAGAAACCGTGTGACGAAAAGAGACATAACAGACAAGTCGAAAACAATCCTCAACATATTATTTTTACCTCCTAATTACTCGCCAAGTTCTACTTTAAACGTATAAAATATATACACTTACCTGTTTGTCGCTTTTTTCCACCTGCCGTCGCGCCGTGAAAACAATGAACAGTCAACATCTGCAGATTCGCAACAAACCCGGGCACAACGTCCCTAAAAATACACAACCCTTTCGACACCCAAAAACCCTATTGCTATACTACAACAATCCATAACAAACAAAACTACTTAAAAACAAATCGTCTAACACTACACCCAAAAGCAATTAAATGAAAAGATGTAAATTTGCGTACTGTTACCTAATAGCCGAAGTGACGCCGCTGCACCGGACCGACCGTACAAAAATGGGCACCTAACAAAGAATTAGATATTACGCATAGACATATTATATTTACCTACAAACAACTCTGAAAGTCCAACTTTAAACGTAGATACAAAATGCACTTACCTGTTTCTAGCTGCCTTCCGCCTTCCGTAGCATCTGAAAAACAATGAACAGTAAACATCAGCAGATTCACAACAAACAGCGGTCCAACCCCACCAAAAAGTTCCCCACACTTCCGACGCCAAAAACCCCTATTGCTATCCTACTAAATCCATAACAAAGAAAACGACATAAAGATAAAACGTCTAACACTACACCAAAAAGTTAATGCAGTGATGTAAAATGGCATACTTTAGCTATTCGTTGAAGTTACGCCGCAGCACCGGCACGACCCTACAAAAACAGACACATAACAAAGAATGAGATATAAATCATACCATATTCTATTTACCTCCCACTAACTCTCAAAGTCTATCTCTAAACGTATATTAAAAATTCACTTACCTGTTTGTAGCTCTGTTCGCCTACCGTTGCATCGTGAAAACAATGAACAGTCAACATCCGCAGATTCAGAACAAACCCTGGCCCAACCCCACGAAAAAGAGCCCACACTTGCGACGCCAAAAACCCCTATTGCTATACTACTAAATCCAAAATAAAGAAAACGACATAAAGACAAATAATCTAACAGTACCCCAAAAACTATTTAAATAAAACGATGTAAAATTGCGTTCCCTTACCTAATAGCCGAAGTTACGCCGCTGCACCGGGAAGACCCTACCAAAACAGACACATAACCAAGAATTAGATATCAGACATAACATAATCTATGTACCTCCCACTAACTCTCAAAGTGCAACTTTAAACGTAAAATACAAATGCACTAACCTGTTTCTAGCTCTCTTCCGCCGACCGTTGCATCGTGAAAACAATGAAAATTCAACATCCGCAGATTCACAACAAACCCTGGGCCAACCCCAGTCAAAATACACAACACTTCCTACGCCCCAAAAACCTCTTGCTATACAACAAATCCATTACAAACAAAACTACCTAAAGTTAAAACGTCTAACAGTACCCCCCAAAAATCGAGAAATGAAATGAAAAAAAAATGGCGTACTCTTACCTAATCGCCGAAGATACACCGCTGCGACGCCACGAGCCAGACCGCTGAAGCCCTGTAAATAAACAGAAAACAAAACAGAATTACTTCAAAAACATACAATATGCCTTACCTAACTCCCGCAACCCCCACCATACTTACCGACTAAAGCGCTCCCTGCAGCCGCTGCACCGGTACGAACCTCCTAAAACAGAGACATAACAAACACTTTAAAAAAATCACAAACATATTTTATTTGCCTCATAATTACTCTCCAACTGCAACTTGTAACGTATAAAATATATACACTTACCTGTTTGTCGCTTCCTTCCACCGGCCGTCGCGCCGTGAAAACAATGAACAGTCAACATCTGCAGATTCGCAACAAAGCCTGCCCCAACCCCACTCAAAACACACACTTTGGAGCACCCAAAAGCCTTTTGTTCTACTACAAACCCCATAACAACCAAAAAAACCTAAAAATAAAAAGTCTAACAGTACAATCAAAAATAATTGAATTAAATGCTGAAAAATGGTGTACTCTTACCTAATAGCCGAAGTGACGCCGCTGCACCGGACCGATCTTTCAAAACTGGACACATAACAAAGAATGAAATATTACGCATAGACATATAAAATTTACCTACCAACAACTCACCAAGTCTAACTTTAAACGTATAAGAAAAATGCACTTACCTGTTTCTAGCTGTCTTCCGCCTACCGTAGCATCGGGAAAACAATGAACAGTAAACATCCGCAGATTCACAACAAACCCTGGCCCAACCCCACGAAAACGACCCCACACTTGCGACGCCAAAAACCCTATTGCTATACTACGAAATCCATAACAAAGAAAACAACAAAAAGATAAAGTGTCTAACACTACACCAATAAGTTAATGAAGTCATGTAAAATGGCATACTTTTACCTATTCGTTGAAGTTACGCCGCAGCACCGGCACGACCCTACAAAAACAGACACATAACAAAGAATGAGATATAAATCATACCATATTCTATTTACCTCCCACTAACTCTCAAAGTCTATCTCTAAACGTATATTAAAAATTCACTTACCTGTTTGTAGCTCTGTTCGCCTACCGTTGCATCGTGAAAACAATGAACAGTCAACATCCGCAGATTCAGAACAAACCCTGGCCCAACCCCACGAAAAAGAGCCCACACTTGCGACGCCAAAAACCCCTATTGCTATAGTACTAAATCCATAACAAAGAAAACGACATAAAGACAAATAATCTAACAGTACCCCAAAAACTATTTAAATAAAACGATGTAAAATTGCGTTCCCTTACCTAATAGCCGAAGTTACGCCGCTGCACCGGGAAGACCCTACCAAAACAGACACATAACCAAGAATTAGATATCAGACATAACATAATCTATGTACCTCCCACTAACTCTCAAAGTGCAACTTTAAACGTAAAATACAAATGCACTAACCTGTTTCTAGCTCTCTTCCGCCGACCGTTGCATCGTGAAAACAATGAAAATTCAACATCCGCAGATTCACAACAAACCCTGGGCCAACCCCAGTCAAAATACACAACACTTCCTACGCCCCAAAAACCTCTTGCTATACAACAAATCCATTACAAACAAAACTACCTAAAGTTAAAACGTCTAACAGGAGCCCCCAAAAATCGAGAAATGAAATGAAAAAAAAATGGCGTACTCTTACCTAATCGCCGAAGATACACCGCTGCGACGCCACGAGCCAGACCGCTGAAGCCCTGTAAATAAACAGAAAACAAAACAGAATTACTTCAAAAACATACAATATGCCTTACCTAACTCCCGCAACCCCCACCATACTTACCGACTAAAGCGCTCCCTGCAGCCGCTGCACCGGTACGAACCTCCTAAAACAGAGACATAACAAACACTTTAAAAAAATCACAAACATATTTTATTTGCCTCATAATTACTCTCCAACTGCAACTTGTAACGTATAAAATATATACACTTACCTGTTTGTCGCTTCCTTCCACCGGCCGTCGCGCCGTGAAAACAATGAACAGTCAACATCTGCAGATTCGCAACAAAGCCTGCCCCAACCCCACTCAAAACACACACTTTCGAGCACCCAAAAGCCTTTTGTTCTACTACAAACCCCATAACAACCAAAAAAAACTAAAAATAAAAAGTCTAACAGTACAATCAAAAATAATTGAATTAAATGCTGAAAAATGGTGTACTCTTACCTAATAGCCGAAGTGACGCCGCTGCACCGGACCGATCTTTCAAAACTGGACACATAACAAAGAATGAAATATTACGCATAGACATATAAAATTTACCTACCAACAACTCACCAAGTCTAACTTTAAACGTATAAGAAAAATGCACTTACCTGTTTCTAGCTGTCTTCCGCCTACCGTAGCATCGGGAAAACAATGAACAGTAAACATCCGCAGATTCACAACAAACCCTGGCCCAACCCCACGAAAACGACCCCACACTTGCGACGCCAAAAACCCTATTGCTATACTACGAAATCCATAACAAAGAAAACAACAAAAAGATAAAGTGTCTAACACTACACCAATAAGTTAATGAAGTCATGTAAAATGGCATACTTTTACCTATTCGTTGAAGTTACGCCGCTGCACCGGAACGACCCTACAAAAACAGACACATAACAAAGATTGAGATATAAATCATAACATTTCCTATTTACCTCCCACTAACTCTCAAAGGCTATCTCTAAACGTATATTAAAACTTTCTCTTACCTGTTTCTAGCTGTCTTCCGCCTACCGTAGCATCGGGAAAACAATGAACAGTCAACATCCGCAGATTCACAACAAACCCTGGGCCAACCCCAGTCAAAATACACAACTCTCCCGACGACAAAAAAAGCCTATTGCTATACAACAAATCCATAACAAACAAAACTACCTAAAGTTAAAACGTCTAACAGTACCCCCCAAAAATCGAGAAATGCAATGAAAAACAATGGCGTACTCTTACCTAATCGCCGAAGATACACCGCTGCGACGCCACGACCCACACCGCTGAAGCCCTGTAAATAAACAGAAAACAAAACAGAATTACTTCAAAAACATACAATATGCCTTACCTAACTCCCACAACCCCCACCATACTTACCGACTAAAGCGCTCCCTGCAGCCGCTGCACCGGTACGAACCTCCTAAAACAGAGACATAACAAACACTTTAAAAAAATCACAAACATATTTTATTCCCCTCCGAATTACTCTCCAAGTGCAACTTTTAACGTATAAACTATATACACTTACCTGTTTGTCGCTTCCTTCCACCGGCCGTCGCGCAGTGAAAACAATGAACAGTCAACATCTGCAGATTCGCAACAAAGCCTGCCCCAACCCCACTCAAAACACACACTTTTGAGCACCCAAAAGCCTTTTGTTCTACTACAAACCCCATAACAACCCAAGCAACCTAAAAATAAAAAGTCTAACAGTACAATCAAAAATAATTGCATTAAATGCTGAAAAATGGTGTACTCTTACCTAATAGCCGAAGTGACGCCGCTGCACCGGACCGACCTTTCAAAACTGGACACATAACAAAGAATGAAATATTACGCATAGACATATAAAATCTACCTACCAACAACTCACCAAGTCTAACTTTAAACGTATAAGAAAAAATGCACTTACCTGTTTCTAGCTGTCTTCCGCCTACCGTAGCATCGGGAAAACAATGAACAGTAAACATCCGCAGATTCACAACAAACCCTGGCCCAACCCCACGAAAACGACCCCACACTTGCGACGCCAAAAACCCTATTGCTATACTACGAAATCCATAACAAAGAAAACAACAAAAAGATAAAGTGTCTAACACTACACCAATAAGTTAATGAAGTCATGTAAAATGGCATACTTTTACCTATTCGTTGAAGTTACGCCGCTGCACCGGAACGACCCTACAAAAACAGACACATAACAAAGATTGAGATATAAATCATAACATTTCCTATTTACCTCCCACTAACTCTCAAAGGCTATCTCTAAACGTATATTAAAACTTTCTCTTACCTGTTTCTAGCTGTCTTCCGCCTACCGTAGCATCGGGAAAACAATGAATAGTCAACATCCGCAGATTCACAACAAACCCTGGCCCAACCCCACGAAAACGACCCCACACTTGCCACGCCAAAAACCCCTATTGCTATACTACTTTATCCATAACAAAGAAAACGACATGAAGATAAATCATCTAACAGTACCCCAAAAACTAATTTAATAAAACGATGTAAAATTGCCTACTCTTACCTAATAGCCGAAGTTACGCCGCTGCACCGGGAAGACTCTACCAAAACAGACACATAACCGAGAATTATATACCAAACATAACATAATCTATGTACCTCCCACTAACTCTCAAAGTCCAACTTTAAACGTAAAATACAAATGCACTTACCTGTTTCTAGCTCTCTTCCGCCGACCGTTGCATCGTGAAAACAATGAACATTCAACATCCGCAGATTCACAACAAACCCTGGGCCAACCCCAGTCAAAATACACAACTCTCCCGACGACAAAAAAAGCCTATTGCTATACAACAAATCCATAACAAACAAAACTACCTAAAGTTAAAACGTCTAACAGTACCCCCCAAAAAGCGAGAAATGCAATGAAAAAAAATGGCGTACTCTTACCTAATCGCCGAAGATACACCGCTGCGACGCCACGACCCACACCGCTGAAGCCCTGTAAATAAACAGAAAACAAAACAGAATTACTTCAAAAACATACAATATGCCTTACCTAACTCCCGCAACCCCCACCATACTTACCGACTAAAGCGCTCCCTGCAGCCGCTGCACCGGTACGAACCTCCTAAAACAGAGACATAACAAACACTTTAAAAAAATCACAAACATATTTTATTCCCCTCCGAATTGCTCTCCAAGTGCAACTTTTAACGTATAAACTATATACACTTACCTGTTTGTCGCTTCCTTCCACCGGCCGTCGCGCAGTGAAAACAATGAACAGTCAACATCTGCAGATTCGCAACAAAGCCTGCCCCAACCCCACTCAAAACACACACTTTTGAGCACCCAAAAGCCTTTTGTTCTACTACAAACCCCATAACAACCCAAGCAACCTAAAAATAAAAAGTCTAACAGTACAATCAAAAATAATTGCATTAAATGCTGAAAAATGGTGTACTCTTACCTAATAGCCGAAGTGACGCCGCTGCACCGGACCGACCTTTCAAAACTGGACACATAACAAAGAATGAAATATTACGCATAGACATAAAATTTACCTACCAACAACTCACCTAGTCTAACTTTAAACGTATAAGAAAAAATGCACTTACCTGTTTCTAGCTGTCTTCCGCCTACCGTAGCATCGGGAAAACAATGAACAGTAAACATCCGCAGATTCACAACAAACCCTGGCCCAACCCCACGAAAACGACCCCAGACTTGCGACGCCAAAAACCCTATTGCTATACTACGAAATCCATAAGAAAGAAAACGACATAAAGATAAAACGTCTAACACTACACCAATAAGTTAATGAAGTGATGTAAAATGGCATACTTTTACCTATTCGTTGAAGTTACGCCGCAGCACCGGCACGACCCTACAAAAACAGACACATAACAAAGAATTAGATATCAAACATAACATAATCTATGTACCTCCCACTAACTCTCAAAGTCCAACTTTAAACGTAAAATACAAATGCACTTACCTGTTTCTAGCTCTCTTCCGCCGACCGTTGCATCGTGAAAACAATGAAAATTCAACATCCGCAGATTCACAACAAACCCTGGGCCAACCCCAGTCAAAATACACAACACTTCCTACGCCCAAAAACCCTCTTGCTAGACAACAAATCCATAACAAACAAAACTACCTAAAGTTAAAACGTCTAACAGTACCCCCCAAAAATCGAGAAATGAAATGAAAAAAAATGGCGTACTCTTACCTAATCGCCGAAGATACACCGCTGCGACGCCACGACCCACACCGCTGAAGCCCTGTAAATAAACAGAAAACAAAACAGAATTACTTCAAAAACTATAATATGCCTTACCTAAGTCCCGCAACCCCCACCATACTTACCAACTAAAGCGCTCCCTGCAGCCGCTGCACCGGTACAACACACACTGCTGAAGACCTGTAAGAAAACAGAAAAAAAAAAAGTTACTTACCACACATACAATATACATCACCTAAGTCCCGCTAACCCCACCATACTTACCGAGGAAAGCGCTCCCTGCAGCCGCTGCACCGGAACGACCCACACATTTACCTCCCACTAATTCTCAAAGTCCAACTTTAAACGTAAAATACAAATTCACTTACCTGTTTCTAGCTGTCTTCCGCCGAGCGTTGCATCGTGAAAACAAGAAAAATTCAACATCCGCAGATTCACAACAAACCCTGGCCCAACCCCAGTAAAAATACACAACACTTCCGACGACAAAAAAGCCTATTGCTATACAACAAATCCATAACAAACAAAGCTAACTAAACTTAAAACGTCTAACAGTACCCCCCAAAAATTTAGAAATAAAATAAATAAATAAAAAATGGCGTACTCTTACCTAATCGCCCAAGATACACCACTGCAACGCCACGACCCACACCGCTGAAGCCCTGTAAATACACACATAAAAAAATTATTACTTAAAATACATACAATATGCCTTAGCTAACTCCCGCAACCCCCACTATACTTACCACTTAAAGCGCTCCCTGCAGCCGCTGCACCGGTACGCCCCACACTGCTGAAGACCTGTAAGGAAACATAAAAAAAAACACAGTTACTTCCTCACATACAATATACATTAACGAAGCCCCGCAAACCCCACCATACTTACCGAGGAAAGCGCTCCCTGCAGCCGCTGCACAGGTACGCCCCACACTGCTGAAGACCTGTAAGGAAACATAAAAAAAAACACAGTTACTTCCTCACATACAATATACATTAACGAAGCCCCGCAAACCCCACCATACTTACCGAGGAAAGCGCTCCCTGCAGCCGCTGCACCGGAACGACCCACACTGCTGAAGACCTGTAAGGAAACATAAAAAAAAAAACAGTTACTTCCTCACATACAATATACATTAACGAAGCCCCGCAAACCCCACCATACTTACCGAGGAAAGCGCTCCCTGCAGCCGCTGCACCGGAACGACCCACACTGCTGAAGACCTGTAAGGAAACATAAAAAAAACACAGTTACTTCATCATATACAATATACATTACCGAAGCCCCGCAAACCCCACCATACTTACCGACTAAAGCGCTCCCTGCAGCCGCTGCACCGGTACGCCCCACACTGCTGAAGACCTGTAAGGAAACATAAAAAATACACAGTTACTAACAAAAGCTACAATATAAATTATCGAAGCCCCGCAAACCCCACCATACTTCCCGAGGAAAGCGCTCCCTGCAGCCGCTGCACCGGTACGCCCCACACTGCTGAAGACCTGTAAGGAAACATAAAAAAAAACACAGTTACTTCCTCACATACAATATACATTAACGAAGCCCCGCAAACCCCACCATACTTACCGAGGAAAGCGCTCCCTGCAGCCGCTGCACCGGAACGACCCACACTGCTGAAGACCTGTAAGGAAACATAAAAAAAAAACCAGTTACTTCCTCACATACAATATACATTAACGAAGCCCCGCAAACCCCACCATACTTACCGAGGAAAGCGCTCCCTGCAGCCGCTGCACCGGAACGACCCACACTGCTGAAGACCTGTAAGGAAACATTAAAAAAAAACAGTTACTTCCTCACATACAATATACATTACCGAAGCCCCGCAAACCCCACCATACTTACCGAGGAAAGCGCTCCCTGCAGCCGCTGCACCGGAACGACCCACACTGCTGAAGACCTGTAAGGAAACATAAAAAATACACAGTTACTAACAAAAGCTACAATATACATTATCGAAGCCCCGCAAACCCCGCCATACTTACCGACTAAAGCGCTCCCTGCAGCCGCTGCACCGGAACGACCCACACTACTGAAGACCTGTAAGGAAACAAAAAAAAAAACCAGTTACTTACAACACATACGCAAACACCACCATACTTACCGAGGAAAGCGCTCCCTGCAGCCGCTGCACCGGAACGACCCACACTGCTGAAGACCTGTAAGGAAACATAAAAAATACACAGTTACTAACAAAAGCTACAATATACATTATCGAAGGCCCGCAAACCCCGCCATACTTACCGACTAAAGCGCTCCCTGCAGCCGCTGCACCGGAACGACCCACACTGCTGAAGACCTGTAAGGAAACATAAAAAATACACAGTTACTAACAAAAGCTACAATATACATTATCGAAGGCCCGCAAACCCCGCCATACTTACCGACTAAAGCGCTCCCTGCAGCCGCTGCACCGGAACGACCCACACTACTGAAGACCTGTAAGGAAACATAAAAAAAAAACAGTTACTTACAACACATACGCAAACACCACCATACTTACCGAGGAAAGCGCTCCCTGCAGCCGCTGCACCGGAACGACCCACACTGCTGGAAACCTGTAACAAAACAAAGGTCAAACAGTTAGTTCCCAAACATAAAGGATGCCTTTACCAACCAACCCACCCAAAAAAAGATCACTTACCACACAGCTCCAGGAATGCTTCGCCTCACAGCAACCAACACAAAATGACCTTCCAAACAGGGAAAACCAAAAAAAAAAAACACGCCCATCAGCTGCAAAAGGGGTGAAAAAGGGGACGGCCGGCACGATTGAGACTTCTCGGTAAAACCACGCCCCCCGATCCGAAAAGGACGGGGCATAATCGGAGTGACTGGACCTCTTCTCCAGTGGCTGGCCAGCATTTAAGAGGCCAGCCAATGGAGAACAGGAGAGAAGAGGGGCGGGTGCAAGCCCCTCTTCTCAAACTCATTAAATCTCGCGAGCGAGACTGCGCAAGCGCAGCCTTCGCTAGCCGAGACCTAAAAAGGAAAGGCCACTTATATTGTCCCCTTCTTTGGGGTATTTCTCCGAAGAAGCTGTCTCTGGCCATTTGTAAACATAAACATTAGTCCCCATACAGTGCTCCCTATTCTGGGCCATCTATTTGACAACATCCATGAATATCGCTCCTTTGCTCTTTCTCCTGGACCATTACTCTGAGGCCCCATCCTCGAGAGGATTAGGGCTCTGCATCTGAATTCAACCCAACTGGCCTTCTACCTTCCTCCCCGTGGATTTAGCTATCACAATAAAAACTGTCCCTTAACAGTTAATGCTGACTTTAAGGTGCCTCTGCAGGAAAGTGAAGGGTGTGGTGGTAGTGCAGAAGGTTAAAGAAGAAAGCAGCCTTCTTACCAGCCTTAACTGATTGAGTCACTTAAAGCCAGTGTCACATGAATTTTAAGTTTCTGCAGCAGCAGTGTTTTCCACATAATTATGAGTTTACCGCATTTGCTACATAATCCATCATCTGCTGCATAATCTGAAGAATTTAGCCCCCAAAAATGTATTCCAGCTCAAATGGAACAAAAGTTACTTAAAACGTGACAAAGTGTTCAACAGCAGTGGAAGGCCTTTTGCAAAGATTGACTGGTAATCTTGTAGCTGCTTATTGCTGTATTTTGGTTTTAAACTGGTACTAATGAGGTGAAATATTGCCCCTAACAGCATAACCATGAGTTAAAATGTCAAAATAATGAAGTAATGCTAACCACAAAATGTGCTTCCTTGTGCGCATAATTTATCTTTTCTTGCTGCATAATTTATTCAACCCTGCCGCAGAATGTGGTCCTCTCCTTCTGAATATTTCCAGTAGTTCTGCTTAAAGCTTCATGGTGGCAAATATTTATTCTGTTTGAGGTGTAATGTTGGGGGGTTATCAGCTGAGTTCTGGAATAATGGAGACATAAAAATGTCTGCATTAGATACAGTCAGTTTACGTTTTACAAACAACTATATTTTGTAAAAACTTGTTTTATCTCAAACACTGCATCAATTTGCAGCAGCCTAGCTTAGACTATGTGAAATACTATTTTAAAATAAGGACTTACATATTTACAGTGCTTTCTGCCACAGGCTGGGACTTCCCAGCACTGTAAACAGGGCCACTGGAATTATGTGGCAGGAGAAGGCCAAATTATGCAGCAGGGTTAACAACATTTTGCAACAAGCAAAGGCAAATCATGCTAAATAATGCTGAACATTTTGTGATAGCATTAATTGATTATTTTGCCATTTTTACACTTTTTAACACTGTCCTGGCATTTTTCCCTTCATAAGTACCAGTTTAATACCCACATAAAGCAATAATGCACTTAACTTACTGTGAATACACAAAACAACGATTTTGTTTTTAGCAACCTCTTTAACCCTGCCAGCACACTCAGTGACCTCTGACCCCAAGGCACTTCAATCACAGTTTTGACTTCAAGGGCACTGAGTACATGAAAACAGCCTGGAAATGCTGCAAATACATGCCACACTTCCAGGCCATCTTCATTTACATGTGTTTGCAGAGGCATTTGCGCCTCCCTGGGAACCCATCCCACCCCCCCCCCCATCCCCGGGGGGGCGCCCCGCAGTTTGAAGACCTCTGCTTCCGAGTAACACAACTTAAAAAAAAGTTGCTCTAGTAACAGATTTCCAAAATGCAATGCACTGGATGTGAAAGTGTCAGGGGACCACATGCACTAACCTGTATTCTGCCCTTGTTGGGCTTGCAGAAGTTATGTGGATCTAGCACTCCCACACTTACTTTCTCAACAACTAATCCAAGAAACGTCAAGGTCCAGGGGACACCAATGAATAGGAGAAAGAGGAATGGTAGAGATAAAGAACATGACTCTTGGTCTGTTTGGTCCACATCCATCACATTGGTAAGTGTCAATCACTAACCAAGTTATCGTATACAGGACATTCTGGCTTTCACTTGGAACATGAGAGAAGATAGCATCCACCTCATGGTGTCTTTGTTCCACCTCTTCACTGTATAATCTTTTGGGATAGAAGATAGGCCAAATGCATGGACCTAGAATCTCACACTAACCACTACACATTCACTCAGATCATTATACAATAAACAGCATTGACACAAATTGCTTAAGTATCTGCACCACAGTGCAGATACACTGTTGTTACTCTTCTTGGCCACATAGTATGTACATAGCATCATCTCTGCATTCATTACTTCATAACTATTTTTCAAGTATCTTTGCTTCTGTCCCCTGGATGTTTTTCTCAATTCTCTTTGGAGGATTAATGTTTGTATTGTGTGTCCTCAGATTACCTTTTATCCTGTTAAATTCCGATTCCAAACTGTGTCTTGACTGCTGTGACCTTCTGTCCAATAAGCTCAAACTAAGGTCTACTTCAAGAATCAAAGCAAACAAAAGGAGATGATGGACGGAGCGCTGAAACTTTTTAGACACTCACCCCCATTCACAGATCTGGATTGAATCCATCACCGTTCTTTAGCTCACTTCGCCACCTCCGTTCGGACCCAGCTATATGCAAATCGGTCTTGACCCTGTGCCTCATGGGAACAGTCCAGCCCAAACTGCCATGCCAGGTCTTTCCTGAACTAGAAACAAGCATCCTGGGACCGGTTTCTGGGCAACACCCCTCATCAGCCAGGCTAGCTTGAATCCAGAGGCAAAGTGAGCAAGGGACCCCCGTCTGGGTATACCCTGCCAACTTAAAGCGAACAAAGCAAACACAAGGAGGTGATGGACGGAGCACTGAAACTTTTCAGACACTCACCCCAGTCACAGATCTGGGTTAAATCCATCATCGTGCTTTAGCTCAGTTCGCCACTCCAGTTCAGACCGAACCATATGCAAATCAGTCTTGACCCTGTTCCTCATGGGAACAGTCCAGCCCGAAACTTTATGATATAAACCTTTATATTTATTGTTGCTGTACAGATACAATTTATCATACTGGTAATAGTGGCAAATGCTGTCCATGTTTTAAACATAACTACAAATATTAAACATTTAGCTCCTTGTATGTTCTCGATAGCTCTGGTCTGTCGTCTTTGTGTCTTAAAGTACCAAGTTGTTGGACCTGGCCCTTTCAGTAGGGTCACCCTAGATTTTTGCCCCCCTCTGCCTTCCTTTGCTGAACTGGTTTTGTTGGGTTTTAGGACTTTGTGTCCTTTTCCCCAGCTAATCAGTGACAAAGTGATTGTGTTCTCTCCCTAAAACATGGTAAAATTGGCCTGATTGGTAGATCTAGTTAAATTGTGGGTCCCTAGTACATGGTAATACATGTACCCAGGCCCTGAAAATTAAATGCTACTAGTGGGAAGCAGCACTCATTGTACCACGCACTAAAGAAGCCTTTTTTAAAACATGTCTCAGGCCTGCCAATACAACCTTTAGTGCAGTTTAAAACTGCCTTTGACCTAGCAGAATAAACATTTTCCCAGGCCAAAACCTCCCTTTATAATACTTAGAAGCTACCCCTAAGGTAGGCCCTAAAGGTTCATAGGACTGGGTCCCTTTCTAGCTTGGCATCGATGGCACGGTGTTAATCCTATGCTTAGAAACCTTGCTAGAAAAACAGACATTTGAGGTGAGCAGATTCAGAGTGTCGCTGGTGTTGTAGGTGCTCTATACAGGAGCTGCTGTCCACCTAAACTTGGGAACTACCCAGAGTTCTCTGCTTCTTTTTTCCATAATGTATGTACCACTCTAGACCTGAAAGGGTATTGTTCTACTCCACATATGTACCTTGACGATACATATATCTGCAAGATACGTAGATGTGGGGTTAAGAAAATTAAATCTATACTTACCTCATTGCACTTACCTTCTTGATATTTTTTCTCTCAATATATTTACCAAGATATTCTGTCCACACTATATTTGTTTCCTTGGTATTCTGTCTGACAGCTGATATTGGAGTGCTTTACATGAGCACCAGTTACATAGGGACGCATTTATTGTTGTTAGGCACGGGGAGATTAAGTGATTTGCCAAGAATCACAGGATATTGAGCAAACGCCGAAACTCGGACCTGGTTCCCAAGCTCCAAAGTCAGCAACTCTGACCATTATGCCACATCCTCTCACTGTTAAATACAGGTTTAACCCCTTCAGCGCGGCGCGGATTACCGCGCCGTGCTGAAGGTTCGTTGCGCGGGCGGGGCCGTGACGGAGCAGTTCCGTCATCCGCACAGCGCGACCGAACCGCTCCGTCATGCGCATCGAAAGGGTTAATAGAGGTTAATTTAGTGACTATTGTGGTTCACCCTGACAAGGATTGTGGTTGTTGCCTGAGTGGGGCTTCCACTCCTCTCAACCAATAACCCAATTTTACACATGATAATTCATAAGATTTCTTATTAATAATCTTCATCTAATCAGGGGCGCATTTTGTCAGTTTTGGAATGTAATGCCAGTAATATAATAGTAACATAAAACTTTTAAGGCAGCTTTTGATGCAAGGCGGTCTAAAAACAGCTCACAGCTCTCTGAGATGGCGTTTGCAGCTTTTGAACACAATTTTGGAATGTCTCAAGTCCCGTAGCGAAGATTTAAATAATGAGTAAATACTAACAAACACTAACCTTGGAAACAATATGTCCATATTGATCTCATTATATAAAGGCTGTGTTCAAATAATACCATCTAAAATGTTGGTCACGTGCCCAATTCCAAGGTAGTCCATCTAACCACATCTACTCTTTTTGAGGCAGGTAGTGTGTCACTTTCGCATCAGTAATGTGTTTTGACTGATACTAATAAAATGTGTGCCACAAGTACTTCTGAAAAGCCCTGCTAGTTTGGCTTGTGCTGTGACAGCCCCCAGAGCATTATCACCACCCTTGGCTTCTTCCTCATTCAAGCCCTTGTGCAGGAGAGAAGTCCTCACCCCATACACAAAGACTGTAACGAGGAAGACGGACACTTGGAGTAATGGAGATCACCGGAAAGTAATCAGGACGTCACCTCAGACACTTGTGGAAATATTTCAGCATCTGCTTCAGTCAAACAAATCTCAGGCCAGGCTGCAGTTGCTATTGACTAATGTCAAATTTATGTATTTCATCAACTCGAATAACATCACGAGGCAGGCTCAGAATAATAAGGATATCTTGGAATGAATTAGGTTGTTTTTGAATTTTCCTTGCCCAGAAGTTGCATTTTAAAATGCGAATTAAATTAACTTGTTTCGCTATAAATTATTGCAGTATGAAGTTTCATTTATGAGAGGGTCTCCCCTTTGTCTACAAGCATCACCACAGGTTGTGCTCTGTATGTTGTGTTAGACATGTGTATAGGGCCCAGGATGTCATCAGCAAAGGCATCAACTTAAAATATAGAAATTCGGCCCCCTTTGAAACCACAGCCAATTAAAAGTAAGCTCAGGAGGCAGGGGTTTGTTTCATTTGAAAAGCGCTCTATTGCCATTTTAGCGCTGATGAATTTAATCAATACCGCGCGAACGCCCCGGCCATTTCTCCACAGCGCGTCCAGCTACCGCCGAGACTGAAAACTGAAAGTCAACATAATTCACAGTAATGGCATTAACCCTTTTTCGCGGCAGAAGTTTGGCTTCCTTTTTGCATTTGCTAATGAAAAAGTCACATTAGGTAAATTGCTTTTAATGAAATATTGGCATGCAGCAGAGACTGCTGCAGAAGAGGGGAAGCCTGTCCTTGGACGCAGACAGAGTCCCTCGTCCTCTCGGCGGTCAGCGCCCACCCAACCCAGAATGTTGACTTGTTGGAAGGCAACAGAGACCGCAGCGAATGAGGTGGTTTGCTAAAGACTGCTGCTCAAATCTGGCAGGCGTTTGAATATGAGTTTCTGTTGCGTCGGGGGCACGGCTGACTTTTTTCAACAAACCTTGGGTGTATCTCCATGAAAGCTCAGATGCTTCCAGATGTGTATTAGAAAAGACCGGAGAGAACCAGGGACATGGAAATAACAGTTTGTCGTCACCACAGTGACTTCTCTTCACGGTCTCCTGAAGTCTCTCCCGATAATGGGGCTCAGCTGCATCAAACCGTGGACCGGAATCACTCAGTCCAAGAAAGGTAAGTTGCTTGCCGTGGTGTACAGTAACAGTAAACCTGGGCATTACTCAAGAATACGTGAAGAACAAACACCTTTCCATGGCGGGGAGAGGTTGTGGACTACATGAAGTAAGACTTCACGTGCACGCAGTGCATTGTGGGGCCTAGTTGTTGAGTGATGTTGCTTTCCCTGGTGGCCGTGGTGATGTCGGGCTTTGCTAGTCTGCTCCAGGTTTTATATGTGTATCAACAGCACCTCTTTAGACCCTACCCAGTGCTACAGCGATTACTGTGGAAATGGAACAAACAACCTATATTTGAAGGAGGCATCATTTTAAAGATGTTAATATCGTAAACATTTATCGCGGACAGCGCTGTCCTGACAGCCTCCACTGACATGGCCCATGTTATCCATGCAAGGTGCCCTCCATTCCATTGTAGAGCGGTTCACGTCACGCGCATTAGCTGATTGGCTGTACAATGAAGAACGCATTTTGAAGCTGGAAATTATTTTACTAGGAACGCAAAGTTGCTTCACTGTTAAAAGTTGGAGCAGCCTGATACACTGAGGTATATTTGCTTGCAACTTGCTTCCGGGTAGATTTATGAACAGTGCCGACATGCACCTTTTTTTTCAAACAGATTTTATTGGGGTTTTTACATATTTGATGCAACACAGTGGTACATTACTGCAGTCAGTTAAGACATTGTTATCTTAATTACCTTTCCTCATTTCTTTCATCATTACAAACACAGTGTCGGCATGCACCCATGCTCATTTGTAAACTATAGGACTTTTTCTCATCTGGACCATGAAATATGTGCAACACACAAAATATTAGTAGGCGTAGTTTTACAGCTGAGGAAATTCAGAGGTGCACTGTAAAAAGCACGTTTAAGCATGCACACGGTTCAACATGTTAGTAACTGCTCAAACCTGGATAAGAGTGAGACCGGATCTACATTTGTGCAAATGCAAGTTAGGTAATTTCGAACCTCTGCAAAAGACCTTTAAAAGGCCCCATTTCTGGTCAATACCTCAGCGTGACGTCTGACAAATATGTAAGAGGTCTCTGTAGGCAAAGCTCTGAGTAACATGGATAAGCCATCCTTTACGTATTGTAATAGTGGGTAAAATTCACAGGCAACAGTTATTCCATGCGCCACATGTGGAATGCCAATGGTGATGGTGTGTTGTAGGTCAACAAATCGGTGTTTTAGGAAACAAAAATTGTAGTCGACATTGAAACTCAGTGATACGTTCTTTGCATCACACATATGTTCACAGAATTTTTTTTGGGATTCATATTAAGATCGACTGCAGTAGCAAAACGAAGACAAGGCGTTGAGGGTGGCAGGGCATAGACTTTATATAACCAACAATGCTGCCATGCTTACCCAGTCTTGGCTCAGTACATTCCCTGCTGGGGATCTTTTGATAAAGGTAGTGTTATGTACACTGCTCAGTGGCAATAGCCCCCGCAGCCCCCGCAGAGCGGAGGTGCCCATAGTTCCAGGGGTCCCCTCCAGCACTGTGATCAGGTGGACCTGAGAGCTCCTGACTCGGTACAGAGCGTGGGGGACCCCTCCATGTACTTTGCAGGGGCCCCCCTCAAGTTTTGTCATGCCACTGACACCGCTTAGAAAAGGCTGAAGTTAAATGTGAGGGGAGAGAGGAATATAATGGGCGCCATATTTCATTTTGACCAGGGCGCCATTTGAGCAAATGACAACCCTGCATCCATATATAGAGCTCAGCAACTGACGTACACCTGAAACCAGCCAGGACTATTGGCTTTGTGAATGACTTTGTTGCACATAATTAATATTAAAAAGTTTTAATTATGAGGCTGTGAATAAAAACATTACTGAGGCCTGTGGGAGGTTTCTTCAGGGTGTCTCAATCACACACATTATATTCACTCAATGTTAGATATCTGCTTCCCTTTATTCCTCAACATTTCCTCCATCCATATGTTACACCTCATGTCTTTCTTCTTCAGCACCCTTAAATTTTCTCTCTTTCCTTAATCTACTTCCACGCATTTCCTAATTCACCACCCCAAACACGCAAAACACTCCCTCACCTGTAACCACTGCATTTTCTTTTACTTTTGCTTGTCAATATTTTGACAGTTGTGTTCCTTCTTCACACACATTTGTAAAAATTGCAACTAGAATACGTGATTATTGAGCAGTCCTATTGCATTGCAAATGCTTTTTTTTTGTAAAATTGCCCCATGCCATTCTTTCACTTTAATGGCAGCTGCGATCCTTTCTTTAGATGTGGCTCATCTTAAGGAAGGGGCATGGCCGCCATTAAAGCAAAAAAGTGGTATGGGGCGCTTTTACAAAAAAAGCATCTATTTGTCAAGTTGACAAACAAATCCTTTTTTTTTGCAAAAGTGCCCCATGCCGCGGTTTCACTTTAATAGCGGCTGCACACCTTTCTTTAGATGCGGCTCGTCTATAGAAAGGTGCGCGGCAGCCATTAACCAGAAAACACAGCATGGGGCGCTAGTAAACAAAAAAAAGTGAAGAAATAGAGAAAACAAAAGTGTGCAGCCGCGTTCGGCGCTGCAAATCTGTATCAGCGGGGAGGGCCGTGCTATGGAGAAAAAAAAAAGCGTAGCAGGAGAGCGTATCCTGCCTGCAACAGCATTGTATATGAACAACAATATCTCAACTGGTATTATTTTCAAGACTAGTAAGTAAGCATGTATAAAACATTGCAAGAAAAGAAGGTAGGGAGACTCATAATTTAGTTAAATGTGCCAAAGGCATCATATATTGAACAATTATAGTAGAGAACATGAACTTAAGGGGGTACGAACAAAAGGGGGAACAGTTATTAAAGCACTGTAAGCAATAAATACATACATAAGTAACCCGGCGAACTATGTGCACACAAGTGCTTGTGACACTCTAGGTGGACGGCGCAGGTGACACGTGAAACAACTGTGGGTGCCACAAGTTGCGCTGGGATGTCGACGACGTTTCGATCCATGCAGATTAAGATCATCGTCAGGACTAGGTTACCGGATAAAGGGTGCCGACCACGGTAGGATGATGTGAAAAAGTGGGGGAGGGCTGAAAGCCAGTGGGTCAGCGAGGCTTAAAACCACCGGGGATGCCGCCAACGGAGCATTATTGACATCATATTCACCCATTCCAACAGACTCATGTGATAAATGATGGCAAGCACCTCAACTCTCCACATAAGAGCAGTAAATGCTATATAAATGATGCAACGCAGTAAATGTGTATCTAAGCTGTTTGTGAACTCCAAAGTACAGTGCAATTCCTTCTGCGTGTAATAGTGCTTGTTCAAGATTTTCAACTTAAAAATATACAAAATATCTTTGTGGATGTAAAAGTTATAGTCCACACAGAAAACAGCGCTATGGAATGGAGCATTAGCATGCCCTCTGGAATGGAAAAATTATACTTTAGATATAAGAATTGCAAATGGTAGAAAGATCACAGCATGAAAGTGTGGGCGTGGGCATGTGCAACAGTTTTTAGGCCGAGCCTAGAGGCATGCTGTAAACCATCTGTGGGGTTTTAACACATCCACCATGCGACTACCACTTTTCATTGGTTGCGTGGTCTGCCTTTACAAATTCCATAATTTTCATTTGTGAATAGAGTACATTTGTCCCACCTTGTGGCTGTTTTATTCCCGCCCTGCGGACTGCCACTGCTACATGGATCCTTTCTACATGGGCCAAATGTTTTGTTTGTGTGGCCATATATAGTGCCTGCGCATTACTTTTTCTTTTGCCTTGGCTTGCTTGGTAACTTTCCTGTTCGTCTTCTGAGCTCTGCTGCTATATCCGAGCACTGTCTGTCTGTGCTGCCTTTGTTCTCGCCCCCTCCCCCCAGTTTGTGTTGCTTTCTTCCCGCACTCCTCCCACCGTACTTTGTGTTGACTTTGCTCACACCCCTCTCCCACAGTCGATTGTGATGCCTTTGTACCACCCCCCTCCTGGTGTAGTTCATGTTGCCTTTTTTCCCGCCCCCCTCCCGTCGTAGTTTTTGTTGCCTTTCTTCCCACCACCTGCCACCGTGGTTAGTGTTGACTTTGCTCCTGCCCACCTCCTGCCGTAGTTTGTGTTGACTTTACTGCCACCTCCCCCTCCCGCCATAGTTTGTGTTGCCTTTGCTCCTGCCCCCGTCCTGCTGTAGTTTGTGTTGCCTTTGTAACCACCCCCTCCTGCCCTAGTTTGTGTTGCCTTCGTTACTGCCCCTATTACGCCGCAGTTTGTGTTGCCTTTGTTCCTGCTGTGAGAAGTTGGCCTGATGTATGATGTCACTAGTTCTAGTGTACACCTTATATCAGTCCAAACAACCCTTATGGTGATTGGTTGCAAAGTCAACCTTATAGACCAGCTATCCTAGTGGTAGCATGGACAAGAGCAGTCTTAGGCTAAACTCTGTATGGCATGTGAAGCCAGCTGTTATACCATTTGTAACCCCTTGAATACCAAATGAAAGGACACCACAACAGATATATATATAAAATAAAGTGTATTTATTCTAGTCAAACCCTCAGCACTCTTTATGAGATTCGAGGTAAGTACAACACAGTCTTATTTAAGCATACATTAAGTCACACAGGTAAGTAATACAGTTAGGCCCTAGGGGCCACGCAAACCATATACTACGTAAGTGGTATAAGGACCAATGTCACGGAAATAGGATAGGGCTAGGCCTAGGGAATCGCTGGGGCTACACTATACTACCCAAGGTTAGGAAGTGGGAGGCCCACGGGATTCAGGTGCAGAGTGGAAACACTAACGCGTAATGCGTATAATCGATAGAAATAGTACAGTTTGGAAATAATAAGATTGAGGACACTACGGAAGTAGCTAGGAAGTTGAGACTTGAAACTTAGACACTAGGATAGTCAATACCCTAATGAGCACTGGAGTACCCAAGTTACCTAGCCCACGGGCTGCGGGTGCATAGGTGTGAACTTGCGTCGGGTTTCGTCGTCGACTCCTATGGATGCCTGATGGAAAGATGCTGACAGGCGGTCAGTGAAGAGTGTCCGGTGGATCCCAAGGCTGGGATCAAGAAGGAAGGATACCTGCAAGCAGAAGGGACAAAGTCTGGGTCACTAGCCAGTGACCACATGGAACCAGGAAGGAACCAGGCGATGTCGTGAAGATGCAGGTGAAGGGGTGAAGCTTGTCGCAGCAGCCACGGGTACAAGGAGACGTCGAGGACAACCAGGACCAGGAGGCGAGCTGTCCCACGAAGGCTCTTGCTGTCGGCGGCATCGAAGTTGAAGTAGGACTCACCAAGCCTTGGCAAGCGGAACCCACGCAGAATGGAGGACTTGCTTCTGGTGCAGACCAGGAAGGTCTGGGGTGCTTCTCTTTTACAGAGGAACAGGGGCCAGTCTGGAGGAGCCAAACCAGCGGTGGAAAGTTAAAAGGTGTGTCGTCACAAAGGTTACTAGCCAACGGGCAAGTAACCGGACAGACGTGGCAAGCAGGAAAATGCAGAAGGGCCCCACGCAGGACTCGTGGAGTGTGGGGGGCTGATCTTCGGTGCAGATGGTGCTTGGGGTTGGGGCTTCTCAATCCCCGGTGCACAACCTCGAGGGTGCCTCAGAAGCTGCGCTGGAAGATACTCACCACTTTTCCCAGGTAGCCGGTCCCACGTCTCTTGTCGCCTCCAAGGATCTCAGCTCGGCTGTGGATGTGGATCAGGGTCGGAGAAGTCTGGAAGTCAAGGCTCTGGTCAGGCTCTGCAGTTGGTCCCTCGTAGAACTTCAGCAAAGCAAAGGGTAAGTCTCTTGATGGTGCCTGTTTGCACAGGGTAGCCACTCCTTGGCCACAAGGGAGATTCTTCAGTCTTCTTCTTTCGTCGAATGTCGAAGGTCCAGAGTTTCTGTTCAAGTTGCAGGTTCAGGATAATCTAATTTAGCAGGGCCCAACTAGCTACTAATATACTGGTCTAGTGGGCTGGGCTACCTGCAAGGTCCCTCCTATGGGTGGGACCAGGAAGGGAAGTGGCTACACCCCCTTTCCTTTGTCCAGTTTCGCGCCAGAGCTGGGGCTGGAGTGCCCCAGCACCGGTTTGAACTGGACTATGCATGGAGCACCTTGTGTGCCCCAGGCATGTGTCATTCCTTTCAGCCCTCCCTGCCCCAATACACTAAAGTCTGTCTGGGGAGGTGCTAGCACCTCCCCAAGCAGGAAACCTATTGTCCAGGCCTCCCTGGCTGGGAGGGCTCCCAGCAGCAGGAGGTCAGACTCGTGTCTGTGGCAGCAGCATCCATTTTGTGATGCTGAGGCTTTGGTGAGAGTTAAACAGCAAAGTAGGATTTTAACATGTCTCTCCCTCTAGAAGGGAGGAATAATATCCTCACTACCAGAAATGGTATGGGGTTATTATTCCAAAGTGTTAGACACCTTACACAACATGTTTTGATAAAGCCAAACCATAGTTACCATAACCGTTTAAGATTATAAGGTACTTTAAGAGTATATGGTAGGCTATATCATAGAACAGCTATAAGGACATGGTTCCGAAAGCTGCAGACAGGCTCAGCTCATGCTAGAGCACCATCTCACATGTTACCAAGCACTCTGCCTCCAGGATTGTTAAGGCCTGCCATAGGAGTGGCTGATAGGTACACATGTGTCTATATTGAGGATAGATATAGGTATACTATATCTAAGCAAGGGGTGATTACATGACCTTGCCCCAGCTGAGTGATCAGCCAGTTGTGTCTGATTGGAAGACCAGACCAGGGGTGGCATAATACATGCTGCAGCCCCTGGGAGGCCTAGGGTACACCTATGCCCTGGGTACCTAGGGTACACTGTACAGGGTCCAATAAGGTGATCCTTACCAATTGGGTATGTACCTAGGGTACATGGAGTCCATTTTAAAGGGAGAGCAGACAGCCTGAGACCCTGAACGGCAGGATCGCAGGCCAACTAAGTCGAAAAACCAGCTAGACACCAGGCGAAAAGTTGGGGGTAAACATAGTCAGATATCCACCTTCCTACACAACCCCCCCCCCCAAACGAAGGGAGATAAGGCTGTCCTTAACCAGGTAAGCCTATATTGCCTAAGTGGCCATATAAGGAAGAACCAGCACTGGCACGGTTACCCCCTGTCTCATGGTCCACTAAGCAATCCCTCACCCTAAAGGTATCATAGGGTCTCCACCATAGGGAATCTCTACCTTTGGTGTGTCTTTGCAAAGTAAAAGGCTGGTGTTGAGATGGAGTACTGAAGTGAGTGTCCTCAAAGTGAGTCCTCAGCTTCCTCCAATCATCCTCCACCATGGATGCCTTTCTTTCTTTAACTGAGTTGCACTGTGCTCTCAGGGTCAGCCTCTGGCTACCTAAAGCTGGAGGCTGGGTCCCTTTTGTGGGCTTACTGGAGGGACAGGTCAGGTTTGGGGCCCCAAGGTCCCATGTTTGCCTGTGCCCAACAGAATTCCTCCGGGGGAGGTCCCTAACTACCTGTAAAGGAGATCCCTCAGGAATGTGTTTAACCATCACCTGGCTAGGGCTGCTAGCCAGGCAATCCTCATTCTTTTGATGGGGGCGTTCTTGTGGACAGGGGCCCTCTTGGGGTCCACTGGCCTCCCTGACCTCTGCAGCCCTGGGCTGTCTGAGGCAGGGTAGAGAGAGGCAGGCTACCTGCACCAGACTGGGTCCCACCTTGGAAGGGTCCACTGACATCAGAGGCTCTGCCAGGCTAGGCCTGGCTACCTCTGGGGCAGTTCTTTCACAAGGGGTGAGGTCAGATCCCTGAGGACGCTGACCTTTTCCTAATGTCTGGGGAGAGGGAGACTTTTCTTCCTCCCCACTACTCTCTGTCTGTGTAGAGTGATCCATAGTTTCAGGCTTCACTACACCTATGTCAGTCTGAGTATGGACTGAGACCATTACAGTCCTGCCAACCTTTTCAGGGAGGCACTCAGTTTGGGATTGAGCTGTGACTGTCACAGCTCTGCCAATCTCTACAGGGAAGTCTGTCTTTGCCTGGGCTGTGGCTACCACTGCCCTTCCAACCTTTTCAGGGAGGAAATCTACTTGGACAGGGGTTGTGGCTGGCACAACCCCACTACCCTTTTGTGAAAGGCCTACCATTTTAGAATGGGTGTCTTGTTCAACTCCAGCCCAAGCTGAGAGTTCTAAGTCATTCCCCAGTAAGCACTCTACAGGCAAGGTTGGGGACACTGCCACCCTCTTAGGGCCAGTGACACCTCCCCAGCTGAGACATACCTCTGCCATGGGATGACTGTTCTGTTTGCCATCAATGTTAGTTACCTGGTATGAGAAACCAGGCAAAAGCTGCTCAGAGGGAACTAGCCTATGGGCCACCATAGTGATGCTAGCTCCAGTGTCTCTGTAGGCCTCAGCTTTTCTACCATTGATGTAGGGCTCCTGTCTGTACCTACCCAAAGTGTTGGGACAGGCAGTGAAGTTGGCAAACCCCATGCCACCATCACAGACAAGAGTAGCTGCTGTAGGGGAATTGGCTAAGCCAGGGTCCCCCTTTGTTCCCCAAGAAAACCCAACCAAATTTTTGGGGGCACTCCCACCACCTGGGGGATTACTGCTGACAGTAATAGGTGGTGTGACAGGAGTAATTGGAGGAACAGTTTTGTTTTTAGCCTTTGGGCAACTGCTGTCAGTTTTCCAAGGCCCAGGAATTTTACATTCATGGCAGTAAGGCTTTTTAACTGTGGTAGAGGAGGGAGCTTGGGACCCACCACCCTGTGTGGAGTTTTGGGGCCCTGAGGAAGATTTCTCTTTTGTTGTATCCCCACCCTTCTCTTGAGGCTTGGTGGTATCTTTCTTTTGGTCACCACCCTGATTTTTAGGCCTAATCCTGGTCCTGACCCATTTATCTGCCCTCTTTCCCAATTCTTGGGGAGAGGTAAAATCTGAGTCTACCAGGTGTTGATGGAGAAGCTGGTTCTGACAATTACTAAGGATCTGCTCCCTCATAATCAAGTTGTACAATCCTTTATAGTCCTGCACCTTGCTGCCAGTTAACCAACCCTCCAAAGCCTTAGTGGCACAATCCACAAAATCAGACCAGTACCGTGTCTGTGTCTTCTGGGTGTCTCTGAACAACAACCTATATTGCTCAGTGGTTAAGCCAAACCCATCTATCAGAGCACTCTTCAGGACTTTCTAATTGTTAGCATCCTCATCACTGACTGTGAGGAGCTTGTCTCTACCTTTGTCAGAAAAGGAGAGCCACAAGATAGCTGCCCACTGACTCTGGGGTACCTGCTGTACTTTGCAGGCCCTCTCCAAAGCAGTCGTCCACTTGTGGATGTCATCCCCATTCTGATATGGGGGGGCTATCTTGCTTAGGTTTATATGGTCATAAGACCTATCCCTATCTCTAGGAATGTTGCTGCCACCAGTGGGTTCTGACCCACACAATTTTTGCTCTCTGGCCAGAGCAAGCTTCTCTTTGGCAAGGGCAATTTCTTCCCTTTCAATCCTCAGTTTAGCTTCCTTCATTCTGGCCTCATGCTCTCTCCTCTGGGGGGAAGTCATCCCCCTGTGGGATGAAGCATTGGAGCTTCTTGAGTGATAGGAGTGGAGAGAGTCCCCTGAGGGAGATCTACCCCTCCTATCTCTCTTTTTAAGATTACTTGGGGGCCTGTAAGGGAAGCTCCCATGCAAGCTCCCATGCAAGCTTAAGTTAGCCTGACTAAGTCTTCTGACTGGGGTCTTGCTACCTCCCTCTTCCTCTGAGGTCTCTTCTAACTCATCTGTATCAGTTAAGTCAGGGGTCTCTTCTGTGGAGGGGAGGCCCTTATCTACAGCTATGGCACCATACTTGGCAGCTCTTTCAGCATCATAGGCTTCCAGAAGCTCCACTAGCTGTCTAAGGGTAGGGTTGGAACCCTGTTTTAATCTCCTGGAGGTACACAGTTGTCTCATCTCCTGGAAAGTGAATGCATCATATCTAGAGGGAATCTGTCTAGGATTCTCCTCTCCAGAGGGAGTATCAGTGTGATCTCCATTCAGGGACATGATTCTAGTGAGGGTGTGGTGTGTGCACCTAACTACACTAGTTGTATCTACTAAACCTCTCTAGTAGTTGTAGTCAGGGTGTGCTAGGCCCTTCAACCTACAACAACTAAGTCCAGTAGGACTTAAGTATTTATAATCTATGTTATATGTACCTAAACAATATCTGTGTGATCTTTCAATTTAGTATCTCAAGATTACAATGGTATTACAACAGCAAGCTCAGATCCCACCGCTGCTCACCAATGTGAGAAGTTGGTCTGATGTATGATGTCACTAGTTCTAGTGTACACCTTATATCAGTCCAAACAACCCTTATGGTGATTGGTTGTAAAGTCAACCTTATAGACCAGCTATCCTAGTGGTAGCCTGGACAAGAGCAGTCTTAGGCTAAACTCTGTATGGCATGTGAAGCCAGCTGTTATACCATTTGTAACCCCTTGAATACCAAATGAAAGGACACCACAACAGATATATATATAAAATAAAGTGTATTTATTCTAGTCAAACCCTCAGCACTCTTTAGGAGATTCGAGGTAAGTACAACACAGTCTTATTTAAGCATACATTAAGTCACACAGGTAAGTAATACAGTTAGGCCCTAGGGGCCACGCAAACCATATACTAAGTAAGTGGTATAAGGACCACTGTCACGGAAATAGGATAGGCCTAGGCCTAGGGAATCGCTGGGGCTACACTATACTACCCAAGGTTAGGAAGTGGGAGGCCCACGGGATTCAGGTGCAGAGTGGAAACACTCACGCGTAATGCGTATAATCGATAGAAATAGTACAGTTTGGAAATAATAAGATTGAGGACACTTCTGAAGTAGCTAGGAAGTTGAGACTTGAAACTTAGACACTAGGATAGTCAATAACCTACTGAGCACCGGAGTACCAAAGTTACCTAGCCCACGGGCTGCGGGTGCTTAGGTGTGAACTTGCGTCGGGTTTCGTCGTCGACTCCTATGGATGCCTGAAGGAAAGATGCTGACAGGCGGTCAGTGAAGAGTGTTCGGTGGATCCCAAGGCTGGGATCAAGAAGGAAGGATACCTGCAAGCAGAAGGGACAAAGTCTGGGTCACTAGCCAGTGACCACGTGGAACCAGGAAGGAACCAGGCGATGTCGTGAAGATGCAGGTGAAGGGGTGAAGCTTGTCGCAGCAGCCACGGGTACAAGGAGACGTCGAGGAGAACCAGGACCAGGAGGCGAGCTGTCCCACGAAGACTCTTGCTGTCGGCGGCGTCGAAGTCGACGTAGGACTCACCAAGCCTTGGCAAGCGGAACCTACGCAGAATGGAGGACTTGCTTCTGGTGCCGACCAGGAAGGTCTGGGGTGCTTCTCTTTTACAGAGGAGCAGGGGCCAGTCTGGAGGAGCCAAACCTGCGGTGGAAAGTTAAAAGGTGTGTCGTCACAAAGGTTACTAGCCAACGGGCAAGTAACCGGACAGACGTGGCAAGCAGGAAAATGCAGAAGGGCCCCACGCAGGACTCGTGGAGTGTGGGGGGCTGATCTTCGGTTCAGATGGGGCTTGGGGTTGGGGCTTCTCAATCCCCGCGGCACAACCTCGAGGGTGCCTCAGAAGCTGCGCAGGAAGATACTCGCCACTTTTCCCAGGTAGCCGGTCCCACGTCTCTCGTCGCCTCCACGGATCTCAGCTCGGCTGTGGATGTGGATCAGGGTCGGAGAAGTCTGGAAGTCAAGGCTCTGGTCAGGCTCTGCAGTCGGTCCCTCGTAGAACTTCAGCAAAGCAAAGGGTAAGTCTCTTGATGGTGCCTGTTTGCACAGGGTAGCCACTCCTTGGCCACAAGGGAGATTCTTCAGTCTTCTTCTTTCGTCGAATGTCGAAGGTCCAGAGTTTCTGTTCAAGTTGCAGGTTCAGGATAATCTAATTTAGCAGGGCCCAACTAGCTACTAATATACTGGTCTAGTGGGCTGGGCTACCTGCAAGGTCCCTCCTATGGGTGGGACCAGGAAGGGGAGTGGCTACACCCCCTTTCCTTTGTCCAGTTTCGCGCCAGAGCTGGGGCTGGAGTGCCCCAGCACCGGTTTGAACTGGACTATGCATGGAGCACCTTGTGTGCCCCAGGCATGTCTCATTCCTTTCAGCCCTCCCTGCCCCAATACACTAAAGTCTGTCTGGGGAGGTGCTAGCACCTCCCCAAGCAGGAAACCTATTGTCCAGGCCTCCCTGGCTGGGAGGGCTCGCAGCAGCAGGAGGTCAGACTCGTGTCTGTGGCAGCAGCATCCATTTTGTGATGCTGAGGCTTTGGTGAGAGTTAAACAACAAAGTAGGATTTTAACATGTCTCTCCCTCTAGAAGGGAGGAATAATATCCTCACTACCATAAATGGTATGGGGTTATTATTCCAAAGTGTTAGACACCTTACACAACATGTTTTGATAAAGCCAAACCATAGTTACCATAACCGTTTAAGATTATAAGGTACTTTAAGAGTACATGGTAGGCTATATCATGGAACAGCTATAAGGACATGGTTCCGAAAGCTGCAGACAGGCTCAGCTCATGCTAGAGCACCATCTCACATGTTACCAAGCACTCTGCCTCCAGGATTGTTAAGGCCTGCCATAGGAGTGGCTGATAGGTACACATGTGTCTATATTAAGGGTAGATATAGGTATACTATATCTAAGCAAGGGGTGATTACACGACATTGCCCCAGCTGAGTGATCAGCCAGTTGTGTCTGATTGGAAGGCCAGACCAGGGGTGGCATAATACATGCTGCAGCCCCTGGGAGGCCTAGGGTACACCTATGCCCTGGGTACCTAGGGTATACTGTACAGGGTCCAATAAGGCGATCCTTACCAATTGGGTATGTACCTAGGGTACATGAAGTCCATTTTAAAGGGAGAGCAGACAGCCTGAGACCATGAATGGCAGGATCTCAGGCCAACTAAGTCGAAAAACCAGCTAGACACCAGGCAAAAAGTTGGGGGTAACCATAGTCAGATATCCACCTTCCTACACCCGCCCTCCTCCCGTCCGTATTTTGTGTTGCCTTTGTTAGCGCCCCCTCCGGCCGTAGCTTGTGTTGCCTTTCTTCCTGCCCCCCCTCCCATTGTCTGTGTTCACTTTGTTCCCGCACCCTCCACCTTAGTTTGTGTTGCCTTTCTTCCCTTCCCACCCTGAGCAACGAGAACCTCTAAAAAGATATTGCAACCACTGCAAAACACCTTAAATCTAGGACACTAACCTACTGATCTGTCACATCCTATATTGTTATGTGCACTCCAGTGCACCTGCTTGCAGTACCAGAGACAGGCCACACTGCTGTCTCGGGTGTAACATTTCCAGACCATATTTGGCTACATGCACCTTACCAGAACTAGACTTATCATTAAATTCAAACCCCTATGTGAAACCTTTCATGCGTATTCCACATTACACCGCTCCAAACAGGCTTCACTCTCTGGCAGTGTTTGACCGTTCTTGACTGGGCACTTTTTTTTGCACTTTTAAATAGTGTGAAGCTGAACCAAAGGTATTGGAGAGCTTTACATGAGCACCAGTTATACTAGACAAGTATGCATTCATTTTTTTATTTTAGGCACAGGGAGATTAAGTGATTTTCCCAGAGTCACAGGATGCTGAGCGTTGACGCAGAGACTCAAGCCTGGTTCTCTAGTTCTAAAGTCGGTAGCTATGACCGCTAGGTATATCCTCACTTACCAACTGGAAAATGCTTAAGGTCGGGTGTAGTGGTCTATAGCAGTACCTTGTTAAATTGCTTGTTTCAGTGCTGATGCACTGAAATTGGTGTCACGCTGATAGGCAGGAGCTGAACCCATTTGTTTACAGATTCATGGGGCTCAGTGCAGTTCATGGTCTGAACTGAGTGTCACCGCCGCAGCCGCCAGTCAAGGACAGCCAAAGGCAGGTCCGAACCTTTAAAGACAGTGACGCAGCGCTCACCTACACATCTGTTCATCTATCACCCCCAACACACATGGCAGTAGGGCAGGTAAAATGTTGCATACTTCCCAAGCCATATGGCACTTGCGATGCATTGCCTGGGCGGGGGGCGGGGGCAAGGCTGCTGAAGTGTTGGGGCAGGAGATAGGCAGAACTTTCAAAACACTGTGGGGTTGCATGTGGACCGGATGAGGTACCACTCTCATTTTGGTAGTCGCGGCAAGGAAAAACAAAAGCTGCCATCTGCCGCCTCAGAGCCAATCAGACGCACTGCTTGCACAGATGGCAGAGGTCACAACAGTTAAAGTATGGACCCCGGGATCAATATCAGAGCGCGGTATTTGTTTGTGCCACAGGCAGTGAAAGACCACCTGGTACGCAGCTCCTTATAGGTACAGAGTTGTCTATGAGCTGTATTTTGAGAGTCAGCACAGCGCACTTACGGACAGCATGCTTGCTGATTAAATGGAAGTCCAGTTAAGCACGCCTTGTGGGGTGGACCTGGGGTGCTATAATGCGTGTCTAACACATTTTAGTGCTGTGCTGTGGACACCACACTAAAATGCGTTAGTCTAACACCCGATGTGTGGTACTTGGCAGGACTGTGTACTAAAGCTTCATTTACAATTCCAGCATTCATCAGATGAGCTAGACATTTTGTTCCGTGTCTACATGATACAATGATAATATAAAGCTGAGGTACTCAAAAAGTGCGTCCCCCCTGAACTTCACATGCAGCCCAGCTTGGTTATGTATAAGGTAAGAAACATACTTCTAACACTTTTTTACTATAACTTTTCACCATCTGCAGCACTTTCAGCCCCTCCCCCCCATGGGCTTCGCAAATCTGCACTTCTGCTGCACCCCCCGCCCCCGGCTTCTTAACACTGGCGTCTTTGAAAGGGGTGCACTGGTGCCGGACCCTCAGTTGTGTGCAGAAGCAAGGCCCTGGGCAGCTGCCCACACTGTCCATGTCTAGCGCCGGCCCTGTTGCAGACTTTGTATTTTAAACACTTTTAGAACCCTGCTCGCACGTTCAATTCAGCAATTTTCTTTTATTGTATTTTTGTGGAGCTGTCTAGAATTAAAGTGACTTCTGTTTATCACACAGGTGGCGATGGCACGCAGGTTTCCCTGAGCCACGACGCTTACCTGTTCATGGCTGGCAGACACAGTGAAGTGGAGAAGTGGATGAAAGCCTTCAGTCACATGACATGGGTGCCATTCACAGGTCAGGCATTGGACCGAAGCATGTGGAGCCACGTTCTTCATATACGTTTATGTAGCGCTGAGAATTACTGTACTACTTCTACCTTTTAGGTTATATTCATGTGTTTTTTAAATATGATGGTATTCGGTAAATAATATGTGCAGTCGACTCAATAAAGGAAAAGCTGCCGCCACATCACAGTAGAGAGCAGAGTGGAGATACAAAGGTATCACCCGGTGGATCAGGTACACCGCTGCACATGAGGATAATGGCTGTTGTATCTGAACACATAGGGGCATATTTACAATAGAAGTGGCGGAGCGTGGCGTTAGCCTTCTTGGCTTAACGCCACACTCTGACGGCTAACGCCTCACTCCGCCACTTCTGAAACGCAGGGCTGCACCATATTTACAAGAATATGGTGCAGCCCCGCGTTTCCTCCTTTGCTGACACTGAATTTAGCTGCCAAGCGCCAATGCAGGCACCCTTGCACGATAGAGCAATGGTGTCTGCGTTGATGGGGAAGATTGTTCATGTGCAGGAAGGTGTCCATAGCTGCACATAAACAATCTTTAAAATGGTGTTTTGTGACTTCTATGTGTGCTGCTTAATGCAGCACAAATAGAAGTTGCAAAACGTTTTTTTTTTTTCAATTATTGTTTATGTGCAGGAAGGGACACCTTCCTGCACATAAACAATCAATGGCATTTTACTGTTTCCATGTGTGCTGCACAACGCAGCACACATAGAAACAGCCAGGGTACCACCAGGTTTTCTCTGATCTTAATTTTGGTGCAGCTTCCTATTCAAGCCACCCTTGTAAATAGGGGGCATCGCCAAAATCAATGGGTGTTGCGGTGGAACGCTTTCATGGTAATTATAGCGTGAAAGGGTGCCTTATTTACAAGGCAGTGTTAAACCACGTTAAGTGGCTTAATGCTGCCTTGTAAATAAGGTGAAGCTCGTATCGCCATCACAACGTAAACAAAAAGTGACTTTCTGGTGGTGGTAGGGGCTTGTAAAGATGCCCCATAATATCATTAAATGGTGATGAGTATATGCATGACTAACTTGTGTAAGTATTATGGACAGGTAGGCCGTGTCAGACTGTGGATGTAAGTGTAGGCTGCTGAAACACTGTTGTGCTCTAAGTCTGAGCCATAAATAGAGACTTAGAACAGCCACGTCATTAGTCCTAACTGAAGCGCCTCTAAGATGTATGTCCAACATATACCACATAATTTGTGCAACTACAACTGAACATCGATATAATCTTGGTCTAGATCGATCGCTACAAACTATAAGGAACACAGGCACATTGTTGTGAGGCCTTTTCTTAGGCTCGGCTTCGTGGTTGCTGCATTCATATGCCAACTCCTTTAATAGATATAATACAGATAAATGGATTCTGGAATGCTCGGCTTTGTGATTGGCTGGATGAGAAATGAATGCATTGTTTTAGGTATGGAGTTTAGCCTAAACAGATTCTAATTAATTGAGATTAGGGTAGAAATGGAAATTGGATAAGAAAGCTTTGCAGTAGGCAAGATGCCACACAACCCATGGGCGTTTGAGTTTAGGGATAGTACAGGGACTGACCTTACAAGAAATCTCTCAATGTTCAGTTGCTCTTATTTGCCCACTAGGCAGCTTTATTGCTTTATCTAGTCTCTGCTGAAATGTTAACATAAAATAGCAAAGGCAAGAAGATACAAATACAAATACAATAGTTGTAAAGAAAGATAAAAACTACATGCAAATGTCAAGCAAATGAACACAGTGCAGTCTGGGAGTTATTGGTTGATTGCTTCATTTGAGCTATTTTAAGTAACATACTTTTTAACAATGTAACGCACAACGAAAGCCCAGGACAAAACACAGGATGGGTAGTATAGATAGAGTGACCTGGTAACCTAACACGTGACAAATGTCAGTTTGACAGAAACAGAGGTACTGAATGGCAGTACTATATACGTAAGAGCTTACCAAAGAGGTGCCTGCTTACCTCGACATAAGAACAGTAACTTAACAAATGGGCTCTTCTTCTGCCAGATTCTTCTTCTTCTTCAAAGCCTGTCAGCATCCAAAGCTATACATTAAAATTGGTCCACCATACTAGGCTAACCTTCTCACCTTTTCAGGCAGTCCGAGCCTATTGAGAAGTAAGACTTCATGGACCTTGAAATTCCTAAATTCATGCTGTCCACCAACAGCAAACAATACTGTCGGGGGTCACCGGCATCAGCATGGAACTCTTTCCCAGGAAACTTGCAGATATACTGATGTCTTTCAGAAAATAACTTAAGGCACATCTTTTGAGGCAGGTCCCGAACCAGTACATACCCAGCACAGATCCTGGTATTCTGTGGTTGTGTCACAGACTTCTATTTAGTGTTGTGAATGTTTTACATTGTTACCATTCCCTATATTGATGTAACCCGTTGTGCACTCTCTTGTTTTGTAAAATATTAATCACAATTTCTATATGACTAGAAGTCTTAATGTTGAACATTTTCATATATGATCATCGGTACATATATAGGCAACACTGCTACAAACGCGAGATACTGTTGGTACAGTTAATGCATGCTAAGAGCCAAGCGCAACTAAGATTGCCAGATCGTTATAGATACACTAACTACGAATTGTCATATCCTAGGTTTTCATTTAACAAATCAGTGCATTCTGGGAGTTGTAGTCTGTTTGCTCCATGAGACCTTCCACACTCCGAGAGAGACGATGGTACTGAATGCCAGTACTGAATATGCATGATTATCCCAAAAAGGTGAAAGATTAAATGGACATGTAGATTATTCTGTGTTGTTACATGTATGTGTTCACTGTCAGAAGGCATGGCTTGAATAAACCTTCGTAATTGAAGACTCATCTCACCATGTAGAAATGGAAGTCTGTAGGATAGACCAAGGATTAAACGGCATTAACATGCCACCCTTTCATCCACCTCAAATATTACTTTCTCTACAGAAGTGCTAAATATGGCCCCAGAATCTGCTCTTCAGCACTAAATGACCCATCCGTCTTTTCATCTCTGTCTGTCCATCCGGCCGGTCTGTCTATACATGTTCATCTTGTTCTGTCTGAATCTGTTTGCTGCGTTTGATTCTATGTCAGCGTATGTGTGTTGTCTGTGTGTGGGCACTTCTGCGTGTTGGTATGTGTACTTGAGTACCTGTATATCTGTTAGTCTGCATGTTGTAGCAATGTTTCTGTTGATCTGGGTGCAGAGGTGCATGCAATCCAAAGCTGGGTTAGTGTCAGTAGACATGTTCTTTGTGTGTGCACATGTCAGTAGATATTTTGCTCTCTCTCTATATGTGCATCTAAGTGTGCTCTATCTTAGTGGGCGCATGAATATTATGTGTGTCTATGTAAATGCACCATAGAAAATCCAGCCCCATTGTCTTTGTCAGTGCGTGTTCATATATAAATTTGCATTATAAAATAAATAAATATGTTTTATTATTTCCACATTGTAGTTCTCTGTTAAGGTAACATCTCAGTCCTGATTACAGAGTGGCATTGAGTTTAATGTAACTTATATTCTGCTCAGTAAACCTACAGCCATATTACATGTCTTGATGCTGAGCATTTTATTATTTGTTCATCAATACTTCCAGTTCTAACTACCATTCCTAATCATCTAGAAACAAGGGGCGGGGTCTTGGGGAAACCATGCTTCCTAAAGCCAACAGTTCCATGACTCCATGGACTTTATGCCCAAGAACACCACAATCCTGGTCACATTTTGTGGTACCCTTCTTGCAGGTGAAACAATGGAGTTACAGGCGTTAGAGTTAGTCCGGGATTGTTAGGTTGCAGGGAGGAACATGGCGGCCGTAAGCTAGCTGTCGCGGCTGATGCTCCCTCGGGACGTGTGCTGATTCTCTCTAGGGGACCCCTGGATGAATTAACCTTAGGTCTAATCCCTTTATGCCCCTCACCTCATCCTTACCTTTGATTTAATCTCTTCCTGCCTCTGCCTTGAGATTAACTTGTTTTCGGTGCGGTGAATGGTTCCTGACTCCAGCGGCGGATCGCCGGCACTCCGAGCCTCACGGTGGGTGGGAGCAGCTCGCGAGTGCCGGTGTAGCAGCGTTGCCTGCTTTTGGATCTGGGACACAGGCGGAAGAGTCAGCACCTGTGAATACGCGAGCCTGAAGTCCGCCGAGAGTGCGAGGCAGAGTTCTGCATTTGGAGAAGGCCTGAAGACCGCCGTGTGGAGAGGGCAGAGCGCGGTAGGGTGCTTGTGCAAGGTAGGGCGCCTGGACCCTGACGTGCCCAATAATCCTGAAGTTGAGGTATTTCTTTTGGAAGAAGGTAAGAGCCTCTATAGCCTTTCTCGAGACTCGCTGGATCTCCTTGATTGTCGTGTGATCCTATGCCGGCAGGGAAAGCAGGGAAAGCCGTCTGAGATTGGTAGAGTGCAAGGAGGGTGTCTCTATTGTATGGAGGTATGTTCTGCCCAAGTTCAGCAAGTCGGTGCTTCATTACCCAATGTGTGTAGGTATACCCTGCGTTCTAGGGCTATCAAGTCTTCTGCTATAATTGAGACCACGGTGTTAACCCGGCCCCCCCCCCCCCTGTTGCTGATGTTCGAGTGTTTGCCAGGCACAGTAAGGGTGTTACTGCCACGGAGACTATAACTGGAGCTAAGGGAAGAGGGAGAGGCAGGGGGAAGACAGTTCCATCTTCCAAAGTGAAAATCACTCCATCATCAAAAACGTTTTATAAGGTTCTGTCTACTCCCACGAATCGGTGCCCCGATAAGGGGAGCTCTTCGGTGTCCAACAGCTTGCGATCAGACTCCCCATTGAGCTCCGCTTCTTCCAAGCTCCCTGGTCTGCCAGACTCATCTCTGACTATCATGCAGTCCCCTGTTCTTCCCGGTCTTATGAGTGATTTAGGGGAGGTGGTGGCTGAGATGTCTGGGGATCCTCTCTCTGCCATCCACCCCATGGTAGGCATCTCCAATAGGTTTTTGGTATTGGAGGTTCAGGACACCCAACCGAGTTCTCACCCTGATCCAGTAACCTCAGCAATCTCTTCAGGGCCCGGTCCCGGGTCACTGGCGGAAATCCTACTGGTACTAAAAGAGGATATGGGGAAAAGATTTACGATTTCGAAGTCAAACCAGGCAGCGATTCAAGCATCTTGTGAGGAGCTAGCTCACAAGTTGGAGGAGGTTTCCCTAAGAACGGACACATTTGAGTTGGAAATACCAAAAATTAAGGAGGCCCTCCATATCTCCACAACGGAAATTACCAAATTAGCAAACCAAAACAGGGAACTGAAAGATGATTTAGAGCGTTTGGAGAACCATTCAAGAAAGAACAACCTTAGACCTATCAACGTTCCCGAAGCTCTTGAAGGAGAAGACATTAAAGGTTTTGTGGTATCCCTGCTAAAAGAAACAGTTTTAAAGGATTCCCCTGAGTTAGACTTGGTTCATGAAATACAACGAGTCCATCATGACCCATTTAAAAGAAACCCGGCTAAACAGAAGCCTAGGAAAATCTTAATAATCTTTCATACGTACACTGTTAAAGAAAAGATTTTATCCGAGGCTCCGAAGGAAGGACTGATAAATTCTAGATCCTTTTCTAACGCTTTTTAATTTTCTATTAGATCGGATATTTCTCATATTACAGCAACAAAACAGTGGGAGCTGGGTAAAAGAATGGAGATTTTGAACAAGCTGGGGGCCAAGGCTCAATTGAGGTTTCCTGCATCTTTGCGTATCATGTGGAGTAACCACATGTACATGTTCCGTTCAGTAGAGTAGGCGTATGGTCTTATTGATAAAATAAGGAATGAGAGTGGGGTTTAGGGGGGCATTGGTGGATGTGAGATGGGGTCCCCTGGAGTGATTTGGGCTATGAGTTGTACCGTTTTTTTTCTTCATTTTTCTAAATAGCCCGAGGCACAGAGGCTAAACAGGCTTAAACCTAATAGTAGGGAGGGTTCCCTGGGGGGGTGGGGTCACGGGGGGACATGGGGGGGTTGGTGGTGGGGTGCACGGGGGGGTTGCAGTGGGAAAAATAAATAAAAAATATCCTCAATCTCTATTTAATATTAGACCGCCTGTTCAGGACCCTATGCCCGGGAGGTATGATCTGACCCAATGAGTAGTGAGGTAAAGTTCATTTCATGGAACATCAATGGGTTGAGATGCCCCCGTAGACAAAGATTGGTCATGAAATAATTAGAGCAATCCCCAGCCCAAGTCTGCCTTATCCAGGAGACGCATTTAAGTCCTTTGGAGTGCCGTGTTTCCTTTTGCTAAATATCCCTTGGTAAAATATTTCTGCTCTTCTGAGCAGACTGTCCATATTAAAGGGGTGGCTATTCTGATAAAACAGGAGGCAGGATGTACTATTAAATCCATCCAAACTGACCAGACAGGAAGATGGATCATGGCGCTGTTGGATTTTGGAGGGTCTGAGTTAATACCTGCCTCCTTCTATGGCCCTAATGTCGATGATCCGACACACATTTTCAAATTACAGTCCAAATTGATGGAAGTAGTATCGCCCATAATCATCGGCGGTGATTTTAACATCCTCTTTGACCCTCTAAGAGATAGATCAAATCAGAGCCGTTATGTAGGAGCACCACAAATTCATCGAGCCTTGGGAAACATGATACATGATTTGGGGCTTGTTGATGTATGGAGAGCAAGGATGGGTGATAAACAGGGCTACACTTTTTATAGCAAGAATCATGGCCACTCGTCTAGAATCGATTATGTTTTATTGGATAGGCCTAGTCTAGAAAATCTGACCTCTATATCTATTCTACCTAGTCACACATGAGATCATTCTCCTATTATGTTTGCATATGTAGGAAAAAGATATAATCTTAGGCACAGATGGACGTTAAAAAGGTCAAGGTTGCTGGATGAAGAAATAGTGAGGGCTCTTAAAACCGCCACCCTTGATTATTTCTCTGTTAATATTGGTTCAACCTCTATGGACTTTGTATGGGATGCTTTTAAAGCCAATATAAGGGGTCTGTTACATAGTTTAATTTGCTCAAAGAATAGGGTGGAGGCACAGGAGCTGCGAAATTTGGAAGGGAAAATTCTTAATTTAGAGGAAGAAAGGACTCGGCTTAATCAAGGGAGTCCAGAAAGGTTGCTACAAGTCCTGAGTGACTTAGAATGCGCCCACATATAAAATGTTTGAAAACTTCAATAAAATTGCATTAAAAAAGTGCAAAAAAATATAGAATGCGCCCGCCAGGACTATAGGGGAAGGCTTGACCAGAAGGTGAAGGCTCAGTGGATGACTCAGAACATGCAGAACTTCGAGTATGGAGAAAAGGCGGGATGGAAAGCTAGAGTAGAACGAGCTAAGAACAACATTAATGAATTAATAATTAATGATAATGGGGAGATATCGAGTAGCGTGGAGATCATGCAAGCCGACCTTCTCTCACTATTTTCAGAGCTGTATAGGGAGGAGATAGTGCCTAACGCTGAAACTGTCCAAAATTGGTTGAGGGATAAAGTTCTACCAGAATTAACAGTAGAGAGTCGAGAAAGTTTAGATGCTCCAATCACTGAGAGTGAGATTAGAGTACAATTAAACAAATGTAAGAAGAATAAAGCAACTGGCACGGATGCGCTCCCTAGTGAGGTTTATAAGCTCCTCCAGGATGAACTGGTGCCGATGTTGAGTTTACTATTTAATTCTGTATATAATCTGGAAGGTCAGGTTCCCAGGTCCTGGAAAAAGGCAACTATCGTGCTCATCCTGAAACCCGGGAAGGATCCCCGCAAAGCGGATTCTTATAGACCTATCTCCATGCTGACTATAAGATCTTTATGAGTATTCTTGCAGGGAGATTGGTAAAGTTAGCCACGCAGTTGATTAACTCGGACCAAACAGGTTCTATTCCAGGGAGATATATCCAGGAGCAGACGCATCAACTCATTGGTAATATAGACATGGCTACAGCTCTGTCGGAACCCTTGGCCGTTGTGGCACTTGATGCGTCCAAGGCTTTCAATAGAGTCTGCTGTTGAATGGTATGTTAACCTCTAGTTTTAGCATTCATAGAGGTACCAGACAGGGCTGGACCATCTCGCCCCTGCTCTTTGATTTGTATATAGCGTCTTTGGCTCAAGCAATAAGACTAGATGAGCAGATTACTCCCTTTAGGTCCCATCTTTATTGTAGTAAGTTGGCTCTCTATTCAGACGACTTGCTGCTGTATACCAATGACCCAGTAGCAGTAATACCAAGAGTCGAAGCCCTATTAGAAGAATTTGGCTCCTATTCAGGGTATCTAGCTAACACCTCCAAAACCTAGGTGATGTGTTGGAACATCGATAACTGGGAAGGCAGAGTAAGTGGGGAGAGGATGTAGCCTTGCGGCTTAAGCAGTCGACCTCGAAGCTGGGGAACCGGGTTTGAGTCTCGGCAACGACGCTCAACATCATGCGATTCTGGGCAAATCACTTAATCTCCCCGTGCCTAACAAAAATGAATGTGTCCTCATGTAACGAAACTGGTGCTCATGTAAAGCGCTCGGATTCCTGATGTCTCGGGTCTAGTTCGCGCTATATAAAACTCTAAAAAAAATTAAAAAAAAGTAAAGAGTTCAAATACCTGGGCATTACCATAGTAAATGACTTGGATAAGATTACTCAGATTAATCTAAAAAAGACCAGGTTTGCTAGATGGAAGAATCTCCCTTTGACGATATATGGCAGGGTTAACCTTGTAAAAATGGTCATTCTTCCTAAGCTAACATACATGTTTAATGCTATCCCCCTTAACTTCCCAAGTAAGGATATAGGTATAATCCAAAGTAAAATTGGAAGTTTTATTTGGGCAAATAAGGGTGCTAGACTATCATGGAAGAAGTTGAGATGCAAGCTCTTAAAAGGGGGGCTTGCCCTTTCGGAAATTGCTTGGTACTGTGTTACCTTCCAATTTAAAAATATACGGATGTTACTAGCAAAAACAGAGGAAACAAATTGGGGTGGGCTATTGGGAGAAATGGTCTTGGTTGAAGGGGGGGAGACGGCTTCCTGTATAAATTTGGGGCTCCAAGGTATCTTAAAAAGGTGCGTTTGAAAGTTCTTAGGGCTGCTCTTAGCCTGTGGTATAGGGCCAGATGTTGGTGGGGGATTGGCTATTATTCTGACTTTGCCCCAATCTGGGATTCCCCTGGGTCCCCGGCATGCTTGTAGGACAACCTCGCGATACCAATAAAGAGGGCAGGTATTACTATATGGTCTGAACTTTTATCTTCTGAAGGTGTCCACCCCTGAGAGGTCTTAAGATCTAAAATTGGTAGCGGCTTTTCCAGATTTAAATACTTACAATTGGCCTCCTGGTTTACATCGGAAAAGGGGTATGTACATGGTGAATGGGAAACTGAGCGTATCTTGCAAGAAACCCATCCTAGGAGAAAGGAAGTTTCGTTATGGTATAAAAAGTTCCTGGAGGCCGAAGATGTAAAATACCCCCCACAGCATGTAGTCTGGAATCAGTCCCCCTGGTGTCTGACATTGAAGACCTGTTTGACTCATCATTGAAATAAGTTTGTCAAGCCCTCAAATTTAAAAAAGAACCACTTTTTAGTTGTTAACAGGCTTTACTATATGCCGGCGAAGATAGCTAAATATGCTCCTGTATCCTCCCCCAAATGTCCAAGATGCAATCTCCTTAAAGCCGATGATATTCATACTTTTTATGATTTTCCTGAATTAAGAGTTTTCTGGAGGCGTGTGGAGCAAGTTTTATGTGGCATTTTTAAAGTCAATTTTAAAGTTAATCTCACTTTAGGAATGTTTGGAGATGATGGTGAGTCCTTTAATGTTTTACAGCCGTTACACAGGTTTTTATAGCTATATTTGGTTATTATTGCCCGAAGGGAAATTTGTAAGTACTGGAAAGATCCACGGCCCCCTCAGTGTGAACTTTGGCTAAAAGCTGTGTTTGCTATGGCACGTTTGGATCAGGGGGGTATAAGTGAGCATGGTACAGACATCTGGCAGGCTCTCATATCCTGGGGAAGAGAGATGAGACTGATCGAACTTTCCCCGGTCCTATGATTACACCAAGCTCCGAACACAGGGGCTGTCTTGGACTGGTCTAAAGCGAATGCAGTAGCCGTGGGGCGCAAAGTTTGGTAGGGCGGCTTCTTTTAAAGAATTGCAGACGCTGAATGGTGAGGTGAGGACTAAAAAAAAAAAAAAAAAAAAAAAAAAAGAAACCATGGAGTCACAAACTCCAGAAGGCCTCTGAACTGCAAATTATATAATTGTCAGCCATTTTGATGAAGGCAAAAGGAAGCATGGCTCACTCGAGCATGGCAGTCATCTTGGAGGGTACAATTTTGTACCATGAAAGAAGAGTAAAAAAAAACAGGAGATCAACCATAAGAATTGCAATAGAAGAGTCCAAAAAAGCAATCTAAGGCAGAGAAGTAATTGTCAGAACATAGAACCCATGTGTCGCCAAAGGGTATAGGAGAGGAATACAATATCAAAGGCAACCAAAGCTTCATTGGTGAGAAGTTGCAGCCTTTAAAAATAATCCGGCATTTGCACTAAGGGGGGAATTAGTGAAAGACTGTTCTTACAATTGTACTTGATGCTTTTAAATATCCTGAATTTGTATTACATGGGGAATTTGTGCAGTACTATTTATACGTGCTATTTGAGCACATTGCAATTAATTGACTCCACTTCCTCTTTCCTGGAAGTCACTGCCGAGCCGCCATTTTCCTGAGGCACGCTCTAGTTGTTTTTTGACACCTCTCAGTATAAAATGCAAAGCATTCTGCTGCTGCACAGTGGACACACGCTGCTAGCATCCCAAAGGTGTGCCACAAGCAAGCTTGTCTGCACCCATCTGTGTCCGGAACACGGCCAGCGCCAGCCACACTGCTAGTAAGCCCTGCCATAGTGGACCCCTGCTTACTTACACGAGGGACAAATTGTTAGCTTTATGATCTTCATCCTGTGTTTTTACTTGTGAGACTACCTCTGTTAACCCAGGAGTGGAAGTTAAAAGCCCTGGGTGCGGGTTCTCTCTTGAAGTTCTCATACCTTGTAGCTCCTTATGTGACATGGTCTTCGAACTATTGCCACATGCGGCATCAGGTGACTCTGCTGTCCACCCTCTGAAGGCTACCTTTTCGGCTGGCCTGATAAACTGCACTTCCATACCTGGACATGCACTTGACATTTTCAATTTGCTATCTGAAAAGTGCTGGGACCTGCTGTTTCTTACTGAAACTTTACAAAAAGACAGTTTGGCCGCAGATACTGCTCTTGCAACTCCCCCGGACTTCTCATTCAAGCTCTGGCCAACAAAAACGGCAGTGGGGTGTCCATTGTTCACCGATCTACCTACACTTGCTCTATTTCCAAACTTACGAACATTTATAGTATTGAAGGCATGACCTTTACCATTAAAGTCTAGCCTCCACTTTCTCAGTATCTGGCGCACTTATCTATCACCCTCCTGATGCCTAAACTGCTTTGCTCCAGCTTCTCATCAATTCAGTAGGCCAACTGTCCCCTCTCCACTCGAATTACCTGGTATTGGGTGACTTTAACCTTCATGTGGACAACCCCAACAACAAATCCGCACAGAAATATTCATCCTAATTGGAAGGTTTTCAGCTAGAACAACTTACTAAGGAGACAGCTCATAAAGCAGGTCACACATTTGGACCTAATTTTAGCAAATACTGCAACAGTAATGGTTAATCCTGTACTGAAGCTTATTTGGTCAGACCATGTGTTGGTCCCTTTCAAGATAGTCCTTCCAACTTCCTGCGGCACCCAAGAAACGACTAAAACTTTCTCTAGAACTTGGCACAAAATCTCTGACTCCCATTTTATGAAGTCGCTTGAGTCCCTTCACTGTGACAGGACAGGGGACTTAGAACGAGGATGTATCACTTTATAACAAATGGTTGATGGATGCTTTCGATACCATTGCCCCTCTGAAATCCCACTTCTCAAAGTGGCTCAAACCCTCCACCCCTTGGTTCTCGGATGCCCTCAAGTCAGAGAAATCTGTATGCAAAAGGTTAGAAAGGCAGTCAAGATCCAAGTATGACAAGGGCCCAAAAGCAATTTACCAGGCCGCTCTGAAAAAATACCATGCAGCTAACCTTTGTTGTATCTTTCATCTCTGATGCAGCAAACAAACCCCAAGAGCTGTTTAAACTTGTCTGCTCTTTTTTCTCTCCCTCTACTACTAACAGTACCCTCTCTCCATCTATGGAGTTATGGGAGGGCCTCTCTGACTTTTTCTTTAAAAAGATTCAAACAATCTATGATCAATTTCCGGCACAGGTTCCCTCTACTCTAGGAGCCTTTTCTTACCCCCATACAGGCCCATCACTATCTCTCTGTCCCCTTAACCTTAGAGGAATCTGTAGCTGAACTCAATCATTGCTTCTAGCTTAGGGACATGCATATACATTGTTCAACATCTATAACCCACACGCAGCCAATGCTTTTAACCCAATATCCCATTATTTGTACTCGTTCTCACTACCCGTGAGCCGAGTTGCCTTCATTTTTAGGGGCAGTATAAGTTTTTTTTTAACAATAAGACCAGCATCTTAAACCAACAGAGAAACAATGATAATCATTATAGGGAATGTAGATTCCCTCCCGTATCCAACCCCCACCCCCTCCCTCCACCCTTGTGGCAGCGACAGATAGGGGGCACAGTACCTCTTAACATAGATAAAAAACTAGCGGTGCAACTCTAACTGTTGTGTGAGTCATATATTCGAGGTGTGAGAGGGCGCCTGCGGCGATGTTACATCGGCGGACATTGTAGTGGGCCCAGTGCTCGGCGAGCTATGTACACTCTCATTCTCACCCTCATTCACTACTGTGGATACTTGTGTCGACATTTGTCCTCATTCCATGGGATCACTTTCCGTATACTCATGGGTCTGTACTGCTTTGAGACGACATTCCTCAGCTACCCCCCCCCCCCATTCCCGCAGGTCATCTCTCCATTTTTTCCACGCGAGTGGTGCTGAGTGTATCCAGTGAATCGCTATCCACAGTTTCGCCAGGACCAGCCACAGTAGCGCAAACTTATAGTGCATCCTAGTCCCTTTCTTGGGCATCTGTAGCACACCCCGAATACAGCGTTTTACGGAGGTGTCGATCCGCACAGCCGTGGCTGTGCTAAGGTGCAGCACCACCTGGTGCCAGTACTGTAGAAGGCGCGGACAATCCCAGACCATGTGTATGAACATGGCGGGGTCTGTGCCACATCGCTGTTAAGCAGAAGATAACCCTGGAGTGAACCGCGTTCGCTGCTGAGGGGTCAGGTATGTGCGGTGTAGATAATAGAACTGGATCAACTTGAACTGAGCATTGCTTGTAGCTTCCGCTACCTGTGCCATTGCTCTCTTCCACTCACCGTCCATCAAAGGGGCGGGTAAGTAATCGTCCCATCTTGCCCTGATCGTGTCTAGGTGCGACACCCGGTCCTCCTTTAATGTCTTATAGATGCAGGAGATAAGCCCACGAATAGAGCCAGGGTCTTGCAATGTTACCAACGTGCAGGACTCTCCAGGTTCATCTGGAAATGTTGTCCAGATCTCTCGTATTGTGCACAATATTTTGGCGTACTGTAGCAATTGCCCTGGTGGCACCTGAAACCAGTCCTGTGCTTCTTGAAAGGTCATGAACGTGCCATTCTGATGTAGATCCCCTGTGGTGCCACAACCTCCCTCGTACCACTTCGAGAGATCCATGATCTCTTGTATATCCTGGAAGCCCTTCAACCACCGCAGCGGCAGTGCGCTAGCATGTGGGACATTCCTGACCACCAATGTCACTGCTTGCTCCCAGACCTCTGTAACCCAGCAGATTATATGTGGGCACATTTTAGGGACCCTAGAGCCCATCATTAGGAACTGTCGCAGTTGCATCCCCTCATTCCAATTCAGTAGTAGGTCTGTATGAACCGTGCCCTCCCTCATGCACCATTGAGCAGCATATTGCAGCAGGCTAGTCATGTAGTATAGCCACAGGTCCGGCAACCCCAGGCCGCCCCTATCCATGTCTAGTTTAAGTAATTCCAATTTGGTTTTGCTGCGCTTTCCAGCCCAGAATAGGGAAGTCAGGAGACTGTTCAGCGTGTCGAACGTTGACTTAGGGATTTTGCAAAAAGAGTTCTGGAGCACATAGAGGCAACAACGCAGTAGTACCATCTTGGATACCGCCACCCTCCCCATAACCATTCCAAAACGATATGGATCCCCGCAGCCCATCAAGAACCCTCCCCATGTTCAGATCATACTGGGACTCCGGCCGATGGGCAATCTGCATTCTCGGTACCGGAAGCAATAGCACTTCCAATTCATGCCAACCATGGGGAGGTCGTGAACTGCCCTCTGCGCCAATGCAGCAAGCGGGAACAATATTGTTTTCTGGCAATTAATGCAGAGGCGAGAAGAAGCCCCAAATGAGTTTAGTATTTCCTGAGCCGCTGGAATTGCCCCGTCCGGCTCACACATATAAAGAAGAGCATCGTCGGCATACATGGAAACCACATAAGTACGACTGTCTACCACTAGACCCCATGGTGCCATATCTCTAAACAAGCGTACCGCCAAAGGCTCCATGGCCAAAGTGAACAGAAGCAACAATAATGGACACCCCTGCTGTGTGCCCTTTCCGACCTCTAAAGTGTCTGACATGTGCCTTCCAGTCCACTCTCTAGCCATCGGTTTGTGGTATAGTAGTTTGACCCAGGCTATGTACTCGCTTCCAAACCCCATTCTCCGCAAGACTTCCCAAAGGTAGTCCCACTGGAGAGTATCGAAGGTTTTTTCAATCTCCAGGGTGACTACTGCCTCCCTGAGGTTTGTGTCTGTGACCGAGTGGAGAACATGTGACAATCTCCGTAGGTTCATGTGTGTTCCTCTCCTTGGTATGAACCCGCACTGGTCCTGATGCACCAATGAGTTCACCACTCTCCGCAGTCTGAGAGCCAGAACTTTGGCCAGCACTTTGGTATCCACTCCCAGCATGGACAAGGGACCATATGCAGCAGGGTCCTCAGGGTCTCTGTCAGGCTTGAGGAGCATGACAATCTGTGCCTCCCGCATAGAGCAGGGTAGGACTCCAGCCTGCTTAGCCTCCCGCAGTGTGTCCAACAGATGTGGGAGAATTACCTCCGCATACACCTAGTAAAATTTAACTGGGAAACCGTTGCGGCCGGGCGCTTTGCCTGGCCATCCCTCGCAAGGCTTCCTGCAGGTCCCCCAGATCCTCCCGCTGGTCATCCGAGAGCCTCGGCAGCGGTACCCCCTGAGGAAGTCGCTCCCACCTGAGCCATCGCCACCCGTGCTCCCACAGTACGTATTCACCAGGTGAGCAAATAAAACTACATTGACACCAACCTGTGTATTTGCTGTGCCTCCCTCAAGACGATGTAGTGTGAGAATCAGCGGGGGTGGACGTTCACGCTTCAACAGCCACACAAGCAATCTACCAGATCTATCCCCTTCCCTATGCAGTAGCTGCCGGTATTCCCTGGGGGTCAAGCAATCCAGCCTATCCCAGGTCTCTCCCACCACGCGTTGTGCCTGTAGGAGGGCATCTGAAGACTGATCCGTAGCGCACCCCTCGTGTTGTAGCCTAGCTACTTTGTCTTCCACCCCACTCATTTCCTGATGCCCCCTACCCTGGACAGGCAGTCCCCCCTAGTGACTAATTTAAAAGTATCCCACTCATTGCTCCTAGTACTGGTAGTGGACCAGTTCTCACTGAAGTAATCTGATATAGTTTTTCCGAGTTCATCTCTGAATACTTGGTCCTTTAACGCTTGGGATTGCAATCTCCATAGTGGGACTCTCTGCCTAACTCTCTCAGGTCCCCATTCCAAAAGCACAAGGGCATGATCCGATAGGAAGCGGCTCAATACCGTAACTCCACCCACGCCATGACACAACTCATGAGGAAGCAGAAACTCATCACGTCTGCTATATAATGCACGGGCTGGGGTATAACATGTATACTGTCGTTCTTCAGGGTGTGTTTCACGCCAAATATCCACACACTGAAGAATGTCCATCACCCCTCTCAGGGCCGCTGACATATTTGACTTAGTGTGATGTTTGAGGGGGTGCCTATCCAGTGCACCATTGAGAACACAATTAAAGTCGCCCACCCACACCATGGGAATCCCAATGAATGGCAATGTCCGTTTTCCAGCTCACTAAAGAAGTCCGCATGATCCAGATTTGGGGCATAGACATTCACCAAACATACCTCTGTACCATCCATATCACCATGTACTATTACATATCTACCCACTACATCGGCTTCATAGCTGCAGAGCTTAAACGGGACCTGTGGGGCTATCCATGTGGCCACCTCCCTAGCATAGGAAGAAAACGTAGATGCAAACAATTGCCCCATCCATTTCTTGTGGAGTTTCTGTACTTCCGTGTCCAGTAGATGAGTCTCCTGTAAGATAGCCACCTGTGCACCCTGTCGCCGTATGTATGTCTGCACTCTATAACGCCTTATAAACCAGTTGAGCCCCCTCACATTCCATGTTATAGTTCTATAGTGCCCCATAACTCATAGCAAACACCAGCCTCAGCCAGTATTTAACCGTCTTGCCTGCCGCGGCTGTCACTGCCAACCACCCTTCTATCTGGAACATCAAAAAACCTCAACCCCTCGGGTAGACACTGTTTAAAACTGACATGCATCCCCAAATGATCCCCAAACATAACACCCCCCACCCCGATTGTACATCTATGTAGCCATAACACAGTTCCCATCGGTACACAAACGAATGTCAACAATAACAAAAGCACATGCACTCTCCAATCAGACACCAAGCCACTGGCCCGACACATCCAACACCCATGAACATTCCTGCTGACTCCACTATTGGGACAAGAGGGTTGTGCCCCGCCCGGACCACCAGGGCGTCCATCAGCTGAGCCCACCCTAGCCCAATCGATAATCTCTCCCATGCGTACCTCAGTCACTCATAACCAAACACCGCAGCACTCACTTCCCCAGTCAGATAAAACCTCCCCTCAATGAGAAAGGAGGTTAGAACGAAAATAAGAGATTTAGAGAGTAGTAGAGATACAGGAGTAGGGAGAGAGAGAATAAAGAAAAGAGGGTACAGAAAGGGGGGGAGAAACAACGCCAGTCCGCACCATATGTTTGGACCGTCCATATACCCCACACTAGCATAAGGAGATTAGAAAGCGGAAGAAAAAAGGGAGGGTGGAAGGGGGAGGAAGAGATACGAACACCCCAGATTTCGAACTCATGCACCCCCCAGAGGTTGAAGGCACAAATTGTGTCCCAACGATACCCATATCTGGGTTACTTTGTGCACCACTATGTTCTCTGCTGGAATATTCATACAGGATCTGTTTGCTGCGGGGTGTCCTCAACAATCATGCTTGTGCCTGAACCCCAGTGGCGTAGCTAGAGCTTGTGGCGCCCGGGGCTATCCCTCAGATTGCCGCCCCCCCCCCCCCCGGGGGGGCATGCACTTCAAAGAGGTCCGAGAGACACGAAGTATCGCCGCTAATAGTTACCTTGATCATGCAAGTTACATGCACATACATGACACGGTCCAAGGCTACACAGTTGAATACACCGGTGACTGGCAGTACAAAAGAGAACACACAGACTGCATGATCTATCTGGGGACTCAGAAAAGCCGCATGTGACATCCATCAGAGAGCTGCGTGAACAATTACCTGGTAATCCCCTCAACACAATGCAAACATGCACATACATGACACTGTTCATGTAACCTTCATCTACAGCTGACATTAAATGACCATACATCATGGTCCCCCCCCATTAAAGCAGTGGGGACCTGCACAAATGTGATGTGCTCTATGGACCCAAAACCAACTTAACAGTGTCGAAGCCTGTGATTCTTTATCTTTCAAAAACAGCAAATTAATTATTCACAGGGAATGACTCACTGTGTGCCCTTAAAACTAAACGCAGCACAAAGGGGTCAGTCAGCTCCACCTTGCCAACACAGACCGGATACAAAGCCCACTCTGGTGGCCCAAAGGCAACAACCAGGGGTCGCTCCCTGTCATTACTTCCAAGCAGCAGCAACCAACTCCCTGGGAATGTAAAGACATGTGCTCTTGGTACCCAAAACCAGGCTGTAATAGTGCATCTCTCCTTCACAGCAGCCTCAGCACACACATGGTGCACAGCCTGCCTGGGGGCCCAAAGCTAAAATACAGGAAGGGGCGACACATTATGATCACAATCCTTAAACACAGTTGTGGGGGCCATGGGAACTTGTTCAACTCTATACAAGACCCGGGACAAACTGTTCCGGCGCTGCGGCACTCCTTGAATATTCAGAAGAAACAAGAAAAATAGGACCAGTAAAACTCACTCTTTTCCAAATCTCTTTCTAAATATTATCACTTTCCATGTAATGTTCCTTTGATGGGAAGAGGAGGTTTCTGAGGTGGGAGTATCAGGCAAGTGATACTACTCAGGCTCCATCTGTTCGAGCTTTCATGGAGGATCCCTCTTCATTACTACCTCCACCTGACCCCGGACTCGGCAACGCTCTCTCTTACAGGCGTGATTATCCACTCCTCTCTCCAGTGCACCTTATCTCACAGCTGACCTTGGGCCCCAGCCCCATATCAGGCACCATCGGGCTCCACTTTGCTTTTTCCCGGTAAAAACATTAGTAAAATCACCTTCAAACTTAAAACATTGAATATAGCAGTAAATATAATTAGCATGCACTTTAAAGTATGTTCCACAGTAGCCCTTATGACCCGACTGCTAATTAAATAATCAAAAACAGAAAGGCCATGACAGGGCCGGCTTTAGCGCTGATGCGAAAGTCTTTTTTGGCGCCACACTAATAACCTCTTTCTCCGTAAATACCTTTACTACCACCTTCCAACAGTGCCCCTCATCCTCCATGGCCCCCCTAGTGACCTCCTCCTCAGATTCCCTCACTGCCTCACGCCACAAGTGCCCCTCATCTCCCCATAGCCCCTCCCCCTCATGACCTCCTCCTTGGACTCCCTCACTGCCACCATCCACCAGTGCCCCTTATCTCTCTGTAGCCTCTCCCCCTCATGACCTTCTCCTCAGACTCCCTCACATCCATCCTCCACCAGTGCTCCTCATCTCACCCTAGCTCCCCCTCCACACCATGACCTCTTCCTCGGATTCCCTCACTGTCACCCAGGGCACAAGTCCTAAAAAAAGAAGTGGGGGGACGCTGATGTCACAACAGCAAGTGATGTCACGAAAGGTGGCTTGCACCATCAGACTCATTGCCTCCCCTCGCTCACCCCTTAGATGCCATTGCATCAGAGAAGCCAGCGCGTGAGCAGCGTTCTGAATGAGCTCCGATCTCACCCCAGAGAGGCCAAAGAGTAAATGTGTAGCTCCATTTGCTCCAGTAATCGAGCTCCCATAAAATAAGTGAGGGGACGCCATCCACCTGCCTGGTACCCCGACTCGAGCCCTGCAGTCACCCTCCACCAGTGCCCCTCATCGCTCCACAGCCCCTCCAACTACCTCCTCCTCAGATTCCATTTGCATTTGTTGTTTAGCGCTACTCATATCAGTGTAGTGTGTCAGCACTTTACACCATGAACACATGATACAGAGACAATGAATCATACAAGTATGTAAATCAGTCTACAGGGAATGTCACATAAGCCAATGAGGATTACAAGGTGTAGGAATCACATGTCATCCATACTGGTGGGCAGTATATTTTGAGAGGGTTTGGTCTGGGGAAACACAACCTTAGGATTTAAAAGAGTATTCCATGGGGGTCAGCTTTACTGATAAAAATTTATCTCTGCCCAAACATACTCATTTTAGCAACATTAGAATGATGAAAGACTGAGGAAGTTCTAACTATATCACAAAACAAATCTATACCATTCATGTTTGTATGCAGCTCTTTGGTGACAGTTCATTGGTCACTGTCCTCTGTTAGGATTGTAACTTCTGAACTGCAAGTAACACAAGGATCTCTGTGGCAAATGCAGCAACCCACTGACCTTCCACACAAAATACAGTTCATCTGCATTTAAAAACTACTAACAGACAAATAATTGCTCTCCAGCGGATCATTAATCACCAGCATTATTGGGGCATCTTTTATTGTCTTATTGTTGTCCTGCATCGGCCATGATAATGATAAAAACTATTTAAATAAAGCGCACACGAAGTACGTGTCCTGCTGGACCTGCGCATTGTTTTTAAAAGAAAAGAAACACATTCTCTTACCTACTACTGCACTAAAACAAATTATTCGGAGTCGGACGCAGCAGAGCAGACTGCCCCAGGCCACAAGGTCCTCACGAGAGTGCATAGTGGTGAAGCGCGTGACTCGTCACCGCTACATTCTCATCGCGAGGGCCGGGCAAAAATGTAGCCCAGGGCCGTCATTGGTAGCGCTGGCGCGCGCTCTCCAAGATTGACGGCCCTGGAGCAGGCTGGATGGGACCAGTATACGCGGGCGGCGCCGCGCGGGCAGATTAACGGTCATCAATCATCATGGTGGCAATTGCAGCAGCAGGCGCTGACGCACTGGCGCACTCAGCACTACAACCAAGTAGGTCATTGCGCGCAGTGCGCTGCATGCACTCAAACTGGGCCGCCCGGCCACACGCGCCGTTGCGGCCGCGGCGGACTTTATAATTTATTTAGTGACACTGTGTCCCTAAATAAATTATAAAGGCCGCCGCAGCCACCCTAAATATAGTGCCGCCTGGGGCGGTCCGCCCCCACCGCTCCCCCCCTAGCTACGCGCCTGCCGAACCCGTGGCTGTCACCACCTCGACCAGTGCTCTGGCAGCATCTTGTTCATCCTGTTGGGGCTCCAAGTCTATCCAGGGATATCTCCTACCCCCGCCTCCTGAATCAGCCCCCTCCCGCTCCATGGACCAATCTTGTTGCACCACCACTCTCTTCGTTGATCTGGAGCTTTTTCTGCATCTTCCAGCGCCACCTCTGCCAGTTCCACCCTGCGGGTGCATCGGGGATCTTGCCACCACTCGACCCCCTCTCAGCACTCTTCCTTCATCATGGACTTCCAGCCAGTCCCACACCTCCTCCGGCATTATAAAAAAGGGTGCGCGGTCAGCATGTAGGACTTTCAACTTTGCTGGATAGAGAAGCATGTACTGAATTTTCATGGCCCACAATTTTGCTCGACTCCGAGGAAGGATGACCTTTGTTGTTGAACCATGCGGGTGTAATCCGGGAAGATGCAAATTTTCTGGTTCTTGAATGTCGGATCTCCCTCTCGTCATGCCACCCTGAGGATACTGTCCTGATCCCTGTAATAGACGATCTGGGTGAAGAGGGTCCTAGACGGAGCCCCCGGCGGTCGAGGCGCAGCAAGCACCCGATGTGCATGCTCTATTATGAACACAGAGGATAGTTCAGCAGTGGGTAGCGCCTCCCTGATCCATTTTTCGAAGAAGAGTTCCAGTTCACTCTCTTCAGCCTTCTCCGGGAAACCAACGAAACGCAGATTATATCTGCTGGACCTTCCTTCCTCATCCTCCGCTCGGTGCTCCAGGGGCATCTTTTTTGTGAGAGCTCAGTGAGAGACACCTTCAGGGCTGAGACCTCCGCCCGCAGTTCACCAACTGTTTGCTCCATGACCAGTGACCGTTCTGCGACAGTGTTAAGATCCGCCCTCAGCAAACCCACATCCTGAGAAACCGCATCTATCTTTGCCTACACTTTTGCGCTGGAGGATCAATAGCAGCCAAGATATGAGATCCCGTGGGTTCAGGCTGCATTGCACCACCCCCATCAACATCCCAGGCACAGCAGCACACCTGGAGCCGTGTACTGGTCCATCTTCGTTTGTTGAACAGCTCTCGGTAGGCGATCCTTACCCATTGCGAGATGTGCAACTCGATATGTCCCAGCTCCGCACCCCTCCACCAAGAGACAGTGCACAGGTTTGCCATGAGACAAACGCGTATGGGAGCACCGACCTGCTATGTAGAACGACCTTACACCTTATGTGGCGGATACCCGCCTGTGTGTTACAGCCAGTGTAGGCCGCCACTCCAACTCTTGAGAAATCAGGTGCTGCGGTGTAGACAATGACCTCCAGCCCTGTTAAGGCCTCATGCACCATCAACATCCACCTCATGCACTCACTTGTGACCCCTGTGGGGCACAGCACTCATGTCCCTCCACGTGCTCCAGCACTGAATGGCAAGTGTGTCCAGTAGTGTTCCCCCCCCCATGTCACCACCTCACCTCTGTGTAGGAACGCAGATCCGACCTCCGATCCTGTAGCGCACCTGGCTGGAGTGACGCCCCAGATCCAAGAGGCTCTCGCGTCCCCAGCACTCCAGGGAACGGTAACGTGGTGCGATGCACGGAACTTGATTTACACACGATCCATGTTCGGGGATTCTGCGCCTCCGACAAGGCACTGTGCGCCCACCTGTAGGGGGATGTGCAAGAAGGAGCAGGCAGTCACCAGATCTGCAGGCGGCGTCCTCGGCCAAATGGGGGGAGGCGTCTCCATGACTCGCAGCGATCAAGGTAGGTGCAAATAGGGGAGAGGTCAGTCTGTTGGCTGCAAGCCCCCGGCAGTTGTCCAACCGGAGGGAGAGAGATAGTGAGGCAATCCCCACAGGTCAGCCGAGAGTGTCCCGATCAAGCCTCAGCCCGTATCCAACCCCCACCCCCTCCCTCCACCCTTGTGGCAGCGACAGATAGGGGGCACAGTACCTCTTAACATAGATAAAAAACTAGCGGTGCAACTCTAACTGTTGTGTGAGTCATATATTCGAGGTGTGAGAGGGCGCCTGCGGCGATGTTACATCGGCGGGCATTGTAGTGGGCCCAGTGCTCGGCGAGCTATGTACACTCTCATTCTCACCCTCATTCACTACTGTGGATACTTGTGTCGACATTTGTCCTCATTCCATGGGATCACTTTCCGTATACTCATGGGTCTGTACTGCTTTGAGACGACATTCCTCAGCTACCCCCCCCCCCATTCCCGCAGGTCATCTCTCCATTTTTTCCACGCGAGTGGTGCTGAGTGTATCCAGTGAATCGCTATCCACAGTTTCGCCAGGACCAGCCACAGTAGCGCAAACTTATAGTGCATCCTAGTCCCTTTCTTGGGCATCTGTAGCACACCCCGAATACAGCGTTTTACGGAGGTGTCGATCCGCACAGCCGTGGCTGTGCTAAGGTGCAGCACCACCTGGTGCCAGTACTGTAGAAGGCGCGGACAATCCCAGACCATGTGTATGAACATGGCGGGGTCTGTGCCACATCGCTGTTAAGCAGAAGATAACCCTGGAGTGAACCGCGTTCGCTGCTGAGGGGTCAGGTATGTGCGGTGTAGATAATAGAACTGGATCAACTTGAACTGAGCATTGCTTGTAGCTTCCGCTACCTGTGCCATTGCTCTCTTCCACTCACCGTCCATCAAAGGGGCGGGTAAGTCATCGTCCCATCTTGCCCTGATCATGTCTAGGTGCGACCCCCGGTCCTCCTTTAATGTCTTATAGATGCAGGAGATAAGCCCACGAATAGAGCCAGGGTCTTGCAATGTTACCAACGTGCAGGACTCTCCAGGTTCATCTGGAAATGTTGTCCAGATCTCTCGTATTGTGCACAATATTTTGGCGTACTGTAGCAATTGCCCTGGTGGCACCTGAAACCAGTCCTGTGCTTCTTGAAAGGTCATGAACGTGCCATTCTGATGTAGATCCCCTGTGGTGCCACAACCTCCCTCGTACCACTTCGAGAGATCCATGATCTCTTGTATATCCTGGAAGCCCTTCAACCACCGCAGCGGCAGTGCGCTAGCATGTGGGACATTCCTGACCACCAATGTCACTGCTTGCTCCCAGACCTCTGTAACCCAGCAGATTATATGTGGGCACATTTTAGGGACCCTAGAGCCCATCATTAGGAACTGTCGCAGTTGCATCCCCTCATTCCAATTCAGTAGTAGGTCTGTATGAACCGTGCCCTCCCTCATGCACCATTGAGCAGCATATTGCAGCAGGCTAGTCATGTAGTATAGCCACAGGTCCGGCAACCCCAGGCCGCCCCTATCCATGTCTAGTTTAAGTAATTCCAATTTGGTTTTGCTGCGCTTTCCAGCCCAGAATAGGGAAGTCAGGAGACTGTTCAGCGTGTCGAACGTTGACTTAGGGATTTTGCAAAAAGAGTTCTGGAGCACATAGAGGCAACAACGCAGTAGTACCATCTTGGATACCGCCACCCTCCCCATAACCATTCCAAAACGATATGGATCCCCGCAGCCCATCAAGAACCCTCCCCATGTTCAGATCATACTGGGACTCCGGCCGATGGGCAATCTGCATTCTCGGTACCGGAAGCAATAGCACTTCCAATTCATGCCAACCATGGGGAGGTCGTGATCTGCCCTCTGCGCCAATGCAGCAAGCGGGAACAATATTGTTTTCTGGCAATTAATGCAGAGGCGAGAAGAAGCCCCAAATGAGTTTAGTATTTCCTGAGCCGCTGGAATTGCCCCGTCCGGCTCACACATATAAAGAAGAGCATCGTCGGCATACATGGAAACCACATAAGTACGACTGTCTACCACTAGACCCCATGGTGCCATATCTCTAAACAAGCGTACCGCCAAAGGCTCCATGGCCAAAGTGAACAGAAGCAACAATATTGGACACCCCTGCTGTGTGCCCTTTCCGACCTCTAAAGTGTCTGACATGTGCCTTCCAGTCCACTCTCTAGCCATCGGTTTGTGGTATAGTAGTTTGACCCAGGCTATGTACTCGCTTCCAAACCCCATTCTCCGCAAGACTTCCCAAAGGTAGTCCCACTGGAGAGTATCGAAGGTTTTTTCAATCTCCAGGGTGACTACTGCCTCCCTGAGGTTTGTGTCTGTGACCGAGTGGAGAACATGTGACAATCTCCGTAGGTTCATGTGTGTTCCTCTCCTTGGTATGAACCCGCACTGGTCCTCATGCACCAATGAGTTCACCACTCTCCGCAGTCTGAGAGCCAGAACTTTGGCCAGCACTTTGGCATCCACTCCCAGCATGGACAAGGGACCATATGCAGCAGGGTCCTCAGGGTCTCTGTCAGGCTTGAGGAGCATGACAATCTGTGCCTCCCGCATAGAGCAGGGTAGGACTCCAGCCTGCTTAGCCTCCCGCAGTGTGTCCAACAGATGTGGGAGAATTACCTCCGCATACACCTAGTAAAATTTAACTGGGAAACCGTTGCGGCCGGGCGCTTTGCCTGGCCATCCCTCGCAAGGCTTCCTGCAGGTCCCCCAGATCCTCCCGCTGGTCATCCGAGAGCCTCGGCAGCGGTACCCCCTGAGGAAGTCGCTCCCACCTGAGCCATCGCCACCCGTGCTCCCACAGTACGTATTCACCAGGTGAGCAAATAAAACTACATTGACACCAACCTGTGTATTTGCTGTGCCTCCCTCAAGACGATGTAGTGTGAGAATCAGCGGGGGTGGACGTTCACGCTTCAACAGCCACACAAGCAATCTACCAGATCTATCCCCTTCCCTATGCGGTAGCTGCCGGTATTCCCTGGGGGTCAAGCAATCCAGCCTATCCCAGGTCTCTCCCACCACGCGTTGTGCCTGTAGGAGGGCATCTGAAGACTGATCCGTAGCGCACCCCTCGTGTTGTAGCCTAGCTACTTTGTCTTCCACCCCACTCATTTCCTGATGCCCCCTACCCTGGACAGGCAGTCCCCCCTAGTGACTAATTTAAAAGTATCCCACTCATTGCTCCTAGTACTGGTAGTGGACCAGTTCTCACTGAAGTAATCTGATATAGTTTTTCCGAGTTCATCTCTGAATACTTGGTCCTTTAACGCTTGGGATTGCAATCTCCATAGTGGGACTCTCTGCCTAACTCTCTCAGGTCCCCATTCCAAAAGCACAAGGGCATGATCCGATAGGAAGCGGCTCAATACCGTAACTCCACCCACGCCATGACACAACTCATGAGGAAGCAGAAACTCATCACGTCTGCTATATAATGCACGGGCTGGGGTATAACATGTATACTGTCGTTCTTCAGGGTGTGTTTCACGCCAAATATCCACACACTGAAGAATGTCCATCACCCCTCTCAGGGCCGCTGACATATTTGACTTAGTGTGATGTTTGAGGGGGTGCCTATCCAGTGCACCATTGAGAACACAATTAAAGTCGCCCACCCACACCATGGGAATCCCAATGAATGGCAATGTCCGTTTTCCAGCTCACTAAAGAAGTCCACATGATCCAGATTTGGGGCATAGACATTCACCAAACATACCTCTGTACCATCCATATCCCCATGTACTATTACATATCTACCCACTACATCGGCTTCATAGCTGCAGAGCTTAAACGGGACCTGTGGGGCTATCCATGTGGCCACCTCCCTAGCATAGGAAGAAAACGTAGATGCAAACAATTGCCCCATCCATTTCTTGTGGAGTTTCTGTACTTCCGTGTCCAGTAGATGAGTCTCCTGTAAGATAGCCACCTGTGCACCCTGTCGCCGTATGTATGTCTGCACTCTATAACGCCTTATAAACCAGTTGAGCCCCCTCACATTCCATGTTATAGTTCTATAGTGCCCCATAACTCATAGCAAACACCAGCCTCAGCCAGTATTTAACCGTCTTGCCTGCCGCGGCTGTCACTGCCAACCACCCTTCTATCTGGAACATCAAAAAACCTCAACCCCTCGGGTAGACACTGTTTAAAACTGACATGCATCCCCAAATGATCCCCAAACATAACACCCCCCACCCCGATTGTACATCTATGTAGCCATAACACAGTTCCCATCGGTACACAAACGAATGTCAACAATAACAAAAGCACATGCACTCTCCAATCAGACACCAAGCCACTGGCCCGACACATCCAACACCCATGAACATTCCTGCTGACTCCACTATTGGGACAAGAGGGTTGTGCCCCGCCCGGACCACCAGGGCGTCCATCAGCTGAGCCCACCCTAGCCCAATCGATAATCTCTCCCATGCGTACCTCAGTCACTCATAACCAAACACCGCAGCACTCACTTCCCCAGTCAGATAAAACCTCCCCTCAATGAGAAAGGAGGTTAGAACGAAAATAAGAGATTTAGAGAGTAGTAGAGATACAGGAGTAGGGAGAGAGAGAATAAAGAAAAGAGGGTACAGAAAGGGGGGGAGAAACAACGCCAGTCCGCACCATATGTTTGGACCGTCCATATACCCCACACTAGCATAAGGAGATTAGAAAGCGGAAGAAAAAAGGGAGGGTGGAAGGGGGAGGAAGAGATACGAACACCCCAGATTTCGAACTCATGCACCCCCCAGAGGTTGAAGGCACAAATTGTGTCCCAACGATACCCATATCTGGGTTACTTTGTGCACCACTATGTTCTCTGCTGGAATATTCATACAGGATCTGTTTGCTGCGGGGTGTCCTCAACAATCATGCTTGTGCCTGAACCCCAGTGGCGTAGCTAGAGCTTGTGGCGCCCGGGGCTATCCCTCAGATTGCCGCCCCCCCCCCCCCGGGGGGGGCATGCACTTCAAAGAGGTCCGAGAGACACGAAGTATCGCCGCTAATAGTTACCTTGATCATGCAAGTTACATGCACATACATGACACGGTCCAAGGCTACACAGTTGAATACACCGGTGACTGGCAGTACAAAAGAGAACACACAGACTGCATGATCTATCTGGGGACTCAGAAAAGCCGCATGTGACATCCATCAGAGAGCTGCGTGAACAATTACCTGGTAATCCCCTCAACACAATGCAAACATGCACATACATGACACTGTTCATGTAACCTTCATCTACAGCTGACATTAAATGACCATACATCATGGTCCCCCCCCATTAAAGCAGTGGGGACCTGCACAAATGTGATGTGCTCTATGGACCCAAAACCAACTTAACAGTGTCGAAGCCTGTGATTCTTTATCTTTCAAAAACAGCAAATTAATTATTCACAGGGAATGACTCACTGTGTGCCCTTAAAACTAAACGCAGCACAAAGGGGTCAGTCAGCTCCACCTTGCCAACACAGACCGGATACAAAGCCCACTCTGGTGGCCCAAAGGCAACAACCAGGGGTCGCTCCCTGTCATTACTTCCAAGCAGCAGCAACCAACTCCCTGGGAATGAAAAGACATGTGCTCTTGGTACCCAAAACCAGGCTGTAATAGTGCATCTCTCCTTCACAGCAGCCTCAGCACACACATGGTGCACAGCCTGCCTGGGGGCCCAAAGCTAAAATACAGGAAGGGGCGACACATTATGATCACAATCCTTAAACACAGTTGTGGGGGCCATGGGAACTTGTTCAACTCTATACAAGACCCGGGACAAACTGTTCCGGCGCTGCGGCACTCCTTGAATATTCAGAAGAAACAAGAAAAATAGGACCAGTAAAACTCACTCTTTTCCAAATCTCTTTCTAAATATTATCACTTTCCATGTAATGTTCCTTTGATGGGAAGAGGAGGTTTCTGAGGTGGGAGTATCAGGCAAGTGATACTACTCAGGCTCCATCTGTTCGAGCTTTCATGGAGGATCCCTCTTCATTACTACCTCCACCTGACCCCGGACTCGGCAACGCTCTCCCTTACAGGCGTGATTATCCACTCCTCTCTCCAGTGCACCTTATCTCACAGCTGACCTTGGGCCCCAGCCCCATATCAGGCACCATCGGGCTCCACTTTGCTTTTTCCCGGTAAAAACATTAGTAAAATCACCTTCAAACTTAAAACATTGAATATAGCAGTAAATATAATTAGCATGCACTTTAAAGTATGTTCCACAGTAGCCCTTATGACCCGACTGCTAATTAAATAATCAAAAACAGAAAGGCCATGACAGGGCCGGCTTTAGCGCTGATGCGAAAGTCTTTTTTGGCGCCACACTAATAACCTCTTTCTCCGTAAATACCTTTACTACCACCTTCCAACAGTGCCCCTCATCCTCCATGGCCCCCCTAGTGACCTCCTCCTCAGATTCCCTCACTGCCTCACGCCACAAGTGCCCCTCATCTCCCCATAGCCCCTCCCCCTCATGACCTCCTCCTTGGACTCCCTCACTGCCACCATCCACCAGTGCCCCTTATCTCTCTGTAGCCTCTCCCCCTCATGACCTTCTCCTCAGACTCCCTCACATCCATCCTCCACCAGTGCTCCTCATCTCACCCTAGCTCCCCCTCCACACCATGACCTCTTCCTCGGATTCCCTCACTGTCACCCAGGGCACAAGTCCTAAAAAAAGAAGTGGGGGGACGCTGATGTCACAACAGCAAGTGATGTCACGAAAGGTGGCTTGCACCATCAGACTCATTGCCTCCCCTCGCTCACCCCTTAGATGCCATTGCATCAGAGAAGCCAGCGCGTGAGCAGCGTTCTGAATGAGCTCCGATCTCACCCCAGAGAGGCCAAAGAGTAAATGTGTGGCTCCATTTGCTCCAGTAATCGAGCTCCCATAAAATAAGTGAGGGGACGCCATCCACCCGCCTGGTACCCCGACTCGAGCCCTGCAGTCACCCTCCACCAGTGCCCCTCATCGCTCCACAGCCCCTCCAACTACCTCCTCCTCAGATTCCCTCACTGCCACCCTCCACCAGTGCCCCTCATCGCTCCGTAGCCCCTCTCTCATTTGCATTTGTTGTTTAGCGCTACTCATATCAGTGTAGTGTGTCAGCACTTTACACCATGAACACATGATACAGAGACAATGAATCATACAAGTATGTAAATCAGTCTACAGGGAATGTCACATAAGCCAATGAGGATTACAAGGTGTATGAATCACATGTCATCCATACTGGTGGGCAGTATATTTTGAGAGGGTTTGGTCTGGGGAAACACAACCTTAGGATTTAAAAGAGTATTCCATGGGGGTCAGCTTTACTGATAAAAATTTATCTCTGCCCAAACATACTCATTTTAGCAACATTAGAATGATGAAAGACTGAGGAAGTTCTAACTATATCACAAAACAAATCTATACCATTCATGTTTGTATGCAGCTCTTTGGTGACAGTTCATTGGTCACTGTCCTCTGTTAGGATTGTAACTTCTGAACTGCAAGTAACACAAGGATCTCTGTGGCAAATGCAGCAACCCACTGACCTTCCACACAAAATACAGTTCATCTGCATTTAAAAACTACTAACAGACAAATAATTGCTCTCCAGCGGATCATTAATCACCAGCATTATTGGGGCATCTTTTATTGTCTTATTGTTGTCCTGCATCGGCCATGATAATGATAAAAACTATTTAAATAAAGCGCACACGAAGTACGTGTCCTGCTGGACCTGCGCATTGTTTTTAAAAGAAAAGAAACACATTCTCTTACCTACTACTGCACTAAAACAAATTATTCGGAGTCGGACGCAGCAGAGCAGACTGCCCCAGGCCACAAGGTCCTCACGAGAGTGCATAGTGGTGAAGCGCGTGACGCGTCACCGCTACATTCTCATCGCGAGGGCCGGGCAAAAATGTAGCCCAGGGCCGTCATTGGTAGAGCTGGCGCGCGCTCTCCAAGATTGACGGCCCTGGAGCAGGCTGGATGGGACCAGTATACGCGGGCGGCGCCGCGCGGGCAGATTAACGGTCATCAATCATCATGGTGGCAATTGCAGCAGCAGGCGCTGACGCACTGGCGCACTCAGCACTACAACCAAGTAGGTCATTGCGCGCAGTGCGCAGCGCGCTGCATGCACTCAAACTGGGCCGCCCGGCCACACGCGCCGTTGCGGCCGCGGCGGACTTTATAATTTATTTAGTGACACTGTGTCCCTAAATAAATTATAAAGGCCGCCGCAGCCACCCTAAATATAGTGCCGCCTGGGGCGGTCCGCCCCCACCGCTCCCCCCCTAGCTACGCGCCTGCCGAACCCGTGGCTGTCACCACCTCGACCAGTGCTCTGGCAGCATCTTGTTCATCCTGTTGGGGCTCCAAGTCTATCCAGGGATATCTCCTACCCCCGCCTCCTGAATCAGCCCCCTCCCGCTCCATGGACCAATCTTGTTGCACCACCACTCTCTTCGTTGATCTGGAGCTTTTTCTGCATCTTCCAGCGCCACCTCTGCCAGTTCCACCCTGCGGGTGCATCGGGGTTCTTGCCACCACTCGACCCCCTCTCAGCACTCTTCCTTCATCATGGACTTCCAGCCAGTCCCACACTTCCTCCGGCATTATAAAAAAGGGTGCGCGGTCAGCATGTAGGACTTTCAACTTTGCTGGATAGAGAAGCATGTACTGAATTTTCATGGCCCACAATTTTGCTCGACTCCGAGGAAGGATGACCTTTGTTGTTGAACCATGCGGGTGTAATCCGGGAAGATGCAAATTTTCTGGTTCTCGAATGTCGGATCTCCCTCTCGTCATGCCACCCTGAGGATACTGTCCTGATCCCTGTAATAGACGATCTGGGTGAAGAGGGTCCTAGACGGAGCCCCCGGCGGTCGAGGCGCAGCAAGCACCCGATGTGCATGCTCTATTATGAACACAGAGGATAGTTCAGCAGTGGGTAGCGCCTCCCTGATCCATTTTTCGAAGAAGAGTTCCAGTTCACTCTCTTCAGCCTTCTCCGGGAAACCAACGAAACGCAGATTATATCTGCTGGACCTTCCTTCCTCATCCTCCGCTCGGTGCTCCAGGGGCATCTTTTTTGTGAGAGCTCAGTGAGAGACACCTTCAGGGCTGAGACCTCCGCCCGCAGTTCACCAACTGTTTGCTCCATGACCAGTGACCGTTCTGCGACAGTGTTAAGATCCGCCCTCAGCAAACCCACATCCTGAGAAACCGCATCTATCTTTGCCTACACTTTTGCGCTGGAGGATCAATAGCAGCCAAGATATGAGATCCCGTGGGTTCAGGCTGCATTGCACCACCCCGTCAACATCCCAGGCACAGCAGCACACCTGGAGCCGTGTACTGGTCCATCTTCGTTTGTTGAACAGCTCTCGGTAGGCGATCCTTACCCATTGCGAGATGTGCAACTCGATATGTCCCAGCTCCACACCCCTCCACCAAGAGACAGTGCACAGGTTTGCCATGAGACAAACGCGTATGGGAGCACCGACCTGCTATGTAGAACGACCTTACACCTTATGTGGCGGATACCCGCCTGTGTGTTACAGCCAGTGTAGGCCGCCACTCCAACTCTTGAGAAATCAGGTGCTGCGGTGTAGACAATGACCTCCAGCCCTGTTAAGGCCTCATGCACCATCAGCATCCACCTCATGCACTCACTTGTGACCCCTGTGGGGCACAGCACTCATGTCCCTCCACGTGCTCCAGCACTGAATGGCAAGTGTGTCCAGTAGTGTTCCCCCCCCATGTCACCACCTCACCTCTGTGTAGGAACGCAGATCCGACCTCCGATCCTGTAGCGCACCTGGCTGGAGTGACGCCCCAGATCCAAGAGGCTCTCGCGTCCCCAGCACTCCAGGGAACGGTAACGTGGTGCGATGCACGGAACTTGATTTTCACACGATCCATGTTCGGGGATTCTGCGCCTCCGACAAGGCACTGTGCGCCCACCTGTAGGGGGATGTGCAAGAAGGAGCAGGCAGTCACCAGATCTGCAGGCGGCGTCCTCGGCCAAATGGGGGGAGGCGTCTCCATGACTCGCAGCGATCAAGGTAGGTGCAAATAGGGGAGAGGTCAGTCTGTTGGCTGCAAGCCCCCGGCAGTTGTCCAACCGGAGGGAGAGAGATAGTGAGGCAATCCCCACAGGTCAGCCGAGAGTGTCCCGATCAAGCCTCAGCCTGTCTCCCGTCGCCGCGCTGCACTCACGGTCTCCAGGGCCGCCAGGGAGAGATTCTTCGACAAGGGAAACTGGAAACTCCTCTGGGGTCAGGACACCATTCAAGTCTGATAAGCGCTGTACCAGGGAAATTCACCACCGCTGCCCCAGCCACGAGGTCAGGCGAGATCACGACCGGGACACAGTCCGCCTGTGGTCCACTCCCAGGCTCACCTCATCAGCCATCGTATGGCGCCGGATTTCTCCCTCAGCCCACCGATGACAAGTTCAAGGATTGCCAAGGTGGGGGGGAGGGGGAAAGAGGATATCACGATCAGTGCTAGGGTTAATACAACCCCCCAGCTCACCAGTCCTCACCGGGGCGACTCCACCTGGGCCAGCCCTCGCTGCATCAGTGCCCTAGCATATACCTCGCACACGTGGCGCCGTCTGAGCCACCACTGATATCTGCCCCCAGGGCAGTCTGAAACGACCAGGACCGCTCGATTACTGTCCATGGCCCCCCCTCCCCACCAATTAGAGGCGTATTGGACATATGGGGCTCTGAACGGGCAGGATCCTGCAGGATATTGTCGCGAGCGGGCGCGTAGCTCCTCTAGGCAGCGCCCGCTCCCATCGCCATCTTGGCCACACCCCCCACCGACCATTCTTAAACTCACTGACCCAGTGGTAAATCCTATCCTGAACAGACTGCTAAATGAATCCTTAGAGCAGGCACAGGTACCTCCCGGCTGAAAAAAAACTCTTCTGCTCCTCCTGCTTAAGAAGCCTTCATCTGACTCTAATGTTCTTAGCAATTTTAGACCTATTTCACTTCTTCCTACTGTTGCTAAGCTACTTGAGAAAAACGTAGATAGGCAGGTATCTCAATTTCTCGAGTCTAATCATCTGCTCCATGGCTCCTAATCAGGTTTTCATGTGGGTTAGAGCATGAAGCTTGAGAACATTTGGATTCAAGCACTCCGGTTTTGGTTATGCTTCTTAACCTCTCCTCAGCATTCGAAATGATCTTTCACTCTATTTTGCTTGAGAGACTGGAAAGGATTGTTATTAGAGACTAAGCCCTGAAATGGTTGAAATCCTTTATTAGTGAACGCTCCAAAGCTGTCCGCTTCCTTCCGTTACCTCTATGGCTAAACCATTAGAATGTGGAGTCCCACAGGGCTCAGCTCTCAGTCCCACTCTCGTAATATGTATCTGGAGCATCTGTCAAAACTTGTTGAATCATGGGGAGTGAGTGTTGTCTTTTACGTAGATGATACCCAACTTCTCCTGGCCTTTCAGGAAAAGGTCCCCACCTACCCTGGATGATTTCAAACTATGTCTTAAACCAGTGGTTGAGTGCATAAATGTTAGCTGCTTAAAGCTAAACTTAGAGAAGGAGAATCTTTTTTTTCGGCACTGAAACCTCCCCCGATTCCAGCTTCTGGTGGCCATCAGAAATGGTCCCCGCCCTCCGACTCCGACCTTACGTTTGAGCCCCAAATCAAGGAAGTATCTGCCGCCTGCCTTTTAAACCTTAAGAAGGGTGTTATATCTGCCACATTTCTTTTTTTTTTTACACAGACAGATCAATTCACCCTTTGAAGAATCAGGGCGCAGGTGCCAGGTTTATCACTCTGGCAATGAAGGGTATGTATGGGAGTACCTGACCCACAACTGAGCACCGATCCCCAGATTACCTTTAATTTATTACATAAAATTTTTATTTTCTGATAGTTAATTGGGTTACATTGTATTATCTTATTTATGCAGCTACAATTTATAAATGTTTAGAAAAGTGCCTCAGTTGAGCTGGTTAGATTCACAAATCTTATTCCAGTGCCACAAACATTGGGTAAAGTGAAAAATGTTTTTAATTAGAAACATAACACATAATTACATTTTTTTCTAATTCAAAATGAATGAATACAACACAAGGTATACTTAAAATACATTTTAAACTAAAAGATGTATAATAATGTAAACAAAAACTACCAACCTAAATGCACAAAATAACCCACATCCCAGAAAAAGATAATTTATATTAACAGATATAAAAGTAAACATATACATGACAATATTAATATAAACCATGTCACAATAGTTTGGTTTACTATATTTTAACATCAATGTTATTGACAAACCGAAAAGAACAATAAACTTAACTCCAATATTATATCCCACAATATTTTTGCTGCCATGATTTTTACCTTGAGATTGGGGTCCGACAATGTTTCCAACTCAATATTTAGGTAGCACACCACGTTCAGTAAATGCAGACTGAGGCCTAATTATTTGTAAGACTTTGTGTAATACTAGTTATTCAAGCCCCCCCCATATCACATTCTAGGGTGGAGAGCGTTTACTGTCTTGGGCCTTTTATGCTGGTTCCTGTAGCTTCCTTATGTTTGGCATTCCAAAAGCTATGTCATGAATGCCTTATGATTCCAGAACTGCTGTATTTATTCGTGGGCAAATGCGGTGCCATCATTGTAAAGTTATTTGGAAAGTGATTTGTGGTAGATTGTTCTGCTTGTTGATGTGGTATGTGCACTGTATCCTGAATAAAGGTACTGATGAAACTAGTTCTTGTGGTCACTGGATACCTTACTTAGCTTTTACATTGTAAAACTATTTTTGGTAGATATATAAGTACATTTGTAGTCTACATACATTTTTAATTTTTAATTCCAGACTCTGATGAATTTGTTATGTTTTGTTATTGAAAATTTTCAGAGTGCACTACCGCCCATAAGGTCTCTTGTGAGTAATAGCCTACTAGGTAAAAAAACACATAGTTGATTAGTTAGCAGAGTTGCTAAGCAAGGAATTTATCAAATAAGAATGTTTTTACTATTTCCTGAAACAAACATGCGTCTGTGATAGATCTAAGAGCAAACAGCAAAGAATTCCATAGAGTAAGTGCCAACACCGAAAAGGCTCGGCCAACCAAACACACTTTCAAGTAAATGCAGGCTTGTATTGACAGCCAATGTAAGGATTTCAAGATAGGGGATGAGGGGCTGTGGAGGGGCATCATTGGACTGCTTGATTTGTACAGACCCTGCCCTGACTCTGCCCTGAATCACTGCTGATTTTATGCCTATATAAAGCACTAATGCACGAGTCCAAACGTGACCCAGTAAGAGACATGAACTGAGTGTGCCTCCCATCTTGGGAGAGATATGGGGGAAGAGACTGAATTCTCCATGTAATAAAAGTACATAAAGTGACTTTGGCATGTTTGCCCCTACCAGACATGTAGATGTCTCACATAATCATGCTGATGTAAATGCTATTCCAACTAGTGTAAAAGACACCAATTCAATAGCTGGCACAAGGGTGAAAGTCTAGGTTGGGGCAAAACTTCCTCTACCTTTATTTATTTATTTATTTGACATTTGTTGAGCGCAACGATTTACCCTTGAGGCGGTCTATTGCCATTGATATACCTCTCACAGGTCAGAGATTAAAATTAGCAGAAATGAGAAAAGCCAAGTTTTGAGGGATTTTATAACATAGAGGTAGGTTAGAGCAGAAAAGTATATGCAGGGTTAGCTGGTTCCAATGTTTAGGGGCTAGAGATGAAAATGATCTGCCCCTATTCATGGCTGTACGTATACACCAAGGGCGTAGTAAAAGTTGTTCACTAGACCAGAGATTGCATGTTGGAATGTAAAGCTGCAGATTATTTCGTAGATACCGGGGGCCACTTCCATTTAGAGTACCAGAAAAGAAATTTAAAGAGGGTGTGATTTTTTATGGGAAGTCAATACAAAGATTTGAGTGTGGGTTCCAAAGGGGATCTGAGTGGTAGGTTACAGACCACATGGACAGCTATGTTCTGTACCACCTGGAGTTTGGCTAAGAGGCACTCATTCATTGCTATCATTAAGGCATTACCACAGTCAAGTTGATTTACAATAAAGTGCCTGGGTGAGTGAAATTCCTGGTCTGCAAAGGTAGCCACTGGAAGGAGTTCCTAAGAAGGCGCATCAATTGTAGATAAATGGCTGACATCCAGTAAGCAATGTTTTTCATACATTTCCGGAATCTTAATTTGGTAGATATTGGGTTGGGCACCACAGAGATGATAAGTTGCATGCCATCAGCATACAATATGGCATCAAAATCGCAGGATTTTATCACTTTAGCCAGGGGAGCCACATAGTACTAAAAAGAGTGTGGCTCAAAGATGAACCCCGCGGTACTCCCCTGACGAGGGCCATAGCTCTAGAATTTAAAAGATTTAGCTGCACCGAGTAGGTCCAATCACTAAAAAAGTTTTTCAGCCAGCCTAGAGCTTTACCCCCAACACCAATCTTCCCTAGACTTTGGATTATAGCTGCATGTGAGATGGTGTTGAAAGCTGCGGACAGGTCTAGTAGCACCAGCATGGCTGGATTTCCCTCATCTAGAGCACGTCTGATTGAATCTAGAACCTCCACTAGTGCTGTTTGCATGCTGCAGAAACCTGGAAACCTGGCTGGGAGGGATCTAACAAGGAGTGGGTTCCCAAAATAGATATGAGTTGTCGATTGACTAGGGTCTCCATAACGTTTCCAAAAAAAAGAAGCAGCGATAGTGGTCTGTAATGTGCCAACTCAAAGGTGATCTGCCATGTTTTTTCTCTCTGCCCAGACAAAGAGTATCCTTATGTAAGGAGGGGTCCCCCACGCAATCCAACCCAAATGTTTTAGTTTGGTTACGTACTTTACTTGATTGGGATGACAGATGCTTCTGTTCCTGAAGTAAAGGTTGGGCGGAGGGGGATGGAAGGGGGATGGGACCATTGTCCCGCTGTTGTTGTTATTTTATGATGTTGTTACGCCAGCATTCCTATGGTACACTACGACAGTCCCATGTACTGTTTGCGACCCGCAGTCACATTTGCTGTCCTACACTCAATCCAGACCCCAGTATTCCCGCTGCCAACCAGGGTCTTGCAGACCTTCGATCCCACTTGCACCCACCATGATGGACACGACCAGTAATGGACCTTCCTTCCGTGGACTATCTTGGAAAGTCAACGGGCTCCTCGATAGGGTCAAACGAACTGCAGTCTTACGCTATGCCCAGCGCCAGGCATCCAACATCCTCCTACTCCAAGAGACCGATCTCATGGAAAACCACTGCCCCTTCCTAGAGAAATACGGTTATGATAGAGTCTGGCACTCAGGATTTACCCGGGGCTCACGGGAATAGCAATCCGCATGCTGCGCAATCTTCCCTTTGTGTTCACACAGGTCACTAGTGACCCCCAGGGAATGTTTGTAGCTCTGAGTGGACTGTTAGGAGCAAACCCTCTCAACCTAATCTCTATATACTCACCTCCATCGATGCTCACAAAGACCCTGGAACACACCCCTGACCTTATTTCGTCCCTACCTCTAGGTGCGACAATAGTCGGGGCGATTTCAACGCAGTTCTAAATCCCCACCTTGACACTGCATGCACACCTTCTGCTGTAAGGGCCACACACGCCAAACAAGTGACCAACGGGCGGACTCCCTCAGCCTGTGTGACGCTTGGAGAATTTGGTATCCACAGACTAGGCAATTCACTCACCCGTCAGCTGCACACCACACCCACGCACGTATAGACATCATATTTGTCCTCTCTACTGACTGCCAAACGATTAGAGATATCACTATCCTTCATAGGGGCATCTCGGACCACTCACCCGTCCTTCTGTGCACTGGGGAACCCCCTAGCTCGAATTGCTCAACTTGGAGGATGAACGCATGGTTCCTCCAGGACGAGGAGTTTAGAGAAGCGATTGGGGCAGAGCTTCAACAGTACTTTCTGACCAACACTGGCTCGATTCCATCCCGGGTACTCTGTGGGAGGCAGGCAAAGCCACCATCAGTGGCTTCGCCAAGGGCCAACTGAAGCTTAAGCGTCAGAATCAGAATAACCAGATCACCCTGTGAGAGGCCCAGGCGCTTGTCCTTGAGAAGCGCCCTACTGAAGACCGTGGCGAGATTCAGGAGAGACAACTTATACACCTGAGAGGCGAAATTAGACAACTCTCCTTGGATGCTGCCAAGCTCTTGTGGAGATCCTCCATAGCGGGGGTGTATGGATTTGGGGATAAGAACGGGAAAATCCTACATAGGCTAGCTACATATCCCATGGCTAACCGTATAATTCTGGAGATTAAGGACCCGGACGGCTTTGCCCACTGTTCCCCCTTAGCAATGACCCAGACCGTTGCCTTATATTATCGTGAGCTATACTCTGCGCAGCATCCTGAAACCTCCCTTCCAGACCTGCTCAAATTGGGTCGCCTTCACCTCCCTCGCCTCAGTGGAGCTGAATCTGCTGATCTAGACCTCCTCATTACCCGTGAGGAAATTAATGATGCCATAACACGCACCTCCCCTGGGGAGGGTCGCCCTGTTTAAAATTATGATCCTCCCTAGATTCCTCTACGTCATTCAAAACATCCCATTTTACTTCCCACGGGCCTGGTTCAGGGAACTGGATAGCCTCACCACTAAATTTCTCTGGGGCGGTCGGAGACCGCGTATAGCCTTGGCCTGCTGCCGAATCCCACCCTTTGACGGGGGCATGGGAATGACTAACTTATACTTATACTACCTGGCGACCCCCCTACTCACCTTGCATGACTGGTATCATGGGGGATGGTCTGACCCGGCATACAGACTCGAGCTGAGCGAATTGGGTCTATCTAACATCCAAACCATGATGTATGGGGGGCCCATACCCAGAACTCTACCTTTGGTGACTCAAGCTGTTCTCCTGGCCTGGCGGTTATCCTTGCGCCACAACCACTGGACAAACAGATTGACCCAATACACACCACTCTGGCAAAGGCACGTGATTTAGGGAGGTTACCGCACTGAAAGGATTCCGGGCTTGGGACCTCATTGGGATCTCCCAGCTCGGGGACGTGTGGACCGGTGAGCACATACACACCTTTCAAGATCCACAAACCAGAAACTCCCTACACCCATTACAATTCAACCGATATTTACAGCTGCGCCATGCCCCCCACTCACACATACCGGATGGCACTACAATACTGGAATACAGTCCTCCGGAGGCGCAAATTATGATGGGGATCCTGGAAAGGGGGGGAATTTCACGTATCTATCGTTCTCTAACCAACAACACCCCAACTACACTAGATCAGCTCAGAAGCCAATGGGAGGGCTGGGTGGGACCACTTGAGGAGGAAGATTGGGGGGACGCGCTGATAGTGCCCAAGACGATCACTGCCTCAGCTAGACTCCGTCTGATCCAACTGTACTATTTGCACACAACATATATAACCCCCGCACGCCTCCATAATGCTGGTTGGAACCCGACTGCATCCTGCACGTGCTGCGGCCACGATCAAGTAGACTTCTTCCACATGGTCAGGACCTGTCCCCTTTTAGAGCAGTATTGGGAATGCATTGAACAAGAGCTCACAGAGATTCCACACAACCCACTACACACGCTCCTGGGGATTACGGACGGCTTGGACGGGTCCAGAAATGATAAACTGTTCTTTAATACGGCCATGAGCATAGCCAAAAGGGATTTAGCTGCCAACTGGAAGCTTCCCAATCCACCTAGTGTGGCGAAGTGGCGCAAGGGAGTGGACTGGTGTGCAACACAAGAAAAACCCCTATACGAAGCCCAGGGTTGTCCGACTAAACATCGTAAGGTTTGGGGCAAATGGTTTGGTCAGATGGACTAGACAAGCTTTCCTCAATTGAAATCACATGGGACCCCTTCGGGTCATGAGCTACCATTGTTTGGTATCGAAGCAAATGTGGTATTTTCTTATCATGACGGAGATGCACTGTATTGCTGGTCTGTTTACCTTTGCCTAAAATCAATAAAAAATGTTATAAAAGAAAAAATCCTTTCGGCCATATATCCAGTTTTAACAGTTTCACCATTTATTTCAAATTCCCTTCCAATAATGTTTTTAGTAGCAACGTTACTTTTGCACCCAAATAAAATAACATTTTGACCAATCTATTATCCGTACCACCTAAAAGGGCCCTTTGTTTGTCTTGTCTTTGATGTGCAATACTACCTCATCACATTTCTGATCAGATTCACACATTACCGCACTCTTACCCTCTTCATGTTTCTCGTGGATCTATAACAGGACGTATGATGACCTTTCCTTCCACAAATCCTACAAGCGGCTTTCCACCCAGGGCATTATTTGAAATTGGCCATATGACCCATATCACCATACCCAAAACCTTTTTCTTGAAATTTCTTTGCACCCTTTTTAGGCCTTGCCTGGCGTAGACTGCGCTGACATGCGCAGTCTCGCTGGCGAGATTTAATAAGTTAGGGTAGATTTCTCTAGTGGGCTTTAAGCCCCTCTTTTCCATTGGCTGGCGTCACCGTTTATGCTAAACGGTGGCCAGCCATTGGCAAAGAGTGTCTAGTGACGTACACTTTTCTCTTTTAGAGCCGTCCCAGTTGGACTGGCTGCCCGGACTTACTGCTGGCGTAAAAGGTTTTTTATCTTTATGGGGCCAAACACATGGCCCCATAAAGATAAGAAACCTTTTACAGGGGAGGCTCGCCCAGCCGTCCAAGTGGGAGATGTTATAAGGGTGGGGGAGATCAGGGGAAGCGAAAGTTGTTGACCGAGATTGAAAGTGGCCCGAGCGGCGGCTGAAGGAGGAGCAGGAAGCCGAGGAGAGGGGCCGAGGCAGGCGGGGCATGCGGGGGCGCAGCACGGCACAACTTTGCGCAGAGAGAAGTGTCCTCACGGCCCTGGGGACTACTGAACGCTTGGTTCCCTGAACACGGCCTCTTCCCCCTCCAGCCCAGAAGTGGTAGAGGGTAGGGAAGCCGGGGAAGCACCGGCAGCCGCGACCACAACAAAGCCCAGCGCCCGCCATGCATGCGGACTGCAGGCTGCTGCCGCTGGGGCGCGCATAGCGGGGATGGCTGTCCAAGCCTGCCCGCTACTGCTGGCCGCCTTGCTGTTGGGCACCGGCCGGGCTCAAAAAGGTGAGTGCCGTCTCCCTCCTCGTACCTTCCTCAAACACTGCTGTCTGAGACTTGAGGGGTGTGTGTGCAGAGCTCTCTTGTTTAATCTCTTGCACAAGCCTAGCCTTTTATATTCTGTCCTCGGGATGCTGAATGGTCTCATGAATAAGGGACTGCCTCGTATATTATCTAGCCGAGAGTGGGCCGTTCCGTCAAAAACGGACAGCAGGCCGAGAAGGCATCTACTTGAAGAGGCTGAGTCATGCTGCCAAATATACAGCTTTATAGCAACAGTTCAAAATAGTCGGAGTCAAAATGGCGGACGGCCCTGGAAGGAGGATCAATGAAGGAGGAGTGTGAGGCATTACACTTTCCAACGCCTCGGGCCTGAGAAAAACTTGTAAGTTCACATGAGCAAAAATCATCACTTTTTCTTTGAGCAAACTGTATTCAAGCACCGTGATCTGTGCACTTAAATCATGTGAATTGTGCAATAATGCCTTTGTAGTGATTACATTTCTGGGATTTAGAGTGGGATTCAACAGTTGGTATTTAAACAGAAGAAAATCAAAGCTGTATTTGTTAAAACGACTGAACATGACAACTCAGCTGGATTTTGAGAATCACAAATATATAAATAATTTACAGTGAAGTGCATTCACTCTTTGTAATTCATTATACGTATTACATTTGGGTGTACTGAAAACCTAACTGATTTTTACTTTTTGGTGGGTCAACAAGTCCAGTCATACACATTCCTAAACAGTGTAAAGAAACTGTTCTGAAGGAGGTTATGAAGCTTAAGCCAGAGGGGTGAGGAAGAGAAACAGAGGCAGACACAGATAGAGAAGAGGTTTCACTCATGAGTTGTTTGGAAAACTGTGGACAGGGAGCGGAGTGTATCCATGGTTGTTTGGCTGCCATCTTGGAAAAGGTTATGCTTCCTGTTAAGTAGTTTCAAACGTGAATGCACTGTGAACATTGTTTTCAAGTGTTACATAATTCAGGATCCCTTACAGTATATCTGAAGTTTGTTTTAACAGCACAAATCCTTAGTACCCAGTTGTGGTAATAATGCTGGACGTCACCGGATGGCTCTGAAGCCCAATAGTGGGTAAATGAGTAGGTGATAACATGGATTACACTACACCAGAAGTAATCAATGTCGGCACAGGAGGTCCAGAAACATGCCACATTTTTAGGATAATCACTCACAATGAAAACAAATTCTATCTAGATGCATTGTGTGCAAATAATTTATCAAATCTACGAGAACATCTTAATTGGCTTGTACAAGTACCATCTCCTTTGTGCTCTAAATACTTTTGACACCCGCGTCTACTCCAGCCACAAAAGAAAAATCCGAAGATATGGCAGTGAAAGTGAAATGGGAAACACACAGTTGGTGTTACATTCTCTCACTGGGGTGAAGTACAAAGTGTGTCCAAAAGCATGGAATAAAGTTATAAAGGGGTGTTTTTACAGGCAGCCATCCTGATTGGTGTCAGAGGTGGCCAATGGTAGTTTGGGAAAGTTGTCCAGGGTATACGGAACTCGCTGCCTCTTCACATTCGCAGTATAGACAGCCTGCTGACCTTTCGCAAAGCTATCAAGACCTTCCTTTTTCCTGTGGTGTAATCCTGTTTTCTCCTGACTTTCTTTTTCTGTTTTTTTATGCTTGAGCCCTCCTTTTTTTTCTGCTCCTTTCTGTTAGCGCCGGGACGCCTTTTTGCTGAGGCAGCTGCGTGCTTTATAAACCTAGCTAACATAACATACCTGAGGATCCTGGTGGTTGCATATTGGAGGAGGCCGAAGAGGAGGCTATGACAATTGTGTAGCCTCTTGGCTGTGGATTTTCTTAGTATGGGGTATTGAGAAGGTGGAACCTGGTTGCTGTGGAGATTGACCCCCTTACTGAATGCTGGAATTCAACTCCACAGTAAAATTCCTCACTGAGGTGTGATTTAGACAGCATTAAAACTCAAAAAAGAAAGTAATATCTGAGATGTTGGTGGAATATATGAAACAAGCATTAAAAATGCAATAGGTCACGCCTTTCATTAAGTTAAAGCCATTTGCTTTGCTATACAATACCATTAGCAAAGCAAATGGCTTTATCTTAATCAAAGGTGAGACCTATTGCATTTTCAATGCTTGTTATTCTTTTCATCCACCTAAAGTAGGCCCTATCCCGGTTTTCACTACATGCACACTTTCATGATCCCGTTTTTCCTCACACCGTATTTTTCTGAATCACTTCTACACATGCTTGCGAGTGCTCACACGATTTTGCCATGGTGATGATTTCACTTAGTGAGGGATTATCTTTTTGACAAATGGCTTCCCAGATTTGTCCAGAGCACAGCCCAATATAAACTGATCCTCATCAGCTGCTGCACCAAAATTGCAGGTGGATGCCAGTTTTCTTATTGCGGTAATATACTCAACAGACTCCCCTACCCATGGTACTCTGCTCCCATTTCATATTCATTTAGACTGTTAGCATCATCTGAGTCAAGATCTGGCAGATGTTCAAAACGTCCTGCCCTTCAGGACTGAGACAATGCATGAGCAGCGACATTTTCCTCTCCACACTAAGCGAAGCACCACATAGCGACGCACCACACATCCTGGCATAATGTTAAAAACCCTTCTTCCACCTCTGCCACGGTATCGCAGGTTCGCCAGGTTAGGAAAGAAAGAGAGGAGGTGCAGTTACATTCTGCATGATGCCTAAGCAAGCGAACTATAAATCTTAAGCCGAAGACACTAGAGCTTTCTTTTGGAGAATACACTCACAAGGGCATACACAAACACCCTTCTGATGTGATCCCCGAATCCTTTTCACTGGCACTCGAATAGATACCCGAGAGCACCTATAGAAGAAAAGTTCAACAACAATACATGTTCAAAATGCTCTTCTGGTATTCATTCAATGGAACTTGCAGATGACACCTTTCCAAAAATGACCTTTTCGCATGTGCAGTTTAGTTAATTACTAAAAAACAGTGTTCCTACTCAAGATCGACTTCAAGGTGTCTCCAAACAAGCAGTGTTGTGATCTATACCCTACTGTTGCTCGTTGGCAAATCACGTTCAAGTTCCTTTAACACTTAGGTTGATGCAGCACAAGACTTAACAGACGCTGTTAGCATGTCGTTAAATTAATGTGACACCCAATTCAAAATGGCCACCAACGCACATCCAAATCTAAATCAGGATTCACAGCCCAATCTAAAATAACAGCTGCCCAGGAGGATTAAATGCAGGTAAGTTTCATCAAGAACTCAGGGCAAACCACACGCTGGCGATACCTGTCGGGGTAACGGTAGGGGGCAAAAGAAATCACCTACCGTACCCGACAAACACAGCTCCAATCCTTCTGTGTATATAGTACTTTTAGGGACCCACAATGAAATCTGAATTCTCCTCCTGTGGGCTAACAATGATCTCTTCCTGTGGTAGCTGGGCATAACTGTCCCACGATGCTGCTGAGCTCCATTACTAGATGTTGAGGTCTCTTAAAGTCTAGGTTCTTACTCCTTAACTCGACACCAATGTGAACATTAGGGTTTTCAAATGTAGATATGTTGTTCAGGTTTATTAAGAACTTACATTAGTAGAAACTCCATTCATCAGCTGCGACTGCCCCATAAGAAACACTGGTCACATCTCCTTTCAGTTCATATGATCACATTCCAATCCCTTGGAGATAGCACAAAAAGAGTCCCAAAACTATATTACATCAGGCGCAATTCAGTCTATTACACCATGCTCAGAATACCACAATCAGCATCTGACTAACATTGAAAATAGACTTCCGCTTATGTTAGCAAGGCACGTTAACTTATGAACCAAAAGATAATGTCGCAGAGCAAGAGAATGACGCTCTGGGTATTCTAAGCTTAGATGCCGAACTCATTAAAGCCCCACTGGTAGCTAAAATCCAACTAGCTTCCATGACCCTCTCATACAGTCTGTGTGCTTGCAATGGGCACTCTATATCGGATAAAGAGAGGTCACAGACGTACTTGAGAGTGACCTAAAGTGGTACAATAAACTATTTCATTCTGGACTTATCACGCTGGCACAAATGAGTTGACTTTAAGATCCTATCAAAAGTGGATAGCCATCACAAATCACTTCAACTTGGGATGACAAAGAAGATGATATGTGGTCTATCTGACCCTAATAAGTCAACTTTTGCAGTTCCAACTATTGGTAATAACAGAAGGTCAGTCAAATGGCACAGATAAAAAACACAGCCAAATACTCTGCCCGAAATTTTTAATACCTTCAACGCTATCATTAACTCCATATATTGACCACCCTAGATTTAAAATTCCAATCATTGAGCTACACTTCTCCTTGTTCAACACTTAAAGGACCTATGCACAAAGGCAGCCCAAGCATTTTTACCTTTAGCAGTTTGGTGGGCTCTGTGGTATAGAAGTGTATGCTGCAATTCAAAATCTGCTCTGATTTCTGCCTTAAATCTTGCAAGCCGTCTGCTCTCAGTGAAGCTAGAGTTCTATATAAACTCGCCCTCGACACCAGTAAGAGAAACTGGGTTATGCAAATTGACCTAACCTCATGGAAGCCTTCACAAGAAGAGATGATGCAGGCTTTTGGCACATTATTGCACATGGCAGCCATAATAGCGCACTGCCAACAAACATCGCATACAATCACAAGTCTGGATAAAACATTTTAAGGACCTATATTCCTCATAATCATCACTCTGATGCTATTTAATCTCCACTGAGTCACAGTCCTGATTACCCATTCTGACCTCTACTACTGAAATTCCTGTCTTTTCATTATCATTAAATGCAATAAAGACTTTGCAAGTAGAGAAAGCTCCCAGCCCAGACAAAGTTCCTGGGAGGCTATATCGCTCTGAGGTGGCTCCCTATTTAAACTTGCTGTCCCATGGAATAATCTACAGAGCAAGCGTTTCTGACTCCTAGTTTAGGGTGGAAATTATTCCTCTCTTCCAAAAGGAAAACATGGGTATCCCCAGGAATTATAGACCTATCAGTCAAATGGGCAATCTGCAAAACGTATTTTCTAGACAGATATTAGACAAACTGGATGGGTGAGACTTAGGTTCTATCCCCCCTTCAAGTTGAATTCGGACCAAAAGTTGGTTCTATTGATCAAGTACTCCAATTTGATCTCATTTCTTGGAAATATCTCAAGATAAACAAGGAGCACTTATAGTTAGCATCTGTTGACTTGCTGGTCGCATTTGACCTTGTCTCCAGGGTCAACCTGTGGGACACCCTCAAGCCACTGAGTATGTCATCGTACATACCAGACACCATAAATAGACTTTACAAGCTTGCTGGGGAAAGCAGGGGGAGCTTATGGACAGCATTCTATTTGCATGAGGTATACACCAAAGTTGTGTTCTAGCTCCAATGCTGTTTTCCCTATATATTAATGATGCTACAAACTCTCTTAATGGCATTGTTCATGACTCCCCCAAACTCGATGGCAAGCCAATCCAGCGCTTTTATTTGCAGACGATCCTCTTTAAATTTAAATATCATGCACACCAGTGGGTTTAAGAATATACTGAATACATTTGCTGACTTTTGTGACTGTTGGGGCATCAGAGGCCTATATTTCCAAAAACAAATATATGATCCTTAGTCCACAGAAGTCATTTGGGGGGACTGAGGATGGAGAGACTTTTGCTGGACAAGGTCGACAAGTTCGACTTCTTGGTTATCAGGGTTGACAATTCAGTCTATGAAATTCTGCAAGCATGTATGGAGCACACATATGGGGAATGGTTAACGTAAAGCATCTGTCCCAGAGGGAGACTAGCTTCCTAAAATCTTTACTTAATTTGCCGCAAAGTGCTCCTTCCCTACCACTCTATTTAGATTCTAGTTTAAATAGAATAGAGGATTTAGCTGCTCTTAAATCTGTTAGGTTTGACCTCTGTAGTAACCATTATTGTAGGAACTTCCTAATGGCTCCTTGTCTATTCCAGGGGTCTTTGGACAGACGCTCGAGAACACGATTCTTTACGAGAGGCGGCACGGGGAGCGAATAGCTCCCATGATAGTGGAACAGTGTGTGAGCTTCATTAGAAGTTGGGGCCTACACGAGGTGGGCCTCTTTCATCAACCTGGTCAAGTCCATTTAGTGAAAGAGCTACAGGAAGCATTTGATTCTGGTGAAAAGTTTATGTTTGACAGGTAAGGCACTGCTTTTGTGTTACAGAGTTTACACGGCATTCAACACACTGTGGTTGGGAATTCCTAGCTTGTGATTTATTTATCAATGTTTAATGCACTCCTAGTTCTAGAAGTTATTCTGATTGCAAAAAAACACCCAGATGTTATTACTTTTCTCATGTCTGTGGGCAGTTTACAGAAGGAGGCCCTCCAACAATGAAGGCAACTCAGATCACAGGAACGTTTGGTAACCCCAGGGTGCCTTGGAGCCTACTGTGGATGTTTCCCGTGCTCTAGAGCCTACAGTGGCTGTTTCCAGTGCTCTGGAGCCTACAGTGGCAGTTCCCCGAGCTCTGGAGCATACTGTCGCTGCTTCCCATGCCCTGGAGTGTACTGTGGCTGTTTCCCGTGCTCTGGAACATTCTATGGCTGTTTCCCGTGCTCTGGAGCCTACTGTGGCTGTTTCCCGTGCTCTGGAGCCTACAGTAGCTGTTTCCTGTGCTCTGGAGCCTAACGTGGATGTTTCCCTTGTTCTGGAGCCTAGTGGAACATAGACAAAGAAGGATCCTTTGCACGACAACAAGAAGAAATCAGAAGGAAAGAGCTGGTGCTACAATTACCTTGACAAATTTTACATCAAAACTAACCCATCCAACACTAAGTTCCCTACTGAAAGTAGCACAGGCTAAAATCCTACCCACAAAAACCTACGGCAGCGAATCAATGTGAGGAAGAGATGCCAGACTATTGGACAGAATTCTAGACAAAGCATGCAGAATTATGTCCAGCCTCCGAAACTACACTTCCGCAGCACAACTAAGGCTGGAGTTTGGCCTAATGAAGCAAACCTTGGCCAGGTATGTCGCATATATCATCTGCTGGAATAAGATCAGATCATCACGCCCAAACACTTTTAAACACGGCCTCCAGCAAAGGGATCCAGCCCCTGCAAGAATCTATCTACAAGAATCTCTGGCACCCACTGGGCTCTCTGCCCTCTGTAACATACAGATTCATCATTTAGTCTTCAAGAAGCTGGTCTGGAAATCTTTATAATAACATTCTTTGGTGGAGGATAAAGCCGCCTTCTCGACCAGATCTCCTGCCTGGATGACTTTGAACAATTATAAAATCTTAGCTCCTCAAAAATACTTTAACTTGGGATACTCAAAACCACGGAAAACCCCGTGCACTCAGAACCTTCCAACATGGCTGCGGGAGTCAACCATAATTTCTTGCAGCTCGTGTAAAAATAGCCAGGGAGATATCGTACACCTACTATGTACCTGCAAGGAGATGTGGCAGGAAAGGAGACAGCTGCTAAAAATCCCCTTCGCTCAAGGAGGCAAGTAGTCCTGGCATGCTTTGACCCAGGAGCTCCACAATTAAATTGCAGACTAGTAAGATTTCTTGCGCTAGCTGTACAAAAAATGCCATCAGCCTGCACGATAGTTACCGTCAGTCCACCACGTGAAACCCTACTATCAATCTACAGCTGGCACATTAGACATCACTTTACGCAGGCCTAGGCTTCAAGAATCGCCAGCAGCTTTACACACTGGAGAACTAAGCATAGCCTATTTAATCAGAGAAGAGAGGCCGCTCCAACTAAGGCAGGGGGGAACAACGTTTACAACGCAACTTTTACAACGCACTACACTTACAACGCATTTTTTACAACGCAACATCCACTACAACGCATTCCATTACATAGCATGACACTACAATGCATTTTTAAAAACTACCTTTACAACGCATTCCATTACATCGCATACTACCTTTACAACGCATACCATTACAATGCATAATATTACACTACACTATCCAACACTTACCCTACTGTTGCACCCCCTGGAGTTAGAATAGTAATTTTTACCCCCATACTATCCAACATTTACCCTACTGTTGCACCCCCTGGAGTTAGAATAGTAATTTTTACCCCTATACTATCCAACACTTACCCTACTGTTGCACCCCCTGGAGTTAGAATAGTAATTTTTACCCCTATACTATCCAACACTTACCCTACTGTTGCACCCCCTGGAGTTAGAATAGTCATTTTTACCCCTATACTATCCAACACTTTCCCTACTGTTGCACCCCCTGGAGTTAGAATAGTAATTTTTACCCCTATACTATCCAACACTTACCCTACTGTTGCACCCCCTGGAGTCAGAATATCAATTTTTACCCCTTTACTATCCAACACTTACCCTACTGTTGCACCCCCTGGAGTTAGAATAGTAATTTTTACCCCTATACTATCCAACACTTACCCTACTGTTGCACCCCCTGGAGTTAGAATAGTAATTTTTACCCCTATACTATCCAATACTTACCTTAAATGCAATTTAATATTATGCGTTGTAATGGTATGCGTTGTAAAGGTAGTATGCGATGTAATGGAATGCGTTGTAAAGGTAGTTTTTAAAAATGCGTTGTAGTGTCATGCTATGTAATGGAATGCGTTGTAGTGGATGTTGCGTTGTAAAAAATGCGTTGTAAGTGCATGCGTTGTAAAAGTGTGCGTTGTAACGACATACATCCAAGGCAGGGCTGGGAAGCCCTCACCTAAGCCAGCATCTCAGAACCTTCGTCAAGTACCTTGCTGCACTGATTGTATTGGCTGCCCCGATAACGAACTCTGCACTGTCTGCCTTGATATTTTTGTACTGCAATGGTTTTTAGTAACTATGCGATTGAAATAAACTTGAAACATGAAACTGAAGCCTACTGTGGCTGTTTCCCATGCTCTGGAAAATGGTTGTTTCATGCGCTGTGGAGGCTACTGTGGCTGTTTCCCATGCCCTAGAGTGTACTGTGGCTGTTCCCCATGCTCCGGAGCCTAGAGTGGCTGTTTCCTGTGCTCTGGGGCTTACTGTGGCTGTTTCCCATGCCCTGGAGTGTACTGTGGCTGTTTCCCATGCTCTGGAGCCTACTATGGCTGTTTCCTGTGCTCTGGGGCTTACTGTGGCTGTTTCCTGTACCCTGGAGTGTACTGGGACTGTTTTTCATGCTCTGGACTTACTGTAGCTGTTTCCAGTGCTTTGGAGCCTACTGTGGGTGTTTTCCGTGCCCTGGAGTGTACCGTAACTGTTTCACATTCTCTGGAGCCTTCAGTGACTGTTTCCCATGCTCTGGAGCAAATCCTACCGTGAATGTTTCCCGTGTTCTGGGCCTTCAGTGACAGTTTTGCATGATCTGGAGTAGATCCGACCGTGGCTGTTTCCTGTGCTCTGGAGCCTACCATGGCTGTTTCCCATGTTCTGGGGCCTTCAGTGACTGTTTCCTGTGCTCCTGAGCGTTCCATGGCTGTTTCTGTGTTCTGGGGCCTTCACTGACTGTTGTCTGTGCTCTGGAGCGTTCCATGGCTGTTTCCCGTGTTCTGGGGCCTTCAGTGACTGTTTCCTGTGCCCTGGAGCGTTCCATGGCTGTTTCTGTGTTCTGGGTCCTTCAGTGACTGTTTCCCATGCTCTGGAGCGTTCCATGGCTGTTTACCATGCTCTGGAGCGTTCCATGACTGTTTGCCGTGTTCTGGGGCCTTCAGTGACTGTTTCCCGTGCTCTGGAGCGTTCCATGGCGGTTTCCCATGTTCTGGGGCCTTCAGTGACTGTTTCTCGTGCTCTGGAGCGTTCCATGGCTGTTTCCCGTGTTCTGGGGCCTTCAGTGACTGTTTCCCATGCTCTGGAGCTTTCCATGGCTGTTTCCCGTGTTCTGGGCCTTCAGTGACTGTTTCCCTTGCTCTGGAGCGTTCCATGGCTGTTTCCCGTGTTCTGGGGTCTTCAGTGACCGTTTCCCGTGCTCTGGAACGTTCCATGGCTGTTTCCCGTGTTCTGGGGCCTTCAGTGACCGTTTCCCGTGCTCTGGAGCGTTCCATGGCTGTTTCCCGTGTTCTGGGGCCTTCAGTGACCGTTTCCCGTGCTCTGGAGCATTCCATGGCTGTTTCTCGTGTTCTGGGGCCTTCAGTGACTGATTCCCATGCTCTGGAGCGTTCCATGGCTGTTTCCCGTGTTCTGGGGCCTTCAGTGACCGTTTCCCGTGCTCTGGAGCGTTCCATGGCTGTTTTCCGTCTTCTGGGGCCTTCAGTGACCCTTTCCCGTGCTCTGGAGCGTTCCATGGCTGTTTCCCGTGTTCTGGGGCCTTCAGTGACCGTTTCCCGTGCTCTGGAGCGTTCCATGGCTGTTTCCCGTGTTCTGCGGCCTTCAGTGACCGTTTCCCGTGCTCTGGAGCGTTCCATGGTTGTTTCCCGTGTTTTGGGGCCTTCAGTGTATGTTTCTCATGCTCTGGAGCGTTCTATGGCTGTTTCCCTTGTTCTGGGGCCTTCATTGTTTGTTTCCCATGCTTTGGAGCGTTCCATGGCTGTTTCCCGTGTACTGGGGCCTTCAGTGACCATTTCCCTTGCTCTGGAGCGTTCCATGGTTGTTTCCCGTGTTCTGGGGCCTTCAGTGTATGTTTCTCATGCTCTGGAGCGTTCTATGGCTGTTTCCCTTGTTCTGGGGCCTTCATTGTTTGTTTCCCATGCTCTGGAGCGTTCCATGGCTGTTTTCCATCTTCTGGGGCCTTCAGTGACCCTTTCCCGTGCTCTGGAGCGTTCCATGGCTGTTTCCCGTGTTCTGGGGCCTTCAGTGACCGTTTCCCGTGCTCTGGAGCGTTCCATGGCTGTTTCCCGTGTTCTGGGGCCTTCAGTGACCCTTTCCCGTGCTCTGGAGCGTTCCATGGTTGTTTCCCGTGTTCTGGGGCCTTCAGTGTATGTTTCTCATGCTCTAGAGCGTTCTATGGCTGTTTCCCTTGTTCTCAGGCCTTCATTGTTTGTTTCCCATGCTCTGGAGCGTTCCATGGCTGTTCCCCGTGTTCTGGGGCCTTCAGTGACCGTTTCCCATGCTCTGGAGCGTTCCATGGCTGTTTCCCGTGTTTTGGGGCCTTCAGTGACCGTTTCCCATGCTCTGGAGCGTTCCATGGTTGTTTCCCGTGTTCTGGGGCCTTCAGTGTATGTTTCTCATGCTCTGGAGCGTTCTATGGCTGTTTCCCTTGTTCTGGGGCCTTCATTGTTTGTTTCCCATGCTCTGGAGCGTTCCATGGCTGTTTACCATGCTCTGGAGCGTTCCATGACTGTTTCCCGTGTTCTGGGGCCTTCAGTGACTGTTTCCCATGCTCTGGAGCTTTCCATGGCTGTTTCCCGTGTTCTGGGGCTTCAGTGACAGTTTTGCATGCTCTGGAGTAGATCTGACCTTGGCTGTTTCCTGTGCTCTGGAGCCTACCATGGCTGTTTCCCATGTTCTGGGGCCTTCAGTGACTGTTTCCCGTGCTCCTGAGCGTTCCATGGCTGTTTCTGTGTTCTGGGGCCTTCACTGACTGTTTTCTGTGCTCTGGAGCATTCCATGGCTGTTTCCCGTGTTCTGGGGCCTTCAGTGACCGTTTCCCGTGCTCTGGAGCATTCCATGGCTGTTTCCTGTGTTCTGGGGCCTTCAGTGACCGTTTCCCGTGCTCTGGAGCGTTCCATGGCTGTTTCCCGTGTTCTGCGGCCTTCAGTGACCGTTTCCCGTGCTCTGGAGCGTTCCATGGTTGTTTCCCGTGTTTTGGGGCCTTCAGTGTATGTTTCTCATGCTCTGGAGCGTTCTATGGCTGTTTCCCTTGTTCTGGGGCCTTCATTGTTTGTTTCCCATGCTTTGGAGCGTTCCATGGCTGTTTCCCGTGTACTGGGGCCTTCAGTGACCATTTCCCTTGCTCTGGAGCGTTCCATGGTTGTTTCCCGTGTTCTGGGGCCTTCAGTGTATGTTTCTCATGCTCTGGAGCGTTCTATGGCTGTTTCCCTTGTTCTGGGGCCTTCATTGTTTGTTTCCCATGCTCTGGAGCGTTCCATGGCTGTTTTCCATCTTCTGGGGCCTTCAGTGACCCTTTCCCGTGCTCTGGAGCGTTCCATGGCTGTTTCCCGTGTTCTGGGGCCTTCAGTGACCGTTTCCCGTGCTCTGGAGCGTTCCATGGCTGTTTCCCGTGTTCTGGGGCCTTCAGTGACCCTTTCCCGTGCTCTGGAGCGTTCCATGGTTGTTTCCCGTGTTCTGGGGCCTTCAGTGTATGTTTCTCATGCTCTAGAGCGTTCTATGGCTGTTTCCCTTGTTCTCAGGCCTTCATTGTTTGTTTCCCATGCTCTGGAGCGTTCCATGGCTGTTCCCCGTGTTCTGGGGCCTTCAGTGACCGTTTCCCATGCTCTGGAGCGTTCCATGGCTGTTTCCCGTGTTTTGGGGCCTTCAGTGACCGTTTCCCATGCTCTGGAGCGTTCCATGGTTGTTTCCCGTGTTCTGGGGCCTTCAGTGTATGTTTCTCATGCTCTGGAGCGTTCTATGGCTGTTTCCCTTGTTCTGGGGCCTTCATTGTTTGTTTCCCATGCTCTGGAGCGTTCCATGGCTGTTTACCATGCTCTGGAGCGTTCCATGACTGTTTCCCGTGTTCTGGGGCCTTCAGTGACTGTTTCCCATGCTCTGGAGCTTTCCATGGCTGTTTCCCGTGTTCTGGGGCTTCAGTGACAGTTTTGCATGCTCTGGAGTAGATCTGACCTTGGCTGTTTCCTGTGCTCTGGAGCCTACCATGGCTGTTTCCCATGTTCTGGGGCCTTCAGTGACTGTTTCCCGTGCTCCTGAGCGTTCCATGGCTGTTTCTGTGTTCTGGGGCCTTCACTGACTGTTTTCTGTGCTCTGGAGCATTCCATGGCTGTTTCCCGTGTTCTGGGGCCTTCAGTGACCGTTTCCCGTGCTCTGGAGCATTCCATGGCTGTTTCCTGTGTTCTGGGGCCTTCAGTGACCGTTTCCCGTGCTCTGGAGCATTCCATGGTTGTTTCCCGTGTTCTGGGGCCTTCCGTGTATGTTTCTCGTGCTCTGGAGCGTTCTATGGCTGTTTCCCTTGTTCTGGGGCCTTCAGTGACCGTTTCCCGTGCTCTGGAACGTTCCATGGCTGTTTCCCGTGTTCTGGGGCCTTCAGTGACCGTTTCCCGTGCTATGGAGCGTTCCATGGCTGTTTCCCGTGTTCTGGGGCCTTGGAGCGTTCCATGGCTGTTTCCCGTGTTCTGGGGCCTTCAGTGACCGTTTCCCATGCTCTGGAGCGTTCTATGGCTGTTTCTCGTGTTCTGCGGCCTTCAGTGACTGCTTCCCGTGCTCTGGAGTGTTCCATGGCTGTTTCCCGTGTTCTGGGGCCTTCAGTGACCGTTTCCCATGCTCTGGAGCGTTCCATGGTTGTTTCCCGTGTTCTGGGGCCTTCAGTGTATGTTTCTCATGCTCTGGAGCGTTCTATGGCTGTTTCCCTTGTTCTGGGGCCTTCATTGTTTGTTTCCCATGCTCTGGAGCGTTCCATGGCTGTTTACCATGCTCTGGAGCGTTCCATGACTGTTTCCCGTGTTCTGGGGCCTTCAGTGACTGTTTCCCGTGCTCTGGAGCGTTCCATGGCGGTTTCCCATGTTCTGGGGCCTTCAGTGACTGTTTCTCGTGCTCTGGAGCGTTCCATGGCTGTTTCCCGTGTTCTGGGGCCTTCAGTGACTGTTTCCCGTGCTCTGGAGCTTTCCATGGCTGTTTCCCGTGTTCTGGGGCTTCAGTGACAGTTTTGCATGCTCTGGAGTAGATCCGACCTTGGCTGTTTCCTGTGCTCTGGAGCCTACCATGGCTGTTTCCCATGTTCTGGGGCCTTCAGTGACTGTTTCCCGTGCTCCTGAGCATTCCATGGCTGTTTCTGTGTTCTGGGGCCTTCACTGACTGTTTTCTGTGCTCTGGAGCGTTCCATGGCTGTTTCCCGTGTTCTGGGGCCTTCAGTGACCGTTTCCCGTGCTCTGGAGCATTCCATGGCTGTTTCCCGTGTTCTGGGGCCTTCAGTGACCGTTTCCCGTGCTCTGGAGCATTCCATGGTTGTTTCCCATGTTCTGGGGCCTTCCGTGTATGTTTCTCGTGCTCTGGAGCGTTCTATGGCTGTTTCCCTTGTTCTGGGGCCTTCAGTGACCCTTTCCCGTGCTCTGGAGCGTTCCATGGCTGTTTCCCGTGTTCTGGGGCCTTCAGTGACCGTTTCCCATGCTCTGGAGCGTTCCATGGCTGTTTCCCGTGTTCTGGGGCCTTCAGTGACCGTTTCCCGTGCTCTGGAGCATTCCATGGCTGTTTCCCGTGTTCTGGGGCCTTCAGTGACCGTTTCCCGTGCTCTGGAGCATTCCATGGTTGTTTCCCATGTTCTGGGGCCTTCCGTGTATGTTTCTCGTGCTCTGGAGCGTTCTATGGCTGTTTCCCTTGTTCTGGGGCCTTCAGTGACCGTTTCCCGTGCTCTGGAGCATTCCATGGCTGTTTCTCGTGTTCTGGGGCCTTCAGTGACCGTTTCCCGTGCTCTGGAGCGTTCCATGGCTGTTTCCCGTGTTCTGGGGCCTTCAGTGACCGTTTCCCATGCTCTGGAGCGTTCCATGGCTGTTTCCAGTGTTCTGGGGCCTTCAGTGACCGTTTCCCATGCTCTGGAGCGTTCTATGGCTGTTTCTCGTGTTCTGCGGCCTTCAGTGACTGCTTCCCGTGCTCTGGAGCATTCCATGGCTGTTTCCCGTGTTCTGGGGCCTTCAGTGACCGTTTCCCGTGCTCTGGAGCATTCCATGGCTGTTTTCCGTCTTCTGGGGCCTTCAGTGACCCTTTCCCGTGCTCTGGAGCGTTCCATGGCTGTTTCCCGTGTTCTGGGGCCTTCAGTGACCGTTTCCCATGCTCTGGAGCGTTCCATGGCTGTTTCCCGTGTTCTGGGGCCTTCAGTGACCGTTTCCCGTGCTCTGGAGCGTTCCATGGTTGTTTCCCGTGTTCTGGGGCCTTCAGTGTATGTTTCTCATGCTCTGGAGCGTTCTATGGCTGTTTCCCTTGTTCTGGGGCCTTCATTGTTTGTTTCCCATGCTCTGGAGCGTTCCATGGCTGTTTCCCGTGTTCTGGGGCCTTCAGTGACCGTTTCCCGTGCTCTGGAGCGTTCCATGGCTGTTTCCCGTGTTCTGGGGCCTTCAGTGACCGTTTCCTGTGCTCTGGAGCGTTCCATGGCTGTTTCCCGTGTTCTGGGGCCTTCAGTGACCGTTTCCCATGCTCTGGAGCGTTCCATGGCTGTTTCCCGTGTTCTGGGGCCTTCAGTGACCGTTTCCCTTGCTCTGGAGCGTTCCATGGTTGTTTCCCGTGTTCTGGGGCCTTCAGTGTATGTTTCTCATGCTCTGGAGCGTTCTATGGCTGTTTCCCTTGTTCTGGGGCCTTCATTGTTTGTTTCCCATGCTCTGGAGCGTTCCATGGCTGTTTCCCGTGTTCTGGGGCCTTCAGTGACCGTTTCCCGTGCTCTGGAGCGTTCCATGGCTGTTTCCCGTGTTCTGGGGCCTTCAGCGACCCTTTCCCGTGTTCTGGAGCATTCCATGGTTGTTTCCCGTGTTCTGGGGCCTTCAGTGTATGTTTCTCATGCTCTGGAGCGTTCTATGGCTGTTTCCCTTGTTCTGGGGCCTTCATTGTTTGTTTCCCATGCTCTGGAGCGTTCCATGGCTGTTCCCCGTGTTCTGGGGCCTTAAGTGACCGTTTCCCGTGCTCTGGAGCGTTCCATGGCTGTTTACCGTGTTCTGGGGCCTTCAGTGACCGTTTCCCGTGCTCTGGAGCGTTCCATGGTTGTTTCCCGTGTTCTGGGGCCTTCAGTGTATGTTTCTCATGCTCTGGAGCGTTCTATGGCTGTTTCCCTTGTTCTGGGGCCTTCATTGTTTGTTTCCCATGCTCTGGAGCGTTCCATGGCTGTTCCCCGTGTTCTGGAGCCTTCAGTGACCGTTTCCCGTGCACTGGAGCGTTCCATGGCTGTTTCCCGTGTTCTGGGGCCTTCAGTGACCGTTTCCCGTGCTCTGGAGCGTTCCAGAGCTGTTTCTCGTGTTCTGGGGCCTTCAGTGACTGCTTCCCGTGCTCTGGAGCGTTCCATGGCTGTTTCCCGTGTTCTGGGGCCTTCAGTGACCGTTTCTCGTGCTCTGGAGCGTTCCATGGCTGTTTTCCGTCTTCTGGGGCCTTCAGTGACCGTTTCCCGTGCTCTGGAGCATTCCATGGCTGTTCCCCGTGTTCTGGGGCCTTCAGTGACCGTTTCCCATGCTCTGGAGCGTTCCATGGCTGTTTCCCGTGTTCTGGGGCCTTCAGTGACCGTTTCCCGTGCTCTGGAGCGGTCCATGGTTGTTTCCCGTGTTCTGGGGCCTTCAGTGTATGTTTCTCGTGCTCTGGAGCGTTCTATGGCTGTTTCCCTTGTTCTGGGGCCTTTATTGTTTGTTTCCCATGCTCTGGAGCGTTCTATGGCTTTTTTGCCGTGTTCTGAAACCTACAGTGGTGAATACCCATACTTTGGAGGCTATCGTGGCAGTTTCCTATGCTCTTAAATTTCCGATCAGTGGAGCTTGTCCCTGTTTTCTGGGTACTGCCTTCTGCTGACGGTGTCCCAGTATCTCATGTAGCTTTAGTGCTTCTAAGAACCTCACTGTGCATGGGACACTGTACAATGCACATAGACACATACTCTCACTCCGCACTAACCCACTTGCACTCATTGCTCACTCAGTAACTTACTCCCTTGCAGCACTGGTGCAAAAATCGTGGCTGCATTTCCGTGCAAGATGGATAGTGAGCAGGATCATTTGCACACTTTTTCGTGACTGAAGTGCTAATCCTCTTTTTCTCGTTTTGTGTTTCAGTCACACGGATGTGCACACCGTCGCTTCTCTTCTACAACTTTACCTAAAGAAGCTTCCCGAACCTGTAGTGCCTTTTTCCAAATACGCAGACTTGCTGGTGTGCGGTGCCCTCCTGCTGGAGGACAAAGAAAAGGTACGTGTTGTGTTCTGTACATGAAGACACTGGTAGCCATGTTGTAAGTTTCTAAGTCTTCTTTATTGGTTCCAGTTCCAAACAGTATCAGTCTTAGTTCAGCCATGTACCAGCTCCTACACCAGCCCCACCAGGAGCAGCCTGCCTGCTGCTCAGCCCATCTCCAACTGTCACCACTCATCCACACAGGCATCCAGGCATTCCACGCATCACAGGCACACCAACATTCCGCTATCATCTCTCACTCTGGCTGAACAGCTAGGAGGACCTAGGCTGATTACAATTAAATGTAATGCTCAGGATATAGCAGTACATTTACTTGTTCTTTTCACGGAAGTGTTCAGCATTTGACCCCCAGTTGAATGCGTCATTGCTATCTGCAAACCCAATACATTGGTCGTTGTAGAAGGTTTTGGGTATAAGCCATAGTCCTAAATTTCCATGCAGCTTTAAGGGTTATGCAGATCACAGGCAATACCTTTGGATTTCTGTTCCACTCAGTCTTGAAAACCTCAATTTTGGAAATAGCAGCAGTGCCGTGGTATCTAGGCACTATACTCAAGCAGCGCAGAGATATATTGCACTCTATGGGAGTTTGTCACCTAACAAGTACAGAGGTCGGCATACCTAGACAGCAGCCCTCATGGCACATGTGACCAGAATTCTGGTTATGCGATGTCATAAAAACCATATAGTGAGGTACGTTGTGAAATAAACATCCATGCTTTACTATTGACTTATGTGCCTATGCACTGTCAGACGGTATTGGAACTGTCCTCCATTTTGGTGCTCGGTACTCACACATTATTTTTGTTGGGGAGCTAGGTCACTCAATGTACACCATGAAGACCGCATTAGTTAGTCTCGACATCGAACTCATCCATTTTAAACCTTAACGTTAGATAATATTCGACATTTGTCAATGCCGTAGTACAATTGTGCCTTCCACAGCCTGACCTCAGAAGGTACTTATTTACAGTTATTTATGCATTTTTTCACATACCCAACGTCACCAACATCCTTAGTTGAACCCTCCCACCAAATCCAACCCCAATCACCCAGAATAACTACCGACATCCTCCTTCTTTCCAACTACGGCACTAGCGAGTGAGACTGCGTCACTGACCCTGCAGCCCTGGTCTAAACTCATCGCGCAATCACCTCAAAATGGTAGTTGCACAGCTAGAGTGTCTCTCACTAATGTAAATGTTTCTTGTTTTATGTTAAGTATGAAATGTTTCTTGGTGATTGTTGGACCTATGTCCTAGGGGTAGCATGACTTCCATTAACAGGCGTTCCTCTCAACATGGCGTTTCGTGCTTGCATCCTCCTCAGTCCGCAATCCAGCGCGACACCACTCAAAAAGGACACCACACTGAATATATTTTAACGTTTACTCAAATCCTTCCAATTTACTTCTTTTACGGAAATTCTCAGTTCCACATGACAGAAATATGCATTACACTTACTTTTAAAATGACAGAATTAATCCAACAATACGTTTCATAAGATAGTCTCAAAAACACCCTTTGAGCTTCAAATCACATTTCAAAAGAGCAATTAGTTCCCTTTAAACATTCGATCCGATGGTTCCCCTCCCAACTATACCACCTGACACTTATACTGCCAATCCTATCCAATCTCTGCCTTTAGGCGCTACCTTGGACATTCACTGTGGCTGGCAACTCATTGGTTCATTCTAGGCGGTCTACAGAACTCTGCCTATTTCCTAACCAACATCTTATAACATTTACATTAACATGGTATTCGAACTCAAGCTGTCACTGGATGGGAGATTGCTTCTCCTCGACACCGTGTGGGAGGACTGTATTCCCCAATGGTCAGTCTCGTGTTAACTCAAGTCTCTTTCCTCGTATTATTTGCTAAGAGCCTGCGTTCCCCAGTAACTGAACCTAATGGATCAGGAGAACAACTGCCTGCTGCGGCGTACTCCCAGGTGCCCCCCCGGGGACTCTCTTTCAACCCCCACACCTTCTGGTGCCCCGCTTACTGTGATCGCGCTGGTTGTCCCCTCAGTAGTAGCGCTGAATCCAGCACTGAAGGGTCCTGTTTCAGGGTGACTGAACTCATGGCACCCGATGGGGAAATCCTGACATAGAGTCAGAGGGCGTCACACTAGGCACCCCCACCGAAGTGCCTCTACAACGCTTACTCTTCGGCGGGTGTCCTCCGTTGTCGCTGGCCTTTCCTTGACGCTTCCCAAAGCTATTGGCCTCACTTCCTGGGGGGGCTTGGCCAGCCGGCCGGGCCCCGGGTCGATCCGGACTCAGTTGAGGGAGGCGCCCGCTGTCTCCAGAAACAGCGTGTCAAACGGGGCGCGGCCTTCCTTAGCTACCGGCAGCAGAGAGGGGCGGCGCTACGGCCCTTCACACGTGATCTGAGGGTGCCGGCCTCCAAGCCTGTCGCGTCCCTCTCTTCTCTCAGGCGAAACTCCTCACCCGCTCCTCACAGGAAGCCTCGCACAAACTCCCTTCAGCAGCGAGCCACCTCCAGAGGACAACAGGAGCCCTCCGATCTCAGGGTGGCGGCGGTGATCGTTACAGGTAGGGTCTCGTGGAGAGGAAGAAAAAGGGGGGGGCCAAATTAAGGGTGCCAGGAATTCTTCTGTGCAGTTAGATTAGGGTCCAGAACCCTCTCATTTCCTGGGGATGGACATCGCCCCTCTTAGTGGGGGATGAGGATAGGGAGTCGGTCACAGACTGCTCCTGGACCTCTTTCAAGGAGTCTGGCCACTGGATCTCCAGATAACGCTGATCTCCGACTGCGTTCAGGGCCCGGTCGCACGGTTAAGGGGGATGTCACCAGGAGTGGAAATCTATGCAGGCCCTTGAACCTGTCCGTTCCTTTTCCAGCACAACCACCTCCTCACACAGGCGCCTTCCTCCTGTTTTCCACACAGTTCACCCTCCTAAAATGGCTGCCCTCCTGCCACCTCTATTTATCACCTTGGGCCTGACTTGCCAGAAGGGCCCAGAAGGTTCTGGAACCTCTCATGGCAAGTCATGGCCCAGGTGTCAGAGTGACAGTTGGAGTCACCATTTTGCGCATCTCACCTTCCTCATCTATTCTCTACAGGGGAGCACCTTGCGTCTTTCCCTCAAGTGAGGAGGAAAAGGCGCCCAGAACCTCTACATCAGCACCAAAAAGTTAGGTAGACAGAAAAAATGAGAAGGGGGAAAAAGGACAAAAATAATAAAATGAGGAGGGAACTGCCAAAGGGCTGACAGGTATAACACGCGTCCCCCCCAGCTGAAAGTGGGGAGAGCTACCCAACCCCTTGGGAGTCCTCTTCACTAAGGCGGAAATACCTGGAGAGACCGTCAGCATTGGCGTGGTCCACTCCTGGGCGATGTTCCACCCTAAAGTCCATCCCCTGTAGGGAAATGGACACCTCAACAGCTTGGGATTTTCGCCCCTCATTTGCATCAGCCACCTGAGGGGCCGGTGGTCGGTCTGAACCAGGAAGTGCGAGCCAAACAGGTATGGCCGCAGCTTCTTCAGAGCCCACACCACCGCAAAAGCTTCCCTCTCAATTGCACTCCACCTCTGCTCCCGGGGGAGTAGTCTCCTAGATAGGAAAACCACCGGTTGGTCTAGACCCTCATCATTAAGTTGCGACAGCACTGCTCCAATACCGTGCTCCGACGCATCTGTCTGGACGATGAACTCCTTAGCGAAGTCAGGGGCCCTGAGAACAGGTGCCGCACACATGGCCTTTTTCAAGGTGTCAAAAGCTTGTTGACATCCCTCGGTCCAGATCACCCGTCGTGGGTGCTTTTTGGAAGTGAGCTCAGTCAAGGGGGCTACGATGGTACCGTATCCCTTGACAAAGCGTCGGTAGTAACCAGTGAGGCCCAAGAAGGCCCGGACCTCCGTCTGAGTCTTGGGGGGCTCCCAGGCCATGATGGTTTCGATCTTGGCCTGGAGGGGTTGCACCTTACCCCGACCCACCAAGTGACCGAGGTACACTACCGACCCCTGCCCGATCTGGCACTTGCTGGCCTTGATCGTCAGACCTGCCTGCTGCAAGGCCTGAAGAACGGCCTGCAGGTGACTCAGATGGTCCTCCCAGCTGCGGCTGAAGACGGCGATGTCATCCAGGTACGCAACTGAAAAGGCTTCCATTCCAGAGAGGACCTGGTTCACCAATCGCTGGAACGTAGCAGGGGCGTTCTTGAGCCCGAAGGGCATCACACAGAACTGGTAGTGACCCTCGGGGGTGGAGAAGGCTGACCTTTCCTTGGCTCCATCCGTTAGGGAAATCTGCCAGTACCCAGATGTGAGGTCGAAGGTACTGAGATATTGGGCAGCTCCCAACCGGTCAATGAGCTCATCCGCTCTCGGGATAGGATGAGCATCTGTCTTTGTCACTGAATTCAGTCCTCTGTAATCCACACAGAACCGGAGTTCTGGGGTAGTGCCCGGTGGGGCAGCTTTGGGTACCAGTACCACCGGACTGGACCAAGGACTTCCTGAAGGCTCAATTACTCCTAGCTCTAGCATCTTGGTAACTTCCTCATGGATGCTAGCCTTCACCTTATCCGACAGTCGGTAGGACTTGGACTTCACAGGTGGGCTGTCCCCTGTGTCCACATCATGGGTACACAGATGAGTCCTTCCCGGAATAAGGGAGAACAAGGAAGCAAACTGCTCCAGTACCTGGCGACAGTCCTTCCGTTGTTCAGGAGTAAGTGACGGTGAAAGGATCACTCCCTCCACCGATCCATCCTTCTCTCGGGACGCAAACAGATCGGGAAGAGGTTCACTGTCCTCTTCCTCTGACCCATCAGTCACCATCATTAACGTGACCTCGGGTCTCTCTTGGTGAGGCTTGAGGCGGTTGACATGGAGCACCCGATGGGGCTGCCTGGGGGTCTTAAGATCTACCACGTAGGTAACCTTGCCCTTTTTCTCAACCACCTCAAAGGGACCTGACCAGCGATCCTGGAGGGCACTAAGCTCTCCAGGTTCCATCACCCACACCTTCTGGCCAGGCTCCAGCTCCACCGGGTGAGCGTTTCGGTCATACCATTCCTTCATGACCGTTTGGCTGGCTTCTAGGTTTTCAGAAGCTTGCTTCCACAACCTAGCCATTTGGCTACGAAAGGCCAGCATGTAGCTCACCACATCCGTGGGAAGTTTTCTGGGAGACTTTTCCCATCCTTCCTTCACCAGGCTGAGGGGTCCACGCACAGGGTGCCCGTACAACAATTCGAAGGGGCTGAAGCCCACTCCCTTCTGTGGTACCTCCCTGTACGAAAACAGCAAACAAGGTAGGAGGATGTCCCATCTCCTCCGCAGGCTCTCGGGCAGACTCCGGATCATGCCCTTCAAGGTTTTGTTAAACCTTTCCACCAGACCATTAGTCTGGGGGTGATAAGGAGTGGAGAACCGGTAGGTAACTCCACACTCTTTCCACATAGCCCGCATGTATGCCGACATGAAGTTGGTACCTCTGTCCGACACCACTTCTTTGGGGAATCCCATCCGGGTAAAAATTCCCATAAGGGCCCGTGCCACCGCAGGTGCAGTAATGGTCCTCAGAGGGATAGCCTCTGGGTACCGTGTGGCATGATCCACCAGGACCAGGATAAACCTGTGACCGGCCGATGTTGGTGGATCCAATGGCCCGACAATGTCGATGCCCACCCTTTCAAAGGGGGTACCAACGACAGGCAGTGGTTCCAGGGGAGCTTTCAGCTTCACCTCTGTCTTCCCACTAGCTTGGCAGGTTACACACGTCCTACAAAAAGTATCGGACGTAATCCTCATCTGAGGCCAGTAAAAATGAGGGACAAGTCGAGCAAAGGTCTTGTCTTGTCCCAAGTGTCCTGCCAAGGGTATTTCGTGAGCCAGTCCTAATAGGAAAGCTCGGTAACGCTGGGGAACTACCAAGGCCCGGGATGAACCATGCACCGGAGCCTTGGGTTCGCTATACAGGAGTCCATCTTCCCAGTATATGTGGAAGTTCCCCGAATCGTTACCCGCTGCCTGGGCTTCGGCCTGCCGCCGTAAACCCTCAAGGGTAGGGCACTCCTTCTGGGCCCGACGAAACTCTTCCCTAGTGGGTCCTCCCTCCACCTGCCAGTCTGCAGGGGTAGGCAAGCCCTCCAGGGACGTTACATCCCCCTCCGTAGACTCCGGGACCACCTTAGTTGCCCCATCCACCTTTGGAGGGTCAGATGCCGGGGCAGGCTTTCCCCGTCCCCGTCTACCCTTTCCGGCAGCTGGTTGGGCCTTTGTCCCAGGCTCCAACCTCTGTGAATCCCCTCTTCGGGTGGTCATGGACCGAGTGTGGGCACACGTCCACTCAGGGGTCCCCAACATTCCCATGTGGGCCCTGAACTCAACCTCCTTCCACGCCGAGTGTTCAAGGTCGTTTCCCAACAGGCAGTCGACCGGCATGGCAGGGCTGATCGCAACTCGTAGAGGACCCGCCACCCCTCCCCACTCAAAGGGAACCTGGGCCACCGGATAGTGACCCTCTCGGTTGTCAGCCATCACAACCGGGTGGACTACATTGGGGACCACCTGCTCTGGGGACACCAGCTGACTCCTTACCATAGTCATGCTGGCTCCTGTGTCCCTCAGAGCCTCCACCCTCTGGGCATTGATGGTGACCCATTGCCTGTACTTAGTAGTATTCGAGGGCATCTGGGTCTTAGGAACCATCTCACAATCCCCTAAGGACACTAGGGTTAGCCCTGCCCACTCACCTCCCTTATCTAGGGGCAACTCCTCCCCGAGCACTACACTTGCCACTCCAGGGGTCTTTCCTCCAATGGGAGGGTGTGGTCTCTTGGGACACTTGGCATCCCCCTTATAGTGCCCAACCTCACCACACTCGTAACATCGGACAACCCTAGGCTGCTGACCACGGTCAGGATAAGGGGGTTTGTGGGGAACAACCTTAGGAGGGAATCCTACTCCCTTCCCTGGTGAACTCTTTTGGGGGCCTTTAGAGAACTCCCTCTTTTTGTCTTCCCCCCCTTTCTTCTGGGGGGCGCCCTGTCCAGCCCCTTGGAAATTCCCTCCAGTCCCTTTTGAGGATACCCGGGTACTCGCCCAGATATCCGCCTCCTCTGCAAGCTTCCTGGGATTAGTGAGCTTGCTGTCTACTAGGTGCTGACGCAGCTCTGGAAAACTTTTCTCGAGGAGATGCTCCTTTAAGATTAAATTGTACAGTCCCTCATAGTCCTTGACTTCACTACCTTGCACCCAGCCCTCTAAGGCTTTCCGGGCATAGTCCAAGAAGTCCACCCAATTCTGAGTGGACAACTTCTGACTACCCCGGAACCTCTGCCTGAATTTTTCAGGGGTCAGTCCGAATTTCCTTACTAGGGCTACCTTCATGACGGGGTACCTGGTCTGGTCTGGCTGTTCTAGCGCTAACAAGGCATCCCTCCCCACCGGAGGCATATACCTATACAGGCCACCCCCCCACTGGGCTTCAGGGACCCCATGGGCTCTTAGAGAAACCTCATAGGCAGCCAGCCATTTCACAATATCATCCCCTATGCCATAGCTAGCAACCTCGTCTTTGGGCAGGTAGGGCCTGGACTCTCTCGAGACTTCTCTCGGTATGCTGCCACCATTAGGACTGCTGGGGGTTCCAAGTTGAAGGACTTTGAGCTCTAACTCTTTTAAGTGAAGCTCGTGGAGGAACCTCCTCTCCTCCCTCTCCTTTTCCAACCGGGCCAGATCCATTCTAAGCTGTCTCTCTTCCCTCCGATCAACTAGGTCAGCAGAGGACAGGCTTCCCCCTGAGGCGCTACTTCCCACTCTTGATGGGGCCCTGGACCCAACGTCCATATTACCGCTCCCAGGGGGTAGAAGGACTTCCGGTTCTTCTAGGAGATCTAGTTCTGGTTCTTCTTCCCGTTTCCCGCTAGGGTGGGCCATAACCCAGGCTCTTAAGCTTGCCTGGAGCTCTGTCTTCTTCACCCCCTGCTTAAAGAATACCCCCCGTTCCTGGCAGAACTCCCTCAATTGGGCCGCTGTGTACTCCTCCAGCCTACCCAATTCGAATTCCATCCTACCAGATGGGACCCCAACACAGGAACTTTACTCAAGAAGGGAATATACACAGGACAATTTAAAAAAAAATCCTCCAATTAGAAAACAATCTGGAGAAAACTCCAGTCAAAACAATCCAGTGTAGGTGGTGATGCGCGCAAAACTGCCACTAAGCGGATGCAAGCACTGAATAAGTGATCCCACCGCTGAGCACCAACTTGTTGGACCTATGTCCTAGGGGTAGCATGACTTCCATTAACAGGTGTTCCTCTCAACATGGCGTTTCGTGCTTGCATCCTCCTCAGTCCGCAATCCAGCGCGACACCACTCAAAAAGGACACCACACTGAATATATTTTAACGTTTACTCAAATCCTTCCAATTTACTTCTTTTACGGAAATTCTCAGTTCCACATGACAGAAATATGCATTACACTTACTTTTAAAATGACAGAATTAATCCAACAATACGTTTCATAAGATAGTCTCAAAAACACCCTTTGAGCTTCAAATCACATTTCAAAAGAGCAATTAGTTCCCTTTAAACATTCGATCCGATGGTTCCCCTCCCAACTATACCACCTGACACTTATACTGCCAATCCTATCCAATCTCTGCCTTTAGGCGCTACCTTGGACATTCACTGTGGCTGGCAACTCATTGGTTCATTCTAGGCGGTCTACAGAACTCTGCCTATTTCCTAACCAACATCTTATAACATTTACATTAACATGGTATTCGAACTCAAGCTGTCACTGGATGGGAGATTGCTTCTCCTCGACACCGTGTGGGAGGACTGTATTCCCCAATGGTCAGTCTCGTGTTAACTCAAGTCTCTTTCCTCGTATTATTTGCTAAGAGCCTGCGTTCCCCAGTAACTGAACCTAATGGATCAGGAGAACAACTGCCTGCTGCGGCGTACTCCCAGGTGCCCCCCCGGGGACTCTCTTTCAACCCCCACACCTTCTGGTGCCGCGCTTACTGTGATCGCGCTGGTTGTCCCCTCAGTAGTAGGGCTGAATCCGGCACTGAAGGGTCCTGTTTCAGGGTGACTGAACTCATGGCACCCGATAGGGAAATCCTGACATAGAGTCAGAGGGCGTCACACTAGGCACCCCCACCGAAGTGCCTCTACAACGCTTACTCTTCGGCGGGTGTCCTCCGTTGTCGCTGGCCTTTCCTTGACGCTTCCCAAAGCTATTGGCCTCACTTCCTGGGGGGGCTTGGCCAGCCGGCCGGGCCCCGGGTCGATCCGGACTCAGTTGAGGGAGGCGCCCGCTGTCTCCAGAAACAGCGTGTCAAACGGGGCGCGGCCTCCTTAGCTACCGGCAGCAGAGAGGGGCGGCGCTACGGCCCTTCACACGTGATCTGAGGGTGCCGGCCTCCAAGCCTGTCGCGTCCCTCTCTTCTCTCAGGCGAAACTCCTCACCCGCTCCTCACAGGAAGCCTCGCACAAACTCCCTTCAGCAGCGAGCCACCTCCAGAGAACAACAGGAGCCCTCCGATCTCAGGGTGGCGGCGGTGATCGTTACAGGTAGGGTCTCGTGGAGAGGAAGAAAAAGGGGGGGGGGCAAATTAAGGGTGCCAGGAATTCTTCTGTGCAGTTAGATTAGGGTCCAGAACCCTCTCATTTCCTGGGGATGGACATCGCCCCTCTTAGTGGGGGATGAGGATAGGGAGTCGGTCACAGACTGCTCCTGGACCTCTTTCAAGGAGTCTGGCCACTGGATCTCCAGATAACGCTGATCTCCGACTGCGTTCAGGGCCCGGTCGCACGGTTAAGGGTGATGTCACCAGGAGTGGAAATCTATGCAGGCCCTTGAACCTGTCCGTTCCTTTTCCAGCACAACCACCTCCTCACACAGGCGCCTTCCTCCTGTTTTCCACGCAGTTCACCCTCCTAAAATGGCTGCCCTCCTGCCACCTCTATTTATCACCTTGGGCCTGACTTGCCAGAAGGGCCCAGAAGGTTCTGGAACCTCTCATGGCAAGTCATGGCCCAGGTGTCAGAGTGACAGTTGGAGCCACCATTTTGCGCATCTCACCTTCCTTGAAGGAAAAAAAAGTGCCAGGGCCCTTGTCAGGAGGCTTGCACGCCTACTGCTCCTGCTAGTGCAACGAATGACAGTACCAACACAACTACTAACCCTCACACCCCATACAAGTGTGACAATTCAGACTATTCCAAGCCCCTAAAGCTATAAGAATGTCTTGGGTAGCAGGTATTAGTGATTTTCATTGTATACTGAATTAATAAATGTGTTCCTCTCTAATTTAGACACACAGCCCCCCCATGTGGCAGACTGTCATAAGGGCTGGTGTTGACAATTTAGTGCTGGTGCCGAGCATTGCAAACCCTGTTTCAAATTAAGCACTAGTCAAAGGAGCACCTATTTATATAAACAGGCAATTTTGTTTGAAGCAGATGGTGTGCGCTAGTAACTAGATGTTATATGTCATATTTGTTTTGTGAGACAATTCAAGTTGTTCACTCCCACTTCCATTTTGCTTGTTGTGCCAGGCATTATGTTTTCATTGGTCCAGGTCCTTCAACATTACTGGCTTCTTCATAGGGGCCCACCAACCTCAGTACTTCTCCCATTTAATTATGCCTTCAGGGGCATCCATCCTTAATGTCCAGGTAAAGGCTAGCGGGTTGGAGTGACTTCCTGTGGTGTCTTTCCGTTTTTGTGCCTGTTGCGGCCTATAAAGTGCCTATGGCCAGAAACCATCTCTTTCTCTCCTCTCATATGCTTACCTGAATCTCTGCTTCTTGATCCTGGGCGACCACCATACATTTACTCATGGTGATTTAACAGGGCCTTAAATAGGTTGCTTTTCTGTTGCTCTTCTGTCTCTTCTGGGCATACTCCATATAACCGTGTACACAAGGTTAGGGGCCCCGGGAGGGAACCCTAGGAGGGAAGAGAGGTCCTCCGTACAGAGGTTTGAAGGGATACATCCTCCCTAACATATAACGAGGGTTCCAGGTTTTATGGTAGTAATTTTTTTTACATTTCCGTCTGTATTTATCCATATTTAGTTTTTGCAATTTTTTTTCTGTATTTATCCATTTTTATTTTGTGTGTTCTGTATAAACGAAGCTGCAATGGGGATTTTTCCACATTTATTTGACTGATAAATGTATACTCACATTTGAATTTCCAAAAGGTTTTAGAAGTATACAGTGCAATATCTTAAAACATTTGCTGTGTAGAATAGCATAAATAACTGTAGGTCTGCACTTATTTGAATAATTTTGAAATGTATTGTCTTTTTTCATTTCCCCTACCTCTCATTCTATACTCCTACAGACCTGGCACTCACGATTGACAGTATAAAAAAATCATCCAAAGAAGACCTATTTTCTGTATTTTTCCGTATTTAAAAATTACTACAGACAGGAAAATAAATAGTTTATGTCTGTATTTATCTGTAAAAATCAGTAAAAACGGAAAACTGTTATACCTACATATAACATATAGTCAAATGTGGGAGCAGAGCCGAAAGTAGGTTCTATGCAGGGATGGGACCTTTGATGTATGACTACAAGGCCTACCTCTCATGCCCCTGTGGGAGCAGGTGCCTCCTTTAAATGTTTGGGTAAATCCCTCATAATGCTGCAGCAAATATATACCTGTCTTTAATTCTATCACATGCAAATTGCATGCACATGTTATTCATGTCTTCGGGGGAAGTGACTTCTTCGCTACCCACCCTGACCAAAGCACAGGACCTCACAAAGGCCGTTAGGAAAGGGCTGAAACATGGTGGTGTTTTAGGGTCATAGGACCATTATATCCTTTAACCCTACATGCTATTTTTAATCTTCCCTCCCACCCCACGAATAAAGGATACTTTTGGAGGGGTGAGGAATGTTATCTTTAAAGATACGCCCCCATACACCCTATCTTCATAAGTGCTTCCTGGAATATGGTTGAGCCCACCCCGACCTATAGGAGTTGGGGTGAACCCAATGATGAAGCATGTCACTACTAGAGTAAGTGAGGGTTATTTAAAGAAAAGGGTATCTTTCCCTTCCCACTCACAATAGTGGGTGTGCTATCACCTGGCGTACTGACCACCCTCCATTTCTTCACCTCTTCCAAAAGAGCCATTCTGGTTCCAGAGGGGATACTTTTGTTTTTGAGCGTACTCTATATAACACATGCAAGTGGTTTGATGTGTCTCCAGTAGTTTGTCCGTCTGTCACTCCTCTGTTGCACCGGGGTAAAATCTATTTGGTTGCATATGGTGTTTTCACAGAGCCTCCAATGGCTTGCTCGCCTGTTGCCCCTGGGAAGTGGACTCTTTAAAATACTCCATAATGGTCTAACAGCGCCTCCAACAGTTTAGTTCCTCTCATGCTACTTTCTGAGCTCCATAGACTTTAATGGGCCCCACTGGGGTGCATCAGCAGTGGTTTCAATGTATTTTACTCCCCACCCCAAATGATGGCAAGTACCTACAGGCACTGTGGCATCTATTCTGACACTATTGGCAACACACAGGCTTATGAGCAGGGACACTCCGCGCACTAAGCATCGATACTGTCAAACCTAACACACCTCACCAACATGTTCCACAAAGTCCAAACCACAAACAGCATCTTTTCAACCAGTGCTCCGTATCCACACCAGGGGTATGAAGCACTATCTAATAATGCAACATGACGACCCAGAAAAGCATATTAGGTCACACAAGGGGTATGGAACGTGTTATATCAATATCATACCATATTTTGGATAACATACAGTGTGTAGTAATGTACAGTCCTATGTGAATAGCAGTGTTCTTTATTTTCTTATCTTTCCCTAAAATCACCATTTCTAATAAATGTGACTTGCTGAAGGGCAAAACAGCAACCATCCCTTTCTTGTCTCTGAGAGAGGACTTGCTACCCTAATCTGTTGCAGGACAGGGCTAGTCAAGTCTACAGCGAAAACCCCTGAGTGAGTATTCTCTTTGCCCGCAATCCCCCGTGCTGGTCTGTTGCTCCGAATATATGGATTCCCATGACCTGGTTAACTCCATCCAATCTGTATATCTCTCCTGCAGGGAGGGCACGGCTGCTCATTCCTGCACTGAAATGCACAAAGGCTGGAAAATAACCTTTCCTTGCTGAAAGGTACCTTCCATTGGGTCAAGCAAGATGCTTCACTTTCCAAAGCACAGAACTCTGATATTCACCCCTAAAGAGGAGGTTAGACACCTATGAAACCAAGACCTACATCCATTGCAGGTGCACCTTAATTTACACCATGCATTTCAAGACAGCATACAGAAAGGTCAGCTATAGGGACTGAGACGGACTCATTAGGTCTGGGAAGAAGTCTGTACACATGCACCAGACACGCACGCTTAAGTGCAGAATCAATGGACAAAATTCAAAACACTACTCAGAACCTCATGCGTGACACCACATTCTCCACTCATTCACCATACTTTCACCACACACGTTTCCAAGACTTATAACTGCTCTGGCCTGCACCAAAACAGAAAAGGTCGAGGGCTAAAAGACCACACAGCTGGCAAAAGAGAGGGACACAAATGTTAAGAGCAATAATAAAACCTCTTTTCAGGTGTGTTAAATCAGAAGAGGCTCTCCATGCTCTCAGTGGCTTCCACTTTCTTCAAAGCCAGCTCTTTGGTGGGCCTTTCCCAGAACACTTGCTTTTTGTGACGTCTAGGTGGGCACCATTACAGAAAGTCATTTTAAGTCTGGATTTGGACAGCACATCTGTCAAACAGACCTATTGCTAACAATATACAGAGTAGGCTTTGGGTTTGCAGCTTCTTCCAACCATTGACTTACTTCGACCAGCCTCCTTCAGCCAATGTCTTTGCACTTTGTCAATCACGTCTTAGCTCAGTCCAGTGGAGTATACATCTCTCACCTAATGGTATTGGCTGTATGAGTGTATCCTTCCACTGCCCCTTGAGTACTTTGATTGAACTGCATTACATAACTATAGAGCTTCTGTCCACTCCTGCTGGCGCCCTCCAGTTCATCTCGCTCTAGTGTGCAAAGGCTACATTCGTTAGCACATTAAACACAGAACTACTGGCTTTGTCAATGTTTGTTTATTCTTCTAAGACGATTTTCTTGCCTCCTCTTCAGAGAGAATCTTTTGCGAACAATCCTTCTGCCATTTTTCTATCAATTTCTATGTCACAATTTTTCCCTGTCTCTTCTATTACCTACCTTCATTAAATTGGGTTCTCACATACAGTGGCACATGCATTTCGGAACACGTATGTACACATACATACACACTTCTCAACATTCTCTGTACAAGGACGTCACATGCTTCCTCAGATGACGCACATACACACATGCACACTACAGGGGCTGAAGATTACCATAAAACAATACTAATCAGATCCCGTCGGCAAACACATGAGAACTCTTATGCATTCCGGCAGCATCCATTTGCTAGCAGGCACTCATGTTCACAAACGCACAGTGGAATGCCTCAGATGTTGCACGCACACGCATGCAAACTCACACACGCACGCACGCATGCACGCACACACACACACACACACACACACACACACACACTAGAGATTACCATAGAACAGTGACTCAGTTCCACCCCGTCTACACACATGGGAACAAGCGCAATCCATTAGCAACAACTGTCCACACAGGTGCTCAGACACTGCCTTGCACTATGTAACCCCTCCAAGCGTCCATCTGAAACCCCAACGTCTGGAAGAGGACATATAACTGCCCCAGCCACTGACATGGAACATGTAAAGCCACACACCAGCCGCTTGTCCTCATGATAGCACCGAACCCTGAACCCACCATTGAAAATCAGCCACCAGCCATCAAAGACTCCGGCGGCATGAAAGCAATAAAAACAACTATAGATGCTGTAAGCCCACACAAAATAAGATAAAAGGTTAAAATGTTATCAAAACTACAAAATAACTGTAACCTGTAGCAAACAAAGGAGGAGGACGACTTGCCAGGGTCACAAAGCCAACAATTGAAAGAGTGTTTTAGCACAGGTTTACATTGTAGGAGAGTAGGATCTGCTTCACATGTTTACCCCCACTTTTTGCTGGTGTTTCACTGTTTTTCGACTTTAGTCTGGTTGGGACCCTGCTATTGAGGGCCCCAGCCTAGCTGCTTCCGCTCTAAACTGATTGCATGTACTTTAGGTACACTCCAGATTGGATTCTGGGATACCCTTGTGAGTCCCTAGTATATGGTATATTATGTACCCAGGGCATAGGTACCCCAGAGGCCTACCAGTGGCTGAAGCATGTATTATGCCACCCCTGGAAAGCCATCAGAAATAACACCACATGTCTGCTACTGCAGCCTGGGTAAGGTGGTGCATGCACCCCTTACTAAGGTATAGGTTCACTATACCTCACCTATCACTGCACATACAAACCTATCAGTCACTCCTATGGCAGGCCTTAACAATCCTGAAGGCAGAGTGCTTGGTTAGATGTGAGGGGTGCCCAGGCATGAGCTGAGCCCCTTTGCAGCCTTCGGAATCTCTTCTCCGGGGTTGTCAGTGGTGCAGCCTGGCCATATACTCTTAAGTGCATTATATCTTAAACGGTTAATGCTAACTTTGGACTGACTGCACGGAAACATGTCGTGTTTGGTGTCAAACACCTTGGAATCATACCCCCACATCAGTTCTTGATATGAGGATATGATCCCACCCTTCTAGAGGGAGAGACATGGCAGTACTGGTATACCCGGTAGAAATCTAATACAGCCCTGGCATCACAAAATGGATGCTGCAGCCACAGACACCGGTCTGGCCTCCTGCTGCTGACCGAAACTCTGGCAGGGGAGGCCTGAACAATAGGTTTCCAGTCACAGGGAGGTGTAACCACCCCCCAGACAGGCTTATGTGTATTGGGGCTAGGTGGGGGCACTCTCTGAGTGCTTTGAAGTCCTGCACTGGGGACACATTTGGTGTCCCTGTGCATAGTCCAACTCAAACCGGTTCAGGGGCTTCCAGCCCCTGCTCTGGCGTGAAACTGGACAAAGGAAATGGGTGTAGCCACCCCTCTTTCCAAACCCTCCCATAGGTGGGTCCCCGGAGCTAGTCCAACCCCTTCCTTAGGTATAAGTAAGGAACCTCTGTAACCAGAACTTTAGATATCCCTGGACGAAACTCTGAAGCTGAATCCTGGAACTTTGATGCTCTACTAACGGCTAGAGGACTGAAGAAATCTCCCTTGGGGTCAAGGAGTGACTCCCCTGCTTGGCAGGCACCAACAAAGCATTTTGCCGGTCTGCATCTCCGAAGCTCCTGCTGGACTCCGAAGTATTTGCAGCCCAGTAAGAGGACTTACAGACATCTCAAAGGCCGACCCGAGTCCCCAGCAAAGCTAAGACCCGCAGCCCTCGTGAGTAGCGTGGAACCGGAACTCCTGGGCACCGTGCACTTTTGCAAGTGCATTAACTTCTCGACGTCTCTTGAAGTCGTGCTTGGGCTTACTTATAGCCATCACCTCGAGCACAGAATCCACCGAAGATTGTTGGCCTAGTCACCCCGAGTGACCTGTGAGCTGCCATTTTGTGTTTCTCCTTGAGGTCCCTTTGCGATCCCTGGTCCATCGACTGGTGGGTCCCTGAGGGGGTAACTTTGATTTTAGTTGGGCTTCCCTGGTTGCTACAGACGTGCCCCAACTCCCTACCAAGTGATGAGTTCCTCAGACCTTGCTGGTCTGCACAGAAGCATCTTTCTCCTTTCAGCGTGGGTTGCTGTTGCCAAGGCTTGTTGTGTCCAATACTGAGAAACTGCGCTCCTGCCTTGCAAGTGCCGTTGAGCGGAGGGCTGGTCGGAGTCACCTCCTGGGCAGGTCATTTCCGGGTCAGCCAGTCAGCGCTCTAGTTCTCACGCTGACTCTCTACTTAAACAGATGCACTTCCGATCGCGCAGCGGACACGCGCCGAAGGCGCGCCAAAGGCAAGCGCACTGGCGGCGCGCCGAAGGCGTGCCAAAGGCAAGGCCGTCTGCGCCCGTCTGTGCCCGTCCGCGACAGGCCGGGACCTGGGGCCATAACCCCTGGCGGTTTTCGTACCCCTACCCGCTATAGCACCCACTTTCTTAAAACCCTAAGGGGCTCCATCCCTGCGCATTGCGCACACTCCATAAATCCTATTAAAGAGTCCTCTGATTGCCCCTCCTGCCACTTCACACTGCTACCCAGCTTCAAGGACCCCCACACACCCGCCCCACCTCTAAAGCTGCTCCTGCTGAACTGTCGCTCTCTCCCCAGACATTCTACGCAACTCCACCTTCTACTAGAAGATGGTCAGCCTGACGTTCTATTCTTAACGGAAACCTGGCTACACAACAACTCTGAGCCAGATATTGTCCAGACCCTACCCCCCGGTTATCTTATACATAGAGCTGACCGTAAGACCTCCAGAGGCGGAGGATTAGCCATAATACATAAAATGTATATCAGCTGCCGTTCATCTTCAGGGGGCCCCCCCAACTGCGAAAGTATGCAGTTCGCTCTGGAAATCTCCCCCACTTGTACCTTCTCTGGTCTTTTAATATATCGACCTCCCGGACCCATAGGCCAATTCCTTAAGTCCCTTCCTTCATTTGTGGCCGAACGAGCTGTAAATCTCGCAAATTTCACGTTGCTCGGTGACCTCAACTTCCACTTAGATGACCCCTCTAACCTTTCCGCTATTGAGCTGTCTACTTGCCTTTCTGCCCTTCAAATTATTCAAAAGGGTTTTTCTCCTACCCACGACAAAGGCCACCTCCTCGATCCCGTTTTCAGTAATGCACAGAAACTATCAGTGGCCGCACCTATCCCACTCCCTTGGACTGATCACTTTTTAGTTCACATGACCTGGGAGGCTACGTCCCCAAATCCCGTTCTGCAGTCTACAATCACCCTGGAGAGAAAATGGGCAAAGCTCTCTGCCAGCACTTGGTCCACTACTCTGGCCATCAACAGACCCTCCCATGACCCTAACCCTGATCTGGCAAATAACAACTTCAATGCATGGATCCGTAACTCGCTGGACTCGCTCCTGCCTAAGGTACCGGCCCACAAGAAATTTAGGGAGAAATCGGCCCCGTGGTACACTCCTAGCCTAAGGAAAATCAAACAATCCTGCAGACAACTAGAAAGAAGATGGAGACTAAACTACGAGGAAGGTAGGAAATCTGAATACAAAGAAACTTTAAGGTCCTACAAAGCTGAGATTAAATCAACCCAAATACACTTCTACGAGGACAAGATCAATGCCGCCGCTTCTGCCCCTAAAGAAATATTTAGAATAGCCAAATCCCTTTCTGCCCTTCCCCAGGAACCTCCCAAAATGGAGGACAACTCTCATCACTGTAACAAGCTAGCCGAATACTTCCATCAGAAAATTCAACTAATATGTCAGTCTTTTTCTCCTTATGTGCCTGATCCCTCCGACTCTAGTTCCAGAACCAGAATGACAAATTCTCTAGAAGAATTACCCCTGCTAGACGAAAAAGATCTGGATATTCTCCTTACTAGGGTTACGTCTGGCTCTCCTACTGACCCTGCCCCTCCTCAACACCTTTCCCAGGTCCAGCACACGGTAGGCCCAGTTATCATTGACATACTCAACTCCTCCATTACTTCTGGTAGAGTTCCCCGGGCCTGGAAATGCGCCCAGGTCAGAGCTCTTTTAAAAAAACCTAATCTGGACCGTTCTAACCTGGCAAACTATCGCCCCATCTCTCTCCTCCCATGGCTGAGCAAATTGATTGAACGTCATATCAATTCTACTCTAGTCAATTACTTTGAAGCCAATAATTTACTCCACGCCTCCCATACAGGTTTCCGTCCCCAGTTAGGCACCGAGACGGCCCTGCTTGCTGTTACGGAAGAAGCCAGAAGACTTCTAGATCTGGGCGGCTCAGCAGCCATTATTCTACTTGACCTCAGTGCGCCTTCGATACTGTCAACCATAACATCCTACTCGAATGGCTGACTAACATGGGGATAGGAAAGATGGCATTCACTTGGATTCAGTCCTTTCTAAAGGATCGCTTCTACCAAGTATTTGAGGGGACATCCATGTCCAAGCAGTGGCCTATTAACCGCGGGGTCCCGCAGGGATCCTCACTGAGCCCCACCCTTTTTGATTCTTACATGGCCCCACTAGCCGAGATAGTGCTTCCCTTCGGCATTAAAATAATCACCTACGCAGACGACACCCAACTGGTGGTGGCACTTAACCACCCTGAGGGTTCATCTGACGTCCTAGGCCTCTGCCTAGAGGCAGTCGCCCAATGGATGCGCCACTCTCACCTCAAATTAAATGGGGAAAAGACCGAACTTATGTTCCTAGGAAAGACCCCCTCGCCCTCCTCTTCTTTCGTCTGGCCACCCTGTCTTGGACCTATGCCCACTCCTAAGCAACAAATTAAAAGTCTCGGCATATGGCTTGACAGCTCCCTCTGTTTTAATCATCAGACTATGAAGCTTTCGGCCACATGTTTTGGACTATTACGAATGCTCAGGAAAATCCTCCCCCTACTCCCTTTCCAAGCCAGGAGAATCATGGTCCAAGCCTTGATTCTGTCCCGTCTGGATTACGGGAATGCACTTTACCTGGGCGCTCCTCAGTCCACCTTAAATAGGCTGCAGGTGATCCAAAACTGCGCTGCGCGTCACCTGGCACAGATTCCCTGAAGACAGTCAGCTAAGCCTGCCTTAATAAACCTACACTGGCTGCCCATCCATGCCAGGATCCAGTTCAAAGCCATGTGCTTAGCGCACAAAGCCATCTGGAAATACGGCTCCCATATTATTCAATCCTTAGTTGTGCCCTATCAGCCTACCAGGACGCTTCGTTCCAGTGCCACTTTCCTTGCCACGCCTCCGAAAGTCCAAAGAGCTAGGTGGGGCGGACGCTCCTTCACTCTGAATGCCTCCAACCTCTGGAACACCCTCCCACTCATGCTCCGTAGTGAACCCAACATCTCACTCTTCCGTAAACACCTCAAGACCCACCTTTTTCTATCAGCATTTCAGTGATACTCCTTCTTTTTGCGCTCTCCGTGTCCACAAGCGCTAGGAGGCCTCCGGGTAGCTACGCGCTATACAAATACAATTTCATTCATTCATTCATTCATCGGGGGGAGACTTTGGCGCTCATTTTACTCGACCTGAGCGCAGCATTTGATACTGTTTCCCATTCCATCCTTTTAAAGTCTCTCCAGTCGGCATGAGTTGAAGGCCCCACTCTTTCGTGGCTGCCCTCTTTTCTCAGTAACCGTACGTTTCAGTTTTTCTCCTCTAACTCTTCATCTACTATTCGATCATCTGCATACGGAGTTCCCCAGGGTCCACTTTCAGCCCTTTGCTCTTCAACATCTACGTGAGAGCCCTGGCGCCCATTGTAGAGGATGCGGGCCTTTCCCTTTCCTCGTACGCCGACGATACTCAAATTATTTTCTCTCTATCTTCCACTAAAGAAGTTTCTGCATCTTCTCTTCAGAGTGGCTTGCGTCGAGTGTCGGAGTGGATGTGCACCAACCTCTTGAAACTAAACGGTGACAAGACCGAGGTTGTCATCTTGGGTAAACATAAACATCTTTGGGGCCCTCATCATTGGCCCCAGGAAATGGGTCCTTTTCCCCAGCTTGTTACCCAGGTTTGCAATCTTGGGTTCATCATTGACAACCATCTTTCAATGCGGCAACAGGTGGTTAGCGTTGGCGCCACCTGTTTTACCATCTTAAGGTGGCTGCGGAAGATCATCTGGATGCTCCCTGACTCCACACAAAAAATGGTGGTCCAGGCACTTGTCACTTCTCGCTTGGACTACGGTAATGTACTTTACCTGGGTGGCAGTCAGGAGCTTTTGAACAAGCTCCAGGTGGTCCAGAACTCTGCAGCTCGCCTTTTATGCCACGTCCCAAGAAAAACTTCCATCTCTCCTTTTCTTCGGAAATTGCACTGGCTCCGCATGGAAAGCCGCATTAAATTCTAGACCTTATGTTATGTTTTTAAAATTAAACAAGGGACCGCCCCTGCTTATTTGCAGGAACTTATCCACCCATATGTCCCTCTCCGGTCCTTACGTTCTTCCTCTCTAGGTAATCTGGTTTTACCCAGATTTAAACTAACTAGAATGGGTGGTCGCTCTTTTGCATGTCTTGGGCCTAAACTTTGGAATTCCCTCCCAAACTCTATGAAACTCGAATCCTCCTATCTCAAGTTTCGTCGAGATCTTAAGACCTGGCTCTTCTCTCAGTGACTAGCTCAGTTTACTTAGTCTGCAGTAGTGGACACGCCTGCGCTGGGAAACCTTGTCAAGGGTAGCTGTGCGCAATATAAATTTTATTTAATAATAATAATAATAATTAACTTCTCGACATCTCTTGAAGTCGTGCTTGGGCTTACTTATAACCATCACCTCGAGCACAGAATCCACCGCAGTTTGTTGGCCTAGTCACCCCGAGTGACCTGTGGGCCGCCATTTTGTGTTTCTCCCCGAGGTCCCTTTGCGATCCCTGGTCCATCGACTGGTGGGTCCCTGAGGGGGTAACTTTGATTTTACTTGGGCTTCCCTGGTTGCTACAGACGTGCCCCAACTCCCTACCAAGTGGTGAGTTCCTCAGACCTTGCTGGTCTGCACTGAAGCATCTTTCTCCTTCCTGCGTGGGTTGCTGTTGCCAAGGCTTGTTGAGTCCAATCCGGGCACCGATGCTGCAGCACTAGACATCCTTTGTGGGACAGCTCGAATCCAGCTCCTGGTTGTCCACTACACCTCCTGGTCCTCGTGGCTGAAGAGTCAAGCTTCACCTTCTTCACCTGAAATCACCCGACATCGGTGGGCATCCGCCTATCGCCTTCCTGGTCACTGGCAAGTGACCCAGACTCTGTCCCCTCTGCTTTCAGGTTCTTCTCATCTTTGGTCCAGGCTTGGATCTCTTCTGACACTTTGCATCTTCCTGGCAGCAGCACTTCTTTGCCAGCTCCCATTGAAATCGACGATGCGACCCAACACCATTTGACCCCAATGCACCCGGCTTCCCTGGGTGAGGTAACTCGAGTACTCCGGTGTTCCCATGAGTGTTGACCCTAGAACTTCCTAAGTCCCAAAGGGTTTGGTCCTAGTTCGTTTCTAAGTGTCCCTAATCTTTAAAAATCTAACCGCGACTTTCCCCATAGAAGCTAACGGGAGCTCACGGCTGTGTTCTCACACTGCACACGTGTCACTACCTTGGGTGGTTCCTTGGGGTCCCAGCGATTCTACAGGCTCTAGGCCTTGTGTCTAGTTAAGTCGTGGTTCTTATACCACTATTTTAGTATATGGTTTGGCTCGCCCCTAGGGCCTGATGTATATTTGTGCTTATTACTGTCATATTTTAAGTGTAACTTATGTGTTTTGACATCTAGTCTCATAAAGAGTCTAGGAGGGTGTGTTTAGAAATAAATACATATATTTTATATATATACCTGGTGTGGTTGTCTTTCATTTAGGCACTCAAGAGATTATAGACTGGTAAAACAATCTGCTTTACATTCCTTCAAGACTTAGCCTGAAGGCTGCTCTCCTAGGCTACCACTAGGATAGCTTTCAATAAAGGTTGTCTCTAACCTATAACCAATAAGGGGTTGTTTGGACTGGTACAGGGTGCCCACTATAACTAGTGGACAGCGTATACCAGGCCAACATCTCACATACATTAAATTGCAGCACTGCAGAAATGATATTTACAAGGGTATGTCAGCCATGAACGGATCGGTCAGCCTTAGGTGTGTCTTTGCTTGCTGCAGGCTCTTTCTCTTCTGTGATGTGAAGCTTTTCAGTACCAGGATACTTGTTTAGTAAAGTCCTCGACTGGTTTCTTAAGTACTGGCCCTGGTAACGAAGTCCTGAATGAGAATGAGGGGTAGGAGGGAGTGGCCCACCAACAGCTCCCAGGAGTCCATCCGTGAACTAGCAATGCATGGAAATGATGGAAAAGAAAACATTCCCAATGGTATCTTTTTTCTGGAATTTCAGGACTGATTCCTCTGAAGCCGGCCCTCTTTGAAAAGTTGCAGAGTACACAACATAGGCGTAGGCACTCTTACCAGTATTTGGGAAAGCTGGCAGTTAGCCAGCTGGTCAGGAGGCTCAGTGGGGGCTGTCCTATAGTGGCATAGGCCCAGGGCAGCTAGCAATGATGACACACGGAGGTCAGTTAACATTAGTGGCCAGCTCCGAACTGAGCCACGGCCAGAGCCCTTGGCTATTTATTGACACCTACCACGTTGTCCCAGCGTGCGCCAGGCCAAACCATTCGAGCACGCACACAGGGGCGGTGGCTTAAGGGGGCCACCCCCCAGCACAGTAGAAGACGTGGAATGTTCCACAGTCTCCACAACATTACAGGGGCCAGGAACGTTTCAACGCCAGACCCCAGATATCGGAAAGCATATAACAAAACAGGTGAGATAGCTGCCCCAAGCAGACCCAGAGGCAAACAACCATGTGGGTTAATTCAAGAGGTTGGCTCGGCACATTACTGGAGTACGTCCAGGGAGACAGACATTCAAACTGGAAAGTTTGGACAACTCTCTAGGTATTTGCTTCAGCAAGTGGGCAGGGATTCCATTAACAAGCAGACTGGGGATTCTCTCTGACCTTCAGTTTGTCTCCGAAGGTCCAATGGGGAACTCTAAAAGGTCAGGACGAACATGCAATTGGTAGTGATGACCAGGCCAGTCCTTGATTTATGAGCGTCTTATGGCAGAAGAAACACCTTAGATTCCATAGTAGGTAAAATCCAATAGGGCAGAACTGTTTCTTAGACCCACAGATCTCCCTGCTGCCTCTCAACTTCCATCTCCAGAGACTCGAGCATTCCTTTGGACTGCGAAGCATTCCTTTGACACCACAAAGAAGCTTAATTAGAAAGGAGAGTCCGTGGGCCAGGAATGGAACCATGAGTTGAAAATACAAGAATATGTGATTTGTTTGCGCCTTCTTTTCAAGCTGTATCCAGCCAAAAAGAACTCTAATTCAATGTATATTGTATCATAATCCATTCAACTGGAAGCTAAGGCTAATTGTCAGCAGGGTTTGCATGAGTTAATTGGTTTCTCACTCCAACCCAAAAGGCATTTGTGTGTCATTTATTAATTTCGGGAAAAACATTTAAAACATGCCCCTACTGATATTTCAAATACTGAAATAGATAACAACCCTGTCTTTAGATGTGAATGTTTCAGGGAAAATAATCAATTGTCCACACATCAACTCAATGGTTACCAACAAGCTATTTCAGCACTGAAATGCCTCTTAACACAGCACAGTGCTATACTCTTTAAACTCAGTATGGGCATTGTTCAACCCCATTGATGCTTTCCTCATCTAAGCAGAAGAACCTGGGAAGTCAATTTGCATTTGCAATGTCAGCAGTAGACTGTGTTCCACAGAAAAGGGCAGTCACTCTAGGGAACTTGGTCTCACCTCAACAACTGTGAATGCTCCCCTCTCATCAGTGTATGCCATGTTAAGGGCTTCTAGTCAGTATAAATGGTGAAGTGAGTTCCAAACAAAATGCTCTGCCTTCATTGATGCCTGAACTACGCAAATGTCTCTCATTCAACTATGACCCAGTGTTCTTCCCTCTGGAAAAAATGCATGTTGATTAATGGCGGAGTTTGGTGCTGCACATTCTTACTGAATTGTGATAAGACTACCCATCTGCCATGATCTGTAGTGTCTGTCTGCCCAATGAATTCTGCACTTCAGTAAAAGGGAAACCAGTACAGGAAATGAGCACAGAGTGTCCTTTAGCGTGACAAAAACTTTCTAAGGTTCAAGTTGCTAGCTTTTTCTTGCTTCTTGGAAGTGAAGTTAAGGCTATCTCTTTGTTCGCTGCTGGATACGGCACTAGAGAGACTGCTAGTTCACAACCGCCTGGATCACTCATCTATCTGTCGTTTCTCAATGTTTATAGGGAAACACGCTATAGAAGTGCTTCCAAAAGGTCACCTTGGTTTCAACTGACTCCAGGAACCACTGAGGTCATAACACAACATTCTTTTAGCTAACATTGTAATATAGTCTTACACCTGCCATTACAGACCCGCTCCAGCGTCGGCTTTAACAAGGGAGCAGGCATTTAATGGCAGGTATAGCCCAGCTAAAGCAGGCTATAAGGCTATTAGAACATTCTGCCACTAGAGGGCAGAATGTTCTAACAAATAAAACAAAGGCCTCAGGGAGCCCAAGGGGATTTAAATCCCCTTGGGCTTCCTGAGGCCTTTGTTCTCAGCAACAGCTGTGAACGACAAACATTGGGATGTTGGAGCTCCCGGTTTTCACCAATCATTAGAAGCCTGGAGCACCCCATTGTCTTCAATGGAGCTCCCAACATGCCAATGTTCTAATACAGATTAAAGCTACAACACGTCTCACTTTCTTAAAGAAATGAAGATTTCAACAAAGCAATGCTGCACTAAGAAAAGTGAATGTGACATACTTTAAATATAAACATTGATTAGGGAATAGGGATAAACACATTTAAAAGATGTAACTGTACAGAAGAACTAAGAAATGCACCCTGGTTCAAAATAATTCTAAGATGCAAATGGTTATGACGCAAAGTCACTCAGTCACTTAGATACTCTATAGAAAGTAAGATCGCATGTGTTGAACCCTCTACTCTTCCACTACTTCCCTTGTGGAGTGTTACTTGAGTGATTGAGCATCTCCTGAAGCCGAACCACAGCTTCCACCCCCTTGTCTGTGCAAGCTCAAAATTTCCACGTCTGTCTTCAACATAAACCCATTGCGTCCAATCTCATCTTCATGTACCTCACTGCAGTCACCCTTCCTTTGATAAAAAGCTACACTCCAAGCATTCCATCTTTGTCCATTCTCCAACTATATCCAAATTTCAATGGGCATTCTTTACTCTGTAAGGTCCCTTACATTTTGATAAACTGGGTGATACTCTCCCAGATCTAATCTTAAAACAATCACCTTTCCGAATCCTATGCGTAGAGCAGCTTTTCACAGATTCAGTATTCTTTCTTTCACCAGTAATCCACTTATGTAGTCAACACAGCATCATATTCGAACCATCTTATCTCATATTGTTAAAAGGAGAAACTCCAGTTTGATCATAAACTGTAGTATGAAATGCTGAAACCATTTCTCTAACGTCTCTTATCCCATACCACCCTTGATGGCCATCTTCAGGGTTCCCTTCACCAGCTGTTGGCACTTTCCACCTGGCCATTGGACTGGGGATTATAAAGTGAAGCTCTAATAGGCTTGATTTCGCATTTACCAAGGAAATCTCTTGTTTGGCCCGAACCGAACTCCATACCGTTGTCTGTGACAATGTATTGCGATACTCCCTCTCGAGTGAAAACATCCTTCCGAACTTTAACGGTATTAGAAGTGGTGATATTATTAATAAAATTAAACTCTAGCCATTTGGAATGAACGTCTGTTATTGCTGCATCAAAACACAGTGTTTCAGGAAAGAATAGAAAAGGACCAACAAAATCCAAACAGATTTTGATCCAAGGTGAATCTGAGTCATCAATATGGTGGGATTGGTCACTTTCATTGACTCCTACTCTTAATCGCTTCTCACCCCCATTGCATACCATACAACTCATGACATGTTTAGTTACCTCCCCACCTCCAGTTCTGGCCACCAAAATCCTTCCTTGACTCTCTTCTTGCCCATAGTTTGACCCAAGAGTCATTGTTATCAGTTTGCTCCTTAAGACAAAAAGGGGCACAAATCACTCACTTCTCATCATTAAATGTTCGTTACATAATGTTAATTCATTTAAAAGTTTGTTGGAAGGTCTCACATTTGCAGGTAAACAACTTTCCCTTCTGGAACCCTCTCTAACCAATTCCTTCTCATTTTTCAAAACATCATCCTTCTCCATGGCTAAGACCCAGTCTTTTAATGAAACAGCATCGTAGATTCCCCCCTTGACATCATTCACACGTGACCCTACTGCTTCCTCACATTCAAGTTCATTTGCAGACTGACTGTTATTAGGCAATTTAGATAGACAATCTGCAATAGTTACGTCCACCTGGAATGCACTCTACAGTTTTGCTGCTAATCTGGCAGCACCCTTATCAGAACCACCTGGCAAAAACATCTTGAGTGGTGATGATCAGTCCTTAAGGTAATTCTTGTTCCCCACGCAAACATTATATAATAATCTACACCATCTGCAGCTGCCAACAATTCCTTATTGAATAAGGAATATTTTTGTTCCGTAGTACTTAATGCACGAAACGCAATAGCAACTGTTGTTATTATTCTTTTTATTAACGGTCAACTCTCTGTTTCCGTGAATTTGCAATGAAACCACACAGATTCCAGAAGCGCCGGCATCTACAGTGATGATGATGTTTTTTTGGCACAGGGAGTAAGTATATAAGCATTGGCAATTGCATTTTAACTGCTTCAAAGGCTTTTGTTGAAGTTCCTGCCAAAAAAGTCACTTCTTTCTCAACAATAGTCTGAAATCTTCAGTCTTTTTAGCAAAATTCTCAACAAATTTGGCATAACACTCATTTACTATTACACTTACCAAGACTTTCTTTCATTTTATCCCTCTGCCAAATTGACAAATCTTAAGTATTCCACCTCCCTCTCAAGGACTCAACACTTCCCTGTACGCAGTGTCATGTCAACAGCCACTTGTTTGGATAATGCTCTTTCTTGTACTTGGTTATGTTCACTGACAGTGTTCACAAATACCAAGATGTAATCTCGAAAGTAAACTACTTTTTGGGTGTCCCTTTAGAATACAGACGTCATGCACCGGAAAACACTAGAAGCAGATGCCAACCTCAAGGGCAGCCTCTTAAACTGGAAAATTCCCTCCACTGTAATCAATGCTGTTAAGGTTTTTGATTTGGGATGTACCTGGTTCTGGTGATAGGCACCTTTTAAAACAAGCTTTGTAATGTACCTTCTCCTTTCAATAACAGTATCATTTCGTTGAGGTTCGGCAAGGTACAAGAATCCAATACTGCATTTTGGTTAAGTGATCGCAAATCTACACAAAACAAAGGCTACCATCAGCCTTCCTTGTTATCACCATAGAGGATAGCCATTCAGACTACTCCAGAACCTCAATCACATCATCCCTGATCATTTGTTCTAACATTGACTTTACTTCATCCCTGAGAAGTAAGGTGTTCTGCTTGGGTTTTCGGATCAGATAGAACCCGCTCATCAGAGCCTCACTAACCCAGCCAGAACGTTACCCCCTCCCTAGGGCCTGTTTACAATAGTGCAACCACATATATCTACCACCTAAGGACAGGGAATTCCTACTATACATACCAAGACCTCTTATAATCGGCGGCCTCGCGATCCCATACGGATCCAGACCTCTCTGCCCATACGACAGTATCACAAGTGGCGGCCTCGCGATCCCATACGAATCCAGACCTCTCTACCCAGACGGCAGTCTCAGCACAATCGGCGGCCTCGCGATCCCATACGAATCCAGACCTCTCTGCCCATACGACAGTATCACAAGTGGCGGCCTCGCGATCCCATACGAATCCAGACCTCTCTGCCCATACGACAGTATCACAAGTGGCGGCCTCGCGATCCCATACGAATCCAGACCTCTCTACCCAGACGGCAGTCTCAGCACAATCGGCGGCCTCGCGATCCCATACGAATCCAGACCTCTCTGCCCATACGACAGTATCACAAGTGGCGGCCTCGCGATCCCATACGAATCCAGACCTCTCTACCCAGACGGCAGTCTCAGCACAATCGGCGGCCTCGCGATCCCGTACGAATCCAGACCTCTCTGCCCATACGACAGTATCACAAGTGGCGGCCTCGCGATCCCATACGAATCCAGACCTCTCTACCCGGACGGCAGTCTCAGCACAAGTGGCGGCCTCGCGATCCCATACGAATCCAGACCTCTCTGCCCATACGACAGTATCACAAGTGGCGGCCTCGCGATCCCATACGAATCCAGACCTCTCTACCCAGACGGCAGTCTCAGCACAATCGGCGGCCTCGCGATCCCATACGAATCCAGACCTCTCTGCCCATACGACAGTATCACAAGTGGCGGCCTCGCGATCCCATACGAATCCAGACCTCTCTACCCAGACGGCAGTCTCAGCACAATCGGCGGCCTCGCGATCCCATACGAATCCAGACCTCTCTGCCCATACGACAGTATCACAAGTGGCGGCCTCGCGATCCCATACGAATCCAGACCTCTCTACCCAGACGGCAGTCTCATACGACAGTTCATCCTATGATTACCATAACATACAAAAAGGGAATCAGTCTCACTATTCATCAGATCACACAAGGACTGCCAGTTCGAGCATAGCCTGTTCTCCGGTTCGAGGGGCTCCTCTTTCCCTTATTCAGTTACCACTTACCTGATCAGGGTTAACATCTGTTCATGTAGCCGCAGCTGACTAGAAGAATAGGCTACCCTCTCATACAAGAACACGCAGCACATGTTGGTTCACTACAAACTGGGTACTTTATTACTCATTACATACGCAATCACATAACATTACAATATAACACATAACCTGCAAAGAAAAGTGAAAGATTAAGTTGTACACTCTAATAAGAAAGGGTCGACATCACCTTAGTAGTGTGTAGCCTGCACTCAGTGGTCATCTAGGTTCCCTTCTCGTCTGTGCCTCGGCTCGCCTGGAAGTCACTCCTCCGCAGTCACGGATACATGTCTGCACCACTATGCGCTGTTCTCTTCACCCTTCTCCGAGTCACTGGGACCTCTTCCTTATCGGCTACTCTCTCCTCTCTGGCTATTCTGCTAGGAGAGTATCTGTCTCTCGGTTCTTCTCCGCCTTCAAGATGGCGTCTGTCTTCCCTGGAATAAGTAGTAGCTTTACTGCTAACGGCTAGATGCCGCCTACGGACTGAACATCTAACTGCCTCAGACTTTCACTAATATAGAGGTGCGTTTCCTCATGGAAAATTCCGGCCCGTAACCTGCCGCCCACCAAATTCTTGTACCTCCCCGTACCAAGGACACGTTCCCAGCCGGCCGGCCTGATGTAGTGTCTTCGGCATGAAGAAAAATACAATCCTTCGATAAGGGCCGGCCTGAACCGGTTCTCTCCAAGCGAATAACACCTCATAACTAAAACATTACATTGGACCTAGAAGCATCCCAAGCTGCCGGAGCAGAAAGAAAGATGGAGTCTCTCCCGTTTGAGGCCTACCAGGCCTGAATTCAGCACGGCTCCATGAAATACCCTCACTACAGGACAGGTTATCCCTAATACTAACGAATCTATCCCCTAGGCTATGTGTGCAAGCCCTGATCTATGGGGAAGAGCACAGGATCATGTCGAAGTGCCTAGTAAATAGGCTCCATTCACTACTCTAACCATTAGACTATGATAAGAGACTGAAGTCACATTCAATCATTCCTCCTCACAAGAAGGCCGGGAAAATCGAGCAGAACATTTCACCCTTGACTTCAGTCTATTATACATTCATTAAACAGAACTAATATCTGTGGAAGAATAATATGAAACAAGACTAACTGATCTATGTCTAGTACCAGGTGTGCAGAATTGAAGTAGTGAAGGAATACACTGAATAAAGCAACAGATAGAAATCAAAATGCAGATAGTAACCAGAATACCTCCTAATATCTGACGTAACATATGCAAATCAGGTAACCAATTAAAGAGCCAGTCAAACCAGCCCTGGTCAATGTGTTTTCTAACTTCTTCTGTCAAGTCATGTAGTTTGTCAATGTGAGCTTGAATGGATTTTGTATGATCAGACAAGTTAAAACAACAAAGACCCTCAAAGTCAGAACAATCGTGTCCATGTTTAAGCAAAAGATAATCAATGGCCGCTCGATTTTGCAAGATAGCTCTACGTTCACCCTGGGCGTCTAATAGCATGTCAGACAGGACTGTAGAAGTATGATTAATGGATTTTACCATCCAGCAGGCCATTTTCCCAATAGATTTGGCATTATAAACTGCCAAAGCAGGAACACCAATAATTGAAATAGCCAGGCTAAGGTATTCAGACTTGGAATATAAATGTAAAGATGAGTCACAATCCTCCTGTAACCTCACTGTATCTCGAATCACACGAGAGTTGGCATTCGGATGTGATGAAAACATCAACAAGCTCAGTCTAGTAATGGCACAAGGGCCTCCAGAAATATTTGCGGGGATATATGGCCAGGAAGTATTACCACATGAGAAAAGCCATCCGGCAGGTAGTAACATCGTGCGATAATGACTGGGGGTAACTACCAAACTCTTGCAAGTCATGTTATTCTGAACAGAAGTACATGTTTTCGGTGTCCTTCGAAGGCACAAAGTTCGTTCATGAGCGGTGAATGAAGTGGCACCTTTCGATCTTAAACGCATACATTCAGAAATCGCACTAGGATCACAAGTAAGGAAAAAACACAAATCACCCTGTGTGATATTATAGGTAACTATTTGGGACTGGATGGGGGGTATCGGGTCTGACAGTACAGTACACAAGGGGCAATACTCATGGGTAGCAAAATCGCCCAGAAGAACATTGGGGCGAGCATTCGATATATTAAAAATATGAGTCAAAGTCTCCAATGAAGCAGGGACAGCAACTAAACAAGTCGCTAGAATGTCAGTCACCGATCTCATCGGTGTCAAGCAGAAATGAGGGGCTTTAGTTACTCGTTTGGCTAACGTAATCCAAAAGTTCGACGACGAATCCCACGCAGCGAAGGAACGCGACACTCGGGTTCTCAACTCAGCCCGGGTTGATGGGATCCCTCCTCTCTCGTCGTACCAGCCCAAAAGGAGTCCAACGCCGACACATCCTGCAGCAACAGTCCAAAGAATGATCTGAAAGAGAATCAAATACAGGCATTATTCATTCTCGCAAGTAACATTTGTCAGCCGGGACTGCTTCCCAGCTATCTTTCCCTGGTCTCATAACTAAAATGGTGTTGTCTTGACCGGTTGCAATGACTTCTGCTTGTTCAGGGGGATTCTTAGGCGACTGCACCCAAACTCTGGCCCCAGGATTATCTGTGGAGCCAAAACCTTTCTGGCCTCGTACAGTTAGCAACGTTGGGGCAGTGCCTTTTGTGATCTCACCACTGAAAACAGGCATTATTAGCAATTGAGCCACTCGGTCAGTTTGATGTATCAGTAAGTCAACCTCACTGCTATTCAGCAGGAGCACCTTAATCTCTCCCTGATAATCACTATCAATGATTCCTCCAAGCACCTGAATGCCTTTTACAGCCAGCCCCGATCTAGGGGCGATTAATCCGAAATTTCCAGTTGGTATATGAACACCAACACCAGTTTCAATGATGACTCGATCCTTACTTTTTATAACGGTGTTATCCAAGGCATGCAAGTCTAAACCTGCCGACCCTGGGGTCGCTCTACATGGAGCCAAAGCTCCGGGAGTAATTTCCCAGTACATCACAGTCTCTCTGATTTCATTGGGCTTAGCATCAACATTCGGAGGAAACAAACGCATAAGTGGGGATTCAGCATTTAGAAAAGGACGGTTATTCAAAATCAATAGCGCTTGAGGCAAAAAGTCTCGCCAATTTTTATACTTGTCATCTGTTAATTTACGTAACTGATCTTTCAGCAGTCCATTCAACCTCTCCACAAGACCCGAGGCCTGTGGATAATATGGTATATGAAACACCCATTCAATATTGTTTTCCACACAGAATTCCTGTACCAATCTTCCACGAAAATGGGATGCATTATCAGATTGAATTTGGAATGGCACACCATAATACATCATAATCAATTCCAATGTTTTAATAGTATTCAATTGGGTAGCTTGCTTACAGGGAAGGGCCACCAACAGGCCACTGTATGTATCAACAATAGTGCAAACATATTGACAATTCCTACTCATAGGAAGTGGACCAATGTAATCAATCTGCCAAATTTGAGCGGGTAATTTCCCGCGATGTAAATGACCTTTAACAGTTTGGGGCACTTTGCGCTGCCTGATATGCTGACAAATGGGACAATGTAGAATAACATTTTTGATTAAATCTAGGGGAATATAAATTCCTCGATCAGCAGCCCACCTGCTAGTGGCTTTCTCTCCAAAGTGTCCTGCTTTCTGGTGGGCCCATTTCGCCAATCCCGCAATATCAGAATCTTGCCTGTCCACCACTGCCTCAGCAATTTTAGATTTCTCATCTGCAATATTATGAAAGAATTTGTCAAGAGAGTCTATCGGGGTATGAGCATCCACATGGAAGATTGTAACAGTACTCTGTGGGAGCATTTCCCAAATCTCCTGCCATAATTCTTTTCCCCACAGTTCTTTTGAATGGATTTTCCAACTATGGGAATGCCAAGTCGGTAACCAGACTGCCAGTCCATTGGCAGTAGACCAAGAATCGGTGAAAATATGACATGTGCCAGGTAACTCTTGTTTCAGAACTTGATAAACAGCATAGAGTTCAGCAAATTGACTGCTCTTACCCTCACCAGTTGTACTCAGCAATTTTTGTGTGATCGGATTATAGGACACCGCCTTCCAATGCCGTTTCGTCCCTATGAACCTTGCTGAACCATCCGTAAACCAGACATGGTTTCTGTCCTCCGCCGACAAATCATCAAAAGGTCTACCCCACTTAACAGGAGACTCCTGTACTAAAGGTACGGAACATTCACTCTCAGTCTCAGTCGATGGCGCCCGTGCCACCTGCTCATGCAAAGATGCAACTCCTTTTTGTCCCACACGTGCCCTGTCTTGTATATACCATTTCCATTTAATCACACTCGCCTCTTGAGCGTGTCCAATTCGGTGAGTTTTCGGGGAACTCATAACCCACTGCATGATAGGAATTTCAGGTCGCAAAACTATATCATGTCCCAAAGTCAATTGCTCGGTATCCACCAGAGCCCAATAACATGCAAGTAACTGTTTCTCAAAAGGTGTATAACGCTCACCAGCATCAGGTAACTTTTTGGTCCAGAAACCTAACGGTACTCTACTCTTGCCTTGTTTCTGCCACAAACTCCAATTCGCATAAAGGCCTTGTACAGACACATTCAAATCCACATCACCATCACATACAGGCCATAAATCCAGAGCATGCTGAATTGCTTCTTTTGCCAGACTGAACGCATCTTGCTGTGGTTTATCCCATTCAAATGCATTCTTTTTACGAGTGACATGGTACAAAGGGGCCAATATTTGACTCAAATCAGGAATATGCTGACGCCAAAAACCAAACAAACCAATGAAGCTTTGGGCTTCTTTCCTATTCCTCGGAACTGCAAAATCAAGAATTTTCTGTTTAACCTGAGGGATCACTTCTCGGTGCCCCTCATGCCAATTAATACCCAAAAATTTCACAGCCTGGGACGGACCTTGTAATTTGTCCGGGTTGATTTCCCAACCTTTCTCACGCAGGCACTCAATGACTCTGTCCAATTGGGTCTGAACTTCTTCTTGTGTTTCGCCTTGGATCAAAATATCATCAATATAGTGACATATCTGAATTTGCGGATGAACCGGTACCTCAGCCAAATGCTCTGCCACCAGCCGGTGACATATCGTAGGACTATGCACATAGCCCTGGGGAAGACTCCTAAACGTCATCTGACGCCCGTTCCACGTAAAACTGAATTGTTCCTGACACTCAGGGGCAATCGGAATCGAAAAGAAAGCATTAGCAATATCAATGGACGCATACCATGTACCTGGATGTTTTTGGATTCTTTCAATTAGGGTAATAACATCCGGTACTGCAACAGTCAAAGAGGGTGTGTGTCTATTCAATTCTCGATAATCAACAGTCATGCGCCAAGAATTATCACTCTTACGTACAGGCCAAACAGGATTATTCCAAGCAGAAGTAACTGGGGTTATAACTCCTGCATCCACCAACTCCTGAATAGTGGTACTAATCTCTTCATGACCACCTGGAATACGATACTGCTTCTGACGAACCACTTTTGTCGCCTGGGGAACTTTTATGGGGGGCATTCTTAAACGACCAACCCGTACAGGCCTGGACGATATATAATGTTTAGTTCCAAATTGGTAACATCCATCATCTAAGTGCAAAGTCATTCCTTTCAAAATATCAATTCCAATTATGAATTCTAAGAGTGGTACCACTAATACAGAGTATTCTTTTCTAGGAATTCTACCTATTCTCATTTCAAGTAAAGTTTGAACTGCGGGAGTTTCCTTTCCACCTAATCCGGTAATTGTAAAAGGCTGACCTTTAAACTTCTTTGATTTTCCATGAATAAGAGTGGCCTCCGCTCCTGTATCTACCAATGCTCGGGCCCTTTGGATATTACGATGTCTCCAATAAATATCAATATCTACATAGGGTCTATTATCTCTGTGAGCCCATCTGTGTACTGGAGCTTGACCTATTTCCTAGTCATTTTTACTGCGTTCTGTGTACCAGGATATATCAGGATAAAGACTCTCACGTTTCCCAGGTATCGATACCTCCTGTTCATATCCATCTCCATTACGAAATGGATTCCTGTCCTTTGCATTGTACTGCGGGTTTCGATCGGCCAATCTGTGTCGATCCTCTCTCCTTCTCAACTCAGGGGATTGATCCCTATCATCTCTACGTCTGCTGTTAACATAATCATCTCTCCCCCTCTCTCTTTCCCCCTCTCTCTCCCTGTCTCTCTCACGACGGGGGGACAAATCACGTACATAACGTCGATCATCACGACGATCAGAGCGCCCACGGCGGTCGTCATCACCACTACCGTCAGAAAAACCACGCTCACACTCAGTCGTCCGAACACGCCGGGCACCCTCCTTTCGATCCAAGCCACGTTTGCGAAACATTTCCCACAAACGAGAAGTAGTCTCACCGTCAATGTCCTCCTTCCGCACACCATCGGTCATAAGACCCAAAAACATATCACGTCTAGTAAGTTTATTGTCACCAGGAGTACGAGTGTCAGGCCGGGATTGCCGTTCAGGTTTAAACCACTCACCCAACTCACCGAGTTGGCGTACCGATTCCAGCACCATAGACAATATGTTACCAGTCTGGTTAATCAATAAGGTCATCATGACCTGCTTATAAGCAACAGGGGAAGAACGAATAATACGATTCCGCACAGAAGATGTCAACAAACAATCAAGCAACCTGTCAGCGGTATTCAGAAAAATTGCCGTTTTCATCACCTCCTCTTTGAGACGTTGTGCAGCATTGCGCAAAGTATACCACGGTTTGTCATTCACAGGCCAGTCAGACTCAGTAGGATATTTTTGATTACAACCCTCAGTCGCCAATTGAAGCAAAGAAATTTGACCACCAACATTAAAGTTACGAAAATGATCCTGTACAGTAGAATCCGAACTCAAGGAACAAAACTTCAAACAATCGCCAGCATCCAACATAATGCCAGCAGCGCCCAGTTCATAAAGGCGCACCATCCATGTGAGTAAGGTCTCACCAGCTCGCTGCCGAAATCGCTGCAAAATATCACTAATTTCTTGTTGAGTAAAATCCTCCAAAGAGTCTAAAGCAATACCATTCGGAGCACCGGGAGCCTGCTGCAACTTCCGCCGAAAAACTGGATGCACCGAGACCGCGGGACGAGCATCACAAGGAGCTCGACCAGTACACGTAGAGGAACAATCAGTGTAAGAAGCATCGACCCCGCTCGGAGGACGAGCGCAATCACGGGGTGCACCATCAGAGGCGCAAGAAGCAGACTTACAATCACGGCCGGAGCGAGAGGACTCGCGCTTGGCAGACTCCTCACCCGAGGAAGGAGAATCACTCGAGTTCCAGATATTACCATCCCATTCATCAGGATTCCAATCCAGTCCGGCTTTCGCCACGACCAGACGCACCTTTCGCGTCGAAACCCGACCACGCCGATTCTTGTATTTATAACGAGCAATTCGCACAGCCGCCCTCTCGGCAATAGTTTGGTACGTATCAAGTTTGTCAGCAAGCAACTTATTTTGACACCGCAACAAAGTATGAGCATTCTGAATCTCAACAAAGTTCGCTTCCACATCCTTATGCACATTCTGTAACTTCAACAACCTCTCATGCAGGATCCTGTACGCAGACAGAACAATCCAACCTCTGCGCCCCAAAACGGGAAGTTCATCACCCTTAGATACCGGCGCCTTCTGTAAACAAGTAATCACATTAGCCGGCTCCGCCTGCTCCAAAAAAGAATTCCAATTCTCACTCAAACCAGTAGAATCAGCCCACTCACGGGCTAAGGCTTCATAAGGCGTTGAATCCCAACCGGGAATATCAACGGGCAACTTAAAAGTAGATTTCGACTTTCTAGAAAACATCTCGGAAAAGAAAGAAAAAGAGAAAAAGAGAAAGAAGAAAGAAGAAAGAGAAAAAAAACTACACTCACAATTATATAGAAATAATATACAAACGAAACCACGCACGCGCCGAAAGCAAACACGATACAACCACAACGCACACAGGTTTCGTAAACGGTTCGTGACGCCAAATGTTCTGCTTGGGTTTTCGGATCAGATAGAACCCGCTCATCAGAGCCTCACTAACCCAGCCAGAACGTTACCCCCTCCCTAGGGCCTGTTTACAATAGTGCAACCACATATATCTACCACCTAAGGACAGGGAATTCCTACTATACATACCAAGACCTCTTATAATCGGCGGCCTCGCGATCCCATACGGATCCAGACCTCTCTGCCCATACGACAGTATCACAAGTGGCGGCCTCGCGATCCCATACGAATCCAGACCTCTCTACCCAGACGGCAGTCTCAGCACAATCGGCGGCCTCGCGATCCCATACGAATCCAGACCTCTCTGCCCATACGACAGTATCACAAGTGGCGGCCTCGCGATCCCATACGAATCCAGACCTCTCTGCCCATACGACAGTATCACAAGTGGCGGCCTCGCGATCCCATACGAATCCAGCCCTCTCTACCCAGACGGCAGTCTCAGCACAATCGGCGGCCTCGCGATCCCATACGAATCCAGACCTCTCTGCCCATACGACAGTATCACAAGTGGCGGCCTCGCGATCCCATACGAATCCAGACCTCTCTACCCAGACGGCAGTCTCAGCACAATCGGCGGCCTCGCGATCCCATACGAATCCAGACCTCTCTGCCCATACGACAGTATCACAAGTGGCGGCCTCGCGATCCCATACGAATCCAGACCTCTCTACCCGAACGGCAGTCTCAGCACAAGTGGCGGCCTCGCGATCCCATACGAATCCAGACCTCTCTGCCCATACGACAGTATCACAAGTGGCGGCCTCGCGATCCCATACGAATCCAGACCTCTCTACCCAGACGGCAGTCTCAGCACAATCGGCGGCCTCGCGATCCCATACGAATCCAGACCTCTCTGCCCATACGACAGTATCACAAGTGGCGGCCTCGCGATCCCATACGAATCCAGACCTCTCTACCCAGACGGCAGTCTCAGCACAATCAGCGGCCTCGCGATCCCATACGAATCCAGACCTCTCTGCCCATACGACAGTATCACAAGTGGCGGCCTCGCGATCCCATACGAATCCAGACCTCTCTACCCAGACGGCAGTCTCATACGACAGTTCATCCTATGATTACCATAACATACAAAAAGGGAATCAGTCTCACTATTCATCAGATCACACAAGGACTGCCAGTTCGAGCATAGCCTGTTCTCCGGTTCGAGGGGCTCCTCTTTCCCTTATTCAGTTACCACTTACCTGATCAGGGTTAACATCTGTTCATGTAGCCGCAGCTGACTAGAAGAATAGGCTACCCTCTCATACAAGAACACGCAGCACATGTTGGTTCACTACAAACTGGGTACTTTATTACTCATTACATACGCAATCACATAACATTACAATATAACACATAACCTGCAAAGAAAAGTGAAAGATTAAGTTGTACACTCTAATAAGAAAGGGTCGACATCACCTTAGTAGTGTGTAGCCTGCACTCAGTGGTCATCTAGGTTCCCTTCTCGTCTGTGCCTCGGCTCGCCTGGAAGTCACTCCTCCGCAGTCACGGATACATGTCTGCACCACTATGCGCTGTTCTCTTCACCCTTCTCCGAGTCACTGGGACCTCTTCCTTATCGGCTACTCTCTCCTCTCTGGCTATTCTGCTAGGAGAGTATCTGTCTCTCGGTTCTTCTCCGCCTTCAAGATGGCGTCTGTCTTCCCTGGAATAAGTAGTAGCTTTACTGCTAACGGCTAGATGCCGCCTACGGACTGAACATCTAACTGCCTCAGACTTTCACTAATATAGAGGTGCGTTTCCTCATGGAAAATTCCGGCCCGTAACCTGCCGCCCACCAAATTCTTGTACCTCCCCGTACCAAGGACACGTTCCCAGCCGGCCGGCCTGATGTAGTGTCTTCGGCATGAAGAAAAATACAATCCTTCGATAAGGGCCGGCCTGAACCGGTTCTCTCCAAGCGAATAACACCTCATAACTAAAACATTACATTGGACCTAGAAGCATCCCAAGCTGCCGGAGCAGAAAGAAAGATGGAGTCTCTCCCGTTTGAGGCCTACCAGGCCTGAATTCAGCACGGCTCCATGAAATACCCTCACTACAGGACAGGTTATCCCTAATACTAACGAATCTATCCCCTAGGCTATGTGTGCAAGCCCTGATCTATGGGGAAGAGCACAGGATCATGTCGAAGTGCCTAGTAAATAGGCTCCATTCACTACTCTAACCCTTAGACTATGATAAGAGACTGAAGTCACATTCAATCATTCCTCCTCACAAGAAGGCCGGGAAAATCGAGCAGAACATAAGGGTAAATCTGTGTCATTTAGGCACCGCTCCTTCTTTTAAAACAATTTTGTATATGTAATTCTTTGTGGTGCCTAATTTGGTCTGAAAGACAGACTGAAAGTTGAGAATTTTATCTAGACGAGAATCTGTAATCACCATGACCTGATCAGGTGCCCTTGGGTCCATTATTATAGTCAAATCGTATTCGTGGACCCAGCCTAGAATTTGTGGCCGTGACACAGCCACATACTCCTTTCTTTCAGCTTTGCTGCCCTGACATTGTATATCCATGCACATATACCCTATGACGTTGATGGAACTTTCTTGGTAATCACGCAGGTTTATTTCTTTTGGAAGGAGTTCAATACCAAGCCTGTATTCATAAGCATGTCTTTAGGAGGATGGTATAGAGAGAACCAGAATCAAACATCAAGTCACCCTCTTTCCCTTTCACTGTGAACTTTGCTTTAGGCCTGCTCATTCGACAGGAGCTCCCTTCTGGTGTTTCCACACTTAGTACTCTTATAGTGTGATCATCTTGTATAACATTTATGGTGAAAACTCTGCCCTTGCCACCAAGACATACCCAGGCAAAGTGGCCTCTTGTCACATTTCACACATTTTGATTCTTGACTGTGATAGAGGCTGCAGCATCTGAGAGACTTTCATTGCAGACACCTTCCACCTGCACTCTGTTGTGAGCTCCACCCTTTGTTTTCAGTAAAGCTTGTCCGTGTCCTTGGCAGTTGCTTCTTCCCAACTACCTTTACTTCAGAACTCTTTTCTTGGCAAGAGTCTTCTGCCAAACTAAAATCCTGTATCTTCACTGTACCTAAACATTGCATCTCTTTCCTGCAGATTTCTGATTCTTCAACAATGTTATCAATTGTTATTGCTTCTTTCATAGTTGTATTTTTTAGCCAGCTATAGTCATTCTTGAATTTTCCTATTGGCACAATGTATTATCAGTTGATCTCTGATCAATTCTTCAGTCATCTGACCAAATTGCCATTGGGTTGCCAATTCATAAAGTCTTGCCACAAACACCTTGATACTTTCTTCCACATTATGTGGGGAAGTGTAGAATGTTTTCCTTGTCATGTTCATATTTGTAGTTTTAGCAAACCTATTTTCCAATCACATTTTTGCCTCTTTGAACACATCTTCTATTACCCTCTGTTGGTCTTGGCCCTTTCTACAGCGTCATCCCCAGACTTTTTGCCTTCACCCTCCTCTTTCCTGAACCTGTTTTTGTTGTCCTTGAGGATTCTGCGCACTTTACCATTCTAACCAGTGCTACAGTGCCTGTGCTCTCTCCTTTAAACATGTTAAAATTGGCTTACATCCAATTGGAACATTTAATTTACTTGTAAGTCCCTGGTAAGGTGGTACTGCATGTGCCCAGGGTCTCTAAATTAGATGCTGCTAGTGGGCCTGCAGCAGTGTTTGTGCCTCCCACTTATGTATCCCTTTAAACATGTCTCAGGCCTGCCATTGCAGCCTGAGTGTGCAGTTTTAAACTGCCATTACATCTTGGCAAAATAAACCATTTGCCAGGCTCAAACCCTCCTTTTTAATACATGTAAGCCACCCCTAGGGCAGGCCCTGAACAGCCAGAGTGCAGGCTCCAGTGTGTGTAAAATGTTGGACATGCACGTTTAATTTATACATTTCCTGGGAGTAAAAAACTCTTAAATTAGTTTTTCACTACTGCAAGGCATACCTCTCCCTTAGGATAACATTGGGTTACCTTATAACATATAAGTGGTAAGTTTCAACTGGGAGCAGGTACACAGTTCGGGTTTAGTGTCAAAAGAATTGGAATTGAAAGCCCTCTTTACTGGTAAAGTTGGATTTTAAGTTACAATTCTGAAAATGCCACTTTTAGAAAGCTGGCATTTTCTTGTCCCTACCATTTGGTGTCTGCAACCAGTCAAATGACGAGGTGTAGCTTGCAGTAGGTCTTTGTGTATTGCTCCCAGACAGTGAGCCAAAGGGAATCTAGGTGTTGGCAGTATGGGCCACTCTGAGTTAATGAGGGGGATGAGCTGTCACCTACCACACTTCATATTACAAAGGCTCTGTCTGAGCACTCTCACAAAGGGTTTGTTACTAGTCTTTTGTGCACCGAGACAAGCTGGGCCAGGTCAGGGAGGATGCCTAACACCTTAGGGGGGGGGGTGGACGCCTCTATAAACCTCTGCTATTTCAAAGTGGGCCCCAAGTATAAATATTGGACCTCAGATGCCAACTCTTAAGTACACATCTGGACCTGTGGAAGACTCGGAAGAAGGACTACTGTGCTGCTTTGCTGGAAGAAGGACTGCCACTCTGCTCCCCTTCTGTACTGCCCTGCTGCCATCGTGCTTGAGTGAGAAGGACTGGACCTGCATCTTGAAGCCAGGAGCATCAGAGTGACTCCAAGGGCTAGTTGGCTGGCCTTCTGATTAAAAGCCTCCGGGGCAGAACAGGATTCCTCCATCTTGAACCCAGCACCTGGACTCTACCAGCTGGGACTCCTGTTCTCCCAGGTGGTGCTGCCACAGTTTTGGACCCTGGTAAGTGGGCCTGAAGGTGCTCTGCTAGCTTAACTGTGGTGCCAACAAAACTGATGCATAGTGATGCATCACCTCCCAGAAACTCTGTATTGGACACACTGCACATCGCATTGCCTTACCAAACTCTGCATCAGGACCACTGCATGCCACATCCCTCTCTCAAGACTTAACATCACTGGCCATAGGCTCCCAGGAACCGCCGCTGCGAGGCGCATCCTCGACAGAGGCCTTCGCATCGTAAGTCCCTCGTCGACAGCATCCTTGACAGTGACACAGGATTTTAGGTCACAAGTCTCGCAGCTTCTTCGGAACCAGCCAGTATGTGATGCATCTTTGACACATGGCTTCGCATCTCAAGCCCCTAGTTGATGGCATCCTCAACGACGATGCATGACCTCGCATCACAGCTTCGCATACATGTTGTCTTCTTTGCCTAAGGCACTTAACAGTAAGGATTTTTTCCAACCTGATGTACATTCCAAACCATCCAATGCTTCTAAATAACTGTAGAATATATCAATCCACTCTTCTCATTCTATGTTGAGCGTCCCTAGATGTATGATTATTCCTTGGGATTAAGCCATGGGTTTGGGTTTTGAGATTGTAAAAAGATATTAGTGGATTCTCTTATTTACTTGCAGGACAAAAGCAGCTAGTACTTCCTGTGTTAATAGGTTATTTTATATCCATACGATTTCCTTTAGCAGTATGCTAAGAAAGTAGTATAAATTATATTGGGACATTGCAATGTTGTCAAAATACCAGTAGGTGGTACTGTTCGTGTATAAATAGAATGATCTGTGCCTTCCTGCCGGCACCTGGAAGAATAAATGAGCGATGGCAGTCGTGGGCACAGGCGCTGGAAATAGTGTTGTGAGGGGGCGGCAGCACCCCCAAAATAACCATGCTGTAGTTATGAAGGTGAATTTGCAAAAAAAGATGCCTTTAAATTCGGTTTTTTATATGTTTTCAAAGACAGATGTCAAATGTCTAGCAATGTTTTTTGGCAAATGACTGCTTATTCTTATATCATGGAAGTTGGTGTTTTCTTATCCTGACTGCAAAGTGAGAGAATTTTGTAAAGTGAACTGTGTATCAATCTAACACACAATTAGATTTAAGTACCTGTAAATCAACTGCACAGATGTTTCAGATTATAAGAGCAGTTTGGAAAGCACAAATGAAGCGCATCTTTTTAAATTCTTAAGTGTGATTGAAACCAGGGGGCTTGTTTAGGAAAGCCCTGCGTCTCTTTTGCACCACAAAAAGTGGTACATTCTTGACGCAGGGCTTTCATAAAGATTTATGAAGTCATGCAAAGTCACCCTGCGTGGCTTTGAGTGGCCTCAGAAATCATGAGTAAGGCAACTCAGTGTAAATCGCTGTGTTGCCTTACTCTGTGCCCGGCAGGCGTTCCATGGGTGTTGCAGTGGGTTTTCATATGCAACACCCAAGAAATGTGACGCTGCTCCAGATTTACAAATCTGGGGGAAGCGTCAAATCCATATGCCTCCCGAGGCGAATATGTTTATTTCTCCTCGTTTTTTCCTCTTTCCATTTGTGATGCATTCTGCAGCACACATAGAAAGAGGAAAAGGCCTGGTGGGATTGCTTTTGTGCGGGAAGGTGACCCTACCTGCACAAAAACAATCCTGTGTGCAACAGAGGCACCCATGCACCATGGTGGAAGGGTGCTTAAGTCGGTGCTAGGCAGCCAAAACGTTGCTAGCGCAGGCAGAAAGGACAGGAATGCACTGTATTGCTTAAATACCGTGCATTCCTGCACTTTCACTCTGGCGTAGGGCAACGCATTAAGGTGCCATGCTGCGCTGCCCATATGCCAAAATGCAAAATGAGGCCCAGAGATGTTTAATAGGATCAAAACAAATGAAGATTCTTTACTTATTTCCTGAAAACCAATTCCCACACATATTCGTTTGTGTGCTTTTTATTAGTAGAAGTGTGTTTAATCAAATTTAGTGGCCATTTCAATGGAAAATGTGCTGTCTGTAAATGACACTGTGCTTCTACACCATGCTTTTGAATATATTTGTGACAGCGCTTTCCAAAAAACCCCATCAGCTACTCACCACACCCTTGCAACTGTCCGGCTGAATTTATTTGCTACACTTGTTCCTTGTGAAACACTTGGATTTTTCACAATTCCTATGACGTCAGAGGTGAAACACTAATGGCAGCCCTGCATACCCGAAAACGGTGTCAGCATCACTGGTTGTGGGAGGCGCGAGCACCGCAGGTGAGCTTAGGAGAACAGGCTTCCGGCTCTGTTGCCTCCGATGTCAGGGATACTATGTGATAATAGTTGGAGCACGCGCTGAGCACGCGCTGAGCCTCCCGCCTGCAGTGACATGACGCTGACTTTGTTGACACTGGAAATGCTTCCATTAATGTGGGTAGCTGGATGGAGATAACTGATGGCATCGCAATGACAAAATAAAGGGTGCTGTGTCACAGACACTCAGAGTTAGAGATGTAGTCCATAGATACGTATTTTGAAGATACGCATATAAGGTTCTGCTGAAGTGGGCTATGATAGCTCTGCCCAAGCCTGCTCCCAGTCCTCTGGCCTTGTAATTCGTCGCCAATTTTGTTGTAAAAAATATGCTCATCCATCTATAGTTTTTGCCAATTTATTTGGGAACAGGTTTTAGACGTGCTTTCCAAAGGCATGCTGGGTTTTAACTGACTCCAGGAACCACTGAGGTCAAAACACACATTCTTTCAGCTGACACTCAGCATAAAGCTATGACACACCCCCTCATTTTCACTCCCATATAGGGGTAATAAATATGCCATTCTAGAGTGTGGTATCTCTCTGTTGTGTTTATAATGTTCCCTGTTGCCTGGTTCTTAGCTGCTCAGCCAGTGTGAGTCTTCTGTTTGGAATGTTGGTGTGATGGACACGAGTGGAATGCCTGGGTGCCTGGCGTGAGTGTGGACAGTTGAAGATGGGCCGAGCAGCAGGGAGGCTGCTCCTGGTGGGGCTGCTACCACTGATGTTATGGACTCAATAAATAACTTACAAAGACACTACCCGGCTACATCTACTTCATCACCTCTACGCATGGAACTTCATTACCACATAGAGAAGGGCATGGATCTGGCTAACACCAAGGCACCCTGCCAGTGGGATGTTATGAGCCAAATAATGCCAGAAGTATGTGTAATAATGAGGCAACTCTACCCTCCTTGTGTCCCCAGGCCTTATCTACGGGGTGCTCTTCAGAGTATCCCTGGTACTTGGTCTCGGCCATGACAGGAAACTGTGTCGATAACTCCCTTTCAAATGCTTCTGAATAACTGTTTATCTTTCTTTAAAACCAACCAAGCCAATCCCAGGACACACGCTCTGAGGTCACCACTAGGAGTTGGGCTGTTTCACCTGGAGTTAATAACCACTAGTTGGAATTCTTAAAAGTGGATGAGGGCACAATTATCAAGTCTGAAAACTCTGGACCCGCTAATTCTGGGCCTGGAGACATTGGCCATGTCAAAGTTGCAGAGGGGGCTACGGGCAGCAGCATTGCCCAGCTCCCACTCACTCCCTGCAGCATTCCCGGAAAGCAGTGACACAAGTGGGCCCTGCGGCGCTGCTCCCCCACTCAACCCTCTTTCCCCATCAACCCACCCGCTGACACTTTATGCCTACTCAGAGCATGCTTTAGTTCAAAGTTTGATAATGAAAAGTAAGTCCTAGTCCCCAGAAATGAGTGCTGGCACCGCCATGTGCAATCTCTGGCAAACATTAAGCACTGGAGATCACGTGGTACTGATCCACGTTCTCCCCTTTTGCAACTACCAGGTAAACCGCAGCTGTGTGTGGTTATTTTTTACCATTTGGGATTACTTCGGCTCTTGGAATGAGGACCAAGGTGATTCCTGCACCTTATGCCACTCAACTACACGCAGACCAAGCACCCTACTAGCAACAACTTATTTTTTCTTCTATAAGAAATAAACAGTTTAGCACACTGGCTCCGCTCAGGATGTATTGATGTATTCTACAAATAAATAAAAATTACTCTTGTTTAAAATCCAAAAAAGCCTATACCATTCAGCAAATCTGAACAATTGGACCACCTATCTTCTCCCACTGGGGTTATTTCCCTGCTCCATGTAATTCCAAGTAGAAATGTATCTTATTTCATATATAAATCAGCACTTCCCCATCCAGGTATGACTCAAGTCATTTGAATGTAAATGTAAATGGGATTGTGTTTTTAATTTAAATAGTTTGTGATAATATAACAGTCTTGGATTACAGACAGAGATTAGACTACAAAACATCTACCACAGTGCTTCCCAAATTCTTTAGAGCCACAACCTAATTTTTAGAACGACACACTATTGAGACCCACCTACTGTTATTGGACATGAGGTGGGCATTTTTTTAATGTAACTAAAGTATCGTGTTGAAGCGCAATGTCATTTACAAACAGCACATTTTCCATTGAAATGGCCACTAAATTTGCACAGCCGTACAGTTTTATTGATATATGACACACAAATGATAACGTGTGGTTGGGATTCAGTGATTATTTATCCTTTGTACATCACCAAGGGCCTCATGTAGGTAAATAAATTTTACCGGTTCTTAAATACCGAGCCGTACCGAATCGGTAAATTAGAATCGGTAAGTTATATGTAGGTAAAAATTCGGTAACAGTTACCGATTCGGTAACATTCGGTAATCACGATTCGGAATTCACCGAATCGGTAAATACCGAGGTGGTATTTACCGATTCGGTAAATACCGAGGTGTTATTCACCGAATCGGTAAATACCGAGGTGGTATTTACCGAATCGGAAAATACCGATTCGGTATGTACGGATTCGGTAAATCAAATCACATGACTTGACGAAACAGCTAATCCAGTGCAACGACAGCCCACCCAACCAGGAAGTGCCCACACCCCGGCAGGTGTACATAATTAGCCGAAGTGGCCACACCCAGGCAGGTGTACATAATTAGCCGACCCTGGAGAAGCTTGGAGTGCAGAGGAGAGGCAGGGAGCCGTTGCATGTGCGAGTGGGTAAACGAACAGCATGTCCAGCCAGAGAACACAGAAAGACGGAGGGGAAAGGAGGAGGAAGCTGAAATTTAGCCCCAAGGAACTCCAGGTGCTGGTGGAGGAGGTGGTGAAGCAGCACCAGAAGCTGTTTGGAAGGCAATCCCTGCAAGTGCCTGAGGCTGAAAAGCGCAACATATGGCTGGCCATCCAGGCGCAGGTCAATGCTGTGGGAGTGACCCACAGGAACATTGAGGTCCTCAAAAAGCGCTGGTATGACCTCCGGATTGTAACCAAGAGGAAGATGGGCGACATCCAGAAGGAGGCCAGCCAGACCGGAGGTGGAACCAACAGGGCACCTGCCCTCACCGAACTGGAGGAGCTGGTGGCGGCCACAATCGAGCAAGAGAGCGTCGTGGGTCTTGGGGACGCCGACAGCTCTGCCAGAGCCGCCACACAACAAGGTAAGACGAAAGCACAGCAATGTAGCCCCCCCTACCCCTATCCCACATCCCCCATTGTGAAACGAGAATCACACTGCAGTCCACACGTGTCAGTGCAGACAGGCAATGCATTCCGGGAGATGTAGTCAGGGCAACACTAACCATGACGTAAATGTTACAGGGCAACAAGGCATGTCACGCACTCGAGGCACAAGGAGACAGGGGACATATTGGAATGTGAAATGATTTATTGTGACGCTTGCAATGCAGCCCTTCGGGGACACTGAGCCAATGTTGTATTTCTGTCCACAGATGTGACATCATGCAGGACAGGGCATGCTGCATGAGAGACGGCACACCGGCCACATAAATCACCTCTAGCCAGCACCAGTTCAGACCAGGGAGCAGGCCCACTGGCAGCCGCACCACCAACACAGCCAGCCTCGCCGCACACAGAGCCAGCATCACCTCACCGAGAGCCAGCATCACCACCACCAGAGCCAGCATCGCCACTCATGTTCGATTCACCGGCCACATCTCCGCTTGCAGGTGTGAGAATGAGGAGGCGTCCAGCAGCCAGGCTACGAGCCTTAGACACCTCGTCAGACGACAGCATGGGCCCAGAAGACCGCACCGGGCCCCAGGAAGGGAGCCATGCCACTGTGCCCCACACCTCACAGGCAGCACAGACGGAAGCAAGAGGGCGCCGCAGGTCGCGTGTCCAGAGTCCACCAGCACCCACTGACGGCCATGGTGTCTTCTTGGGGCTCGAGGGCCAAATGTTGAAGCAACAGCGCCTGCAATCAAAGGCAGTCATGTCAGTCCAGAGGCACATGCGGGTGATGACGACAACATTAGTCAACATGGACACCAACATTAGCGGCATGGCTGCGGGCATTCGGGACATGTCCCAGTCAATCCAGCAGTTGTGCAGCAAATTAGATGCTGACATCGAAGCACGGCGCCGGGAACGCCAGAGAAGGGACACTACCAGCGGGGCACTCAACCGTCTGGCAACTGCGACTTCTCTACTGTGCCGGCGCTCTGTGACGATGCAGGAGGGCCTAACACAGTGCTGCAGCGACCTGTCTCGGGGGATGGTGCAGGTGACAAGTGCACTAGGGGTGCTATTGACTAGTCAGGCGTCGACAACTGCTGCAGGGGATGCTGCGGAGAGCATCGACACCAGCAGCAGCCTCACACCCCCCGTCCCAGAAGCACGCAGGAGCAGCAGGCGGCTTGGGGTTGGCTCTAGTGAGGATGCACAGGCCGTGCAATCCACCACTGCAGCGCGTATGCGCAAACATTGATGTAGCCCTGCTTAGCCACTTCCCATTGGGTGACGTAACCCTGGACATACTCCTTGTATAGATGGTATATTGCCAGATTGGCCTGTTCATGTGTTCATGGCGTGGTGCCACATTAAAACTACGTCAGGACTTCTCACAACTCGCTGTGTCCCCTTACTTACTCAGAAATAGTTGCATGTGATATCTGCCCGTCTCTCTCTCCCATCGGTTGCAGTTGGCACTCTAGCTGCGTTGCCCTCTGGCTGGCCTGACTCATCCTCGTTGTCCTCAAAATATGTCAGTTCCACATCTGTACCTTTTTTCGTGGCAAGGTTGTGCAGCATTGCACAAGTGGCAATAATCTTGCAGCAGGTGATGGGTTTGTACTGGCGTGCGCCTCCGCTCTTGTGCAGGCAGCGGAACCTGCTCTTCAGTAGTCCAAACGTGCGCTCCACCACATTGCGTGTTGTTTTATGTGCCACGTTGTATCGTCTCTCACTCTGGGTTGCTGGGTGTAGGTAGGGAGTGAGGATGAATGACCGGCATGCATATGCACTGTCGCCTGGATGAGTAAAAGGGAACCATCAGTAACATGCCTCTATACACTATGATTTGCAGGTTTCAAGGGGCGTCACTGTTACTTACCTAGCAGGTATCCCTCTCCGAATTCTCCGGCACTCAGTCGTGTGTAGATCCCACTATTCTGGAAGATGTAAGAGTCGTGGGTGCTCCCAGGAAACTTTGCAACAATATCTGTGATGATGTTCCCTGCATCACAGATCACCTGCACATTGATGGAGTGGGTGGACTTCCTGTTCCTGTAGATGTGCTCTGTATCAGCTGGTGGACAGATTGGGATGTGTGTACCATCAATACAGCCGATGACATGGGGGAACTGTGCCATGTGATAAAAGTCTGTTTTTGTTTTCTGCAGTGCAGCCTGTGTGTTTGGGAAGCTTATGTAGTGGTGCATTCTCTGCATCATGGCATCCAGGAACTTCCTGAAGAAACGGGACAGGCAACTCTGGGATACCCCACCCACCGCAGCTATCACCACCTGATAACTGCCGGATGCCAGCAGATGTAGGCTGCAGAGCACCTGCACATGTGGGGGTATGGCGTGCGCCCTTCTTATTGGATGGTCCAGGAGTGGCTGTAGGTCCCTGATTAAGTCCATGATGGTTTCGGGGTCTAGCCTGTACCTCTCATGTATCTCTGCATCAGTCAGCTGGAATAGTGTGATGCGCTGTCTGTAGATTTGTTCCTCCCGTCGCCACGCCCTCAGTCCTGCTGCCTGTAGACGTAGGCGCCTTGCAATGACGTACATAGCGGCCATGTTGTCCACGCTATAGCATTTTGGGATTGCTAATATGCATTGTTGATGGTTACCACCTGCTTTCACTCCGTGTTAATTACCGACTCTAATTTACCGATTTTCTTGGATTTCTTAATTACCGAGTGCTCCTACATGTCATTTTCATTTTTACCACTTCATATTTACCACTTCATATTTACCGATTCGTTAATTATGTATTCGGTAACTCTGATTCGGTATTTTGGAATTCGGTAAATATGAATCGGTATTTACCGCCTCATATTTACCGAAAATTGGTTTTTGGACTCCTACATCTCACTTGTCTGACTACCGGTCGGTAACGGCATATTTACCGAAAATCGGCCGTTACCGACCGGTATTTGGCTACCTACATGAGGCCCCAAGTGCCTTGATTGTTTTCATCCTCTTAAAATCTGCGTTTCCATCACACTTCAGAATTACAAAAAAATATGCTTCATTTTTGCTTTCCTAACTGCTGAATGTGCAGAGTTAATTTACAGGTGTTTACATTTTGTTGTGTGTTACATAAAATTACATCGTACAGTCTTTCTTTTAACACTTCCTGTTCCCCAGCAACATTGTTGCATAATTCACTTTACTTTTATTTCTCTGGCTGCAAACTGGGAGGAGATTAGCAAAAGCCAATCCCCATGTCAAAAGAATAAGCAGCAGTTTGTCAGAAAACATAGCCTTACACCTGTCTTTGAAGCGCAGCAAAGTGACATGAAAAAGACAGAAATTAAAAGCATCTTTATTTATTAGTTGGACTTTTGTGACCCACCAAAAATCAGTTCTCCACCCAAAATGTGGGAAACGCTGATCTAGCACTTTTCTATCAGATCTCAAGGTAAATCAAATTAAGGTTCGTGGGATTCAGATTTCTTTCTCTACCTAAACACATAAGTTAGACACACTGTATCAGAAACAATCACTTGAGGGTAGTTTCTGACAGGTCTCCCCTAGACCAAAGGAAGACAAGGAGGATGCTTACCCGAGGCCACACCACTGACTTCAAAGAACTGAAAAAGCTGAAAGATGACTGCAGACAGCGGTGCCAGAAATCCCAGGAAAACTCAAGCACCTGGGGGGCACTGGGGAAATGGGGGAAAATAAAACGTACACAATTACTTTATCAAGCAAAAGCAAACCTGAGTTCAAAGAGGAAAGATGAAAAATGTATAGCAGGTGCAGAAAACAAGGAAGCACACGCAGAACGACCAGAATTAACTTAATACTCATGTGTTGTGAAGAGCAAAAGTGCCAAGTTTAAATACTTGCCTGGCCATTGGTCTAGCAAGCTCTTGGACTTTTACAATGGAAGTGTTAAGCGGCTGTCCCGGATTGAGAAAGCCGTATAGGAAGGGTCAGCTCTTCCTCCATCTTAGAATGTAGCAATGTATACTACAGGAAAAAGATGGCCGACAGGCCAGATCACTGCAAGCTGCACTGGAGCTGATTCTCCTGGAATGCAAAGTGCTGACACATGCTTCAAGAGGGTGCAGTGGGTAAGGAGAGGCAGAAAAGAATCATGGATCATTCTCTCTTTGAACTGCTATTCTGAGGTGGACATTGTGTGTTGATGTTAGTATTTCACAGGTGTACTTCTCTAACCTAAGATTGAGGTATGGACTGTCAAGACATGTGTGTAGGGTTAGCAATTACCAACTATGAATAACATGTTTGAAATTGTGGAGTTAAGAGTTTAAGCCTTTGACATTCAAAATTCAAAATCTACACATTTTTTTATTTGACAGATGTTTATCTAAAGGGTATATGGACACACACAATATAATTGTAGGAAGCATTGTTAAAACAGTCAATTATGTGGGATAAAGGGACAATGCAAATAAATGTGGTGAATAGGGAGGGGAAAGTGAGGGTTATGAAGGAAAATAATAGTGGGAGGAACTGAGAATTGGAATATGAACCACTAAGAGTGTGTAACACATTTAGTTCTTAACTAGCACATTATGTAACAAGTCGGATTTCTGTGCTCAGTGGTCCTTTTTCAGTTTTTGATTTATTGATAAATGGGCACTTCTTCAAGTCTGGTCACACACATATTGCAGTTTCACTGTCCTTTTGGTGGATCATAATTGTGCTCTCCATACATGAATGGGGCTAGGATCTCTTTAGATGCTAACAGACGATTTGTTGCACAAGCGCCAAGATTTACTCATGACATGAGATTCCCTCACTCTATCTTATTCATTTTTATGGCTTGAAAGAAATTGCGTCAAACGTGATTCTAATTCATAAGTGTTTGATAATCAGCCAGATTTCCCTTTTTCTAATGGACTTTTTTGCTGAGCAAGTAAAACGATTATATCAAAGTGTCAAAATTGATTTAATTTATTTCAAAAGATTATGGGCCCGATTCACAGAACTAACTTTAGACAAAATCCTAAACTTACAACTTTTGGTATTCACAGAAGTTAGGATTTTGTCTTAAGTTTGTCTTAAGACAAACTTAAGACAGACTTAAGACAGACTTAAGACAAACTTAAGACAGACTTAAGACAGACTTAAGTTAGGAGTTTGTCTTAAGTCTGTCTTAAATCTGTCTTAAGTTTGTCTTAAGTTTGTCTTAAATCTGTCTTAAGTCTGTCTTAAGTCTGTCTTACGTTTGCCTAGCGCCAATGCAGGCAAACTTGAATCATGGTGCAAGGGTGCCTGAGTTGCAGGCAGGATTGTTATTGTGCAGGAATGAACGCTTTCCTGCACACAAATAATCCTGAGAGGCATTTGCCTCCTCCTATGTGTGCTTAAGAATGCAGCACACAAAGAAAGAGGAAAAAATGCGGAGGAATAAGGATTTTTCTCCTTGTTATGCCTCACCTGTGGAGGCGTAGCATTTTAACGCATTCCCAGGTCTACCACTAATGGTAAATCTGGGAATGCTCCAAAATCCATGGGTGGATGCGTGGGAACACTCACGCTCCACCGATAGAACGCCTCCCTGCCACAGAGCAACGCAAGGCAGCAATTTGCGCTTCCTTGCGTTACTCTAGATTTTATCAAGCTATGCGGGCCCCACAAGGTGGCCTTGTGATAAATCTCACTTAGGTTTTGAGTTGCTGTTGTGCACCCTATGGCGTGGCGCAAGGGCGACGCAAAACCTTGATAAATCTGGCCCCTAATGTTATTGTCAATGTAAATGGAATTGTTTTCCAAAATCTAGACTTCTGTCTAGCATTTATGTATAGGGAGGAGGTCAAAAATTCTAGCTCTTCTTTTAATGCCCAATTTGTAGATAAATGAAGTCTGTCATTGCTTGGTATTGCTCCCCTTGGAAGGACCTAAATAACCAGATAGTGGAATCATATGAAGCATAGAATCAAGATTGCATCTCAGTTATTGGAAACAATATCGAATCATTATTGGAGCATAATACTCATAAAGCACTTTTGTTTTTAACGCCAATTGTAAACCATCACAGAAATTAATTACATTAGGAGCCGTTTTTTAATTTTTGTTCCTCAGAGACGCGAGAAACAGGGCAAAAATAAAGGGGCACATTTACAAGGAACTGACGCATCTGCATAGATGTGTAACTTTCCTTGCGCCAGTGCCAAATGTCCTTGCGCCACCATGGATTCGCTGGATTTGCAATACAGTGCTCCATAGCGCAATGATTAACAGATGCGTCAGAAATACTGACGCATATGTTGGCACAAAAGTGACGCATTGCTGGAGTTGCTCATGAAAGTGACGCAACTCCAGCAATGTGCCACAACAGATAGGTGAGTCCCATACAAAAAGCCATGCGTCATTCCTTACGCCTGGTCTGAGTAGACGTCGGGATTTTGACGCAGTGAAGGCATAGAGTGGCACAGTCAAATGCTGTAAATTTCACTACATCAGTTCTACTTGGCTTTTTGCGTGGGAGCGCCTAGCCTGCATACATTATACCTGGCGCAGGTATAATGTGACGCAGGGCTTTACAACGTGACACATCTCCCTATATGTGTCCCGTTGTAAATTGGCCGCCTTGTTTGTGCCGCCGTTGCTTCAAAAAAGTGACGCAATGGCGGCGCAAGGAGGTGCAAGGGGCTTGTAAATCTGCCCCAAAATGTTTTTGTTTATATGTTATACATTTATGCCTCTAAATTAATAGGCAATTGAAAATTAATGGAAACGTATGATGTAATCTATTTCCCAGTTTTCTATGTATGGTGCGCTGGAAGCACAAGGGGGAACATGTTTTCATACCAGTATTGTGTAATGTAAAAAAGTAACTTTTATTCTCATGAAAATTGAAGCATAGTTTACGGGTAACATTAGTATAACCTCTCATAGTTAGTAGGGAACATTCACTTGGAGACACTGGAGCAAAACAATACGTCAGACCACTCTGCTGCGCGAGCCATGGTTCAAAGCACATTACCTAGGGCCATATGTAGGTAGCTAAATACCGGTCGGTAACGGCCGAAATTTGGTAAATTTCCCGTTACCGACCGGTATTTAGGCAATTGAGATGTAGGAGGCCAAAAAGAAGGATTCGGTAATTATGAATCGGTAAATACCGATTCATCATTACCGAATTCAAAATGACCGATGCGGAATTACCGATTCCTTATTTACCGAATCGGTAAATAAGAAACGGTAAAAACGAGAAAAGAGATGTAGGTAAATTCGGTAATACCGAATTTCATGAAATTCGGTATTTAAGAGTCGGTAATTAACACTGACTGAAAGCAGGTGGTAATCAGCTACAGTGTATATAAGCAATCCCAAAATGCAACAGTGTGATCACTAACGCGGCTTTCTATGTGATTAAAAGGCGGCTACGTCTACAGGCAGCAGGAGTGAGGATCTGGAGACGGGAGGAGCGCATTTACAGACAGCCCATCAACCTCTTCCAACAGACTGAGGCTGAGATAAATTGATAGAGATCAGGGTATCTAAAATATGCCCACTACCACGGATAGAGTAATCACACAGTTGCACGCACATACATTCATCATACGCTAGGGCCCATTTCACTAACATACGCTCAAATACTCTACCAGCAATAAACTTGTGGAAAGAAAACACCTAAACACCCTGCATCAATATCAGGTCGATCAGATCTGGTTTAGTGACTGTCCATAATCTACACAACATATACAATAATGATCAATAATATAAACCCAATAATTGACAAGAAAGAAAGTTCAACACCATGTTTAAAATTATATTGCTTTATCTAAAATTAGTCAAAGTAAATCAATCAGAATAAATCATTTCTCATAGTTACCTATTCTAATTAAGTGTCAGAACGGGTCAGGACAAGTCTCTCGGTAAAGTCTTTCAAGACGAAGTCCTCAGCATCAATCCTCAGCAACGCAGCTTCACGCAGCAAAGGTAAAATGGCAAGTGGCAAAAGGGTGGCAAGAACCCTCTCTAAGCTAACAGTTTTTATAGTAAGAATTACAATGGAAACACTCATCAAGTTTGCAAAATACACTGAATCACTGAGCAGAGCGAGAAGAAAAGGATGCAACATTGCAACATTTATGAACCTCCGCTCAGGAAAAATACACATAGCGAAGACTACGGAACAGGAACCAAGAAAATAAAACATGTATCACATTTAATCCGGCTTCTCCTCGGCCATCGAGCCACAGTTCAGAGTTTCCCTCTAAGGCTCCTTTGTCTTTCGAGATTGCCAAGGACACTTTTACTTCTCTTGGAGAACTCCCAAAAACTGCTGCTGTCCTCATGGAAAGTTTTATAGAAGGACCATGGTCAGTCAACTTCAAGACCATTTCCAGCAGGGGTCTCCCTCGTCACGTCTTTCACATATTCACTCGAGGCCAGGCTTCAAAATTCAGCCATCTTAATACAGGCCTCCATAGGCCACAATAGCCCATCTTTAATTAAAGAGACAAAATAAACGTTACTACAGCATAACGATTAAACAGTGTTAACCCCACTAATACCCTTATGTGTATGCATTTATCTAGCTTTCGCGACATGAAAAAGCATTAATTCAGACAGCGTTTTGTGCTCAAAATAAACAGCGCACAGCAACGTTTAAACATGAAAACTTGCACGTTATTTTTTAGGAAACAGAAACAGCACACACATGCTAACCCTCGTGTAACTTTCTCTTATGTTAAGACAAACGAATTGATTAATAAAAACATACTTGCACAAGACAAATAATTAATTTGTTATTCATTAGTAATTAATAAAACGCATAGACATACTAGAGCTTCAAAAGCCCCTGAATTTTCTAAATGAAAACTCTGCTCCAGCACCATGAAAGGTACAGGCTACACCCCCACACCATCCTGGACTTGATAAGGGGCCTGCACCCACTCCTGGAGCACCCAACACCAAGGGCGCACGCCATACCACCACATGTGCAGGTGCTCTGTAGCCTACATCTACTCGCATCTGGCAGTTGCCAGGGGGTGATAGCTGCGGTAGGCGGGGTGTCTCAGAGTTGCCTGTCCCGTTTCTTCGAAAAGTTCCTGGATGCGATGATGCAGAGAATGCATCACTACATTAGCTTCCCAAACACACAGGCGGAACTGCTGAAAACCAAGACAGACTTTTACCAGATGGCACAGTTCCTGCATGTCATAGGCTGTATTGATAGCACACACATTCCAATCTGCCCACCAGCAGCCACTGAGTATATCTACAGGAACAGAAAGTCCACCCACTCCAAAAATGTGCAGGTATCTGCGATGCTACCAACATAATCACTGACATCGTGGCCAAATTTCCTGGGAGTACCCACGATTCATACATCTTCCAGAACAGTGGGATCTACACACTGCTGGCTGCGGGAGAATTTGGAGAAGGATACCTGCTAGGTAAATCACTGTGACACTCCCTTATACTTGCTGCAGATGAATGTGTATTGGTGTATGTGATTAATGGCACTCTCTTTCTCACCTAGGCGATAGTGCATATGCCGTGCGGTCATTTATCCTCACTCCCTACCTAAACCCATCAACCCTGAGTGAGAGATGATACAATATGGCACACAAATCAACATGCAACGTTGTGGAGTGCACGTTTGGACTATTGAAAAGTAGGTTCTGCTGCCTCCACAAAAGCGGAGGCGCTCGTCAGTACACACCCATCATCTGCTGCAAAATCATTGCAACTTGTGCAATGCTGTACAACCTTGCCACAAAGAAAGGTACAGAAGTGGAATTAACTGATTTTGAGGACAATGATGATGAATTTGCACAGCCAGAGCCCACGCAGCAGGAGTGCCACCAGCAACAGATGGGAGACAGAGACGGGCAGAGATCACATGCAACTATTTTTAAGTAAGTAAGGAGGCACAGCCAGTTGTTGGATGTAATGACATAGTTTTAATTCCTGGGCACTACGCCACAACACAAGCGGCCAAACTTGGCATTCCAATTTGTGACATCCATAGTAGGAAGTCATGGGTTACTTCACCCAATTCTGTCCTGAAAGTGTGGGCTGCATCAGCGTCTGCGGCCACGCACAACAGTGCTGGATGCCATTAACCGACTGTCCTCACTGGCTGTGGAACCAGTGGCAGCACCACGCCGTCTGCTGCTCCTCCGGGTGTCTGTTACAGGGGGGGGGGGGGGTAATGCTGCTTCGACTGGTCGTGTCCTCGCTGTCCCCAACTTCCACAGCACCAGTAGTGGCAGACTGGCTCGTAAGCAGCACTTCAAGAGCAGTGGTCACCTTTACCAGCCCCCTAGAGACATCAGTGCTGCAGTGCGCCAGCCCCTCCTGCATGGTCACGGAGCACCTGCAGAGCAGAGAAATGGCAGTTGCTAGGCGGTTCACTGCCCTCGTATGGTGCTCCATTTTCTGCCTCTCACTGCGCCGTGTTACTCTGTCCTCATCCATTTTGCTGCACAGCAGCATCACAGACTGGGACATGTCCCGCATGCCCGCAGCCATCTTCTTCATGCCCTCAGCCATTGATCTAATGCCCTTGTCAATGTTGGTCATGTTGTCCTTGAGGCGCCTCATTTGTTGCTGGACTGACTGAATTGCCTTGCCTTGTAGGCGGTGCACCTTCACCATGGTTGCCTCCAGCCCTCCGAAGACACCATGGCTCTCACCCTGTGGAGGTGGACTGCTCACACGAGCCCTGCGGCGGCGTCTGGCACCTGTGTGTGCTCCCTCAGAAGTGGACAGCAAACCAGCATTGCTGCCATCCAGTGGCACAGTAGATGTTTCCCCCCCCCCCCTTGAGTCTTCTGAGGAGGACTCAAACTCCTGCAGTCTGGCAACAGCATGCCTCCTAGGTCTAACTACTGCAGGTGGTGTTGATGTGGCGAGGCTGGCTGTGGTGGTGAGGCTGGCTGTGGTGGCGAGGCTGGCTGTGGTGGTGAGGCTGGCTGTGGTGGTGAGGCTGGCTGTGGTGGTGTTGTGTGCCCTGCACTCGTACTGGCTTTCTCTGTGATGTCCTTCCCGGGTGCCCTCTCTCCCTTGTCCTGAGCAGTCCTGCGCGATGTCTCGTCTGTGGACAGAAATTGTACATTAGCTCAGTGTACCTGCAGCCCTGCATTGCAAAAATTAAAATACATTTCTGCCACGCTATCTCATTGTCCTCTGCCTGCTTATCGCTGATGTGTGTCACATACCTTGCTGTTCAGTGCGATTCCTGTCATGATAGGGGTTTCACTGACTACATCTCCCATAATGCATTGCAGGTCTGAACAAAAACCTGTACTGGAGTGGGATTCACATAGCCCAATTGGGGATTTGGGATAGGGGAAGGGGGGGCACAATGCTGTGCATGCTTCTTACCTTGTTTGGAAGCAGCTCTGGCAGAGCTGTCTGCATCCCCGATTCCACAGACACTTTCTGGCTCTATCGTGGACTCCATGGGCCGCTCAAGTTCAGTCAGGGCAGGTGCCCTGTTCCTTTCTCCTCCTGTCTGGCTGGCTTGTTTTTTAAGATCAGCCATCTTCCTCTTGGTGATGATCCTGATATCATACCACTGCTTCTTGAGCACATCAATGTCCCGGGGGTCACTCCAATGGCATTCACCTGAGGCTGGATTCCAAGCCAGATTTTTCTTTTTTCTGAATCTGCAACTTGCAGGGACTGCTTTCCAAACATCTTTGTGTGTTGCTTCACTACCTCCTCCACAAGGACCTGCAGTTCCTTCTGACTGAATTTCAGTTTCCTCTTCCTTTCCCCTCCTTCTCTTTCTGTGTCCTGGCTGGCCATTGTGCAAGATTTGCAGAAAAAGTTCAGGCAGTGGCTCTGTTGCTCTCCTCTGCACTCCCAGCCTCTCCAGAAAGTTCTGATTGTGTGCACCTGTCTGGATGTGGCCACTTCCTGGTTGGGACGGGGGTGGTTGCACAGGATTGGCTGATTCCTCAATTGCAGTTTTTTAGAATTTCCGATTTGGTATTTACCGATTCGATATTTACTGATTCGGTATTTACTGAATCGGAAAAACCGATCGGTATTGTGGAATCGGTAAATATTTACAGATTTTTACCGATTCGGTAATATTTACCGAATTATTACGTACATCGGAAATACCGATTTCTAAATACTGATTCGGTAAAATTCGGTAATTAGGAATCGGTATTTCCAAATTACCTACATATGGCCCCTAGTCCTGTAGTTTTTATTGAATGACTGACGCTGTGGTCCATTAAGTGTCAGTCCAGGTCAGAACAGGCATGTATAAAGTGCAGTGTTCTCTATGCAGTTTTGCAGTACTTGTGGTGAATGCATCTCTGCTTCATGCGGACCCTGTTAGATCAATAGTCGGCTGGCATCTTGACCCCATGTTCTGGTGCCCCTTCCTGATCAGGAGCCAGACCATGCTCTCATCCGTTGAACATTTCTCTTCTAATTTTCTCAGCCAAGCTGGGGCCAACACCATACCTATGGCCAAACAGCATCAGCTCTCTGACACCGTCTGCCTGCGAAGGTCTGCCAATGCACCTGCCTTGACAGCTCCCCGTATGAAAGATCTTCCACAAACTCTCGGCATGCCCTCAAGGCTTGTCGGCTCTCTGGCGCCCCCACAAAATGAAGAAATTTGCTTCAAAAGCACAAAGTGCCAATGATAGCATAGGGGAGTGGTAGACTGGGACCTAGGCGCAATTTGAGGCCAACATCTATGAAGTTCTGGTCAGTTACAAGTGGGTTGGTCCCAGTGAAAAGTATGAAAGTCAAAACATTCAAAAACATTAGTAAGTCCCACCGCAGAAAGGGACTTTGTCACCTTTTTTAAAGAAAATTTTGCATTTTTTCAAAGTTTCAATGTAAAAGGGACTTTGGACTCAATTTAATTTCAAACGGACAGAGTAATCTTCCTTGGCCCTGGCGAAGGACTTTATGTCCACCAGGCTGAGTCTACTCGACCCACCAGATTTATAAGTGACTGCCTACCTAGCGGTCATTGGTAAAGGCATTGGCAGGAGCCGTTGTCACAGCGATTCCTGTCAAGGCATTTTACTGTTCTCTACAGGGTTGTGACGGAGGGATGCAGCCCTGTAACAAACACTATTCTTTTCTTCCTTTCAAAAAGAAAATCACAAAACGGGATTTTCTTTTTGAAATGTAAAAAAGTAACGCTCCCCTTGCCCAGGGAGGCTTCTCCCATGGAGCATTATAATGTTTTTACTAGTCCTTACTTCCAGGTTTTACCTGGCAGTAAGGAACAGTAAAAAATGACTACATGTCCACCCATCTAAATTGCACAGGTGGATATGTAGCCATGGCCGTCGGAAGGTATTAATCACAGAGGAGACAGAGTATTTGCCGCCGTGATTAATCCTAAGGTCCACCAAATGTAAATATGGGAAGAAAAACACTATATTCATGGGAGGGAACTTCATCGCTGTTGCGATAGAGTACCCTCCCACCAAATATATAAATCAGGCCCTTTGTAGCTTATTAGAGAAGGCCGCTGCAGAAATCTTTAGCCTCTGCCGTGGAACTGAAGGCCAGATACTTGAAGCAGGTTGGCTCTACTGGAGCTCTGGAGATTTGTAGATTTCTCCCTAAAAATGTTCAAAGTCCCAACACAGAACTGGACTCCGTAGGTTTTGCCTGAGGTGCTGGGAGCCTTGACTAGGATGAAGCTGGCAATTAATCTGATAATCAGAGGCTGCAGAAACTTTTCGCTGTAGGTGCCTTAAAGCTCTGGAGCAAAAGTTTTCAAAAGTTTCCAAACTTTCTTCTGGTGCACCACCAATCACAGGAGTACATGTTTAAGTCTCCTAGGACCTCAGTGGAAGACATTTAGAGACTCTCAGGATGTCAAGCAGAGGCCAACATCAATGTCCAGCCCAAGTCCAGTTGCCAACTCATTGTGTGGCTATATCCACAAAGGAGTTTGTCCCACTGACCCCTGGAGTCAAATTCTTTGTCCTGGGTACAAGGGGGAGCAGGCCCAGTCCTTCAGGGCTCCTTTCAGGTCACAGACAGCAGGTCCAGTCCTCCTATATTCTTGCCCTACTGCAAACAATCCAGCAGTGACCCTCACTCTCAAAATCCAAGATGAGGAAACCCTTGTACAGAGCTTTTGTGCCCAACCAGATGAGTGGTGAGGGAAATTCAGCAGTCTCCTTCTCTTTTGCTAATCAAACCAGTTCTGGGGATAGCTTCCATCCCACAGGGTTTGGTGATAGCCTCACTCTGTGGAGAAAGGTTGGGTCTTTCCAGGTGTCACCAAACATTCGTTTGTGACAGTGCAGGGCCCTTTGCAGTACATTAAGTTGCTGTGCCTACCCAAGCTAGTCTTCCTTCTAGTGGAAGAACACATTTCCCCACTTGCAGGCCATTGTCTCTGCTCAGAGGGCAGTTTTCACACCTCTTTCACACCTAATTCAGGCCTAGTACAGGCTGGCCAGTTGCTGGTGGGCTAATGTATATTTGCCGCCAGCCGCTTCAAGAAGAGTAGAGATAACTTTCTAAACTTCACATTTCCCATATATCTAATAAAAAATCAACTTTACCATTTGATTGTGTTTTTTAAATATAAAAATAAGTCTTTGATTGGAGTACATAGCTGGTACAGGTCAAAGGTTATAGAATAAAGTGAATAAACTATACTTTGGCTTTTCCTGTGTGCCAACTACAGCCTGACCAGTGTCAATGTCGTTTTGGGCCTAGTCAGTGTAGGAACATGAGATTTCTATCATCACACATGCCCCACTCCTAAATAATATGCATCATACCTTGTGTGCAGCAAGATGCACTTATGAGTGACTTATTTAATAGGTAAAATCTGGTTTTCCTATTTGTCAAAATGGTGATTGAGACACGTCTGGCCAGCAGGATTCAATCTACTGATATCATGCTACCCAGGGAAGACCTGAAGCCATGTTCCCACTGAGGCTGATGGCACAAAAGGTGCTACAGGCCAAAGGTAGCATTTAACTTTCCATGCCAGTTGTGTATCTCCACACCATATACCATGGCCTTATAGGAAAGTTAATTGAGCCGATCAGGTTTAAGCCAATTTTGACATGTTTAAAGGGTGAGTACAGGAACCTTACTCCTGTTTAGCAGGGGTAAAGTGCACAGAGTTCTAAATACAGCAAAATGAAGTCCAGCGAAAAACCTGAGATAACCACAAGAAAAGGCAGATTTCCTACACCTATAGGTTTAAAAAGGCAGACTGATGCACAAATCAATTCAAGTATACTTTCATTTGTCTGGTGTTTTGGTATGAATGTAAATTCCAGTCAACTTTTGGATGTTAAATAAGGTCCTGTTTTGCAGGGGTTACAGGAGCTGAAGAGGCAGCTGGCTGATCTTCCGTCAATCAATTTAAACCTTTTACTCTACATATGCAGGTGAGAAATGACGCCTCCATACTATTTATACTGTCCAATCCAAATACAAAAGAAACATAAAAACAAGTAATTTATTTTGAAAGAGAAAAGCATGCATCATTAAATATCTGAATAAAATAAAACCGCCAGATAAAGTGCAAAGTAATCCATCCACCCATAAAATGCTTCAGCCCCCCTCCAGACTAGACTAGTTATTTATTCTCTCCTTCTAGATACCTTCAGATTACCTGTGTGTTAGGAGTGCAGACAGACAAGAGGAGTGACACTAACACTAAGTTCTTAGTTCTTGTGAGGCACAAAAGGATAGATGTTCTACTTGTCAATGTTCACTGTTGTAAAAATTATTGGATATGCCTCACCAGCAGATGACACTCACTTTTATTGCTTCCACAGTTGCCAGTCAATTTTTGATGAGATTAATGCTCAAAATTACACTCCCACTGTTTTTAAAAATATTAACCTTCTGTCATAATATGCCTATGTTCCTCTTATATCCAGGGCTCAATATTAGTTGCGTCTTCTTAGAAAATAAATGAAGTTGCAACTGATTTATTCCATGTTAATTTCAATGTAGAATATGCGTTCACACTTGGATGCTTGTTAATATTATAAGTAGCCATAATACAGTAACATACACATATGATAAGATTAGCATTCTAGTACAAATGTTTGCATCCATAGGCATTGAAGAAGAGCTCACTCCTTTGTTTAAATCACAGGCTGTTAATCTTCACAAATTCCTGCTCCTTTACAGACCTCCACCTAGCAAGGCAACATTCCCAGATGCACTTCTAGACACAGTTTCAAACCTGATAACACTACACTTCAACCTATGCGTTCTGGGTGACCTCAACACTTGGTTTTATAAACCAAATATGCTCCATCTGAAAACAATCATCGCTGGCCTAGAAGCGCTGAACCTGTATCAGATCGTCCACGAACCCACACACATCACTGGACACATCCTAGATGTCATTTTTGCAAATATAGAACTAGTTACCTTTCAAGCAATGACTCCAGTCCCATGGTCAGACCACCATTTACTTGCCGTCCAACATGAAACAACACTAAGCAACGCACCTAAAACCATCTTACATGCATCCACCTATTGTTCTTGGAACAAACTCAATTTGGAACTCTTAGAAACACAACTAACATCCAGTAGAGATCTAGAAACAATAAATTCTGTTCAACAACTATATGAGTGGCTACAGGAAGCTTTTGATATCCTGATACCACTAAAAATCACACAATGGAGCAAAAGAAAACAAGCACCTTGGAGAAATACAGAGACAATAGAGATAAAACAAAAAAGTAGAAAGCTGCACCGTGCCAGGCTCAAAACAACCGCCAACCAAGACAAACTTCGCCTACAGAAAATTAACAGATTGTACGAGTCAGCTATTTGGAAAGCGAAGAAAAAATACTATTCAGACAGAATTCAATATGCTAAATGTGCAAATAAAGAATTCTATAAAAATTCTCAATGAATTTCGTAAACCAAATTGCCTAGAAGTAGCTCATCACGTTACTCAAGAGTTCACAGACAAACTAGCAAATCATTACGCAGACAAAGCAGACATGATGGACTTAAAACAGAGACAAAGCATCAGCACTAACCCTTTTCCAAAGCCACAATCCAGGAATACTCTAACCGAGCCTCTCTGTTCCTTCTAACACATTTCACACAATGAATTTATGGATCTGGTCAAAGCAAGCAGGCCTGCCAGCAGTCCTTCTGACCTGTGTCTACCGCAAACCTTCAAGACAATTCTTCTAACAACCTCTGCTGCCACTCCAGTACGGAGAATCATCAACGACTCCTTAACTACTGGAATATTTCCAGAAGAACTCAAAAAGTCATACATACCCTTATTACTGAAGAAAACAAACTTGGACCAGCTGAACCCTGACAACTACAGAGCGATTTAAAATGGACCTTTCCTGGGTGAACTGATAGAAAGAGCAGCTTTTGGGCAGATGTCACATTTCATTGAAGAGAATGCCATACTTTCAGACTTCCAAACAGGATTCCGTCCAGGAAGAGGCACAGAATCTGCCCTCCTTGCCATCTGGGATGACCTGAAGAACACCGTTGATGGCAACAGGGTTGCTACGCTACTTCTCTTGGACCTCTCGGCTGCCTTTGACACAGTTGACATGACACTCTGATACAAAGACTCCACGAAGCCGGCATAGAGGGGATTGCTCTAGACTGGATCACTTCCTACCTTTGCAACAGAACTAATGTCATCCATACCCCACTTTTCTCGTCCAAACCATACTTCACAAAAGCAGGGGTCCCTCAAGGCTCTATTATCTCACCCATGCTTTTCAAATTCTACATGAAGTCATTACCGGCACTGATCAATCAATTTCACCTCACGTGCTATAACTATGCAGATGACATGCAAATACTCCTTCAACTGCAATGCTCCAAAGATATTGGAAACTCAACAATTTTCAGCTGTCTTAGAACTGTGGATCAATGGATGACGTGAAGCCATCTCAAATTGAATGTTTCCAAAACGGAAATTCTATTGTGTGGCAATTGGAAACATTATGACCCACTCGCCTTGTGGCCTGATGATCTGGCAACACCGCCTAAAATATAGAAGGAAGTAAGAAACCTTGGAATGACCATGGACTCCAAGCTATTGATGAATGCCCAAGTGGACAAACCAGCAACATCAAGCTTTGTTACTATAAAAACTCTTCGACCCCCAGCAAGAGCAAGCTTTCTCACTATAAAAACACTGCGGCCCCCATCCCACATTTGGGATTTTCCCTCATTTTCCCCCATTTGGGATTTTCACACAAGGTCCAGGCTACCATTTTCCTTGCTTTGTCCAAACTCGATTACGCCAGTAGCCTCTACCATGGATCACCTTTAACAACCATGAAAAGACTACAACGGATTCAGAACTCGGCTGCCAGATTACTCTTACAAATAAAACTGTGAGACCACATCTCCCCTGCCTTGAAAACCCTGCATTAGTTACTGATTGCCAGAAGATCCATGTTCATGCTGCTTTGTATCACTCACAAAGTGATACATGGAACAGGACCACTCTCCATCAGGAATAAAATCACCAAACACATTCAACAAAGGAATCTCCACACTAGAGTGGAACCTCGCCTCAAAATCCCAAGATACAAGAAAAAATGCGTGGGTGGCACATCCTTCTCTGTTCAAGCAGCCAAACTATGTAACTCTTTACCCCCCCAACATAAGATCCACAGATAACCACCTTATCTTCAGAAAACTACTCAAGAATTGGCTCTTCCCCACATAACCACCATACACAAACAGATAAATATACTGCATCTCTCTGTATATAAGCATGTCTTTGTACTATAGATATGTACCTATATTTGGGTATTGCTTTGTATAAACGTGAAGAATACTTATGTTTAAAAATGTTTTTTATTATATATAGATATTCATTAGTTCTGCTTAACAAATGTATATATTACTGATAGTTACATTATTCTATGTTATTAACATGCATAGAAGTGACTGCATAAATACCTAAATCTTTTTATCATAACTATTTATCTACAATTGCTTCACTATTGATTTACAAAACAAATATATATGTATATAAAAATAAATAAAATTAATTTGAAGTACAACAACATTTGAAAGCCAGAGTTTATTTAATGCATCTTTGATTTACATATACTACCTTCTTTTATGTATCTATATACCTTCCATGTACTTATGGATCGATATCATTATTACTTTTGGATCTATATATGTATTACTTTTACTTATTTATTACTTTTCTTCTAACTCAGCATATCCAATGCCCTACCCTATATCGCTCTCAATATATCCTCTAGCTCAACTCTCTGACTCATCTCAAACCTCTTTCTACTACTCTTTCCAATGCACTAGCCTATTTCTCACCCTATACCTCTATCAATATATGCATTACCTCCACTCTCTCATTCATCCCAAACCCAATACCACTACTATGGTCCCCAAAATAACCCTTCCGAGACTGTTCCTTAATCCACCCCTCCTTGCATCATCTAATACTTCTTTCTTACTATTCCGATCCCCCAAAACAAGCCTTTCTAAACCCCCCCTCTGACTCTTCCCCCTCCACCTCCCTTTTACTCATCCCCTTCCACCTCCCTTTTACTCATCCCAAGCCTCCTCCTATTGCTATGAGCTCCCAAAAAATCGAAATCCTTCCCTTTTATCCCTTCTATCCCTCCATTATCATTTTCTATCCAAATAACAGACTAACATATCCACCACTCAAATGAATTTCATATTTCACTATACTAATTCACCACTAATCCTTTATGGGTTCAGGAGAAGCGTGCTACTCGCCAAAAAAGCACTTCAACACCTCATCAGGGGTAGAAAGGGCTATACAACTGCAAACCTTTTTACCTCTTCTACCCTTTCCCTATCCTTCTCAATCTAAATAACTAACATATCCACCACTCAAATTACTTTCATATTTCAATATACTAATTTACCACTAACACTGTATAGGTTCTAGAGTAGCCTGCTACTCGCCGAAAAAAAGCATGTCAACCCCCCATCAGGGGCAGCAAGCACTATATACATCCAAACTCTTTACCTTCTCTATCCCTCCACTGTCCTTCGCAACCCAAATAACTGACTAACTTATCCACCACTCAAATTACTTCCCTATTTTCGCTATACTAATTCACCACTAATCCTTTCTGGGTCCTGAAGTAGCATGCTACTCCCCAAAAAAGCGCTTCAACACCACATCAAGGGTAGCAAGCGCTATATAAATGCAAACCTTTTTGTTATATTAAAGCATGAAACACGAGACACGAGGTGAGAAGTGACTCTGTTTATTCTGATCATCCGCTCTCCTAAGTGACACAACAACTCATTGCCAACATTCTAAGGTGAGCTCTCTGTCCAGCCGTACCAAACAGGGCAGGCAGGGAGGGGGGCACGGACTGTACCATCATGGGAGAATATTAACATACGGGATTACAACACTTTTTTCCCTCTTCTATCCCTCCACTATCCTTCTCAATCCAAATAACTGACTAACATATCCACCACTCAAATTACTTTCATATTTTCACTATACCAATTCACCACTAATCCTTTCATGGATCCCGGAGTGGCATGCTACTCGGCGAAAAAGCACTTCAATGCCTCGTCAGGGGTAGTACGCGCTATATAAATGCAATTACAGCACAATACAATACATATATTGACCTGACAGCATAGAGAGTTACTCAAAAGAATAACTACTTTCTGGACTTTTAAAAAATAAATATCGAGAGAAAACCACTTTGATTTCCACTTGTATTTATGTGTAAAAATCAGTAAAAACTGGTTTTTACACATATAATAAAATATTTGTCCTATTGTAGTGTACCATATTGATAGCGTTGCTGAGACAGCTGAAGTCTCTTTTTATTGCAGTCTCGCTGCAAATGGCTTCAGCTACCTGTGTTCAGTGCTACATAGAGTGGGCTTTGGGTCAGCCCTTGCTCATGACTGGATGGCTTTTCTTCCTTCTGATTTGATGGCTTTCCTCCATAGTCATGTTTGTCCAGCCCTAGGAACATGTCTGCTATACCCTGGTTTTTGATTGGATGAGCTGTAAACTTTCACTGCTGACATTGGGAAACTATTTTTTTTGCAACTTACAATTTATGATTTGGTACTACATTAGAGTGAATATCCTGCTTCTTCCCCTCTCTCTTTCTTGAGCTTTTGTGCTTTTTTCTATCACCCTTGCTATCTTGTAACCACCCCAGTTATGTACTTTCTCTCTTCCCCTCTAACACCGAGTGCTGCTGCAGCTCATTAAAGTGTTCTCTCTGTTCCTCTGCTGCCAATCTCTTCCCTCTACCACCTCTTTCCCACAGCCCCTCTCCGCTGCTAACTACTTTGCCAATGTCAGCTGCTTTTAAATTTGAGATGGCATTGGTAAAGAAAATAGTTGAGTCTAACAATCTTGGAATTGTATTTTCTTCTTTGGCCTTCATGTTGTATCTATGCGCAAAGCGGTAATCATGTTGAAAGTACACAAAACAACATTTGGCCATCAAGGAATGTAATTTTTTTATACTTCCAAAATGGCCACCATGTTACATCATGCTACATTGCATCACGCAATACGTAAGCCATCACAGAAGTATAAAACAAAAAGCTTACCAAGAGGGACGAACATTACTTTCTATACTTTCAAGATGACCACCACATTGCCTCCACACCAACTGTGACTGCCATTACAATGTAAAGATGGCCCCGCACTGCTATTGGCTATGCCAATGTGGGTGCAATTTTTAAATCATAGGCAAAGCCAAAATTGGCGAGCCAACAGCATTGACAAATCTAGTCAAATTGCTGTTGCCAGAACTTGTTAAATGCTTGATTTGAAGCATACAATGAATTCTATGTCTTCATGCAATTGTATAAAGAAAGGGAGTACAGAGTAAATAATCATTCTTTTTGTGAAACTGACTGCATGTGTTAATGAATGATAAAAATAGGACTACAATTGCAATTCTGAAGATGCTTTGTACATTGATAGGTAATTTGAAATTCCCTTGAAGACATTTTGATACTGCATTTAAGAGGATGAGGTTACACATTGGGAAGCAAGCATAGTTATCGTTTGATGACCGGGACAGAAAAATGTGTAGCTGGATCCAAAACCAGAAAGTCTGCCACCATAAAACAGGCTTTATTTTCTATAGCAGGCTGAGTCCCGGGCTTCCCTACAGAAATGATGGGAGAGGGTAATTAATCAAGATAATTCAAATCAATGAGAAATATGTTAGATTTATCGGCCTTTGGGTGGTCTTTCCCCATACTTTTTGCCTACTTATATCCATTTAATGTGCTGAAACTCGGTTTTGTTGGCCTTAGGACTTTGTGCACTTTACCACTGATAAGCAGTGGTTAAGTGTTTTTGTTCTCTCCTCTAACAAAGGTTTCATTGGCTTATACCCAATTGGCATATTTAATTTATTTAAAAGTCTATTGTAGAGTGGTATACCAAATACCCAGGGTCTGTAAATTAAATGCTCCTAGTGGGCCTGGAAAAACAACAGTTGATGGACAGAATGCTCAACAATGTCATGCATTCACCCCAGTACAGAGATCTGGGCCTAAATCCATTGTTATTTTGCTCACCACGCCATATGCAAATCAGTCTTGACCCTGTGCCTTATGGAAACAGTCCAGCCCGAACTGCCAAGCCATGTCTTCCCTGGACCGGAATCAAGCATCCTAGGACCCGTTTCGGGGTTTCACCCCTCTTCAGCCAGGATAGCTTGATTTCAGTGGCATGGAGAGCACGGGACTCACGTCTGAGCATACCTGTCCCACTCGGGGTGACAAATGCAAAAACAACAGTTGTTGGACAGAATGCAGAACAATGTCATACATTCACCCCAGTACAGAGATCTGGGCCTAAATCCATTGTTATTTTGCTCACCACGCCACCCCAGTTCAGACATGGCCATATGCAAATCAGTCTTGACCCTGTGCCTCATGGGAACAGTCCAGCCCGAACTGCCAAGCCATGTCTTCCCTGGACCGGAATCAAGCATCCTAGGACTGGTTTCGGGGTTTCACCCCTCTTCAGCCAGGATAGCTTGATTCCAGTGGCATGGAGAGCACAGGACTCACGTCTGAGCATACCCGTCCCACTCGGGGTCACAAATGCAAAAACAACAGTTGATGGACAGAATGCAGAACAATGTCATACATTCACCCCAGTACAGAGATCTGGGCCTAAATCCATCGTTATTGTGCTCACCACGCCACCCCAGTTCAGACATGGCCATATGCAAATCAGTCTTGACCCTGTGCCTCATGAGAACAGTCCAGCCCGAACTGCCAAGCCATGTCTTCCCTGGACCGGAATCAAGCATCCTAGGACCGGTTTCGGGGTTTCACCCCTCTTCAGCCAGGATAGCTTGATTCCAGTGGCATAGAGAGCACGGGACTTACGTCTGAGCATACCCGTCCCACTCGGGGTGACAAATGCAAAAACAACAGTTGATGGACAGAATGCAGAACAATGTCATACATTCACCCCAGTACAGAGATCTGGGCCTAAATCCATCGTTATTTTGCTCACCACGCCACCCCAGTTCAGACATGGCCATATGCAAATCAGTCTTGACCCTGTGCCTCATGGGAACAGTCCAGCCTGAACTGCCAAGCCATGTCTTCCCTGGACCGAAATCAAGCATCCTAGAACCGGTTTCGGGGTTTCACCCCTCTTCAGCCAGGATAGCTTAATGCCAGTGGCATGGAGAGCACGGGACTCACGTCTGAGCATACCCGTCCCACTCGGGGTGACAAATGCAAAAACAACAGTTGATGGACAGAATGCAGAGCAATGTCATACATTCACCCCAGTACAGAGATCTGGGCCTGGTGCATTTACTGTGGTAGCTATGTCATATTTGACATCTATGGAATTGTAATGATGAATCCTCTTTAATGGCAAAGTCAGATTTTTCCCTACAATTTTGAAAATGCCACTTTTAGAAAGTTGGCTTTTTCCTGCCTGTAGTTTTTTGTGCCTGCAGCCTGACTTGGGTCACATGACTGAATGTAGCTGACAGTTAGACATTGTGAGTTCCTCCCAGATAGTGACACAATAGAAGGATTATCTGTGCCTCAATGGGCAATCTGCTGGTAGGATGGGGGCGGAGCTGAGCACAGCCCCACTTGCAACTGACCAGGGTGTGCTCGACCTTCACACACAGGGTCTAACAACCCCACATAGTCACTGCAGCCAGCTTGGAGACAGGGCAGGGGAGGAAGGAAATTCCATGCACTTCAAGGAAACTTTCTGGAAGCTTCTCCCACCTTCCAGAAGAATGGCCCAGGGTATAAAAATAGGACCTTCGGACTTACTCTTCAGCTCCCTACTGGACCTGCTGAAGGGCTCTAAATGGACTGCATTCTGCTGTGACCTGCAGGGCACTCTGCAAGACTGCTGCTGTATATAGATGGACTGCTCTGCTTTGCTGTCTAATGCCTTCCTTGAACTCTAAGAGACTAGCCCTGCTTTTGATCCCTGCATCTTCACCAGCACCCAGCACTATCAGAGTGACTCCAAGGGCTAGTTTGATGGCCTCCTGTGAAAGGGGCACAAAATGCTCCTACTATCCTGAAACAACACCTAGATCCAGCCTGAGTGAGTTTTGAACACCCAAGAGGTGTCCCACCTGGCTTGGACCTTTGGTTGTCGTGCTAAGGGTGCCCAGTTGGCCAAATCTCAAAACTGAGGTCTTAGAAACATTTTGCCCCAAAACTGCTCTCAGACCCAGGTGGAGACCGGCACCAACCTGCTCGCTTATTTGCCTGAGGTGCATCACTGGTTGGATTTACTTTGCGGCTTCTCCTGCTACATTATTTTCCACAGCAGCAAATCTTTTTCAGTGGTCCTTTGCCAAAGTGGTATCCGATCTTGTGGAACTGTCTTTGGTTACAGCCCTCTGCCTCGTCCTGCTGAGGCTTTTAGACTTCCATTTTGGCGAGTAAGTTAGACCATAGAAATCTTCACCGCTGGTTTGACCCAAGGCCATTCAACGATGATGTTCCCTTCTTGCACACCTCCTGCAGCGCTAAACTTTACTTTCTCAGACACATTTTGAAGAATTTCTTCTAAATCCGAAGGGAAGAGCAGACCGGGCCCAATCCACTTTTCGTCACGGTTGGCTATATTTTTCGACTTTGACCCGCTCTCGCACAAATTGATGTCTATGGTTGGCGCTTTGATCTTTTAGGAAGGTAGCTTTTAGTAAAAACTTTTAAAATTCATAGCTTCGGTTCTACTTATTGGATGTTTGTTATTTTGGTGAAAAATAACGTGTTAAAAGTTACTCTATTTATCTAAATTTGTCTGGGATTTTTCTAGTGATGTGCTTTCACTTTATTACTGTTTGTGTGTTGCATAAATACTTTACACTTTTCCTCAAAGTTAAGCCTTACTGCTTTTTGTGCCAAATTACCTAGGGTTAAGCAAAGTTTAATTTGGTGACTTTTTCTGGTTCACCCTGCAAGGGATTGTGCTTGTTGCTTGAGCAGGGCTCACACCCCAGTCCGCCAACAACCCAATTTCTCACAAAATAAAATAATGATGATACAAATTCATTAATTAGAAAGAAATAATGCATTAAGGCAATGCAATAAAAAGTAAGAATATTTAATCTACTGATAACCTTTATTAGCAAACTGGGAGAAGAGACCAAGAAAAGAAGAAAGGGTGCCTATGGGGATGCTGAACATGCAAAAACATTTTAAGTGGTAAGGTCACTTTTATTGCAAGATAAAATGTTGACTCAGATCGAAAGGTGAAATCTAGTGAAAGGAATACATTCTTATTGAAGTACTACTATCAAAGAACGGAAGGCAGTATTTTGGCATATGTGCTACAGAGATCCGAACAGAATGAGCTCCTGTCTGTGATAACTGACCCTGTATTAGGCAGCCTGAAAATCCTTACTACTCCTTGTGTTGTCTTTAGCGAGGCGTATTGTGGATTACCACGAATACAGAGGGGCTTGGAGCTTGCCCATTTCTTACAATTGGTTGGCGTTCCTTGTCACTCTTATTTGCATACTTCTTTTTAGTGCCCCAGCTTCTCAATCTTGTGTTTGTCCCTCCCATGGAGCATTGCCTCTTTACCATTACTTTATTTGGCTGGCATCATTGCTTCTGTTGCTTGCTTTTCAAGCACTACTTTTTAGGTCTCGCCTGACTCAGCGCATGCGCTGGTCTGGCGAGACTTATTGAGAGGGCTCCAAAAAGTGCTACCAGGCCAGCCTAGAGCTACAGTGCTTTTACCGCGATTACTTTCACTTTCGCCGCCGCTTGGCATAGCCAATAGGTCTCGCTTTTGGAACCTTATAAGTGTTTAGTTATGCAACTGTTGCATGGCTAAACACTTATAAGGTCCCAAAGGCGAGACCTATTGGCTATGCCAATGCTTGTTTTCTTTTGTGTTGAGCACCCCATGGGAGTGCATGTATTTTTGAGGTGTCCCTCACGTAGTTCTCTCCCCCTGCGCTGCTCTCTGTCTCCTACCTCCTTCCATGTTGCGTTCACCGGTGTGCTTCTCCACCTTGCCTCCCCCATCCTGCGCCCTCCACCTGGTTGCTAAACCCCATGTTGCTTTCGTATCCGTGCCCCTTCTCCCCCCATGTTGCTTTCATGTTGGTCATCCTAACAGCCCCTGTGTTGCTTCGGCATTCCTCTGTGCTGCTTTGAATCCTCCATTGCTTCCGTTCACCCCCTTGTTGCTTCCGTTCCCCCACCTCACTTTAATCACTTTAAAAAATGCTTTTGCAAGTTTTATTTTGTTTTTAGTTGCTGATTAAACACGGATAGGTAACTAAAAAGAAAATAAAGCACCTGCTACAAAATTACAGTGGATGTTCGCATGAAAGGCTTTTTTTAATTTTTCTTTTAACTTTAGCCACACCGCACAGCAATGAGGATGCAGTTCACTGTGGCTAAAACCCATTGGCAAAGTAAATAGGTCCCAATGTCGTGACCCATTTGCTTTGCCCATGCTTGTTCAGTGTGCTGCTACTCAGTATGCTGGGGGAGGGCACTTACTGGTTCCACCCCCACTTTATGAATTAAGGTGAGAGGATGAAAGGGCTTTCACAAAGTTGGATCTGAGTAGAAGAATGGATTATGAAAGATGTATGTCTGACTGCAAATATTGGTAACTGTGTTGATCGACTAGATAGTAGCTATTGCCTTCATGTGTTGTTGTACGTTTTATTTATGTAGGTGGTGTAGAAGTAAGGAAAAAAGGCCCTCTGGCTAGGTCATGGCAGTGAATAAAGATGGCTGCTGGTGCCAACGATGATTACTTCCTCTTCTGTCTGAATGGCTGCTAAGAACCAGCTTCCTAGTCTGGATTCTGCCAATGTGCATCTGTCTCCACCTCCCATCCATGCTCTTTTTCCAACATTGGCCAACATTTTCTAGTTTTGATGCACCAGTTCCTGATAGTCACCAGAGGATGCAAAGTTTGTGTGGAAAGACTTTGTTGTCCACCTCATTGCTGGGCACTCTTCCATGATTGTGTGATTGTATTTGGTAGAGTAGGCTCAGGTGGCTTAGGGCAAGACCAAACCCATACCAACTCATTGGTTCATGGGAGTCGGCGATGCCAGGTCAGGGATCTTCCATTTGTGGGTGGGGGAAGGGAGTGGGAGCCTACATTCATGATATAATTAGCATGGAAGAGCAGGAAGTACTGAGACTGTTGTTCCTAGAGCATAAAGGTGGTGGATCAAAAGAAGGTCTGCTTGGGCCCTAGTGCTTGTCTGTGTTCAGTGGCGTAAAAGGGTGCCATGTGCAAGCAAGGAAACTGGACATCTCTGCACCTTGGTTGGGCAGTAAAAGACAACCATTAGTGGGATGATGTATGTCCCTCATGAACGTGGGTCCTGGTACCACTGCACCTGCTTCATTAACAACAGCTGCTCCCCTGCATGTGTCCGCACCCTGTTAGCTTAGGGAATTTGTGCTCTGCAAATTGTCTCTGGTAACCTGGTTTCCAAATCTGGCACTTGCGAATGCAGATTCATAGCTGGAGGTGTGCATTCACTTGAGGACACCCATCTCTACATTTGCAGCTGGCTGAAAGGATTGGCCTAAAGAAACCTGTCTCTTGAATATTGTTGAGCCCGCTAATTCTTGCTACCACCCTCTTCGCACTGTCCTAGATTTATACATCTGGCACAATGCAAAGAATTGTGTTGGTCACATTGCTGTTCAAACCAATGCCGCAGAATTTTATGAAAGCAAATCAGCTACCCATAAATAATATACACAACGCTCTTTGAAAATTAAGGAAGTAAAGCTGTCTGCCCATTTTGGCTGAGGAATCTGAAGGTTGAACCTGCTAAGGCACGTAAAGGAGCTGATTTTGCCAGTCATATTACAAGCAGCCGCATTGGGTGGACCAGTGGCGTAGGAAGGGGGGTGCAGTGGCTGCGGGCCGCCCCGGGTGTCATCACTGAGGGGGTGACAAAATGGCAAAACTATGTGTTTTAAACACATATTTTTGCCATTTTGTCAAGCCGGGGGTGACAAGAAAGTAACCACACCGGGTACCCCCTGACCTTGCTACGCCACTGGGGTGGGTCCCTAGGTAGACAATTTTTGTTTTCATCCCTGCTTTGCAAGCTTATTCTTGGCAGTGATGAAAAGCAGTTCATGTGTGGTTAATAGAAAGTGCCGAACTCTGGTAGGTGTAGTGGAAACAATACCCCAGTGAGCACCACTTTTGGTGACTTATCCCCGCCACCTGTAGTTGTTACAAGTGTGCCCGCTAGGGTGACCACCCGTCTGTAAATTTCACAGACCGTCCATTATTTGGGTGTTGGGTGCATTTTCCGTGATGATCCCTTTTTCGCAGTGCCGTTCCTAGGATGTTTGGGGACCTGGGCAAAACGAAAGATACGAGCCCCCCCCCCTAATCTGCACGTGATGTGTCATCACAGGAAGTAACATCATAGGAAGTGATACAATAGGACAATTCATATTTTTTTTGCATTGTTGAAGTGACTTGAAAAACGCAATTTCTCTGGATAGAAATCAGCAGCATGGATAAAACTCAAATACCGCAAGTAAATCAAGTTCATATATTTTAAAGTTCTGTTAGTGGATTACAGTAGTCAAACTGGATTTGGAAACGCTTGGCGCAGCTCTCACGATATTATCGCCGCTTTTGCATCCGTTTTCGGGCGAAAAGCAGCGATAATATTATTGCTTCTTTTACATGGACACACTAACGCGTGTTTCCTTGTTTTAGCGCCCGTTGTCAGCACGCCTCGCATCGCATCGTTAATGAGATGCAAAGGAGGAGTGCCTGGTAATACTCCATGGGAAGATATTGCTAAACCAGCATCGTGATATTTACAAGGACCCCAAATCCGGCGTAGCGATAATCTTAATGGCGCTAACGCGCCCTTAGCTCTGGATTTAAACGTCTGTTAAAATTCAGACTAGGGTATATTTTACATGGGATGTGGATTATGTGGTTACGACCACATGCTCGTATCAGCAATGTTTTCGCTGTTTTTGGGTGAACATCGCTGGTTTTCCAGCGATGTTTGCCCATTTTTTCGCAAACGCTGGAATATTTATCATCTAGGTTATACACGTTGTAAATCAGAGAAAATCAGAGAAAGATGCACGGATCAAAACTTTGGCCACTGAGTAGATATCGACCTGCACGTGGGATGTCAAAGAACCAGTGGGATCAACCACTCATCCCACAGAAGCACTCTTCCTTTTCTGTATTATGAGGATGGTCCAGAAGATATGGAGAATGTCTGGAGGCGTCTGGAGGCATCTGGAGGAACTGCAGTAAGAATGGATGATCTGAGAGTCTTGGAGTCCCTGTGCTTCACCAATGGTGGTGTCCTCAAGGAAAAATAGTGAAAATACCCAGTAACCATCATCGTCCTCAAGGACCCGGACATGCTAGTTGTGTCAGCAGGATTCATCTACAGACAGACATAAAAGTCTACCAAAGGAGTATGCTTCCCAGGAATACAGAGAGAAGGCACCGAAGTCACTGCATGATGATAATGGTCAACTTGGATATGAAAAAAAACTGTACCTGGTCTGAAGATGGTTATGCTAGCGCCCTCTAGTGGGAATGTTGATAAACAATTCTGTAGGTGAGTGTGTTGCATTTCAAGGAAGACATAGACTTAGCGTAAGAATGCAGCAGAAATTCACGATATTCAGCCATGCTCCCTGCCGGCATGGAGTTTGTAACTTGCTTAAGAAATGAAAGACATTGATAAGTAGCGTCATCATCACAGACCACTTAACCTGGTAAACACTGGGTAATCTTTGCAAAGATAAGAGGAGTTCCACTGCCATAAAAAGTCTCATGGAACGATTTTTGCCTACTGTGGCTGACCAGCACAACTGCACGAAGATTGGGGCAGGGAGTGCGAAAGCAAATTGATTAAGGAAATACCTGACCTGATATGTGTGAAGAGAACCAGAACTACCCTCATGCACAGGCTTAAGCGCAGGCGGAAATCTTCAACAGAACTGGCTTAGTCATGCTGGGCACATTTAAGGGATGTCAAAAACTTGTATGGAGCCAGTGTGGGACCACCCTACTGCATACTTGCAACTGCATGAGAAGTGATATCACTGGGTTTTTTATACACTACCTTATAATTGCGAGGAAACATACTCGTGAATATTTGCGTTGGCTTCATTTGGAATGCTGGTGGTCTTCGAACATATGTGTAATGTGCTAAAAATATATAATCTTCTGACAGTAGTTTGTCCACTATGTAGAGCTGTCTTTCTCTTATTCCTTGAAAATAAAATGTAGTGCATTGAACTGCAGAGCAATATGTTTTCTACAGGTTGGGCTAAATTGGTGGTTTAGGGAAGGGTGATAGTAAGAGGGAGAGGAAATGGAGTGGTTCCTAACATATTTAAGGCCCTTTACCTCGTTGTGTATGAGATACAGATCCTGTAAGCCAGTGCCACAGCCAGACTTGTGATCCTCATCATTAGTGCGGCCCCAGCAGCCAAGCTCATCGCATGCAATGCCAGCAGGATGTGCCCAGCATATTACACTCCTAAGAGGGGGGTAATATGCCCGTGTCCATCACTTCAGAGAGGGAAGGACCTCTCCCATCTAGCACGAATCCTACTTACAGCGGTGGCTCCTCAGTTATGGCGGAGGAGCATTGCCCCACCCGCTGCCAGCGCACACACATTCATAAAGTGGTAAAAAAATAAAATGTTATCATGTGTGGCAGGCTTGCGCTGCTACAGTGTGAGGGCAGGGGTGGGCCTGATTAGTGCAATTGCACTATTACATTAGCCGCCTGCCAGTGCCCATGATAGAATGGCCTGCTGTCTACAGCCCACCAATCTGATCTGCGCACTTCAGAGCCTGCAATCCCAAGGCTGAGGAACAGCCGAGGAATTCCAGCCGCAGGCCCCCAGCCTCAAAATGAGTGCTGGGTTAGCCTGCACCAACCAATCACTCCAGGATTGGTTGGATTCATGTGGCAAAAGGGAGTAAATCACTCCCTTTCGGCCAGACCCTGTGGCCAGCAACATATTTCTGGTGAGTTTTTTTAGGCATTGCGCCCCACCAGATGTTAATGTTACAGATCGGTACTGCCTACTTATATGTATGGAGGGCGGAGGCAACTAGCACCAAGCTTATCCGACATACTACTGTGTCCATGACCATCAGGGCAGACCATGGTGAAGTGACAGTTCCAGCACTTGCTTGTTCCCACAATATGTGGCTTATTAAGGGGCTGTATTTCTGGGCTCCAAGACAGGTTGAGCCTCATTACAGTCAAATCCTCTAAGCACCAACACCAAGCCAGGGCACCAGGTGATTGCCCCCTGTCAGCTCTAGTCAAGGAATGCAGTAATGGCGGATATATCCTAAATATTAATTGGGGCTCTGAAGCACAGGCCACACTTGGGATGCAAACCTGAAGGCACCAGGGACCTCCTTTGTGGAGGTGGGATAGCACAGCCTGATAGGGCAGGCTGCGGGAGGTCAGTTTACCTGCTTCAATATTAGTTTGCCAAAGTCTTTGTAATGGTAATGAAGAGAAGAGTGGTGCCAGGGCACCACATGTTTCTATAGTCTGGTGAAATCACAAGGACAGACCAGAGAGGGGGTTGTGCTCTCAGAGGTAAACAACATACTAATTATTTTGAGCTTTTCTTACCACTCAGTGATTGGCTGGGTCGATCTTACAGACACTCTGTTGAGTGATAGGTGCATTCTCCTCAAAGGGCTGTGGAGAGTTCTGAGGAGAGAGAAGTGAGTTCTTGGAGAGAAAAGAACCCGTCGCTGTGATTTTTCTCCAGTCGTCTGGGTCCCTCTTGGCCTACTGCTGATGGCACCTGGAAAGAGGCATTTTTCTTAGTGCGCAGTGAGGTTTCTGCAACTTTGCACCCTGCCCACTGGAAGGCCAATGGCTTGTGTGCCTCCAGTTTTGGGATGTATGTCCAGTGTTTTCTTTTTCAAGGATCATCCTACTGGCCAATATTTGTAGTTTAGACCAAATGTAATCTCAATCAAATATTTTTCCTTTCTCATTTGAGAGATCCTGAGAGCAGGAGTGCCATGGAGATTAGTCATATGTCCTTCTGGGGATGTAGCTAAAGCTTCTGGATGCAGATTGAACTGTTTTAGGTATTATCTCGTGCTATCTCTGATGAGGTTGCCATCTGGGGTCAAACTTGGTTTATGTGAATTGAAATGTTGGAGGTTAAATACTATTTTCCAGTGGTTTTGAAAGGGCAGTGACCTACTGCTGTGGCAATGAGCCCCATGGTTAGACTTTAAGGCATCTTATCTGCCACAAAATCGTTTTTAATGTGACAGGTTGCTGGGATTGCACTCAGCCTGCCGCAACCACTGCTTCATCATTGTTGAGAAGGGTTGAGTTCATTACTCTCAAACTCCTCCTTTCTCACTGCAGGCGTTTTCCATCAGCACGGAGGACAACCTAGGCTGCTTGTAGATCTGGCGAAATATCCATCCCACTGCCTGGTCTCATGACATGCCACCAGCACCATCTTCACTTTTTTGCTGCTGCATGCATTGCCACCCTTTAACTTCAGCAAGTCAATGAGTACTGCACCACTATACGACAGTATCACACCCTACGTGGCTTCATCTTCCTGCATTACTCTTGGAGCACTATGTGGATGGTCTTTTTTGACCATACTGTGATCTTTGGCATAGGTTCCTTGATGTTTAGCAGTTAATGCCAACACCATTATGTTCATATATTGTTCTTCATTTTTCCCAACGCAGATTATAAATGGCTTCTTTCTAATTTTAACGGCTAAGAGTGTTCATTCGCATGTGTTGTGTGTATTACTTTACTTGGCGTAACATTTGCAATTATTCCACCAGGTACCCGGGGCCAGGTGTTGTTTAATGACCTGCTTATCCCTGTTTCGCACATATCCCATCTCTCACAGTGTTTGTAGCCACTTGGTGGACACCCCTAAACACTGAGTGACATGTGATGGCTGGGTTGCCCATTCACACAACTCACTCACTGCAGCAGGCCTTTAATAGCCGGTATAGCCCGCTACGGCGGGCTATAAGGCTATATTAGAACATTGGAATGTTGGGAGCTCCATTGAAAACAATGGAGTGCTCCGGGCTTATAATGGCTGGTATAAGCCCGGAGCTCCAACATTCCAATGTGTCTTTGTTCACAGCTCTGGCTGTGAACAAAGACTTCAGGGAGCCTGAGGGGATATGAATCCCCTCGCGCTCCCTGAAGGCTTTGTTTTGTTAGAACATTCTGCCCTCTAGTGGCAGAATGTTCTAATAGCCTTATAGCCCTTCGTAGCAGGGCTATGCCGGCTTTTAAAGTCCTTCTGCTTTGTTAAAGTCCCTCGCCTTCGGCTCGGGCCTTTAACGCTGCAGCGGGCCTTTAACAGCCGGTATAGCCCGCTACGGCGGGCTATAAGGCTATATTATATATTAGGACTACAAATATATATCGTTAGAAACCAATCATAAAAGGACCTACCTCAAGTTTCAAGGATACGTTTATTGAAAAAAGGATAAATAAATAACAGGACCTACCTATTTGTGAGTGGTTTGAAAAGAATTGCTTTAGTAAGCTGCTGAAAGAAGGAAAGGGCTATTAGGATATTGATTGTAATACTATAGCCTTATAGCCCGTCGTAGCGGGCTATACCAGCTATTAAAGTGCCGCTGCAGCGTTAAAGGCCCGAGCCGAAGGCGAGGGACTTTAACAAAGCAGTGGGACTTTAATTGCGGTATAGCCCTGCTACGAAGGGCTATAAGGCTATTAGAACATTCTGCCACTAGAGGGCAGAATGTTCTAACAAATAAAACAAAGCCTTCAGGGAGCGTGAGGGGATTGAAATCCCCTCGGGCTCCCTGAAGCCTTTGTTCACAGCCAGAGCTGTGAACAAAGAAGCATTGGAATGTTGGAGCTCCGGGCTTATACCAGCCATTATAAGCCCGGAGCACTCCATTGTTTTCAATGGAGCTACCAACATTCCAATGTTCTAATAAACACTTCCGGAGCATTGCTAACACTCAGAAGCTGAGAGAACAATCAAGGGGCGTTCTCTGGACAATCACAAGGAAATGCACTTGAATGAAAATGTAAAAATATCTTATCTTAAGTATTTTTTTTATAACTTTTGGTGGGACATATTGATTCTTCCCAAAGCACTGATGAGATAATCTGAGGAACTAAAACATGAATGCAAAGATCTGATTCATTGCCTTTACTGAAATATGTCATATTTAACCGAGCAGATTAAAACCCATAACAGTTTGTGCTTGGAAACTGAAAGATGAGAAAGTTTGAGATTGATCAAGAAGATTAAATACCGGAGAGAGGCGCCATTGACTACTGTGAAACATCTCATGTTTTGAAGAACTGGCGTACCCCCTAGTGCGTGTCAATGTGATTAAGAAGCAACTCTTTATGTTAACACTGTCTACTGATGGACCGTTTCCAGAACCCGAGGGAGTTATCCATGGAGTGTGACATGTTGAAAGGCATCAGGACGTAAACATGAGTTGTGGTCCAAGATTGTTGGAGGCGCCGTTTTTGATATGTGGATATTTTGGTTGCTGAGCATCTGCTTCTTGTTTTTGATGGCATCACCTTAACATAAATGTATTGTATTCAGGCCCTGTGAAATTCTATGATTACTCCATTCGGGCATTAAAAAGATGCGCATCTTACCCAAATGGTGTTAATATCCCCATTGGATGGATGGTGGGAAAGCTCTTTCGTCTACAGTGTGAGACAGAAAGCCTGCATTCCTAAATATATTTTAAATAGGATAGAAACAATATTATTCTTTCTCATCAAAAGGTTTTGCTTCACAGCCTGTACCTGCTTATAATGCTGAAATAGCGTTTATGCCAAGAAAATACCCAATCTTAGAGCATCTCGTTTTTAACAAATATGTAATGTAAAATAACTCTGTACAGAGTTGTTTCTTATTTAAAATGGGTGCTTCCTGGGCTCCACACGTTGAACAAAGATTTAACCAGACACTAAGCTCCAACAGAGATTTTTTTTAAACACAGCTGATTGAAATAGGCTCCACATTTAGTACTAGAAATGTGTACATGTCTATGTACTTTTCCAGTTTATTAAAGACAACATTGCATATTTTACATAAACCGTTTTACCTTTACATCACAAAAGACAGCATTAGAACTTGTGCATTTCTGTACGTTCCTGCACAATAAAACATTCAGTGTTTGTGAACAGACACTTGGCAAACGATGACAGTCAAATTGTTCCTTCTGCTTAGACTTTTCCCTGGACTGCACATGTGGTGCGGAAGTGGAGAATTCACAACAATTCTGCAGGAGAATGGCCAAGTCACTCCTCATGCGGCCTCAGTATCTACATTTACATCACTCAGACAGCAGTGGGAGCTCCTCCGCTAAGGCGGAGGAGCGTCGCCCCACTGCTTTGTTGCAGTGAAACAAAGGGAAAATAAAATGATACTTGCCTTATTATCATTTTACTTAGGCAGCACCCTCCTAAGTGCGCAATGACTAAAGTTACAGGTTGTTGTAAGAAACTTTATTAGAACATTGGAATGTTGGGAGCTCAATTGAAAACAATGGAGTGCTCCGGGCTTATAATGGCTGGTATAAGCCCGGAGCTCCAACATTCCAATGTGTCTTTGTTCACAGCTCTGAACAAAGACTTCAGGGAGCCTGAGGGGATATGAATCCCCTCGCGCTCCCTGAAGGCTTTGTTTTGTTAGAACATTCTGCCCTCTAGTGGCAGAATGTTCTAATAGCCTTATAGCCCTTCATAGCAGGGCTATGCCGGCTTTTAAAGTCCCTCTGCTTTGTTAAAGTCCCTCGCCTTCGGCTCGGGCCTTTAACGCTGCAGCGGGCCTTTAACAGCCGGTATAGCCCGCTACGGCGGGCTATAAGGCTATATTAAAGTTTCTTACAACAACCTGTAACTTTATGAAGACAATGTTTTGACTCCAGTTGCTGAATAGGTAGTGTCTCCCCCAGGTCTTGAAACCTTAGAAACCCCGTCCAATCCACCACTGTGGCAATATTAGCAGAGGCCTCGACTGTTGTATTGTAATTGTATTTTATGCCTGAAGGGGCGCTGGAGTGCTTGTACTCATATAAGGGCTCAAGACAGAAAATGAATCAACAGTGTTTACCAGTGTGGCATTTTCACACAGATCAAGATGGGCAGGATACCTTTAAATATCATAATAACTTGAAGAACTAAGTCAATAAGAAATCAGACAATCATCAGGAGTTTCTCTACATAGAACTTCTGAATAAAGCCGGATCAATAATTCCAAAAATGAAATTGTTAAAGGGCTGTGCATTCCAGGACTCCTAAACTATATATGCTAATCGATTGAAAATTGTGTTTACTAAATGTTCACATTATAAATTAATAAAGTACCCGCAGTCAACAAAATTGTGTTCACTGGGCTAACACAAGTGAGAAATATATATTCCCAAAAGGAACATACGTGTAATAAGTCAGCTTTACCAATTGGAGGCAGACGCAAATAAACGCTAAAATCTCAAAGAATAAAGGAAGATGATGACAAGCCCCAAATACTTAAAATGTATTTTTAAGGTCCAGGCTGATTAGATCTCAAACTCCTCAACGAAATATGTCAACAGATTCCGAGCTTAAAGTGGTGTTAAGTATTTTACAGCCGACATACAGTGGAAAGAATGAACACCCATGTCGTCGGAGAACTGCCTATATAAATGGTGGCTGGATTGGCAAAGTGCCCTAAAAACAGTTTGCTCCAGGCCAAGAGTGCCCAAAATTAGATTAAAACAGACTCAGGGTCTAAATAAAATGTTTATAAGTGCTCTCAAACATATGGCAGGGATAGTACAACCAAATTAAGTGAAAAAGTAACTCTCTGGGAGACAGGCTCAGGATTGACTTAAGGACTTGGTTGACATAGGGCCAAATAAATTCATTGTTAGAGTGTCAAGGAGCATGGTATGAAAATGTTTACACATTCAAATTCATTTACAAACAGTGTTGCTGATTATGCACATAATCCAACAAAATCATCAGTAAGGCAGATGCATCAACAACAGAAGGTCATTCAGTTTTAAAATACTGTCTGTATAATGTATACTATGTGTTTGAATCTTCAATGAGCTGTGTTACACACTGTACACAATTAATGACTGCCCAGTCAAAGGTGTTGGGGAGCAACGCTGAATATGTGGATATTGAACTTCAAGTAAAGGTTTGTTTCTTAGGGAATTAACTGGATTGAAGAAACATGCTCTTGTAAGGATAGGCAATAGAAGAAGGCACCTCTCCACATTTAAACAGGCAAAAAACATAAACCAAAGTAGGGGAAGTGAAACAATGGGAGTCAAGAGAAGGACCGCAAAGGCGAAGGAAGTTACTCTGGATTACCTTGAAAGCTCTTTCGGAAAGATGTGGATGGCCATCAAGATTTCTTCAGGTGGGTGATCTCAGAGGAAGCTCAAGGGCATAAATAGAATGTTTGGATGTCACAATGCAAAAAGTAATGGAACTCAACATAAGAGATGAAAGAGGCCACACGGCTGGTTCTAATCGAACCCCGCAGGAAGCGATCACCAGATTCCCATGTGAATGGAATGGCACATTCATCATAACAATCATCCATGTTAATACACATATTATCTCAATGTAGATTTTCTCTTATAAATCTGTTATTATTTTTTAGATTCCTGGATGAGGTTCAGTCTCATTCAACTGTAAACAAGATGGATGTGCAGAATTTAGCTTCAGTGTTTGGCCCTAATCTACTGCGCCCCAAACTAGAAGAGCCTGATGAAACCGAAAGAGGTAAGGGCAGAGAAAAACCACACTGGCATCAGCAATGCCATTTGATCTATACAACTTTATAATTAAGAGATTTGATATAATGTGCATACATATAGCAATGAAATTATGATGTCAAAATATCCAAATTTAAAAAGGTGCAGAATTTGAATCTGTCGGGCAAAATAGACCCATTGAGGGTTTCAGGTGACATGATAAGTAACCACAACGCGGAAGGTTGCGTGATTTGTACATATCACCAGAAACCCAAAATGGCATTATTGAATCATAATGCAGGTTTAACTGTTAGTTTCTGGGGATACCTTACATGAATTGCCTAGTCTATGTCACAGTTAGCATTTGTTTCAAAACCTATATTTCAAGAAACTTATGATACCCTAGTGAATTATGGTGCATGATTGAAGGACATTAAAAATGTTCATTAAACACCACATGTAATGCTCACACCAAAATTAGGTGATCATTTTCATAACCCAGCAGTAATTTTGTTCAAAAATCAGGAACTAAATCCCTGCATAGGCATCTAACGAAAGTTGAGTAAACATGTCTGAAAACGGAGATAGAGACTCATTCCGGTGCGTTGTAAGTTGATTTGTCATTTTGAAAGGCAGTCACCAATATGCTGAAATGTCACAGGATGGCCAAATTCCACACCTCCACGGATTTTCTGTGTGCCTACTTCAATAACTTAAACTTAGGACAGCACACACAAATGTTAATCACTGCTAGATTCTCAGAACAAGTCATGGATCTGCCCCTGTAGGTTTAGCACCAGGCAAGGATGTAGATTTATGCAGTTTTCTAATTCTCAAAACGTTTGCAAGTGATGCCTGGAAAGTTATAGCTTTCCATGTGTAATCCTGTAAAAGTTATGATAATTATTTTTTTTCAAGCAGAAATGTACTTGTGCATATCTTCGGAAGTGGAAAAAAGTCTCTGATTTAGATCTTGGCGGACGGGTCACTCCATCACAACCGTGACTGATATCCCAGCTGCCGAAATATAAATCCCATTATATCCTATATAATATAAATCCCATTATATCGTATTCCTGAGGTAGAGCTAGAGTGCAGTAGAATTCATCAAAAGCAAATTGACTGTGAATATTTTCATTTTGACTCATGCTCGGTTATGTTTCTGGATTTCTCTCTGTGTTTCTGGATCTGTGTTCTGGAGTAATGTTACAGCGTTTAATGTTCTTGTGTACGTCTTTCTATACACTAATGAAAAAAATGTATTTAAACAACAGTCGCACGGAAAGCCATGGCACTATATTCTCCTTTAATGAACTGCGAAGCAGACAAATACCATACTAACTCGCATTGAACGGTGTTATCTTGTTTCCTCAGGACCCGCCCTGGTGCAGCAGCTGATGTCTGTCATGATAAGCGAGCACGACAAGCTGTTTCCCACTGAGGACATTTCTCACGCTGCCCCGGCTGCCCAGATTAGGCCTCGACCGAATTTAGCCTGTTCCTTCCCCAGACTGTGCCACGAGGCTCATCAAAGGGAAGCTCGGGCCAAATCCCTCTCCCTGCCTCTGACTGCTGGGCATGGCCTACCCAGGGCCGTTTCAGAGAAGAATGCAGCAAACAATTCATGGCTCGCCTTGCACGAGCAGACGGAGAGCTGTCAATCAAACAGCACAGACATTAATCACGCCGACAGTAGGCTTCTGCCCTCCAATGACCTGAGTGCGCATGCGCACGGCAACCACTGCAGAGGCTTGGCGCCCAACCCGCAGACCCCGACTCATTTAATTGCTGAGGAACATGTGGATGAAACAAGAGCTGATCCTCAAGATAATGGAACATTTCCAAGTATTCCAAACGTTCCGGACAGCTGTAGGGCCGAACCCAAGTTTAACATTCCCCAGAAAAACACAACAACATTCTCGTGCGAGGTCAAACTACCCATATACGACAACATTTATTTTGCTCCTCTCTTGAGCGCCGTAGAAGTTGACGGCGCTGACCGCGACTCGTGGTGTAGTTCTTCTTGTGAGAACATGCTGGAGGGAAAGTCAAGCTCCCGCCATTCCTCCAGGACCAGCTGCGCCCTGGAACTGAACGTCTCTACGCCGACACGCGCCAGCTCCGTCTTTGGCACTGTGAGCAGCAGCAACAGCTACAACAGCGAAGTCTTCCTCCCTACAAGCGACAGCTCGGCCAGCCAGAACCCTCTGCAGTGCCTTGTGGTTGGCCTGAAGCATCAACTATCCAACCAGAAAGCCAACTATGAAGCAAAAATTGAAAGGTACTTTAAACTAAATTGTAACTTTTAGAATCCTTGTTTCATCCATGTTATGTGGTTTAAGGACCACACCTGACAGAAATCTAAATAATCATGGCACCAAGATTTCAGTTGCTAATGAGTGACATGTCCATGCCTTTATGGTACATATGTGTGGAATTTTAAACTTTTACGTGTGACACTTTGGGTGACACTTTGCACCAAGTAGGAATGAGATAAATATTAGACATTATCCCTTCTGTGGACGGTAATAGTCTAGAAAGTGCTTTAAGACAGCTACAACACTGCAGAAGTGCATATGCAGGTTATTAACCTATCCCTTTCTAAACTTGACACAGGGCACCTGGCAGCTGTGGTATCGCAGTGCTTTTCGCTGTGTGCCTCTGGGCCCTGTGTTGGTAGGTTTTGGAACAGGACCATAAGTGTTGTATCCTATCGAATATAACCAAGCATATCCGCAAACTTTTGCAGATATGCACCAACTCCCAAAGACTTCCAGTCCTTGTGTCTCTCTGTTGCGAGTACCATAAGTTCCACACACATCCACAGGACAGCCTGGCAAGTTAAGGGGCCTTGCTTCTGGCTGTGGGCTGGCCTACGACCTCATTTTGAGCTGAGTACAGCAACAAAATTCTGGAGAAAGCACCAAACCAAAAACAAACTACCTATGGCACCCATCTGCACTATACTACCCCTAAGGTGAAGGGAATTTTGAACAGTAGCGCCCCCTTCCCCTAAATCAGCACCTGCACCAAGAGACAGAAGATTCCCCTCCATCATCTACCTCTAAACCAGGCCCAGGCTGTTGGCGTCCAAGGGAACTCAGCTAGTGCTTAGAGGTGACCACGGTGGCACCACATCCATAAACAAAATTCTGTAAAATCAGCCATATATAAAACTAAAAAATGCATTAACAAAAGTGTGCTTGTGAAGCCCTAGATATCCTTCCCTTGTGGTTATAGACCAGGAAACTTGACACCCTCCTCCGCTCCTTTGCCTTTTTTGCTATAGACTCATCTTTCTCGTTTTTGTCATCTCTCTCCTCCCCACTTTTCTTTCCCATCTTCCTTTTCCACTCTGCCTCTTCCATCTTTCGTTCTCTCCATCTCTCCATCTCTCCTCTCACTTCATCTTTTTCTCACCGCCTTCTTCCTTTGCCATGCTTTCCTTTTCTTCCAATTTTGGTTTTCCTTCCTCTCTTCATCTGTCCATGTTTCTCTAGCTCCGTTTTCCTCATCCTCATCATCTCTTCTCTACCTCCTACTGTCTACCCCTCTACCCCACCTCACCCTCAGATTTTTGTCTCTTTTCTCATCTTCTGCCTCACCCTTTTCTGCCATCCCATTGACCCCCCTCTAGCCTTTTATATTTCTTTCTTCTCCCCTGATCCATATCCCACCACACTTTACCTTTCTCCCCTCCCTCCTCCACTTTTCTCTTCAAACTGTAGTCACCTTATTCTCATCACTTTCTTTCTCCCTGTCCATTGTTTGTTCCTTTCTCCTCGAACCTGTCTTCTCTTTTTTCTCTTTCATCTCAACTCGTCTCACTTCCCACTTCTTATATTTTTACAGCTCTCTCATCTATTTGCCCCTCACTGTTCCTCCATTTCTACCTTGTCATTGTTTTCTCCTTCTTTTCTTCTCTTCCCTCTCTCATTACTCTCCTTCTCTCCTTTATGTGTGCCTGTATCTGATCTCTCTCCTTCGTCACTGTTGACATTACATAACAAAAATAAATAATTTTTTTCTACTGAGTTACTTGGTTGGACTAAATAAATATTGATTCATTTAGTAAAGAAAAAATAACTGGTTTTGCCCTATAATTAATTTGGGAAAAGAAACAGATCGCCAGGATTAGTATTCTTCATCTCATTAGTTATTGAACTTTATTTAAAAAAGCACGGTGATGACAAATAATCTTGGTTGTTAAGCATATACATTTGTCCAAATCTGCATTTGTACTTGGGTACAAGATGTCCGTGCCAGTCACTGATGCTTCTCAAGTCACAGCAGTTTCAGAAAATATAGCACTGAGTTGTGGGACAAAATGGCCCACTGAGTTTCTTACTTTTATCCCTGTGAGGGGGGCAGTCAGAAGAACGGTGGGGGCAGGCAATCTCGGTATGCATGCAATCTCCACACACCACCCTGCACATATAGGCACTGCTCACCCTCATGACACTTTAAACAGTTTCTGACCAGGCCAGGCCCTAGCCAAGATTTCAAGATGCTGGTGTATTTGTTCTCGCCTCTGCTTCCACCCATCCTCTGACTTGGCACGTAGCAGCAGTAGACTGGCACTCAGTGCAGGCAATAAATACACAATGTTAGGCTGAGCACCTTGAGCAATAGTAATGCAGATACAAAACCTCTATCAGCATGACTAATGCATTTCAATACGGGTATGCGGATACAAGCACTGAAATGTGTTAGTTTAACTAACCCCTGATGCGTGGTACTTGACATGGCTGAATAATTGTGATTGGTAGAGCCAGTAGTAATAGTCAACCTTCAAAGCGGCAAATGTACGCCTTTTTAAACTCTTAGCTGCGGAGGCTTTTCCACCCCCAGTGCGGAGTCCTTATTTTATGTTTGGTGCTATTTAAGCTTAGGCCTTCATAACTTTTTTTTGCACAAAATATCTCTTAGACCAAATATGCATCCTTTTTCCCAACATTGTGGGTATTCTAAAGATACCCAGAGTTTGTGGTTTTCCATGGATGAAACCGAGAAAAGATCCAAAAAATGTAGCAACAACTTGTTTTTTGTTGGAAAAAGTGCTGTGCAAGAAATTGTGTGTTTTTTTCTCTACAAATAGCATTCAGAAACGGTTTTACTGTGCTGAGATCTTCATTTCCCCAGCTTTTAGTAAAGCAGAGTTGTATAAGAAACCCCTGTTTTTTAACCAACAATTTTTGCATTTTTCTGACTGGTAGTCCATTTTAACTTTTTTTTAATGGTTTAAGCCTACTTTCAGTTTGAGGTGAAAACAGGTGTGAAACCAATAAGTGTACTCAAAAAGCAAAATATTACTGAAAACTAGATAGAATTCCAAATTCAGCAAGGGGTAATTTGTGTATATTGCTCATAGTTTACCAAAAGTAACTAATTGTTAAAATACATAACAATAATGAAAATAAGTAGGCAAAATAGCAACATTTTAATCTGTAATATTTTGCCCAATGGCTTATTTACGAAAACAACATACTGTTAGTCTGTCAAACTCTTTTAGTTGTAGTGATATAATGTTTGTTGGTTGTCCAAAAACATGCAATACCCTGGCCAGGACCAACAACTGAGCTGCAGGTTATGATTTTTGATTGTGTACCGACAATGCAGCAATTCATATAGTAAAATCTAAAGAATGAAAATTGGGGATGAAGGCAACATATATTTTTTAAATGTGCAAAAGAAATTGAGTTTAGGAATAGTGGGTATTTGTGCACCTCCGAATTTGTAGTTACCCATACTATCATATAATTCAGAGGAAAATCTGCAAAATGTGATCTTTCTTGCATACTGGCTCAAATTTGGAGATAATAAAGAGACATTCAATTAATAATAACAAGCATTAAACTAAGCTGTGTTTCTGTACTTCTGATAAAAATGCCACCACACTTGTACGACTAGGCCTACCACCCTCAACACAAAGGGCTCCAACATGCAACATCAAGACATCATCATTTCCTGTCAAAATAATTACCTGTTTTGGCGATAGGGGTAGATGCAGTATTTGGGCCAGGACTTGGAATTTGAGGGCCCACAAACTTCCTACCACCCAACATTACATAAATAAATACACTACCTCACTTGTGTGGTTCAGCCTAGTGCCCGCAACACAAGGGTCCTAAAATGCAACGTTGAGACATCAACATTTCCGGTCCAAATAATTACCTTTTTTGGCAATTGGGTAGCTGTGGTATTTGGGCCTGGGCTTGGCTGTTACCCAAGGAATCCTGCCAAACCCATACATTTTTTGTAAGTCTTGTATGGAACTGCTCAAGGCAGGGACCATATGAGTCTTGCACGGTCCTTGGTCTGCTCTGTTCCCGTCATGTGTGCTGTGGGTGCAGAAAGACTGTTGGGCCTGTTCTGGGCTGGGGGCACAGCCTGATGCCTGGGTGGGCTACCCCTAACTCTACTTTTTTATTAGCATTTTTCCATCGTGTGTAGTAGGCTTTTTACATCCTGGTGGAGAGTAAATACACCCTATCCCACACCAGCATAGAATAAAGACAGTTGTGTCTGTGGGCAAGAGGGAACACAGACCCGTGCTCAGGGGGGCACGCCTCCCCCAGACAAACGTAAAGTAAAAACATTCCCTGGTGGTCTAGTAGGCTTTATTCCCCCCACCAGGGGATGATTGGGGTATAAACATCCCTTATCTGCACCCAAAGGGGCTAAACATTTCTTGTGCTCGGGGGTGGAGGGAGCCCAGGCACATGCCCAGTGGGTCCTCTCCACACCAAAAACAATAAATAAGCCCTTTACTGGTGTTCTAGTGGGCATTCTGCCACCCTAGGGGGCATTTCAGGGGTAAACACCCCCCTGTCTGTACTCCAGGGGAAGGTAGAAAGACAAACTCTTGTGCCCAGAAGGGGGAATAGGCCACTGCTAATGCAGTTGCTCCCCACCAAACAGTAAATAAAAACTTCTGTGGTAGTTTTGTGAGATTGGGGGTAAACAACTCCTATGCACCCACCCGAGGGGGTGAAGAAAGTCTCTTGTGACAAAGGGTGGATGTGGTGGGGTAGTACATGGCCATATCCAGCCCCCCCCCCCCAAAGAAACAGTAAATCAAAAATATTCCCAGTCTGTCAGCCCCATTGGGGAGCAGATTGGGGATAATCACCCCCTATCAATCCCCCTAGGGGCAGAAAGACTATTGAGCCCAACTGGAAGCATAGGCCCCTGTCCAGGTGGGTGCTCCCTCCAAAGAGTAAATCAAAAATATTCCTTGGTGATCTAGGGAGCTTTTTGTTTCCTGTTGTGGGTGGGAGCGGTAGGACATAGGCCGATGCACAAGGGGGGCGAAATAGTAGCCCTGGTGTCCACTGGAGTGAATCCCTGCTTGGATATCATGTGCCTGGTGCGATCGCCAAGCAAGGATCCACTAGGGGGAGACAGTGCTTGAAGGAGACATTGTCTCATGCTGATCAGTAATCAGGAGGCAGAGTTACGCCCCCTTGATACTTATCAAAAGTGAAAGCAGTCTATGCCATTAGCTCGGCCTGCTTTCACTTTTGTTTTAAGGTGATGTCAGCGCACTGTGCGCGCTGAATGTCATAGCAAATTAAAAAAACTCCAAATTGGAACACGAAGATGAAGGCAACTCTTCCCTCACATCCTGACTTCGATTTCAGAAAATACATTTTCCAGTACAGTGGATGACTCGTTGAAGTCAAGCACACCGTGAAGATACTGCATACTGCAGTGGACATCAACAGGTTACCCATGCACTGAAGCAGTTATTAAGTTAGTGTTGGGACACAAACCTCCTCTGCTTGGCAACAGACGTGCACTCATGCCCTGAGTGCCCCAGCTGCATCTCTATCTGGGTCCCTGGTAATGATTTTTGGTCCTGGTCGAACACAGTTCATGCATTTGTGCTATGACCTAGGCCTGTCTCCTTGTAATGCAGTCTTCTCGTAATGCAGTCTGCTTAGAACTGCGGACCAAGCACTGCCTTCGTAAAGGTAGAGAGCTACTGCCCTTACCTTAGGCGTGATGATAGCAGTATACTTGTGTTTGTGTTCAGTAGAGTCAGTAATGTGAACAGGCCTTTTTTACCTGTGTCACTGGAGTTGGGCCTATTGGCTCATTTGTGTAACGTTCTGTGGCTGTGTATTTAGCTCACCCTTGGCCTGCATGAATTGTGCATAGTGCCGGACAGCATATGATACTTTCGTAAGCATGCTGGGTTGTATGTGTGTTCCTGTGGATGCTACATAACATGAAGGTCTGAGGGCTCCATTTTGGAAGAACAGGGTCTGGAGAGGTAAGTACTGCAAGCCACAGACAGGAGATGTGTATTGCTGACATTCCGGAAAGCTTGCTGGGACACACACACTGAAGGGATAGGAGCAGATTATCCTCTGTACACATTAAAGGCCTCTTTGATTTCAGGAACAGTTACTGGTCAGTGGGGCCTGGGCTCATTGTCAAGAAGATGGTGGGACTAATAAGGTTGGCACTACCAGGGAATCTTGACAGAGAGGAAGTCTTAATAATAAGATCCTTAATGGGGCATATTTCAGTGGAGGCGGACAGTCAGGTGTGATCCCTGGTTACTCACTAAGCCTGTGTTGTGGCTCACTCAGAAATGGAGCCATTCCTGCTGTGGCAGACTGTCCCTTTAACAAGGGGTAGTGCAGAGGAAAGAGCATTTAAAGGAGTTGACACTCCCAACACAAATTTAAAAGACCGGACGCTAAATCACATATGTATCAGGATTTTGACCATACAGGTGGGAGCATGAGCACCATATTTGGTTGAACAACACTGTATCGTCAGAAAAGGGAAGATTGCTACAACTTCTTGCTGCTGGAACCAAGACTGGGGACCAAGGTCTGCCAGTCTCCCATTTGAATGATGGGCCATCACGCAGGAGCCAAGAACACTTGCCCAATATGGCGGATCTCATTGAGGCCATCTCCCGTGCCTCCATTATGCCAAAAGGGGACCATTGGGACTGCTGGGGCTGTCGCCCATTGCCATTGGGACTGCTGAAGCCATCACCTGGTGCAATTGTGAATGAGGCCCAACGCCTGTGTCTGTGCATCCAAGTACCATGACAGGGCCAATGAGACTATTGTGGAAGTTGCCTGTGTTAGAGGGGGTCCTGCAACAAGCAGAGGAACTCGGGAACAAGTTGAGAAGCTGCCTGCAGGAGCACACTGCTTCACCGACTTACTGGCAGAAACCATGAAGACGAAGGATCCACTGCATCCGATAGATGTCGCCGCCTGCGGGTGCCTCAGCACACCAACCATGGGAAAGACATGTTGCGAGCTGTTCATTGTGGAGCACGGGGAGAGAAACATTCCAGTTGCTGGGCTATTCTGAAGCCGCAGTTGGAGTAAGGTGAAAGCAGAGCTGTAGACCAATGTGAGACTTGTTCAAGCTCAGCGGCTGTCTGCCTGGAGAACTATACAACTTTCAATGCCAAATTCTGACTTTGATGCTCTGGAGCGGGCAGCACCTGGGGTCACTTCAGAAAATCCACCACATACATGGAGTATATCATGGGGGAGGAGAAGGAGGAATGAGAGGACCCACAGTAGGGAGTACTGCCCTGACAAGCGCTAGAAATACTGCTATCATCATGCCTAAGGTAAGGGTAGTAGCTCTCTACCTTTACGAAGGCAGTGCTTGGTGCGCTGTTCTAAGCAGACTGCATTACTACGAGACAGGCCTAGGTTATTGCGCAAATGCATGAAATGTGTTCGGCCAGGACCAAAAATCAGTACCAGGGACCCAGATAGCGATGCAGCTGGGGCACTCAGGGCTGTGGTGCACGTCTGTTGCCAAGCAGAGGAGTTTTGTGTCCCAACACCAACTTAATAACTGCTTCAGTGCTTGGGTAACTCGTTGATGTCCACTGCAGTATGCAGTATCCTCACGGTGTGATGAACTTCAACAAGTCATCCACTGTACTGGAAAATCCATTTTCTTTTCTGAAATCGAAGTCGGGATGTGAGGGAAGAGTTACCTTCGTGTTCCAATTTGAAGTTTTTTTTGATTTGCTATGACATGCAGCGCGCACAGTGTTAGTCTTGAGAGACTACTCGCGTGGATTATTTAGTGGGTTGTGTTTAATGTGTATAAAATAAATAATGATTTTTACACTAAAGATCGATATTGGACTGGACAGTCATCTTAGTGGGGTCACTGTGGATATTTTGAGTTATGAGCCCTCACATATATTGCACCTACCACCCCAAGAAGCGCATTTGACTGCTTGGCCTGCACTAACACTGGGAGTCAAGTGCTGACGGGGTAGTATTTTGTCTAGTTAATCAGGACCCTTAGTAGGAAAGGCCCTTGGACATCAGTAGCAAAAGACCACATCCCCCACAGTTGGGTCGATTAGGTCCTGCTTGCCTAGTGGCCCTCTGAAAGTGATTCTGACAATTGGGATGGGTGGATGGATGGATGGATGGATGGATGGATGGATGGATGGATGGATGGATGGATGACTGAATGGATGGATGGATGAATGGGTAGATAGATGAAAAACAAAGTTTAATTGAAGTTATTGTTAGCTTTGCTTACAACACCATAAAATATGTTTAAACAAAACTCAGAAATTTATTTAATGAACCACAGTTAAAGTGCAGTTACAGTTAAGAATTAAAATGAAATAAACACAAAAATTTGCAAGTTTTGGTTGGGACCACAATGTGTAACTCACACAACAGCCATGCAAACCAAAACTTGCACACTAAAGGCAATGTTCTTGACCTTACCCTTGAGTTGACAAATGTCATAACTAAACATACAGATGAAATTACATATCACATTCTTAGTATTATGAGACAGACAATTATGAAGATAGTATTATTTATTGGTTTCAGTATGTGTTGTTGTTAAATTATGTTGGGCTTTAAACGTTATTTATTGGTATAAATATTGTGAGGTTATAAGCATTGCATTAAGTGCCCCAATGGAGACTGTCCTCTTTAAAAAATATATTTTTGAGTTCAAATACCGCATGACAGAGTTTGTGAACCCATACAGACTCATGGACATTTGTAGAACCTCCTGTGGGGTTTGCAGCCGCGGTACAGAGTTTGCGAACATTGAAAAAGGGTCCTCAAATCACGCGGAAGGCCCAATAAGGTCTAAGAGCCCTTACCACATGTCCAGGTTCACATAACCAGTGTTTGTAAATCTCAGGGCCACACTGGGGTCTGCAAAACCCACTGCGAGACTGGTAGATTTTGTTTATTTTAAACCTGGCGAAGTGGGCTTCTATTTTTTCCCCTTTATAGATTCTCTTGGTTTTATTTTCAGGGTGCCGGGTTCAAGCTTGTGTCCAGTAAGGGTGGCCGTTACAAATGTTTCTCTCTTATGGTCTGTCAATCTGAAGCTTCGGCTTTCCGGACCCAGCTTTAGGTTTATAGATCTGAATTGGATGACCTGAAAACAATCTACTCATCCCATGACATTACATGTGAAAATATCCCCTTCACTCATCCAATCACATTACAAGTGAAAATATGTCCTTATCGCCTTAATTCCGCCAGTTTTTTCTCCTTTTCTAGGTCGAGCGTAGACAGCGCTTGCGCTACCGCTTAGCGACTGACCTGTTGTGTATACTTTAGCAGTTGAACTCCTCCCATTGCTGCTAGATGGTGTTTTATTTGGTTCTGTTACTGTCCTTCAAAAAACTTGTTTGCCAATGTGTAATCCTCCCTTTATGTCCCTCCTTTTCGTTTCCATTTTGGCCGGATGTAGCACTGCCTAAGTACTCTATTGTTACACAATATGTGTTTATGTCTTCGTTTGGAGACTTCTTTTTTTATGTAGGCAGCGCACATGCCTGGGCAAGAATAATGGTGGTCACGCCTTTCTTTTATTATTTACGGCGCAGAACGCTGCCCCATGCCTTTCTTTTAATTTTAACTATCTCAGCAATAACAATGTAGGCTGAGCCATGCTTCTGTTCGTTGCGATCGCATGCCAGCAGGCAGAAGACGCTCCTCCACAATGCTTTTTTAATTTTAAACAGCTCAGCTCCAACAATGGCGGCGTGCCTGCTTCTGTTTATTGCTATCCCATGCCTCTTCCTTCCCGTTTTTTCACTTCGGCCACTAAAAAAGTCACCCAGGCACTTAAGCGGTTTGCTGTATGGTACACCCACATCATCGCTGTAAAAAGCGGAGAAAGAAAACGAACTAACGCCCAGTAGTATGATGCGGAATGGCATTTGATGCCTTACGTCACTTCTGACCAGGATTTGGCGCAGTGTTATCGATTCAGGTTACGCTGTGCCTGCCTCCCTGCGATCAGTGGATGCAGTGGTATCGGCAAGCTGACTGATTCGCCTCAAATCCACCTGCAAAAGACGTGTCCTCACTCACGTCTTTTAGGTAAGCAGTAAATAGTCTGCGATCGGCAAAGAGAATGACTCCTCATCCCAAATATTTAATCCCGTCTAACCCCCTTCCCTTATATCAAGCTCAGCAGCACCAGCCTTTTCCACTGCAAACTTCCAAGCTGGCTAGTCTACACACCCACAGTCTTGGTTATTAATGGTGGGGTTGTTTTTCTCCCTAAAGTAAAACTTTTCACGGCTGTGACGGGTTCCTTAATTTACCCAACCCCAAAGCATTTGTTTTTACGTCATGATAATTAACCTTTTGACGAAGTGGTGCATTTGTTTTTGACACGCCTCGCTGGATCAACGTGTATGTTCATACGTTCTCAACACTAGGAGCGCTTTAATAATCACAGTGACTGGTGTGCAGTTTTTAAACACAATCCAAAAAATTGCAGTCGCACTTAAACTCTGGACATGGTGTGAGATGAATCATATATGGGGCAAAGGTGATAATTTATATACTTGCATTAAGCAGCACGTTTACAACAGACTCTTGAAGCTGGCATCTAAAAGCCTCATTCCAATAGACTTCTAATCACCCCGGCCAAACTACATCATATAGACCCTACTGTTTCCTCAACTTGTTGGTCATGTCCTGCCCCTCATGCAGATCTTCATCACATGCTCTTCACCTGTCCATCTGTTCATACTTTTTGGATCAAAGTCTGGCAACAAATTAATAAGATTTTTCACGCACATATCCCCTTCTCTCCTGTTCATATTTTTCTAGGTAGTATCTCAGAGGTATGGTCTTTTCTCAGCTCTTCCACTTCTATTGTAGACCTATTATTGGCCGTTGCATTTCAGCAAATTACAAAATCTTGGAAAAATGCCTCTAACATTTCATTTCAATGATGGTGGTACGGCGTCTGCTACAACCATAGATTAGATTGAGTTTATGTTTACCCAATTGCATTGGCTATTAAACGGGATCTGTTGTGGTTACCAGTCACTAATTTCCTAAATATTTCTGCTCGTGCTATACCCTTGCATACCCCTTGTAGTGAAGAAGTACCCAAGCCTCCATGAAATTAAATAGAAAAAGTTCTAGTCTATTTAATGTTAATGCTTTATTATACAATGTATGTTTTTATTTATGCTATTTCTATTGCTCATCGAAAGGTTTATATGCTGTAATTTAGCTAGGATACCAGTGTTTATCATATGATCCTCTCCTTTTTCCCTTCCCTCCCTTCCTTTCTTTCTTTCCCATCTTTTCTTTTTCACTTTTCTTGTTTTATAATCAATCTTGATTTTATATTACATTATATGATGTGTTTTGAATTGATATATTTCCTTTTTATATTCAATAAACTTCTCTTTAAACTTAAAAAAAAAGCCTCATTCCGTCTAGAGCACTGCCAGTTCTGGGTCCTGACATATGGCACTTGTTTTTAATACTGTTCCACCTTACTTAAACTCCAACCCGTTAAAGTAGCCACCATTTCCCCCCGCCCAATATTCTAAACTTCATGCCCATATTCTTCCCTCTTGCCATGCGTTTTCCCTCAACCCACTTCCGAAGCCAGGTCTTTAAGTAACTCTTCCATTTTCCCTCATCTTGCTCTCCCTTCCTTTTGCATTAGTAAATCTTCAACCCGAACGAATCCATCCTAGTCAGAACGAGTTTCACTGCATTTTGATCCAAACAGTCTCGCCCCCAACTCCCCTCCGGCCAGGCTGGCCAAACCACCTGTAAACACTGGTTTATTTTGGTTGCCCGGTTTCCCTCCATCCCTCAACAACAGTATGGGCTACTACCCCCATCCATTTTAAAGCCGTCATCCCTTAGCAGTCAAGTTCGCCCGTTCTACAGAGCGTCTAAGTGCCATGGAGTGTCTGCTATATGACACTAGCAAATAATGCAACATTCTACTTTTATAGGTCAGAAAGAAACATTGAAAAAGAAATTAGCAATGTTTATGGTTTATTTAGCCTGCCAAATACCCTCAACACGCTCTGTGTTGCTCTCTCCCTCGTTTTGCAAGCTCTCTCTTGTGTGCCACTTCTGCGTCAAACTATCTCCCCCTGTCCGCCGTGTTCCTATGTCACTTGTGTTCTCCCCCATGTTACTCTACATCGTGTGCTTCTTTACTCCTTTATTGTCCACTACCCAATTATACCTCCACCCGCTCCTCCGTTACCCCCAACTCTCAATCTTTTAAAACATCATTGTAATCTTTCTTTGAGGTGGTGGGGTCGCCGGAGGGGGGGTAAGGGGGGGGGGAGCCAAACAGCAAATATTCCTGCGGCCCCTCTATCTTAAAATAAAGTGCTTTTTGCATTACTTCTATTTCATTCTTAAAAATGTACAGCTCCATCTTGGATCAGTACATAAATAAAACAAGCATTTGCAATGCAATAGGTCTCGCATTTGCGAGAGTTTGAGCTATTGGCATTGTAAATGACTGCCTTTCATTTATGTGTTTTGAAAACCTGCAAGCAGTGCGTAAACATGCACTTTGTACTTATAGTCCTTGCTTACGAGAAGCAAGGCTGGCAATAAAAGAGGCACAGTTACTGCCAGCCTTGCTTCTTGTAAGACACAACTTGCAGATTTTCAAAACACATATATAAAAGGCATTGTCATTTGCAATGCCAAAAACTCACGCTTGCAAATGCGAGACCTATTGCATTTCCAATGCTTGTCCTCTCTTGCGATGGTATATTTCTACAGGCTCGAACTTTTGAATTTACCCGGCGGAAGATTGCTTGGGATGAGGTATTTATGACAATACTCGTAGTATCGATCCCTGTGCAAAATCCTATGTTGGCATGAGCCAGAATTCAGCCCTGTCCTCTACTCAGAATCAGGGCTGTTTTCCATATCCCATCCGCAGAGCCACTGTAGTATACTGCTCAGCCAGGATGTGTTTATATTAGAATGTTGAAGGTTAGAAGGTTGGGATGATTTAGTCAGTTGCTGAATGGGCTGAGCAGATACAGACCGCTCCTGGTGGGGCTCATCTATTATACAACTTGATACCTAATAAACCTACATGAAAACTACCAAGACTGGACTACTTCTTGTAACATTACATTTGGCGACGATTTGGAAAGACCCTGCGCGTCAACTTCCAAGAAACCTCAAGATAAAGCTACCTCAAGTTACAAAAACCGAGAAGCAGCAGCTCAACTTATCTGGCACTACGAGCCCCACCAGTGACCCCCCACCGGTCGCCCTCAACTCCAAAGTGCCACTTTCTACCTACAAATCCTGCTGCCTTCCAGTTCCTTTCCATAGCTCCCGCCCGCATGCTAGTTCCTGCCTGCATGCCAGCTCCTGCGACACCTCTCGCCCTCAACACCAGCGCACCAGTCCCTGCCTGGCTTTCCTCTCTACTGCCTGCAACTACGAGATCCGAGGGTTGTTCCTGTCGCGCTACATACACAGAGCTTCCCCAGTTACCAGTCTACTCAAGAGCAGTGTAAGCCCGCTACTGTGGAGAAAGAACCGTGTACAACCATGTCTACTTTGCCTGTTTCGTCTCGCGGTGCTGGCAACTGAAGTCTGCGCCTACACCTTCATTAACAGGGCATTCTTGCAAATTTTTGCGGTGACTGACTCTAGCTGACTTCGGAACACAAATTGTGAGTACTTTGTGTGTTTTTCATATTGCCCTCCGTGTGCTCCCATAATGGCGGTTAAACTGCTTCTGTTAATTTTTAAATTGGCACGAGCCGCCTACTGAGAAGATCTACACAGCGCGTGCAGCCTTACCTGTGTCCGGCGCACTTGCGAGGTCTCCTCATCATCTTCTATGACGTGTGCCTGCCACTCTTCCTACCACTTAGTGACGTTTGGAAGCACGGTGATGCCTGGAGCCACCCGGCATTCCTCACGTCGGCGTACCACCATTTTATGATTGGCACCTTCCATTAGTTCATGTGCAGCTTCCAACACACTTCTCTTTTTGCAACCACGTGTTTTTGCCATCCAAGCCTCCCACGGAACCTCCGTCGTGCCTTCTTCCTAAGCATCGATTTGATTCAAGGACATCGGAGCGCCTTTACGGATTTTCAGCAGGTACTGTCTCATTTTATTTTTAAACCTGCTGCCTGTGCACATTTGTTTTGAGACAAGCCGTCTTCTTTGGGAACATTCTACACCGCTTCGATCTGCTGTCTTCTTTCTCGAAGAACTGTAGTTTAAGTTTTACAACAGCGCCATCTAGTGGTTATTTTCACCACCGCATCTCCTCAAAGGAAACAAGATTCCAGCTGATTCAATGCATATGTTCGAGCATATGTTCCTTCTGTTATTTTAAATTAAAGTTATTCCATCAGGTTCAACTTTGCCTGGATTTACCTGCAAGGCTCATATCATTACCATATAGCATTACTATTTTAAGGACTTTGACATCATTTTTCATGTACTTGCCTTAACGTGTCATTAGCACTGTTACTGTAAATTGCATTTTTACTGTGTAGCATGTTTAAAAAAAAAAAGGGGAAGGGGTAGTTTTACATTTACGTTCTTCACATTATATGTTTTTACTGTGTGGCAGTTTTATCCACACCAACTCGTTAAGCCTCTTCATATTACCTGTTATTGTGCGTTTGAGTGAAATATTAATGCTTTATGTGGTCTTCCTCCACATCTATATCACTTTTCATGTAGCACATCGTGCCGTGTGCCGTGCCGCACACCTTTCACTCCAATTTTTGTGGGGATTTTCATTTAGCAAGGTAACTGTACTTTAGTGCTTATTTACATAATTACTTTTACCTACTTTACAGTGCCTTCTTTCTAAAACCCCTGTGGTAGAATTTCCCTAAGGCATGTGTCACGATAGCTTACACGCTATTTATTTTCCACTTACAGATCCCCTTTCATGGGATCTAAGACAGTTTGTATTTTCATTACATGGTACCTGTATGTGATTTTACATTTTCCTACTGTCTAGTGGATTTATTTTCAAAAATCCACCTAGGTGTATCTCACACACCTCCCTTACGCCTTTAAAGTGCTCTTCCTTTCTTTCTTCTGCACTTACTGTTCTTTTCCATTTTCTTTCTGCTCGCCACCTTCACAATGGTCTGGCCAACCAGTGTGCCCTGGTGGTGATTTGTATGTCAACTTCTTATTCTTGTTTTTGCACCTCCATTGCCGCGCAAACTTCTTCCTTCATTTCCTTGCTTGTGTTTCCTTACAGTACTCTTCCCTTACAACTTCGTCTTATTTACATCTGTTGTCTCCGTTAAAGGGGGAAGAAGGGTTCTATACATGCTTTGCTTTCATTGTTCATACTTCTGTGCTTTTCTCACTGCTTTTCTTTTAAAAGGTTCAAAATGTATTACACATTCATTAGGCATTTTAAAACTTATCATTATTTCATTACGTGTTTTAAAATGTATTAGTTGTCACATCACTTCAAGATTTATTCACCTTATCCTTTGATCGTAACCTTTTGTTGTTCCTCTTTGAAGTCTCCTTTCTCATTGCAAAGAAGGGAGAAGATGTAGTATACTGCTCAGCCAGGAGGTGTTTATATTAGAATGTTGAAGGTTAGAAGGTTGGGATGATTTAGTCAGTTGCTGAATGGGCTGAGCAGATACAGACCGCTCCTGGTGGGGCTCATCTATTATACAACTTGATACCTAATAAACCTACATGAAAACTACTAAGACTGGACTACTTATTGTAACATTACAGCCACCTACTGTTTATCCAGGCTCCTCATCAGCTCGATCGCTTTCACTTTACAAATATATGGAGTTCTTACAAAATATCTACAAGAGATATTATTAGAAAACTGGTTACCGGCAGTGCCTTCTCTGTATTATTTTACAAAATATTAACACGTGTGTAGGAAGGTGGATATCTGACTATGGTTACCCCCAACTTTTTGCCTAGTGTCTAGCTGGTTTTTCGACTTAGTTGGCCTGAGATCCTGCCATTCAGGGTCTCAGACTGTCTGCTCTCTCTTTAAAATGGACTCTATGTACCCTAGGTACATACACAATTGGTAAGGATCACCTTTTTGGATCCTGTACAGTGTACCCTAGGTACCCAGGGCATAGGTGTACCCTAGGCCTCCCAGGGGCTGCAGCATGTAGTATGCCACCCCTGGTCTGGCCTTCCAATCAGACACAACTGGCTGATCACTCAGGGGACCGTTTGTTTCGCCTGGGACCAGAGAACTGTCCTTGCTGCTGTCTTGGACCACCAGAACTGGGATTTTACTGCTTCCAACGCTGCTCCTCGCCGGACCCGCTGCGCGGGTCCCGCTTCGTTCTTCCCTCTCGCGGTGACTCTGCGTGTTGTAAGGACCTCTGGGGCATTATTGCTGTTGTTGGTGTGTGTGTGGGGTTTACCAGGGCTGCGAGCTGACCCGCAGGGACTCAAAGTACCAGGAGTCTCTGCGTGAGGTCGAGACCCGCAACACCTGGGTCGCTCTCCCTGCCTGCCCCGCCCCTTCCTCACCACCTACTTTATTACTGGTCTCTGTTCCCGCTGCGCGGGAGCGCCTGGGGCGAAGCCCGGGCAAAGGGCGGGCCGTCTGAGGCCGTCAGAGGCTGAGGGAGGCTGGGCTGGGCCGCGTCTCTTTCGCCTGAGCAGGATTGTTTGTTGGTGGTCATTACAGCTGTCAGGGAGTATCATGGCTTCAAGTCCCACTGTTGGTATATCACTGTTAGCAGGGGGACTGAACCAAGGGACCCTAGATGGTTATTTTACTAGGACTTTACTAGAAGCTGATAGGGAGCAAACACTGGTTGAGCGACGAATCGAGCGTCGTCGCTCGATTGAATCCATGAAGGGTAGATGCCCATCTTTAGACCCCCCACAATTGACTGTTTCACCTCCTCTGAGTATCTTTAGCTTATCCGAAGGCACCGATGCGTCTCAATTAGACAGCACTCCCATACTCTTCCGCGAAAAATCTCCTGTACCTGACATAACTGCTCCTTTGTCTCTTATTCCTGTACTCCCTGCTAGAGGCTCAACTACAGTGGTGGAGATTCATCATGAGCCATGTCCTATAGTTGTAGGGACTGCACATGTGAATAGAGCTAGGAAAAAAGCGACTTCTAAGGCGCTGGGGCCCCCTCTTAGTAAAAGGAGAAAGAGGGGGGGTGAGCAACCGAAAGCCAAAATTAGTCACTCAGACTTTGGTAAACCGTCTAAATCTCTTGTATTGTCCTTAGATAAGCCAGCAACCACATCCCTACAGGCACAACCTACGGGGAATGAGGTAGTATCTCCTGCTCTCCTAGGTGGCATAGAACAGTTAATCAAATCCCTCATGTTCCCTATCAAACAAACACTAGACAGGTTGGAACAAAGGTTGGGGACCCTAGAGCAAACCATTGCTGCTAACACTGGGTTGTTAAAAACTTTTGAGAAATCGGTATTGCCCTCTCCAGCTCCCGCAGCACTTGCTGCTATTAGTACTACTCGCAGCGAAGAGGCAAATAAAACCACTAAATCCACCATTAGTGTTAAGCAGAAGGCTCCGCCTAAAACTATTGAGCAGCCTGCACAGAATGACGATAGAGTAGCTGTGGGGGGGCACAGTATTCTCCACCCAAAACCTGATAGCAATAGAGGGGTATGTAATGCGCAAGCAGTGACCACAGAGTATAATGGGCGTACAGTTGAGCTACCCCCTGAATCAGTACCATATGTGGTAGTCCTTACTGGAGTTCCCGCGTTAGCAGAAGGTTCAAGAGAGGGTTTCTTCCAGCTAAAGCACAAAGTTATGCATTGGTTGGCCCTGAATAGACCTCTCCCCTGTAATATCGATGGAGAGATCTTGCATGTTCGGCGCCTCCCGTGGCTAGGTCGCAGGGTTAAGGACCTACAGGGGGATATTATCATCGTCAACTTCAGAGAGCAGGGAGTTGTTAGGCATATATTAAACTGGTTCCCGGGGAGTGGAAGTAATCTTACCACTCCCTACGACCTAACGTATTTCTATCCAAGACCCCTGGTAGTTCCCCCAGTAAATCCTGGGATCTTAGCTTGTGATAGACCTAGTCATCATCCCGCACCCCGAAGCAACTGGCCTGTGCCCCATGTATTGTACCCCTTGGCTCCTAACAGATCTGTTGGGTGGCACAATATTCCACAGAGTCATTGTGGTCCTAGATGGAGAGGTATAACAGGCCCACTGACTCCACTGACCCCCCTGGATGTGTCAAATAGATTTAATGCCCTCTCGGGTATGAGCGATTGTGATTGACAATCAGGGCCCTTAGGGTATTCTATACCTGCCTCCATGGAAGTGGAGGGATTGGCTGACCGTGGTAACATCCCTAAGACGCTGATACCCGACCAGGGATTGTACTCTCCAGTGGCCATCCATTCTCCTAATCGATCCACACTAAGCAATCCAATAGTGGTAGCGGAGGTTGTGAATTCAGACGACACTAGTGCTTCTTGTATAAAGAATACTGCACACGTACAGGGAGGGTTCGATGGCAATGGACCGATGATGGGGGTTATGTGTTGGAATATAGCGGGCATTTGTAGGAATTTGGACCTCCCCGAATGGCACTCACAGGTAGAACAGCACTGTATCTGCATCTTCCAGGAAACTTGGAGCCTTGAACCTGTATACAAAGTTGTATATTCCACATATTACCTGCCTGCCCTTCAGTCACCATCTGGGAGGGGCCGGCCTTCGGGGGGACTCCTCATCTGGGTGGATATCTCTTTGGGGTGTAGTATTACTCAGAAGTATAGTGGCTCAATGGACATCCTTAGAATCTCACTGAAAGGCCCAGGATTTAGGGGGCACCTAGAGATTCTGAATGTGTATGCCAGAGGTACTAGAGGTAGCTCTCTTTCCCCCACTATAGTATTACTGGAGAAAGTCTTAGATGAGTGTGGTGAGGATGCCCAAGTTATGATTGCAGGAGACTTAAATTGCACGTTCGAGCCACTCGCCGCAGAAGATATTCTGGGCGTGGTAGAGGATGATGTGAGGAGGGGTATCCCAGCATTATCTGTTGAGCCGATAAAGAGATGGACAGAGAGGGCGATCCAGTTAAATTCTATGACCCTGGAGCACGGTCTGCGAGCCGTTAATGGAAGAACCACCTCTGACCCATTGGGCAGTCATACATACAACAGGGCTAACCATTCTTCCCGGATCGACTACATCTTGCTTGATTTTGACCTTTGGCAGTCTGTTGTGGATATGGCTGTAGTACCTACCATAGATAGCGATCATAATTTTCTTTCGCTTTCCCTAAGGCACCTATGGTTAAATCATAGTACCCCAACCTTATCACCAGCCAAAAGGTCAACATCGGATGTTATCCTGTCTAATTGCGGTAGGCGTCTCAAATGGCGGAAAGTAGCCTCTGACCCACCAAAATTACAGGCCATAGATCAATTTTTGGAAGCTACACTAAATGAGATGGCAACAACCTCCTTAGATCATTCTGCTATACCCAGGATCACGCTGATGTTCCAGGAGACCATCAATTCAATTGGTAATTTTTTTCAAGGCGCAAGTACGTGTAGGCAGGCCGGATGGCCACCCCAGGTTAAAAGATAAGCAGGGGTGGTATACGTCAAAATGCAGAGAATTGAAGGCGTGCCTTATTCAAGCTGTTAGGACAAAATCGCAGCCCCTTGTGCTGCAGGCTAGAGCAGAATACAAATGAGTGATTGGGACTGCAAAAAAGGAATGGGAAGACGAATACTGGCAAACTCTAAGAGAAGCAAGCACTGGGCGGGATGCAGCCTGTTTTTGGAATACTATTAGGGAAAGGAACAGACCTGATAGTAACTTTATAACGTGCAACATAACTGGTCAGGTCTGGTTCGAACATTTTACTAACTTGTATTCGAATCCTCAAGAGGCATTTGCCCCCCCCGCATCCTACGGACCCCTAGTACCCACGAGAAATGAAATGGTTTCCCCATTTACAATTAAAGAAGTAGAACACGCAATTAGGTGTATTGTGCCACAGAAAGCAGCGGGACCCGACGGAGTTCCGGGGCATCTGCTGCGTTCAAATCTGCAGAGGTGGGGGAAGCTTATTCACCTTCTGATTAGTGCAATCGACAAAGGAGCAGCCATTCTCGACTCTTGGAAGGGGGCAGAGGTTGTCCCTATTTTTAAGAAAGGCCGGAGGGACGACCCTGCCAACTACCGACCAATAAGTCTATTGGATTCAACCCAGAAGGTTGTGGGAAAGGTGCTCCTAGAAAGAATCCTCCAATGGATTAAGGATGAAGAGATTCTGTCGGACTATCAGGCTGGTTTCAGGGCTGGAACGGGCACGATAGAGCAGGCCTTCAGGCTCTTACTACTATATTGGAAGGTGGTAGTGATAGGCGGAGGCAGTCTTTATTTGGCATTCATCGACCTGAAGACTGCCTTCGACCTTGTGCCCAGAGAACAGTTATGGGGCGTGTTAGCTGAAATGGGGATTCCACTAAACATCCTCTCCATTTTAGTGCGCCTGCATGATGGCAATTATGCGCAGGTACGCTGGGGTACCGATGGCCAGAAAACTAGCAGGATCCCAGTGGCAAAAGGGGTGCGTCAGGGCTGTGTCCTGGCTCCAACCCTTTTTTCACTTTATGTGAATGGGGTTGTGGACCATCTACACAAACAACCTTCTGACGCACCATCATTGGCAGGGGAGAGAATTCCCACCCTTCTCTTTGACGATCATACGCTTTTAATCTCAAAAAGCTCTGCGGGTCTACAGAAACTTTTAAACAACTTTCAGACCTTCTGTGACCAACGGGGCCTAGTAATAAATACAAATAAAAACTAAGTACCTGGTATTAAACCCCCCCAAAAAATTAGGCCGACCCCCTGTTCTTAGTGAAACCCCTCTGGAAAGGGTCACTGTTTTTGACTATCTAGGGATTCGTATTACAGATTCCATGCAGTGGACCCCTCATTTATTAAAAATGTCACTTAATCATAAAAGGGTTATAGGGGCACTTGTTAGAGAGCAGAGATCTTCTTCAACCAAGCCCATTGCCCCTGTTCTGGATATCTACAGGGCAAAGGGAGTTAGTTCCGCTTTGTATGGCGCTGAACTTTGGGGTACCTCTAACATCAGCGTCCTAACTAGGTCTGAGAATAAGTTTTTAAAATGTATTATGTCTCTCCCGCAGAGTACACCCACGCTACCCCTCTTTTTGGACCTTGGTTGCCAGCAAATTAGTGACGTAGCAAAACTGCGTCCACTGCTCTTATGGGCTAGGCTATGGCGCGTCCCCGAACTCGCCAAGTATGCTAAAGGCCTAACAGAGGTGATGTCGATGGTAGGCTGGTGTAGGATCAGATGGCTTACTGATGTCAAGTCTATGCTTGGCAAACTAGGCCTTAGTGAAGCTTGGGAAAACAGGTCTTCCCCTCCGAAAGCAGCCTTGAAAACCTTATATTGGAATTGGGTTAGAAGCAGAATTTCCACGGATCCTTCTCATGGTAGGCTCACAGAAGAATTTTTAGTGCATAAGGACTCACCCTGTTTGGAGCTCTACCTGGATTTGGTCTGGAAGCCATATGACCGGGCCCTTTATTTTAGATTTAGAGTAGGGTCCCTCCCTGTGCGTGCCCTAACATCTTGCTGGAAACCGCCCTACCAGACAGTTGCATCTTGTCCCTCCTGTAGCACTCCCAAAGAGACAATTGAACATTTTCTTTTTGCGTGCCCGACCTATGTTCGCCCAAGGCAAACGTGGCTTAAGCCCGTGTGTAGGGCCTTGGGCACTAGGCATTCATCTGTGGCACTTCGAATTTTAATATCAGATACCCGGCCCTTGTATGTTTTTAGTCTTTCGAAATTTCTGTCACGGGCTTGGTCAATCAGGGCAAAACGGCTGTTAATTACTGTTTAATTGATGACTTTTAATTGTTTATTTGTTTGATAACTCGCTTTTCCTTTTTTGCATAAAAACCTGTATTTGTTTTTCTTGTTTTTAGATACAAAATTTTAAACGATTGTGCTCTTTTTATCTGTTGCTTTTATGATGTAACAATCGAAATAAAGCTGTTGACTGACTGACTTTGGAATAATACCCCCATACCATTTCTGGTGATGAGGATATTGTTCCTCCCATCTAGAGGGAGAGACATGTTAAAATCCTACTTTGCTGTTTAACTCTAACCAAAGCCTCAGCATCACAAAATGGGTGCTGCTGCCACAGACACGAGTCTGACCTCCTGCTGCTGGGAGTGATCCCGGCAAGGGAGGCTTGGACAATAGGTTTCCTGCTTGGGGAGGTGCTAGCACCTCCCCAGACAGACTTTAGTGTATTGGGGCAGGGAGGGCTGAAAGGAATGAGACATGCCTGGGGCACACAAGGTGTCCCATGCATAGTCCAGTTAAAACTGGTGCTGGGGCCAATCCAGCCCCAGTCCTGGCGCGAAACTGGACAAAGGGAAGGGGGTGTAACCACCCCCCTCCCTGGTCCCACCCATAAGGCGTGACCTAGCAGGTAACCCAGCCCCCCAGATTAGTATAAGTGTGGTAGCTGGGCCCCAGGAAATTAGATTATCCTGAACCTGCAACTTGAACAGAAACTCTGGACCTTCGACATTCGACGAAAGAAGAAGACTGAAGAATCTCCCTTGTGGCCAAGGAGTGGCTACCCTGTGCAAACAGGCACCATCAAGAGACTTACCCTTTGCTTTGCTGAAGTTCTACGAAGGACCGACTGCAGAGCCCGACCAGAGCCTTGACTTCCAGACTTCTCCGACCCTGATCCACATCCACAGCCGAGCTGAGATCCGTGGAGGCGACGAGAGACGTGGGACCGGCTACCTGGGAAAAGTGGCGAGTATCTTCCAGCGCAGCTTCTGAGGTACCCTCGAAGTTGTGCACCGGGGATTGAGAAGCCCCAACCCCAAGCACCATCTGCACCGAAGATCAGCCCCCCACACTCCACGAGTCCTGCGTGGGGCCCTTCTGCATTTTCCTGCTTGCCGCGTCTGTCCGGTTGCTTGCCCGTTGGCTAGCAGCCTTTGCGACGACACACCTTTGAATCTTCACTGCTGGTTTGGCTCCTCCAGACTGGCTCCCGCTCCTCTGCAAAAGAGAAGCACCCCAGACCTTCCTGGTCTGCACCAGAAGCAATCCCTCCATTCTTCATGGGTTCCGCTTGCCAAGGCTTGGTGAGTCCTAATCCAACTTCGACGCCGTCGACAGCAAAAGCCTTCGTGGGACAGCTCGACTCCTGGTCCTGGTCGTCCTCGACGTCTCCTGGTACCCGTGGCTGCTGCGACAAGCTTCACCTCTTCACCTGCAATCTTCACGACATCGCCTGGTTCCTTCCTGGTTCCACGTGGTCACTGGCTAGTGACCTTGACTCTGTCCCTTCTGCTTGCAGGTACCCTTCCTTCTTGATCCCGGCTTTGGGATCCACCGGACACTCTGCACTGACTGCCTGTCAGCAACTTTCCTTCAGGCATCCATAGAAGTCCACGACGAAACCCGACGCAAGTTCACACCTATGCACCCGCAGCCCGTGGGCTAGGTAACTTGGGTACTTCGGTGCTCACAAGGGTATTGACTATCCTAGGGTCTAGTTTCCAAGTCTCGACTTTCTAGCTACTCCAGAAGTGTCCTAAATCTGCTTATTTCAGAACTGTACTATTTCTATCGATTATACGCATTACGCGTGAGTGTTTCCACTCTGCACCTGAATCCCGTGGGCCTCCCACTTCCTAACTGTTGGTAGTGTAGTGTAGCCCCAGCGATTCCCTAGGCCTAGGCCTATTCTATTTCCGTGACAGTGGTCCTTATACCACTTCTTTAGTATATGGTTTGCGTGGCCCCTAGGGCCTAACTGTATTACTTACCTGTGTGACTTAATGTATGCTTGAATAAGACTGTGTTGTACTTACCTCGAATCTCATAAAGAGTGCTGAGGGTTTGACTAGAATAAATACACTTTATTTTATATATATATCTGTTGTGGTGTCCTTTCATTTGGTATTCAAGGGATTATATATGGTATCACAGCTGGCTTCACATGCCATTCAGAGTTTAGCCTAAGACTGCTCTTGTCCATGCTACCACTAGGATAGCTGGTCTATAAGGTTGACTTTACAACCAATCACCATAAGGGTTGTTTGGACTGATATAAGGTGTACACTAGAACTAGTGACATCATACATCAGGCCAACTTCTCACAACGTGCTTACATTAATGTTTGGAATCCCCATTTGCGATAGAGGCTGCAGCTCTTACTAATCCCAAGTGCTCTGTGCCTAGTAGGTAAAGGACCCATTTGTGAAATGGCAAGAAAATATGTGTTCAGTTCAACGTATGATCTTTTTGCAGGGAAATTTGAATTTTCCAGAATATCGGTAATTCGACATACATTCTCAGCAAATACATTTATTTGGAAAGGGAACGTGTGCTATGTACTAACAACTGCAGTATATATGGGAAAGGCTCACACCGTCTGAGGAGTTGCAGCTTTTCAGTGGTATATGGTAATCCTGGTCTGCAGAAAGCCATTTTACCAATAGACGGTTTGTCATCTTGCAGAATTATAGGTCGGTTATTAACCTACATCAATAGTAACATAGACTTTCAGGGTCTTTCTCCTACTGCAGTAATTGTGGTGTTCCCAGCCAGCGAATATAAAAGGGGCATCCCTTTGCAAAAACTGTGACAAGGCAGTCTGTGATCCAATTGGAGTTAACGGTGCTCAGCAATAATAGATACTATCTAGTTAAACTGCAAACAGTGGATACAGTCCCAAGTTAACGCAGGTTAACTAGTTATTTCCATTATGAAAACACAAAATGAACAGAAAATGTCCTAACATTATGAAACAAATGTAGCTCTGGGCTGTCTCTGGGCCCTCAGAAGATTGCTGAAGGAGGTTCGTTGAAAAACAACCAGCACAGGTGTTACAATTTGAGAACCACATCTCCGCTGCATATGGAGTGGGACCAGCCAAGGTGATCTCCGTTTTAGGTTGCCCAGCAGTGCACATTTAGTCACGCCCACATCTCCACAGTTATGCATAGTTAGATTATCCCATTTCATTCCTTGCAATTATGACTGGGATGGAGGAAGTCACTGCTGCACAGATGCAGCAAATATTTACAAAAATATGTGAGACAGAGGGGCAGATTTACAAGCCCCTTGCAACACTTTTGCGCTGCTGTTGCATTATTTTTTGTGATCCAGCGGTGGCGTAAACAATGCGCCACATTGTGGCCCATTTACAACATGACGCATCTAGGGTGATGCGTCACTTTGTAAAGCCCTGCCCCACATTATACCTGCGTCTGGTATAATGTATGCAGGGTGGGCGTTCCCACGCAGGAAAGGCTCGTAGAAGTGACGCAGTAAAATCTACAAGATTTCACTGCACCACTTCTAAGACGCTACTTCGTCAAAACCTTATGCCTGCTTGAAGCAGGCATAAGGAGTGACGCAGTGTATTAGGAATAGACCACTCCATACATTGCTGGAGTTGCATCGTGCTTGCGACACCACTCCAGCAATGCGTGACTTTCGCGCTGACAGATGCATCAAAAATTCTGACTCATCTGTCAATCCTTGCACCATTGTGCGCCGTATTGTAAATACGGCTCATCCATGGTGGCGCAAGGGTTTTGCACACAGGCGCAGGGAAACTGACGCATCTGGGTGATGGACTGGCCGTGGGTTCTACACTACTTGGTGCTGGTCTGCAGGATTTGTATTTTTATCTAACCGACCGTCTGCCTAATTCTCCTACCCCCCTCTACTCTATGTATCGTTTATTTGGTGTATGCCCATTTCTCCTTTGCAACTCCTTATTTATTGTACATTGATGTCTTTTCTTACTCGTTTGTATGTTGTGCAACTTCCTCGCTCTCATCTCTGTAAAGCGCTCTGATATCTCCGGGTCTAGCCAGAGCAATATAAAACTCCAAAAATAAATAAATAAATCTTACTTGTAAATAAGCCCCAGAGTGAGTAATAAGAGGAAACACATGAACACCCAGGTGTCCTTCAGCGTCGGAGGCTCGCAAGGCACCCTCTGAAGTTTCTGTTTGGGTTTTTGGACCTCTAGCCACTTAAGAAGGTTATGGTCAATTTGGCTAGCAGCTTCGTGCATCAACCATCTGGTCGCAGTCCCTGCAGTCCAGAAAAATTTGCTAATACCCATCTGAGTGGAAGCAAGGCCATGCTCCCCAGCAGGAGCTTCTAGCTGAGGAAAACATTGTGCTACTCCATCCTTACAGTCTTGGACCAACTGGCTCATGACTGACCCTCCTCCCTCGTCTAAGGGATCCATGTGGACAACGGAAATGTGTGCAGGAAATCTGCAAAACAGCGGCCGAAGAAAGGACTAGCTGCAAGTCTTTCAGAGAAGCATTGCAAGCTTTGGTCCAGATGACGCCTTTCTGTTTGTCCATTTTCAGCAGACTTACCAAGGGCTATGTCAGATGTCTGACATTTTGGAAAACCTTGCAATGGTCGCCAGTTATTGTTAGAAATGCCTGCATGCAGTATGGCTAAAGGACCAGGGACATAGTCACCTATTGTGTACTCGGGTATGTCTCCACACCACAAATGTGAGGTATTCCACCGCCATCCGTGTGAACTAGAGTTTCTGTCTACACAGAAAAGCGGTTTTGCTGCACCTGATAAAAGTGTTACAGTTGAAAGGACGAGTAAAAACTGAAGAGTACTAAGTAACAGAATTGATTGCCTGAGCCTCTGCTTTTCCGTCCTTCTTTAGGTGCTGGGCAGGTTCTTGGCTATTCTTCATGGCTGTGCACTAAAAAGGCCATTCATGCAGGCAGCAGGTACAGGCTCACTGATCTCTTCTGTGTCCTTCGGTGCAGCGGCGTCTGCAGGTAGAGTATGATCAGGTCTATGGTAGATATGCAGATGGGCTACCCCAGCACAAAAAGCAGATCAGCATTTCTAGATAATAACTAAATATTTCTTTTAAATACCAGCGTCCAAATTCAGGAGAAAAGTAAGCAATTTGCTCCCATAGTTTTTAGGTCTCGCCTACGCAGCACGCATGCGCTGCATAGGAAAAAGACCTTTTGAAATCGATTCACTTTTCGCCCTAAAAACGTGCACGCGTTGCATTGCTTTCATTGGCAAAGCGTGCACGTTTGGCGCTTCCCTTGCGGGAGCGAGCTTTGACACCATATGTTTGTAATTAACTTGCAAACACATGGTGCCCTTGGCTCGCTCCCGCAAGGGAAACGCAGAAACACCCCAACCTCTCAATGCACGAGCGTAAGACTATCACAGCATCCAGTGCAGAAGGAATTTTCTTCCAGTCCAAGCTTCCTCCCCTCTTGCCGTCACACCTCAATGACACCCACCCCCACATCAAACACATTTTCCTTCTGCCCAGGGCACTGTCCCGGTCAATTCGATTAGGGCCGGTCCTGTGAGTCACATGGCAAGCTGGAGGCTACAAACCACAGACTCACCTTCCTCACACCTCCGGCAGTCACACACAATGGCCGCGCCCCCACAACAAACACACCAAATTGCATTATAACACATCAAATTGCATTTTCCGGCAAGGGCGCTGTCCCGGTCAATCCGATTTAGGGCTGGCTACCAACCAGGACCCCTTCATGCCAGAACGACCCCACGCCCCCTTGAAATTATATACTATGAAGGTAGATGGTAGAGCTGCACCGGTCTAATGAGAGAAAGAAAGAGCAACAATTCTCAACAGGTATTATTACGCTAGACAATTAAAATTGTATGTCCAAGACATCAGACCGGAAGGAAAAAGGAAGACTCTTTGAAGAATTTTAAAGAATGTATTTAAGTCAAAACATCATTTAAGCGTCATTCGTGGAAACACGAGAAAGTAATTTTACAGTTGTATCAGCACTGTAGAAATGCATATTTGAAAAAACACAATAACAACCCAAATTGCACTTGGTGCTGGATGTGAAGGTGAAAGTGGCGACACAAGTGACAATTGTGAAAAACAGCGACGGCGGCGCAAGAGAAGTGACAAATAATGTACAGTGAGAACAATTTATATAAAATATACTGTGGTCGAGGAAATAAATTGACTATTTTTGGTAGTTCAAGACAATCGTTTGAAAGGAGAAAACCACAGGAGAAATGTTGCGCGATTAATGGCGCTGAACGGTCGACGGCGTTTCGATCCTCTAGGTTAGGATCATCTTCAGGACCGGGTTGTTTGATTTACAAACGGTGCTGAGGGGGCGTCGGACAATAACGTAGGAGGGTCCGCATCAGAAGGAGAGCGTTGTGTGCTGGTGGTGGTCGTCAAGTTAATCTAGAGACGCGGGGCGCGTCTGTGGATGAACGTCGCCGGGCGGTCAAAGGATCTTCGGGGTTTAGCCAGGTCCCGTCAGGGGTACTCTGGGAATGCGGAATGAATCCGGAGCATATCGGGGGTGCAGCTTGTCTTCGTGTGGCAATCAAGACAAGCTGCACCCCCGATATGCTCCGGATTCATTCCGCATTCCCAGAGTACCCCTGACGGGACCTGGCTAAACCCCGAAGATCCTTTGACCGCCCGGCGACGTTCATCCACAGACGCGCCCCGCGTCTCTAGATTAACTTGACGACCACCACCAGCACACAACGCTCTCCTTCTGATGCGGACCCTCCTACGTTATTGTCCGACGCCCCCTCAGCACCGTTTGTAAATCAAACAACCCGGTCCTGAAGATGATCCTAACCTAGAGGATCGAAACGCCGTCGACCGTTCAGCGCCATTAATCGCGCAACATTTCTCCTGTGGTTTTCTCCTTTCAAACGATTGTCTTGAACTACCAAAAATAGTCAATTTATTTCCTCGACCACAGTATATTTTATATAAATTGTTTTCACTGTACATTATTTGTCACTTCTCTTGCGCCGCCGTCGCTGTTTTTCACAATTGTCACTTGTGTCGCCACTTTCACCTTCACATCCAGCACCAAGTGCAATTTGGGTTGTTATTGTGTTTTTTCAAATATGCATTTCTACAGTGCTGATACAACTGTAAAATTACTTTCTCGTGTTTCCACGAATGACGCTTAAATGATGTTTTGACTTAAATACATTCTTTAAAATTCTTCAAAGAGTCTTCCTTTTTCCTTCCGGTCTGATGTCTTGGACATACAATTTTAATTGTCTAGCGTAATAATACCTGTTGAGAATTGTTACTCTTTCTTACATACCTACCCACCTCTCAACGTGGTATATGGGTTATACTCCTGTTGTTATATACCGGTCTAATGAGGGCATGTGTTTTTGCCGTCCGCTTCGCCATGAAAAAGCACAGCAGCGAGACTTAAAACAAGATTCGGTCCCCATCTCCTAGTCCCACCAGACTGAAGACTCAGCCATCGGATCAATTTAACATAGAAATAATTGCCATTGTTCAAACTGCAAACATACCGCCCCCTGCTAGCGAGGACCTCGCTTACCTGATATGACGATTCCGTTAGCGATTTAATTAGGTCTCAGCAGGGACTCCGAATTTGCGGGTCCTGCGATTGGCAAGTTTTCCTCAGCTGTCCGTGATTGGCTGCTGTCCGCCAATAACTTGTCCTTCATTGGCCTATGAGGGGGCTGTGAATCTTTGTTTCTCCAATGGCGGGAGGTTCCTGGGACAATCAAGCTGCTCCCCCTGCAGCCAAGTGCGAGTGAACAGAACAGAATTTCTGTGCATTTATATGGAGGGCGGTGGTGAGGCACAGTATTGGTTTCTGTTTGTAAAATAAGAAAAACAAACATTGGCATAGCCAATAGGTCTCGCTTTTGGGACCTTATAAGTATTTAGTTATGCATCAACTGTTGCATGGCTAAACACTTGGTAAGTCCCAAAGGCGAGACCTATTGGCTATGCCAATGCTTGTTTTCTGTGGTTGGAGTTATTTTAATACTTTTTTGAGATTCCACAAGTATGTGTGGGGAGTTATGACAGTTATAGGTCCCCAAGAAGGTTCCTGTGCGACATTTGTACATTCCAATTTATGGCTATGCTATGGAAGTTCTCCATTTGTAAATATGTACACATTTAAAAACGTATTCCATTAGCGTCATTTATTCTGGTTTTCTTCTAATGGGGAAATTAAAAACTCTTCCCCTAAGCCCCAATGATTTTGCACGACTTTTCTGAATTTAACACGAGTAAATATTCATGCATTTCCAAGTATGGGAATTCCCAGTTAACAATTATATTCAAGGGCATTCTTACCCAGCAGAGATCACTTCCCGACCTAAGGATAGGATTTATTTTATTTACACAAATGTATGCATGACTTTGTGTTTCTCTGCATACAAGCCCTTGTTTTGTGAATTCTTAAAAAAAGCAGGTAAGTTCAACCGCAAATGTCCTGCATTGCAACAGCATCTGGCCCTCTGACAGCATCGAGCACAATTCCATGACCATTCTTGGAGGGTTGTTGCAAAGGGATTTAAAGGCTCTCAGAACCTACTCCATGACTTGTATCTTAAAAGAGGGAAGAAGCACCTGGGATTTGGACTTGCAACTTTCTGCAAGTGACATTTATTGTGTAAGTGGGAAGCCTGCAAAAATAGCATTGGTCTAATCCTAGCTGTCACGCAAACACTGAACAGAGGGCAATTGTATTATGTAAGCAGAAGGGGACATTTTGCTACTTGCCTGATATTCTCACTCAGATCTACCTTTGAGTCATTGCAAAAGTTATATGAAAATGTATAACTTGCACTGCTGTAGATTTCTGACATCATCAATGAAGTAATGTGAGGTGCATGATAGCGGTGCAAGTTATACTTAAAAAGAGCAGTTTGAGACCTCTTCCAGGTTTCCTTTTTCTCCAAAAAGGATATGAAGTATCATTTCCTTTTGAGTCTGAGAAGATCTACCGGGTGTGCTTTCTCTTACACAGTGGGGATAATGACGGCTCTTTCCAACAGCTAGTGAAGTAGCTGCTGACCAGTTTCCCTCATGAACTGTTTCTAACAAATATTTAGGCAATAAGGCTGCATCAGATGATCAGGTCTTTTATATAAACGTATCATTTCCTATGTTTGTTGGTCATTACCTAGAATATTGAATTTTGACACCCAGTTGTTGGCATTTTGGCCAATGTGTATTAAACTAGTGTTAGAATACTAAATCTTACTTTACCCAATGTTTTTAGGACTGGAGCTAGAGTAGTAAATCTGACCCCACCCAATGTAGTCACTTTTCAGAAGTCTATATGTAGGGCACGTATATCACCCGGGAGCGTATCCTGGTGCCTGTGAAGGGGGAGTTTTGGCCTGTCTGGGGGCAACTGAAAGAGCCGGGTTTTCAGTTTCTTATGCAATGTGAGGATGGAGCCGGTGCTCTGGTGCAGTAGGGGAGTTCATTTCAGGTTTTAGAGGTGATGTATGATGGGGCACACCTTCTGTCTCTGGCCCCTTGAATGAGGGAGATGTGGACAAGGAGTAGGTTAGCTGAGTGGAGGAGTCCAGCCAGGGTGTGATACAGGATCAGGGTGTTGAGGAAGGTTGAGCCTTGTTTGTGTACAGCTTTGAAGGTGTGTATGAGGAGTTTGACAAAAGACTGCTTGTGCATTGCGAGCCAATGAATGTCCTTAAGTGGAGTAGGTTCGGGATGAATCTTATTTATTTTATTTTATTTATAAAGTTTTATATAGCGCGAACAAGATCCCAAGGGATATCAGAGCGCTTTACAATCAAACTAGAACTGGAAGGCTAATAATGTAACAACAAGTTAAAAACACAAATGATCATAAGGTGCACGAAAATTCAAATGGAAGTTATGTTAAACAAAGTACAGTGTAACGACAGAGGGACACAGTATGTCAAAATTTCTTTTTTTTTAAATGTGTGGTAGTAAATTTTGAAACAATGGTAGTAGGAACAATGACAGCGGGCCAAGGGGCTAGTCCAATTACTGAAGGAGTTTATTCATCAGGAATCTTTTGACTTCCAGTTTGAACACCGTTGTTCTGGAGATTCTGCGTATTTCTGGAGGAAGAGAGTTCCATATCTTTGGAGCCGCGCCAGAGAAGGCTCTGTGACAGGTTCTCTTTTTGTTAAGGATAGGTGGTTTCAAGAGTAAGGTAGCGGCGCTTCTAGAGGCTCTTACACCACAAGATAGTTCAAGTTTTTGTGCCAGGTACCTGGGCGTCTTGAAGTGGATAGCTTTGTGCGTCATAGTGGGAATTTATAGCTGGATTCGTGCTTCATAGGGGAGTCAATTTAGAGTTTTTAGGACTGGCGATATGCGCTCATTGCGTTTGGTGCCTGTAACCAGTCTAGCCGCAGCATTCAGTGAAGCCCTTAGCGGAGCCAGGGTGTATTTGGGCAGGCCACAGAGGGTAGCACTACCGTAATCTAGCCTCGGTAGGACAAGCGCTTGAACCACCTGCTTGAAATCCTTAAGTGGAAGGAAAGGTTTGATTATCTTGCAGCTGTATTACTTGGAGTCTTTTGGTGAGTTAGGCTGAGATGCCAGCATCGAGGATGTTGCCATAGCTGAGCCTGCTGGTGACAAGTGATTGCGTAACAGATCTGTGTGTGTCCAGAGAGAGCCTTTCCTGAGCAGTTTGAGAGTGTGAAAGCGACCGTGTTGACTTGATTGGACATGGAGATTTGGCTGTCGATCATCATTCCCAGGTTCTGACAGCATTTGATAGATGGGGAGTCAGTCCTAGCTCGGTAGGCCACCAACCCAGCGGCTAGAGGGAGGTGTGTTTGCCAAAAAGGACCTTTTCAATATTGTCACTGTTGAGTTTGAGGCAGTTCCTTCTCATCCGGCCTACTCCTGCGGTCATGCAACTGACAAAGTTTGCTTGGGTTGTGGACATATCTTATGAAAGGGAGAGGGTGCGCTGTGTGTTGTCTGTGTAACAGATCATTTTGAAACTGTGGGAGCGAGTGAAACTGGTGAGGCGGGTCATGTAGATGTTGAACAGGGTGGGGCTCAGGGTGGAGCCTTGCTGGATACTGAAGATCATGTTGGTGGCTTCGTAGAAGTGGGGAGTTAGGCTGATAATTGGGTGCATCCGGAGAGGCAGGAGCTGATTAACCGTAAGGCCGGACCATGCAATCTGGCCTCGTAGAGAAGTTGGATGAGGATAGGATGGGAGATAATGTTGAATGCTACTGAGAGGTCTAGTAAAATTAGTAATGTTGTGTTCCCTTTGTCTGTGATGAGTCAGATGTCATTGGTGGCAGTGATGAAGGCTGTCTCTGTGCGTTGATTGGATCAGAAGCTGGATTTGTACGGATCCAGGAGGTGGTTTGCCTTGAGGTAGTTGGCCAGGCAATGAGCCTGGCCAACTGAGCTTTTTAAGGAGCTTCTCGAGGACTTTGATTTGGGAGGGGAGGAGGGGGTAGGGCCTGTAGTCTGCCATATTCAGAACGTCTGCTGAAGGTTGCTTGAGAAGCGGTAGGATGCTGGTGTGTTTTCAGGAGTCCAGGAATGTGGCAGTGGAAAGAGATTAGTTAAGTATGGGTGTAAGGGCTGTTCAGATGGAGTCAAGACCTTTCGCGAAGATGTAGTGTGAGCATGGATCTGAAGGGGCTCCGAGTGGATAGAGCACATGCTGGTAGTAGTTTCCATTGTGCTGACTGGCCAGCAAGTCAGTTCGGCTTCAGGGGTGTTGCTGTTTTTGGAGTGGAGGACTGGGGGGGACAAAGTTGTAGATGTTACTGATTGTTTTACATGAAGTTATGGGAAAGTTGTGTGCAGAGTTCTTGGGAGGGGGTGATTGTCCTTGAGGTGGCAAAGAAGGCCATGGATTCCATCATGATGGAGAAGATTTTGTTGGTGAAGTTGAAGCTGTTGAGGATCCGCTCCTTAAGGGCTAAGCGCTTGGTGGTTTTGAGGTGCTGGTGGTAGTTTCATAGGGCTTATATATAGGAGTCTCTATGTCGTCACTGGAAGAGTCACCATTGTTCCAGATGCTTGCATTGATGTTTCATGAGCCAGAGATCCTTGGTGTACCAGCAGGCTTGTCGCTTGCAGAGGTGGGTGGGGTGGCTCCTAAAGGAGCCATTGAGTTTGCACAGGAGGTGATCCATGTGTTTATGTTCGTGATGGAGAATGCTAGGTCATCATAGTGTGGGGTGCATTGAGACCAGAGCTCAGAGAACCATATGTCCTTGGGGATTGTGTTCCAGTGACGTCGGGTGGTCTGCGTGTAGGTGATTCTGGGCCATGTTGAGCATGTGCATGGAGTAGTTCATCCAGCTTATTGGGTGGGTTTGTCTACTGTGATGTTGGAGAAACTTATGAAGATGGGGTTGAGGAGGTGCCCGGCCATGTGGGTGGGTCGTTCATCTGCTTGGAGAACCCTAAAATGCTTGGGTCTTCCAGGAGGGTGGTGGAGTTGGGGGTCAGTCTAGTCCCTCTAGGTGGAAGTTGAGTTCGCAGAGCAAAATTAAGGAGTGAGATGAGAGGACCCTGGGGCGATGAGGACTGAAAGAGTGGATCTGGAATTGGATCTGGAACACAGGGGGAGGGCGGGAGTAGAGTAGGGCTCCCCAGGGAATGTGGTGTTCAAGGTGCTGATTTTGAAGGGCACATGTTCTACCCAGCTGCTAGTGTGGGCCAAGGTGATGAAATAGTTGATTTCCTCATGGTAGATGATGGTGAGTGTGCCTCTTGGTGGGTTATTTCGATCTTGTCTCATGATTTGGTACCTGGGGGAGCAGGCTACAGCTATGTCTGGCATGGATGTTGGTTAAGCCAGATTTCTGTTAGAAGAAAGGGGTCCAGAGAGAGATAGTGCAAGAGGTCCAGACTTCCATGATGTGCTTGGTGAACAAACAAGTGTTTCAGAGCAGGCAGTTAAGGGTGGGGTGTGCTGTGGTGCGCTGTGGTCTTAGTGCGGTTGTATATGCGATGTGTTCTGGTAGGAGGACGTGGTGAGTAAGGGTTAGAGGTGGGCAAGAGAAGCGGGAGGTGGGGCTGAAGAACATACCTTCAGTCATTGTGGGGGAGTCCCGAGAGTAGTGCAGAAGAGCCTCCAGAATTGAGAGTGCAGTGGGCTTAGATCAAGTACCAGCTCAGGCTGCGTTGGGTGGCTTGCAGGCCAGGGATCTTGGGGCTGGGTGCAGTTGAGCTGCCGATGGGTGAGGGCGGGCTTGCCTTTGGGGTAGCAGTGGCACATCCACACTGTGGCCGCCATTAAGAAGGCATCATGGAAAGGGAGGGGAGGACCGTGGGGGCTCGCAGGGCTCGTGGGGAGGGGACAGGAAGAGAACGGGTGGGAGAGTGAAGCAGGGCACTCAAGGGAAGATTAGTCAGAAAAGAGAGAAAAAAGAGCAAAATGAGATACAGAGGCACAAAAAGAGAGACAGTAAGGGGCGTCATAAGAGAGGCAGAAAGATGCACACAGAGAGTGAGTAAGCAGCAAACAGCGGCACAAAACAAAGGACAGTACAGGAGGAGAGGCACAATAGAGACAATGAGGAGGCAATATGAGACCAAAGAGGGACAGAAAGAGGCAACAAACTAAGGGACAGTATATAAAAAGAGGGTCAACAGAGACAGCAAGTGCCAAAGCAAAGCAGAACGGACAGACAGCTGGGGGGGGGGCAGAAAACATTGCAGGTTAGCAAGGGCCAGGAGGTCTAGGTTAGAGGACCGAGGGGCAGGTTTCATTTGAGCACCCCCCTAGTAGAAGGCTCAGGCAGGCTGGCAGGGACCATGCATCCTCCTTCAATCTATTTGTTGGACTGGAGTTCATTATTAGTTCTGCCCCTCACCTTTCCCCCAATGTTTGTTGGACTGAAGTTAGGACAGTAAATTTGGCCATTCCTCAAATACACACGTTTCTCAACGTTTGTTGGACTTGAGTTTTAATATTAAACATGACCTGCCCAATGTATGCATATGCTCCGGTGTTTGTTAGACTGGAATTAAATTAATAAATTTAACACCGATTGATACATGATACATTTTCCCCATTGTTTGTTGCACTGGAGTTAGACTAGCAAATCAGAACACACCAATGTATGCAATTTCCACAATGCTCGTTTCACTTGAACTAAAATAGTAAATCTGATCTCCCAGCCCCCCAAATATTCATCTCTGTTTGTTGGATTGGAGTTAGAATAGTAAACCCACACCCTCCTCTCAATTTATGTACTTTCCACAAAGTTTGTTAGATTGTGGTTAGAGTTACAACGCTGGGCTCTCACAATGTATGCACTTTCATTAATGTTTGTTGGGCTGAAGTTAGGATAGTAAATCTGAAACTAATGTATGCACTTTCCCCATAGCTTATTTGAGTGGAGTTACAAAACAAAATCTAACTCTCCCCACCCCAGTGTTTGCGGGACTTGAGATACCGTATTAAATCCTACCCCCCTCAAACCTCCCCCTCAAACCTCCCCCCCAAACAAAATACATTCATTTTCTCCAGTGTTTGTTGGGCTGGAATTAGAATAAGCAAATATACACTCTCCAATGTATACACTTCCCACAATGCTTGTTAGACTGTAGTTAGAAAAGTAAATCTGCCCCCCCCCCCCCAATTAGGCACTTTTCCCAATATGTGTTAGTCTGGAATGAAATAGTATAGCTGAGAAACATTTGTGTTGTGTTTTAAGCATTTTTAAATATTCATTGTGTTACATATTTTAAAATCAAATTAGAATGGTTAAGGAACTATGAATATGTTTAACATTTTTCATTTGGGAAATTAGTAATTATGTTTATACTGTTTATTTTTCATGCAAATTAATGATATAGCATGCACGCCAACAGCTCTGATTCAGGCGGGAGACTTCTGATTTTAAAATCCAAAAATGGCTTCATCTTAGCGGTCTCCCATTTCGGATCACAATAGTTATGTGGTCAATATTTTTGTACTTTACATTATATGAATATCAAGTCGGTACTTTTGTTGTTGATATTGTGACATAAATCCACCAATCAGCAGTACACTGAAATCTAAAGCAACAGCCACTATCTGGTAGTAAGAATAGAGTCGAAGGAAAGATAAGTGAGAGCAGAGAGAGAATGTATGAAAGCAGGACGATTTAAATAGAGAACGAATGTGTTGTAGTTAGAACGCTGGGTATTTATACAAGAGTCTGAAGTAATTCAGGTGGCATGTAAGTTCTTTATTCCATGTTAGGCCCTTGGGTTAAGGCAACAGTAAGTAGGTTTCTTAGGGCTCAGTCTTCCCTCTAACTGTCCCTATCTCTTACCTTCCACTGCAGACAACAAAACCAACTTTCTAAGAAATCATTCCCTCTCGGAATTCTTTCTCTGCAATCCAGACACCAACTGAGACATACTGGGAATTAGAATACACACAAAACCACACAAGGGCTGCGTACCATGGAAGTAGAAAGAAAGATCTACATAACATATTCATCTTCAGCATTTATACAGAGTACACTCACACCGAGTGGCATGTCAGGTCTCAGTTGTTAGGTTCACAGCCAAATTGCGACGACTGTAAGCAAGAGGTCGAACAAAACAAAGAGAACATACAGCCTTCATAGACGAGAGATACATAGCACCACTTTCCCACGTCGCCTGTCCTTGGCATCTGGCCACTGTTCAATTCTTTGGTCATCGGGTCATAATCATGGTTCACTAGGCATGCGCGACTCGTTCATCATCCAGATGCCATTTTCTTATTGTCATGATCGTATCAGGCCCAAACGCACACTATTGATAAAAGAATAAAAAAACGTTGTTATTTCCTTAAATATATGATCCTCACTGTTCACCGCCCACTTCTACGCTATCCCATTTTATTGTTATTTTTATTAACGTTCTTATTCTTCTGCAAACCCTTCCCCATTAGCTCATTCAAAACTTTAATTCTTATACATGTATTGTTACAATATTTATTAACATCTTAATACAGTCTTCATAGACGAGAGATACATAGCACTACTTTCCCACGTCGCCTGTCCTTGGCATCTGGCCGCTGTTCAATTCTTCGGTCATCGGGTCACAATCATGGTTCACTAGGCATGCGCGACTCGTTCATCATCCAGACGCCATTTTCTTATTGTCATGATCGTATCAGGCCCAAACGCACACTATTGATAAAAGAATCAAAAACCGTTGTTATTTTCTTAAACATATGATCCTCACTGTTCACCACCCACTTCTACTCTATCCCACGTTATTGTTATTTTTCTGAGCAAAAGCATTAACAATAGCAGCCTTCTTTAAATTCAAGCAAGCCGATGCTGGGCATGTGGTTCCTCAAGACCACGTGTTAGTTCTTCTTGCGCATACATGAGACTTTTCCCCTCTAAAAGCGAGTTAGTCACGTTATTACTACGCAATTCTGGTTTTCATATATGCGCAAATCGTTTCCACACATTAAAGTGAGTTTTAGTCGTGTTGCAATTTTATTCCACATTAATTTAAGCATGCGTAAAGCTTTTCTCCCCATATTGGTGTCTGGTGCATATTAATTTCATTCCATTCACAGTCTCAATAGTTAGTAAATGTTAACGAGAATTGCTCCGAGCAAGTTTCATTTTTCTTGAATCCTTACTCCATCAATCCCCTCTCTGATGGCATTTTTGAGCCATCATAAAATACCCATCATTACCAAGTGCCAACTTTATTCATCTAATTTCAGTATTTTCTTCCCCTTTCTTAAATTCTTTATTTTCATCTTTTATGTGAAATTCTTTCATTTTGTCATACAGCCTTCCTTTTATTTCCTCTGACTCAATCACTTCCCTTTTTCTCTTTCTTCCCATTCTTTTATTTTTTATTTCAGTAATCGTTCTTGTTCTAGTTTTACCCTTGCAACATCTATACGTCATCATTATCATCAAGATTATCAGTGCTACTGAGGTTATGGCTATTATTATTTTCCCTAATAGACTACTTCCAAAAGTAGAAACTACCTATCGTCAAAATGCTTTTAGTTAACCTTTCCCAAACACCTTCAACCTCCAGTTGGGTCAAATCTTCATGAATTTAAAAAATATTTTTAATATATCCCTCAATACAATTAATTTTGTCTGGGATATATGTACAGCAGTGTTGAGTTTTCAAAATGCCACAGACTCCACCCTCTTTTGCTCATAATATATCAAGGGCAGGTCGATTTTGCAAAACTATAGATCTAATTGCAACCATTTTGGTATTGATGATCAGAATTCCTCCAGCAGTATCCGTTGATAAACGATCAGCTACTGTTGACAATTTGTGTATTTTATGTGAATTCAATGCGACTCCAACTGACGGTATTAGTGCTCCAAATATGTCCCCTACTATTTCTGAAAAACTTGCTCTTTTACTCCGTGTTAGTCCTTGACTTATTTCATTGATTCCATTGTTCTTGTCTATGTGATAAACTTTCGGATATACTATTCTAAAGTAAAAATTACCATACCATTGTGCAGGTAACCTATAATAAGCATTTTTACTGTCAAAGTAGCTTTATTTCGATATCCAATATCTTAAAAGCATTTCCATGTTTGCATCCGTCAATTTTTATAGACCATAAACATTTTTTGCAAATTAATTTTTTAAAACATCAGTTTAAAAATATAAAATACAATCAGACATTAAACACATCAAATTCTAATTGCCCGCAATATTAAGTAGTATAATTATTTGCAGATATTTTAAGATTAACTAGCCAGCTGATTCTTTTATTTACATCTAGGGCCATAATTTCTATAAATGTAGCTGTGTAGTTGGCTAGTTCAGGGGTCCGACATAGGCGGGCCCAAAATAACAGGGGTCGTAATCTCGCTAAATCTTTAAAAGAGTGCCTACCCGTATCTTTTAACAGCGGTTTCAATGGCATGCTTCTGGGTAACATCACTAGATCTCTTAAAAACTTGTGTTCGGGCCTGCAAATACTTTCAGTATTCTCAAAGCTCCACGATTTGGCTCCATAAAGGGCTGAGCTGACTGCTTTAGCTGCATAGATTGTAAGGGCAGGAGCAACAGGTCTACTCAACGATAGACTATGTTCTTTAATTAATATGCCCGTGGCACACTTATGATTTAGGTGCATTTTGTCAATGTGATGCCGCCATCGCATTTTGTCATCTAGTCTTATTCCCAAGTAGTCGAACATTGGGACTTTATCCAAGCGTGTTCCATCTAAACTAAAGTTGGCTAGGTAAGGCTTATAAGGGTTGAGCGCCATGAGCTTAGTCTTAGAGGTGTTCACAATCAAGCCCCTAGATTCACAAAAAGTATAAAATCTGTCTAGGAGCTTTTGAAGCCCTGCTGGCGTTTTGGAGATAAGCAGTGTGTCGTCTGCAAAAAGTAAAGTGGGAACCCTATCTCCTGCCAGTGCTGGTGCATCAGATGGAAACTCCTGCAAATAGCTCACCACTCCGTTCATATAGAGAGAGAACAGGGTGGGTGCCAGAACACAGCCCTGGCGGACTCCTCTATTTACTGGGATTCTATTTGTTTTTTGTCCCTGGGACCCCCACCTCACTTGGGCATAATTGCCTTCGTGTAGGCGAATCAAGATGTTCAATAGTAACAAAGGCATCCCCATTTCTTCCAGTAGGTGCCAGAGCCGGTCACGGGGAACTAGGGCAAAGGCCGTCTTTAAATCAATAAATGCCAGATAAAGGCTGCCCTTGCCAATCAAGACTACCTTCCAATATATTAAAAACAATCTAAAAGCTTGGTCCACCATTCCTGCACATGCCCTAAATCCAGCTTGGTATTGGGAGAGTATATTTTCTTCCTCCACCCATTGGTGGATTCGCTGTAATAGCACCCTACCAACTAATTTCTGCATGGCGTCTATCAAGCTAATTGGGCAGTAATTGGCGGGATCGTCCCTTGCTCCTTTTTAAAAAATTGGTACCACCTCTGCCCCTTTCCATGATTCTGGTATTAGACTCCCTCTTACAATTGAATTAATTAAAAGCATGGTATAGTTTGCCCAGTTACGAGAGTCGGCAAGAAAAAGGTCTCCTGGAAGACCATCGGGTCCTGGAGCTTTTGCTGGGACTATTTTCTTTATGGCCTTCTCGACTTCTTCTAGTGTAAAAAGGTCAGTGGAGTTTGGGATAAAATAGAGATTTGTTTGTTTGTATATCCCTCCACTGTCAGTAGAATCTAATTCAGAATAAAGGCTCTCAAAATGATTGTACCAATCCCCGCCTGTGATATGATTAAGAATCGCATCAGGGTCTTCGTTACCGACCCTTCTGGCCTTGTTCCAGAAAAGCTTGGGGTCTCTGGCTATGCTTGTGTCTTTTAGGTCTTGCCAGTGTGACTCATCCCAGTCTAATTTCGCTTGGTAAATTGCAATTTTTTAGGCCTTTCTGGCTTCTCTAATTAAAAAACAGTTTTTACTTTTTATTACCAAGATCAAGTCCTTTTTTTTTGTCTGCAGTCCCCGTTAAACCAAGTATGGCACTTTTTAGCTCTTCTAGTTGCCTTACCTGGATTACCTGCTATAAAATATGCTCCTATCTGAACTGTCATACCGTCGTACAAATCTGGTATTTTCATTAATCCCCCTGGTTCCTCAATGGCCTCTAGAAGTAAACGGGTGTTTTCGCTCAAGGCTTGGCTTATGCCAGCTATCAATGATTCTTGGGCAAGAACTTTGGGCCATTTGAGGGTCCTTCTAGAGTTAGAAGGCACTAGATCTTTTGTAATCATAAGGCGATCTAGGGGCTGGTTACTGGAAAACTATAGATCTAATTGCAACCATTTTGGTACTGATCATCAGAAATCCCCCAGCAGTATCCGTTGATAAATGATCAGCTACTGTTGACAATTTGTGTATTTTATGTGAATTCAATGCGACTCCAACTGACGGTATTAGTGCTCCAAATATGTCACCTACTATTTCCGAAAAACTTGCTCTTTTACTCCGTGTTAGTCCTTGACTTATTTCATTGATTCCATTGTTCTTGTCTATGTGATAAACTTTTGGAAATACTATTCCAAAGTAACAATTACCATACCATTGTGCAGGTAACCTATAATAAGCATTTTTACTGCACACATAATTCATCCCTGGAAATACAGGATCAGTTCCACCTTTTAGTCCCCAACCTCCCATAATTAAGAAGGTATGTTCACTTTCACTGGAACCAATGAAAATATGGTTATAATCTGGTTTTAGTCTATGTAGACAAAATTTCCCCATTCTTGACAAATCCAGGGACACTGCAGCATGAGTCTCGCCTTTCTTATAGTCCCCTTCTATATTAGCCCATGGCGGTACATGTGACTTCTGCTCAACAGCTTTCTTTTGGAAATCTTGCCTTCTTTCCTCTACTAAATTTAAGAAATCTTTCTCTTCATCACGTAAAATACACAATAGATTGTTCTTATTTTCCTCTACTAAATTTAAGAAATCTTTCTCTTCATCACGTAAAATACACAATAGATTGCTCTTATGAGCATATGTTATATCGATTGGACTTGTTGTTAAGAAGACCTGGGTTCATGTTTCTTCGAATAGGGATTTCAGAAAAGACCACATCCATGTGTGAATAATAATACTGCAGTTTGCCTGTTACATAGAATAAACTTGACACAACACTACAAGATAGACTATATGTTAAAGGAAGGTGGGGATATGTCACCCCTTCTGAGACAGACGAAGGTAATTTCATGCACACATAACAATCACTCACATCCATGGTATCAACATATTCATAAAGGAGTTTAGTAAATACATTTAATGACGAATCACTATTTGATTTGTCATGATGGTACATGCTCTCACCCATTAGTTTTAATTTATCAGTAGTAGTTTCTTTAGTAACTGTATTCACTCATTCACTAGTATTTGTGTTATTTCGAATATTAGTTACCATTAGGACAAGTATCACCACAGTTAACAATAACCACATCAATATTAGTATGAAAATACTACACAAACAATATTTAAAACATCTTTGCTTTAAACTAGATTTCGGCTGTTCAGTCACTTCTGTTTCAGCCATTTTAGTACTAAAAAAACATTCTGATGAATACCCAAGTTATCTCTTCTAAAAATTATTTCTATAAAAATAGAATCTAAAATTTCTTATCTAAAGAAATGTTTGTTTGTGAGATCCCACACTTCAAAAACCTTTTGCCTTTGCCCTTTTCTTTATTTTTCTTCTCTTCTATGGTCTCTTTTATTTTCTTCTCTATTTGTTTAACAATTTTTCACCCTTTATCGAAGTCTTTTCCCTTTAAGGGGGTCTCAGTTTGCTTTCATCGACTCTCTGTATTTTCACTTTCCTGTTCTTTATTCAAATAAAGATTCTCAAAGTCCTCAAGTATAATATAAGTGCATTCAGGAGCTTTATATTTTCTGTTTAGAACTCTCAGTCTTTTTGATCTCTGTGTTTGTTTCCTTCTTGATTGTTCTTGTTCAGTTTGACTTGACACCACATTTACTTGCTCTAGTTCTTTCCCTGTTTTTCTTCTTAGGAAATATTTCAGTCTTTTCACTCTTCTCGGACAGCAGTCACCTTTTCTGACCCTCTTGATCTGTACTGCTCTTTCACCTTCCTCGTCTACTTCAAGAGTCCTTTTATTTTCCCTTTCCTTTAACTGTACTTGTTCTGGACTTTCTGATCTCCTTTCTGTTGACTGAATTTGTTCTGGATCTTTAAGTATTTCGTCTTCTCCTTCTGACTGAACTTGTTCTGGATTTTCTGGGTTATTTTCTTTTTCTCTTTGTTCGATCTTTTCTGGTCTCCCAGTTTCTTGCTCTTCTTCTGTGTCAACAGCAGTTTCATAAGACCCAGTAACTGGTGTCCACCCTACTTGACTGCTACTTGGTTGTTCGTCGTCAATGCGTTCTTCAGTCTGATTCTCTGACTTCCTCGACCTCACAACTCTCAGCTTCTGGTTCTTCTCTGGGTTCTACCAGTTGCTGCTCTCGTCGTTCAGGTGGATTTGGGACTTTTTGTGTATGACTGGCATGGATCCAATTTAGTAAGCCAACACACTTCACTGCTGTCGTTGTTACCAGTATAACCTGATGAGGTCCTTTCCATCTGGGTTCCAAACACGGCTTCCTCGCCTGTTTCTTTACTATGACCCAATCCCCTGGACACAAATCATGAGCTTGATTCAGCTGTGTTGTGGTTGCGTCTTCTTCAACCTGATGAGACACAGAACGCACCAGATCAGCTAGTCCTTTACAATAGCCCAACACTAAATCATCAGTTATATTCATCAGTTTGTTTCCAGGCACAAATGCTTGTCTCATTGCTCTTCCCATGAGAATCTCATGTGGACTTAGTCCTGTTCTTCTGTCTGGAATGCTTCTAAGACTCATTAATACAAGGGGCAAAGCATCAGGCCATTTTAGTGTTGTGGATGCACACACCTTTCCTAGCCTAGATTTTATTGTGCCATTTAGCTGCTCAACCACTCCAGAGGCTTCTGGTCGATAGGCACAGTGTAATTTCTATTCAACCTTGAAAGCTGTACAAATCAATCGAATTATCTCATTGTTAAAATGAGGTCCTCTATCTGATTCCAAAGTGACTGGAAATCCGAACCTAGGGATAAGTTCTCTCAACAGTAGTTTAGCAACTGTAAGTCTGTCATTCTTTCTTGTGGGATAGGCTTCTACCCATCAAGAAAATAGACATACAATGACAAGGACATACTTCAAGCCATTGCACAGTGGCAATTCTATGAAGTCAATTTGCAGTCGGGTGAATAGTCCTTCTGCCTCTCCAATTTTTCCCCAACTGACAACTGTTTTTCTACCTGGATTTTGCTGTTGGCATGTCAAGCATCTTTGGCAAAGATTCTCTGCAATTACCCTGAATTTGGGATTGTACCATGTCTGCCTGAAGTGTCTAATTATAGCATCCCTTCCAATGTGTGTAGCTCCATGATATACCCTTGCCATTATTGATAACAGAATATCTGGCATTATTGGTCTACCATCTGGACACACCCATATTTTGTCATGTGCTTTTCTTGTACAACCTGATTTAATCCAGAGTTCTTTTTCATGTCTATCTGCCTCATCCTGCAACTGTCTGACCTCATCCCATGTTTCAAAAGCAGAAAAGAACATTAGATGGCAATTGGTAACTTCTTTTTCCAACCCTCTATTCAAAGACATTGTGTTTTGGGCACAAAATTGTTCAACTTAGTCAGCATATCTATTGCCCTGTGTCACATAATCATTTCCTGACTTATGTGCAACACATTTGACCACTGCAATTTCTTTTGGCAAATGTAATGCTTCCAATAGTTCTTTGACATTTTTTACTATTCCTGATAGGGGAACCTGAAGAAGTCAGAAATCTTCTTTGTATCCATAATTGGCAGAAGTCATGCACAACCCCCAAACCATATTGACTATCCGTAAATATGGTTACTCTCAATCTCCTCCCTATTTTGCATGCTTTTGTCAAAGTGAATAATTCAGCAATTTGGGCAGACTTGACTCCTCTTAAACAGGATGCTTCCAGGATAGCGGACACTGTACATACAGCATAGGCAGAACTCAATTGTCCATTCTCCTTTTTTTATTTTATTTTACAGAGTTTTATATAGCGCGAACTTGACGCGAAGGTATCGGGTATCAAAGCGCTTCACATAGCACCTGTTGCGTTACATGAGGACACATTAGTTCCCCAGATTCGAGGTCGACCGCCCTAGCCGTTAGGCAAAATCCTCTGATCCATCTGCAAACATTACATAATCTGATTCTTCTAATTGTACGTCAAGGATGTCAGGTCTGAGTTTTGTAAACATTTCTGTCACATCCAAACAATCATGATCAGCTTCCTCTTTCACTTCTTCACAATATGGATCAGGCATCAATGTTGCCGGATTTACTGTAGTGCATCTCATCACACTTACATTCTCAGCACCCAAAATTATCCTTTCATACTTGGTCAAACGACTAGGGGTCAAATGCTGAGTACGAGTCCTTGTTAAAAGGATCTCGACTGAATGTGGCACATATACTTTTAAAGAATGTCCCATCACAATTGATTCACTCTGTTCTAGACTCACACAAGTAGCAGCTACTGGTTTTAAGCAGCCAGGCAATGCTGCAGCCACTGGATCTAAAGTGGCAGAAAAGTACGCCACTGGACGTCGTGACAATCCATGCCTCTGAGTTAACACTGAAAGTGCACATCCTTCCCTTTCACAACAGAACAAAGTATATTCTTTCGTATAGTCTGGCATTCCCAATGCTGGTGCTTGACACAAACATTTTCTCAATTTCACAAATGCTTCTGCACTTTCATCATCCCATTCAATCAGATCTCTCATTTCCTTTCGGGTCAATCTTATCAAAGGCTTCCCAAGGAATGAAAATCCACTGATCCACTGACGACAATATCCAATCGCTCCCAAAAACATTCGCATTTCTTTCTTAGTTTCAGGCAAATTCATTTGTCGAATCACTTTTATTCTTTCTGGTGTTACTTTTCTGACTCCTCTTCCTATCTTATGACCCAGATATTAAACTGCTTGTTGGCAAAATTGTAATTTTTCTGGCGACACCTTATGTACTCCTTCTGCCAGATGGTTCAGTAAAGCAATTGTGTCAGTGACACAGGCTTCTCGTGTCTTTGATGCCACCAATAGGTTATCAATGTACTGAACCAAAACCGAGTTTCCTGGCATGACTAATGTCTCCAAACACTTTTTCAAAATCTGATTAAAAATCGAAAGGCTCTCTGTGTACCCTTGAGGAAGTCGGCACCATGCCAAAACACAGTCTCCAAACCGAAATGTAAAAAGATATTGACTATCCGGATGTAAAGGAATCGAAAAGAATGCTTGGCACAAATCAATCATTGTGTACCAATGTGCATCCCAAGGTATCTGATACAAGATCACTGCTGGATTTGGTACTATTGGACAACATGGTACTACTATCTTGTTAATCTTCCTCAAATCTTGCACTATTCTATACTTGCTACTAGGCTTCTTAATCCCCATGATTGGCGAGTTACATGGACTGCTCATTATTTCTTTTAAAATGCCTTGTTCAGTCATTTGATCAATCACTGGAGCAACTAGGGACTCATTTTGTATTGGGGGTGTGTTCGAATAAATCGCACCCTCCTTCACCATGATTTTAATTGGGTCTACATTCACTATTAAACCAATTTCTTTTCATGTAAAATCCCATACATCTGATTTCACTGTGTCTTTCAGCTCCTCAGGCAAAGTGTTTTCGGTAAGCAATGAAAACATCTCATCTACTTCTGTCCCTTGCTTTGCTAGCATCATTTTGAAAGCAACAGCCTCATCAGGCGTTTGAAAGGCAATACCATCAGGCGAACAGTAAATGGTGCAATTCATTTTGCTTTGCACAGCAAATCCCTCCCCAGCAGATTTACCGGACTTGAATCACATACCACAAAGTTATGCATGTTTCTGAAATTCCCGATATTCACTTCTATTGGTTTTGTGACTGGAGTTCTTATGTGCCTTTTTGAGACTCCTACAACTTGGATAGTTTCTCCCGAGAGGGGTAAGTTTGGAACTTCTCCTGCTCTCACAGTAGAACGGGTAGCACCAGTATCCACTAGGAAAGTGATGTCATTACCTTCCACTTTTCCATCAACAAATGGACCTGACTGATCTACCGCCAAGGATGCGCCAAGCACCCACTCCATCTCCCCCCTCAGGCACCGTCATTGAGACGTGTATGAATCACTCTCATTACTTTGCATCCAATATTACCGAACTGTTTCTGTATTCCTACCTTTTTCTCCTTGAAATCCGGTGATTGCACTGTGTCTCTGCACCTGGGCGTTCACATGGTTTGGCAAAGGGGCTTGTGGCACCTGAAATTGAGGAGTAACTACCTGCTGCTGTTGCTGCTGGTTCACAACCACCTCAGTCTGCATCTGTGGATTTAAGATTTGATTTACTCCATTATTCTGTTGAACATTTCTACACTCATTCTTCCAATATCCAAGCTTTCCGCACGTGTGACAGGGATATTTCTTTCTCGCTTCTTCTCTATCCATTCGTCCTTTTCCCTTATTTTCATTCGATTGTTGATTACCCTGATTTTGACCATTTGTCTGTTTTTCATTTTGAGAACCAGGATTTACCTCTTGTTGCTCTGCCAATTTCACTTGTGCCCAAGTCATTTTCTCTTTCAGCTTTCTATGTTTTGCATCAATATCATCACTACAATACTTCGCATACTTTAGGATATCGTCTTTGGGCTTGCTCTGCCAACAAAGCATATGCTGCTGAATCATCTGACTAATTTCTGATCTTAATCCATACACAAACCTATACACAAAATGTCCCATATCCTTATCACCAATATTTTCAAATCCACTATACTGCTTAAACACCTGTAATATCCTTTCGTAATACGCATACACTGACTCTTTTGGCTCTTGAGGTGTTCAATCTATCTTAACCCAATCTGTCTCTTTCGGAGGAATTTTACTTTTTAAGAAAGTAGTCACCTGGTGATACTTTTTCATCACCTCTTCTGAAGGTGCACCTGTCCTTGCATCCCTTGGATACTCTTCAGCTGGCCAATCAACAGTAATCTTACATTCGGTCCACAAATCAGTTGGCACCACTACGTCAAACAGGCCATCCAAGTCTTTAACAAAACCTTTGAGACTTTTACAAACCTTTCTACTTGCTTATACTATTCAACCGGTTTTCCTCTTAATATGGGAAAATCATTCGTAAAAGACAAAATATCCTGTCTAGTCCAAGGAACATGAACATATCCATCACCAGGAACTTCTCTCATTGGACACATTCTTTTGGCCTGATCTGTTTCTTTTAATGTAAATGCAGATCTTTCCTTTGTAGCTGCTTCATCTCTTTTTCTTGTCCATCTACCTCTCCATCGATCTACATCTCCCCATTTCTTCAGGATATATATTCATTCTTTTATCTGTAATCTCCTTCCTGATGCATTCAAACTTTCCAGATCCTTTTCAGTAAATTCTGATCGATATGGTTTCAGAAATATTTTTGACTTTTCTACATCTATTCAGTATTCTGCAGCCACCTCGACTATCTTCTCATGTAGATTTTACGCTCTCCATGCTATACTTTTGCACAAAAACAGCAATTCATCATCTCCATATGAACCTAGTCTATCTGACCTTATAGTCCCAATAATCATCTTTTCCAAATTCACTTTCAACTTGCTTACATCTACATTTTGTGGTTCTGTGTTTCTCTTTTCTAATCCTTTTGCCCACTCCTCTAGGTCTTCGGGTGAAAACCCATTAGAATTTCCTACAACTGGAGTGATAATTGGTGTTTTCCTTCTTGTATCTACGGGTATAATTCACTTTGGGGTTTCAGTCACTGTCTCAAAATTTGGGAGATCTAACAATGAAACATTCAAATCACTCTTACTAGCTTGATCATCTAACGTCACTACCTCTTTTCAGGCATTATTCCGTTGGACTGCCACTGTCTGAAGTTTTGGGGTATCTCGTTTATCACCATACAATGGAATAACAGGACCAATTGTTATTGGTACTGTTAATGCTTCAGCATTCAAGCCTAACTGATTTATTTTCTTAATTATTTCTTCTTTTGTCTTGTCCAATACATTCCTTTCCTTCTCTTGTAATTTTCTGGTAACTGTTGGATCATATAAAACCTGTGGAACTAATGGAGTTCCCAACATTGGCACACTTGGAGTGATATCTCTAGCATTTTCTTAATAAGGCGGAGGCCTTTTAACTAAAATATCCTCTAGTAAATCATCATCAGATTCCTCACACCCCATTCCTGTCGCACCTATGTGTTTTGTTTTTTCTTTACATTTACTCCCTACTTGATCTTCAGCCATCAAAACTGGATATAAGCCTTCAGTTACCACAGCTCTTCTCCATCTTTTCATCTGATCTCCTCTAGTATTAAATGGGTATCTAGGCAAGAATCCTCTTCCCACTCCTCTAAAGCTTCATACTGTGTTAATCTAAGATTTGGTTCTAATGAATTCATCTGATTTCTCAAATTCTGTAGAATCCTTACATTGAACGTACCCTTTTCTGGAAACGCTAAAACACCATCACCTTTCGTGTACTCTACCCAATTTTCCAACCATACACAAGTATGATATCCTCGTTCCATCATCATAAAAGAAGCAGGCGTATTAAGAGGTGGCATAAGAATTCCCTCCCTAGTTACTGTATGTTATGTTATGTTATATGGTATTTATAAAGCGCGCAGCTACTCCCAAGAGTGTCCCCACGCTAGAAGAAAAAGACAACATAACAGCAAACAGAACATCACCCTACAGCAGAAATCGGTCAGGTCCTAATGTTGGAAAAGCCATGTTTTGAGTTTCCTCCTGAAAGTAAGGAGGTCCGGTGCCTTTCTAAGAGAGAGAGGTAGGCTATTCCATAGCCGAGAGGCCACCACTTGAAAGGATCTTCCCCCTACCCGGGAGAGCAGGACCTTCAGAGTAGAGGTCAGGAGCTGAGCAGAGGACCTCAAGGTACGTTGAGGTATATAGGGTTGAAATCTTTCTCTAAGGTAGGGGGCTCCAATATTATGAAAACCTTTGAAGACCAAGACTAACGCTTTGAAATGGATTCTTTTCCGCACCAGAAGCCAATGTAGGGAAGACAGAAGATGTGAGTCCTGGGTCCTGTCAAAAAGATGTCCCAGGTCACCACATTCTGGATCACCTGCAATCGGCCAAGTAGGTAACCGGGGAGGCCCAAGTACAGGGAGTTTACATAGTCCAGTCTCGAAACCACCAGGGCCTGGACCACTGTTTTCCTGTAAGAGACTGGGAGCAGGGGGAGAAAGTTCCTCAGCATTCTCATCACCCAAAAACAGGCCCCTGCCACCGATTGGACTTGAGCCTTCATAGAGAGAGCAGCATCCAATTTGACCATCTGATTTTTCACGGTGGTAACTGAAGACGAGGGGGGAGACATGTCCTGCGGCCACCAAGTATGCCATGCTTCACCCAGACGTGAGTCAAAGAAAATAATCTCTGACTTTTCAGAGTTACACTTCAGTTGGTTTTGCCTAAGCCAAGAGAATACCTCGGAGAGGCAAGTGTTGATCACATTGCCTTTAAACTCGGCACCCTTCTCGTACGTGAACAACAATTCAGTGTCGTCCGCATACAACACTATTTTGGCACGTGTTTCTCGGCGAGAAAAGCAAGAGGGGCCATATACAAGTTGAACAATGTTGGACTCAAAATTGAGCCCTGTGGAACACCAACATTCATGGGAGGGATTGGGGCGGTGAAAGGCAGAGACCAGATCGTTTGTGAATGGTTATTTAAAAAGGAGGTGGACCATCTCAATACCGTGCCTCCGATACCGCCCTCCTTAAGTATATGCAGTAATCTATTGTGGGGCACGGTATCAAAGGCCGCGGAAAGGTCCAACAACACCAAAACCGCTTTGCCTCCTCTATCCAGCGTGGCTTTTATTGTTTATTGTTTTTAGCAACTTCTAGCAGGTCCGTTTCCATGCTGAAATTAGCTCTGAAGCCCGACTGGCTCGGGTGCAGAAGATGGTTGGCCTCCATGTAATTTGTGGTGACTGCATTGACATATTTCTCCAAGAACTTGGAGAAGAAAAGCAGGAGGGATATAGGCCTGTAGTTACTGGCGACCTCAGGGTCTGCCGTGGGTTTCTTTAGGAGCGGGACAATTTTGGCGTGTTTCCAGGTTTGCGGCATGTGCCCCTGCCTAAGGGCGGTGTTCAAAATCAAGTTTACTACAGGGTTAATCACCTCTGCAATAGAAGACAGTACTTTTGCTGGACATGGATCAGATGGTGAGCCGAACATGAGAGATTGTATGAGTGCCAGGGATTGCTTCAAAGTAATAGCAGGAAACTTCATGAGGGAGAAATCAGTATTACAACAAGCTTCAGGGGGCGGACCAATTGCTGCCTCAAGCACTGGCGGCTGAACTTCGAAAGAGTCCTAGATGTTTTTAATTTTATCATAGAAGAAACAGGCCATATGACTGGCCCAGTCGCTCGTGGGAACAAACGGGCAACCAATTGCCGTGGGAGGGGAGAAACTTTTTACAATATTAAAAAGTTCTCTGCTTTTATTGCCCACCTGATCGATTTTTGTGGAGAAGAAGAGTTTCTTTCCCTCGCGGACTTTCCTATAATGGTCTTTCAATGCCTGTTTATAAATGGATTTGTCAGTGGGTCTGTAATTCCTCCACCACACTCTTTCAAGGTGTTTGCATGCAGTTTTACTTTTCCTTAGGGCTTCCGTAAACCAAGGGGCAGAAACTCTGTTTAATTTAGCTGCCCTCGAGGTGGAGGGGGCAAGTTCAAGGGCCCGGAGTTGTAGCCAATGCTCTAGGGAGTGCACATCCTTCTCGAGAATGCCACTGAGGGGAATAGGGAAGCGACTCAGAGCGCACTACATCGCCTCTGGCGAGATCAAATGGAAGGGACTAAAACTACTGCTAGCGCAGGTTTTACCCTGTGGTTGGGGCTTGTCTGGCTCCCTACATACTTTAAAACCTATCAAACAGTGGTCCAACCAGGTTAAAGCGAGGGGGGCATCTATTTCAATCCGATTCGATGAGAAGATCTGGTCCAGCTTGTGTACTTTTTCATGGGTGGGAAGACAGACATACGGGGTTAAATTAAGTATGTCGAGGGATTCACGCAACCTCATAGGCTCAGGTTCCAAGGGGTTATCCATATGGATATTCAAATCACCAAGGACCAGGCAGTGACTGTATTTGGCAGCTATGGGAGAAATAGCGTGGCTAATAGACTCCAAAACGTCCCCGCCGGCCCTTGAGGGCGGAAGATTACTACCTCCGCGATTGACTGATGGGCCGAAACGTTCAGAAGGAAGCCCAAGCTCTCTGCCCCCTCTATCCCCATGATCTGTAAAGAAACACAGCTGAGGGAGCTCCTAAAGATTAAGGCCACACCACCTCCTCTCCCCGTGGGACAATCCTTCCTTAGGATCTGATAGCCCGGGGAAATTGCACTAGCAATGGTGGGGTTGGAGGCATCAGTTAGCCATGTTTCAGTTAGAAACAGCAAATCGGGGGTAGAGTCAGCTAACAGTTCATAGAGTTGAAGCTCATGTTTTTTTACTGAGCGTGTATTCAGTAGGAAAGCCTTCAGGTAGTTACCTGCACCACCCTGCTGAATTCTATGTGTACCGGTGTTTGGTTTTACATAGCATTCTCCAGGATTGGGGGAAGTTACCCAGTTGCAGTATTTACACACAAGAGGAGCATTACTCAACTGCATATGGAGGTGTGGCTTGCAGTTCATACATCTAACGATGTCAAGATGGCAATCTCTACCATACCTGATCAAGTTAGGCTGCTCTGGAGGTAAACCGGCAGCATTTCCGGCCCCCTCCGGGTCGCTGACGGGCGCAGACGGGCTTGCCTTAGGTTTGCCTTTGGCGTGCCAGCGGCGCGCTCGCTGCGCACATGCCCGCGTCCCGTTTTAAAGTGCCCAGCGTGCAACAACTAGACCGCACCGTCTTGAAAAAAAATGGGTTTGTCCGTCCAAAAGCCACCCAGAATCAGGATTCGATTCCCCCTCCCTCTCCAATCAATTCCCAGTTTCAACACACTTCAAATTCAAACAACAAAGCTGATTAGAAAATGGGTAAAATTGTTAAAAAGTTTCAGGTCATGTGCAAAATACGCAAAGTTAGCAGCGAGTTCAGCGTGGACATGAAATGTTTACTCAATTACGGGGTCTGGCGCGCTCGCTCAGCGTCCCGTTTTAAAGTGCCCAGCATGCAACAACTAGACCGCACCATATTGAAAAAATATGGTGGTGCCGGTCCAAAAGCCACCCAGAATCAGGGTATGCTTATCCTTTATAAAGACATTTTTAATTTTATTAATCAACTTAATTTTTCCCACCTCCTGTGACTATTTAATTCAACAGGCAAAATTCAGAAACTTTTCCGTATTCTCGCGTATTCTATTTGCTAAAAGCTGTCCTATACCAGCGCGACTCACACCAACAATCCAATTAGAGCTCACTACGCATCTTCCCTCACAACCTATTCTAGTGTGACTCTTGTCTACTGTCCAATCAGAGCTTAGCACATACCCAGCACATACCCACTGGTCTCACCAATGCCAGCGCAGCAGTTTGTGATGTCAGTGTTTACTCTTACTACTGACCCTCCCTTTACAATCTGCTCTTGTTACATGCCCACTGTTTTAACCAATACCAGTGCGGCTCTTTGTGACGTCAGTATGACTCCTGCTACTGACCCTCTCTTTACAAGGTAATACGACAATATTTCTTAACTTTTCTTTATCAAATTTCTTTTAGTAACAACGTAAAACAGCGCTACTCTGTGTGCTCTGCTAAACCAAAGATAGTTTCTTCACTCGCTTCAACAGGAAAAATACTTCCCTACGCTACAAGTAAAAACCACTGTTTACCCTTCACTTAAGCTCGGGGAGGACCTTTTACTCCTCTAGGGATACTCCTCCTTCGTGTAAGGCCAGAGTTTTTCAGGTGGACCCTTCGCTATCATTCACTCTCTACTTTTATACAATATATTCCCTAATATAACACCTACAGCCCTCTGTAGCTTTGAGGTATTATGACAACAGACGAGTAACCTTCTGCAGTATGATTTCCTTACCACACTCTTCTAAATTCCATTTCCGGGATTCCCAGTTAGCTCTGTACCTGTACTTCCCGACAACGTAGAACGCGACACTAACTCTTCAAGTTAAACATATAGATAATAATCAGTAATCAATAATGAAAAAGCAATAATCACCAATCTAATCAATAATAACCATAACTCTGCTACCAGAAAAACTGATCCAGCGGAAATCCCAAGGATGAACACTTTACAGACAACTATTCAACGGGCCCATATACATTTAACCCAAATATTTCATCCACATTCCCTGGCAGATCCACTGGGGTTTGTTTTTGTCACGTTTTATAATTCACTCAGTTCTGATTAGTTAGCTTTCTGTAATCTCAAACAATTTATAACCACATTTTGTAACTAACAAATCTTTCACTGATCAACATTCTTTCCTCTGGTCGATGGACCATTAGTTGAGTTAGTTGATGGTGATATTAACAGCTATCTAACTAGTCATAGATCTTAGTGAAATAACCACAGACTCTGGGTAAGGTTCATAAGTTTTATCTAAATTTTCAGTCATAAATTGAACGCTCACAGATACAAGTTCACAGTGCAAACTCCTTAATTCTTTGCATAGGAGAGAAAATTTCATTTTGCAAACAATCATTAACACAAACCCATTCGGCAAAAAATGCAAAGAGTGGATAGTTGTAGATACAGCAGGTTCAAGATAAATTAAATTTGCAAAGAAATATGCAAATTCAAGACAAACTAATGGTTACCTAATTATGAAATCTGGAAAACCAACCCTCTGGCCAAAGGACTGTTGGAGGTCCCCTGAGTAAGAATCAGGAGACAAAGACTATAGGACAGGAACAGGACAGGACAGGACAAATGCTTACTAAACTTCTTTCTAGAACCCGACGCACCGGGGCGCTTCCCTCTCTTACATTCTCTCCCTCCTCGATGTTCTTCTGGAATCTTATAATCTAATCAGGCTGTCATTTGGATCTGAATCCTCCCAGTCTGCTCTCTCTCTTCTTCTTCTTCTAGCAGCTCTCGCCTCTCTCTGCATCAACTCCTTCTGCACCTCAATTGTTCCGCATCATCATATTCATCATCACTGTTGTTCTGTATCTATCAAGCTTTATCCTAAGTTACTCTATTTATAGTCTTTAATTCAACATGTCCCACCCTCTAAAGTTGCAAATTTCAGTGAAATGCTGCATATACATTGGTCAAGGCAAAGGAAGTTTCATCATACCATGCTGACATATTCATTTTTATCAACTTTCTTATTGTTTTGCAAACCCTTTCCCCTGTAGCTCATTCAAAACTTTAATTCTTATACATGTATTGTTACAATATTTATTAACATCTTAATACAGTCTTCATAGTCGAGAGATACATAGCACCACTTTCCCACGTCGCCTGTCCTTGGCATCTGGCCGCTGTTCAATTCTTCGGTCATCGTGTCACAATCATGGTTCACTAGGCATGGCCGACTCGTTCATCATCCAGATGCCATTTTCTTATTGACATGATTGTATCAGGCCCAAATGCACACTATTGATAAAAGAATCAAAAACAGTTGTTATTTTCTTGAACATATGATCCTCACTGTTCACCACCCACTTCTACTCTATCCCATGTTATTGTTATTTTTCTGAGCAAAAGCATTAACAATAGCAGCCTTCTTTTAAATTCAAGAAAGCAGATGCCAGGCATGTGGTTCCTCAAGACCATGTGTTAGTCCTTCTTGCGCATGCATGAGAGTTTTTCCCTCTCAAAGCGAGTTAGTCACTTTATTACTACGCATTTCTAGTTCGCACATGCGCAATGCATTCCCACACATTAAAGCAAGTTTTAGTCGCGTTGAGATTTTATTTCACAATAATTTAAGCATGCGTAAAGCTATTCTCCCCATATTGGTGTCTAGTGCATATTAATTTCATTCCATTCACAGTCTCAACAGTTAGTAAATGTTAACGAGGATTGCTCCGAGCAAGTTTAGTTTTTCTTGAATCCTTGCTCCATCAAAAGTGTACATCATACATGTTCGTTCAGCGTAAGTGAAATATAATTTTGATATTTAGACACACAGCTTGTCGTGGATGACGCAAACTCATAGGAAATATGCTCACATCGTGGGAGGGGGCTTGGAGGTCCCCTTAACCGGGGGAGTGGAATTAATTGTGAATTCAGTATGAACCTTGAAACTCCCTTGATCAATGCGCAATTACTGGGGAAATTGGTAATTCCAAGTCAAATTTCCTGGCAATTCATCATTCTCCCCTGAAGTTTCACAAATCTTTGGGGAAACATTGGGAGATCCGTGATAACTCCACAGACCTCGTCCTTTCCAATTAGGCTGATACCAGCCACATCTGGAATTATGGGCCTCTGAGAATGACAGCGAATATTGTCTGGTCAATTGGCAAAAAGCACCCCACTGCTATTTTTCTATTCTAAAGTAGGGTAACCTGCAGCTGCACATCCAAATTCATTTGCAAAGGCCATTATTATGCACTCATAACGGTTGCTCTTCTAATGCTTCGCAATAGGCTGTGAATCTGCATATAAACATTGAGCAGGTTACATTATTGACACTAATCCTTTTTATTTTAATTTTAAAATATACACTTGTAAGTATAGCAACACCTTAAATTAGCATCCTTCAGTCAATGCTAAAAATATTTTCTAACTAAATCTAGAATGCAACATACATGCAAACAAATTTGTGCGACCCACAAGAAGTACAAAAAACGAAACTTGTACTGTGCTAGCCCAAACTGAATCAGCGTACACATAATTAATTAGCAGTGTTTTATCTTAATTTTGTGGCTTTAGCAGAGAACTTGTGTATGAAAAAGAAATGCAATATCTAGTTAGATAAAAACATTACTATATACAATGCAGTTCAGTAAGAGAACACAGATGAATTATACTTTTCTTAAATTATATATGAACATTCTTAACGTAAGCATTCCAGAACATTCCCCACATTTCACATCATAGTAAACAACCGCTCTCCATTAATGTGCAACGCACAAGTTCTCTGATCAAGAATTAATTCTCAAAGCCACAGCTATGTACTTGTAAACATAAAAAGTAATGTTTCTACAATTTTAGAAAGAGTTAAATTACCAGTGCCAAAGATAAGCCCTACTTACCATGCATGCCTTTGCATTTCCCAACAGCCTAGAGCAGCAGAACACCAAGCTGGAGTCAGAAATCAAAGAGCTGCACTCTCATCTGGACCTGCAAAGGAAGTGTTATGATATCGGAGAAATTAAAATGAGGAACGCGGAGAGGGCGCGAAGAGACGCTGAGAGGAGGAACGAGATGCTGCAGCGAGAGATGGAGCAGTTCTTTGACACCTTTGGAGATCTGACCAGTGAAGTGAAGAAGACTGCCCGCATTGTCAACAATTTTTGATTGAATGCTTTGTTCTTTAAAGTTATAAGAAATGAGCATGGTCGCAGGCAACAGAATCAAGCTGAAATGTAAAAAAAAATATTTTTTGTATGCTGTAGGAATATTTGATTTGTGAATCAGAAGTGTGAATTTAATATGCTGCAATTCAGAACTTGAATAAAGAAATAAAAAAGTGATTATAAACAATACCTACTGTAGTCGATGTTTCAATAAGTATATATTACGGATACAATAGTCATTACAAATTAGAAATATTTGTGTTAGTAGAGGCAGGCCTTCATCAACAGCAGCAGTCTCGAATAAGCATTTAGCAGTTCTTTAACTTCGGCAACTTCTCAGTATTTTTTTTTTGTGCAATCTTTTTATATAGGGCGAGCTTGACCAGATAAATGTATTGGAGCTGCTCTACATGAGCAACAGTAACATTACACAAGGACACATTCGTTTTTGGTAGGCCTGGGGAGATTACTTGATTTTCCCAGAATCACAGGATGTTGAGCTGACGCCGAGACTCGAACCTGGTTCCCCAGCACCAAAGTCGGCAGCTCTTGCCATTACGCCTCATGGAAACAACCTTTGTGAGCATTCGCCTTTCACAGGCGGAAGTACTTTATTAGTAGCAGCTGCTCCACCACACTGCAGTATCCTCTCACCGTTAGCACCAGTCCATTATCGGCGACCCCTCCTGTTCTGCAGCTGCCTCTCTCACCAGCTGCAAACCACGTCAGTCATTTGTGAGCAGTACTCCTGGGACTAGCTCTAGAATTTAATGGGGCCTCTTAACATAAAAGTAGGAATTCTGCTCTTGGACATTTACATTTACATCCGAGCGTAGACTTCCTACTTTTTGGAATTCACAAACTCCTCAAGGAGTCCACATGGAAAGCTGCGCCAAGCACAGAAGTCCATGTGGAGTCCTTGTGAAATCATGAGATGTTCTTATTGGGAATACATTCCCTCTTTACGGAACTCTATGTGGCAGAAAACTCCGCAAGGGGGAAATGGAAACTCCCCGTGCAAATGCACATCATTTTTGTTTCTTTTTAGGTCAAGCCTAGACAGCGCTTGCGTTGTCTGCAAGACATGTTGTATTGTATTCTATGTGTATTAAAACATTAACTGCATTCTATTGGCTGTTGGCTGTGCGAATCAAAATAGTAGCCTTTATATTGGTGTTGGGTTGTAAAAGTCCCTCCCCTCTCTCCTTCTCGCAATTTTTCTTAGTATTTAGTTTGGCCATCACACTGTGTAGTGTGTGATGGCCCCTGTTTACAGAGACGTGCATCTGTTAGCAATTATCCTTATTGTAACTGTAGTCTGACTTCCATTCTGACCTAAAGAAACTCTGTGGGTTTGTTTCTGTTTCAGCGTGCATCTGTTAGCAATTATCCTTTTCTTAACTGCAGTTTCACTTCATTTCCGGCCTAAAAAAGCCCTGTGCCTTTGTTTACGTTTTAGCGTGCATCTGTTATGAATTATCCTGATGGTAATTGCAGTATGACTTTTATTCCAACATTCAAATTTTAAAATGTTATCAAAAAACCACAGAGCATTTTATTTTACTAATAATAAACATTGCGTGTTATTAATTAAATAATACGGTAGAGAGTTTTTAGTTTCCTTTTCTGTTGACGTTGTCGGGGTTCGTTATCCATTTTGCCAGCGGACATGGGCAGAGATGCTGGAGTCATGTAAGGTGTGGCTGGAAGTAAATCGCAGTGCATATGCACTTGTTTCGGCACCAGCTTTTTAGAGCTAACGATAGTGAGCACCTGCAGGACCCGGGCAAATTAAAGCTGGTTCTCTCGGGCTCATTAATACAACTATGTCAAATATTAAAAAATTATATTAAAAAAACACGGAGCATTTTATTTTAGTAATATTAAGCATTGCGTGTTATTGAAAAATACTGTAGATGATTTTTTTTCCCTTTTCTGTTCACGTTGTCGGGATTGTTTTCCGTTTTGCCAACAGAAATGGGCAGAGATGCCGGAGTCATGTAAGGTGTGGCTGGAAGTAAATTGCCGTGCATATGGACTTGTTTCGGCACCAGCTTTTTAGAGCTAACGACGGTGAGCACCGGCAGGACCCTGGCCAATTAAAGCTGGTGTTATGAAAAAAATATGTTACAGCATTTTTTGTTTCCTTTTCTGTTCACGTTGTTGGGGTTTGTTTTCTGTTTTGTCAGAGGATATGGGCAGAGATGCCTGAGTCATGTAAGGTGTGGCTGGAAGTAAATCGCAGTGCATATGGACTTGTTTCGGCACCAGCTTTTTAGAGCTAACAAGGATGAGCACAGCCAGGACTCGGGCCAATTAAGGCTGGTGTTATTAAAAAATACGGTAGAGCATTTTTAGTTTACTTTTCTGTTGACGTTGTCAGGGTTTGTTTTCCGTTTTGCTAGCGGACATGGTAAGAGATGCTGGAGACATGTAAGTTGTGACTAGAAGTAAATCGCAGTGCATATGGACTTTTTAGAGCTAACGATGGTGAGCACTGGTAGGACCCGGGCCATTTAAAGCTGGTGTTATGAAAAAAATATGTTAGAGCATTTTTACTTTCTTTTTCTGTTGACGTTGTCGGGGTTTGTTGTCCGCTTTTCCAGCGGACATGGGCAGAGATACTGAAGTCATGTAAGATGTGGCTGGAAGTAAATTGCAGTTCATATGCACTTGTTTCGGCACCAGCTTTTTAGAGCTAACGATGGTGAGCACCAGCAGGATGCGGGCCAATTAAAGCTGGTGTTATTAAAAAATACGGTAGAGCATTTTTAGTTTCCTTTTCTGTTGACGTTGTCGGGGTTTGTTTTCCGTTTTGCCAGCGGACATGGTCAGAGATGCTGGAGTCATGTAAGGTATGACTGGAAGTAAATCGCAGTGCATATGCACTTGTTTTGGCACCAGCTTTTTAGAGCTAACGATGGTGAGCACCGGCAGGACCCGGACCAATTAAAGCTGTTGGTGAGATTAATACAACTATACCAAACAGTCAAACTTAAAAATAATATAAAAAACCACAATTTTATTTTACTAATATTAAGCATTGCGTGTTATTAAAAAATACGGTAGATCATTTATTTTTTCCTTTTCTGTTGACGTTGTCGGTGTTTGTTTTCCGTTTTGCTCCCACTGCTCTTTAATACTTTCACTGCTCTTTAATACTTTTTATATACTAAACTCCAATACACGGTGAGCCCAATTGGCACTGCCAATGCTTGTTTTGTTCTTGGGAAAAGTATTTTTCCTCTTGGAGAAACCCCTTCCCTCACACCCCCATCACAGCGATGGGTGATCCATTTCATTTCCGCCCTGGAAAGGGTATTTACACCAGCCCTTGGCTGAAGTAAACATCCAACCATTTCCAGGATGGAAAGGGGAATGCAAGTCGTTTCTGAATCCCCACAATGTACTTGTTTTGTGGGCTTCACAACATTTCAAGGCTAACCACTCACTGGAACGGCCTAATTTCTACTTCTTGAGTAGGATGTATAGGTTTGGAGAACTCTGCACTGCTGGCAGAGATATCCATACCTATAAACGGCTTACCCCTGGCAGGAACCTCTTTGTGAATTCCTACCAAGTGTAACAGAGGTAAATTGGGTCGCAAACTAACATTAATGACCACATTTACCTCTGTGAATAAGCCACGAGTGACCTGTGGATCAGCAGTGTAATGAATGAATGGAGCAAGAGGACAAGGGGTAGCAGCTTCATTGAGAGGATTTTGACAAGTGAATAGGTCAGTTGGTGGGGAAGGGTGACCAGTGAGTGAAGCATAGGGGCCAGTGTGTGAGGCAGCATGCTTTCATTAACGCATAGTGATGGAGGGTGACTAGGGGCTGATGCAGGATGAACAGTGGGTGAGGCAGCGCGACCAGTGACTAATGTGTGGCAGGCAGGCAATGAAAGATTGAAAAGTTACAGAGGAATGCTTAGCAATGAAAGAAGGTCTGGCTAGTAAATAAGGTAGGATGTGCATTGCTTGAGGCAGGATGTCCATTTATTGAGGCAAAATGGGCAGTGAATGAGGGAGAATGACCATTGAATGGGGCCGAAAACAAAGCAGACTGCGGAGCCAATGAGCATGTGTAACTTGTGAAAGAGAAAGGTAGCTACTGAATTAGGTATGTCAGAATTAAGGGATTATTTAGAGATCCGCACAGTTGGAACTGCGAGCTCCCACCCGCTGCACTTTTGGTTTGCCTGCTCATCTAGAGGTGGGGATACCGCTGGGTTTCAAACGGTGAAGCATTCGCCGACTCCATCACTCTAAAACCTATACAACATGGCCTAACACCAAGAGGTGGTAGAGCAGTTTTTGTGATAGAGGCACACACATCTTTTCAGATAGAGGTATTCTATTCATGGATAGTATTCCCAGAATCAAATCCAATAACAAAAGTGATCCACCTGAGGAATATATTCCCTTCGAGGATATTGAAATTCACTCACATACCAGGAGCATGATCTCTGGTTTAAAGGCGCCCTAAAACATTAGAATGCGAGAAATGCGCATGCGCGGGCGTCCGCGCATGCGCATTTGTGGAAGAAGTTGCCGTCAAGCAGGAAGAGGGAGCCCCGGGATGCCGCACTGCAGGTAAGGTATTTTATTTACTTTTAACATTCTTTACATTTTTTTTAAATGAGGGCGGGCAGCTCTGCTTCGCCGCGGCGTGTGCGTAGCGCTGCCTGCTACGCCTACTTCGTAAACGGCGAAGCAGGCAGCGCTAAGTGCACTCCGTGGGCGAAGCGGAGCACGACGCCCAGGCTTATAATTTATGCTGACGGATCAGCACAACCCACTACAGGGAGTAAGCAAGCTTACAGTGCAGCATGCGCAATCGTTAAAGGTCGCATGTGAGATGGTATCTTCAGACCTATGGTCACTAAAACGCAATCCCTAGGAGATTGTATAGCTCAGCGAGCTGAACTACAAGCACTCAAACTGGCACTCGAAAATACGGATCGCGAATTCCCCACACTTATAGTGTGCGATTCCTTTTACTGTGTTCAGTCATATAATGAAAATTTGCAGAATTGGCTTCAAAATGGATTCAAAGATGCAAAAGGTGGCACAATAAAGCATGAAACGCTTTGGATAAACCATTAGCTTGTGTTTACCTGGATCACTGCGGTCCCTTGCAGAGGGATGGTAACTATAAATATATTATGGTCGCAGTGGATTCGTGCTCAAGGTTCCTATGGATGTGGCCTCAGCGCTCGGCTGATGCTCAAACTGTTATAAAATATTTGCAAGTCTTAATCAGCACATACGCAATTGGCACACTACATTCTGACCAGGGGCCTGCGTTTAGCTCTCGGGCTTATGAAGAAGCCATGGCAAGTTTGGGCGTAGCATTGCGGTACTCCTCTCCGTTTCATCCTGAGGGAAATTCTGTTGTGGAAAGGAAAAACTGGGACATAAAGCAGTCTATAACAGCTAGAGTATTAGGTTCGGATGATGGGTGGGTCAAAATTCTTTATGGGATCCAACGCTCTCTAAACAATTTGCCAATAAGTTCTCTAGGGGGGATCACTCCATATGAGGTCCTATTTGGGACAAGGATGTGGGTTCCTGATCTCGAATGTAAAGGCACAGTGGTGGAAAATAAGCCCATTGATATCAAAGATCGTTTGGCTGTTTTACAGGATCTAACTAAGATTGAAACAAAGCAACGTGTTCCTGAAGCCAACCACCACTTGGGAAAAAACAGCCGTCCCAGCAAGGCCTGTCTGGATCCCAAAGCATGGGGATCTAGTCAGAGATAAGATTGCGGACAAGAAGGAATTTGGGCCTTCATACAGACAACCAGTACCTGTCCTAGCTATCCACGGAACAAGAACAGTACTTCTGCCGCCCCTTGCTGGAAGAAAGGAGAAAAGATTTGTGTCAATCGACCTCATCAAACCATACTATGTGGCCAATACTAAACAGTAGGCCTCGTGGACTCCGACCTAGTAGCAGACATACTCCTCTCGCTACTATCCAAGAGGTTCAGACTGAAAGGCTCATCACCATCGAGAATTCAGCAGTAACAGATGAAGGACTATGCAACCATGCTATGAAACTCATCCCTCTTGAAACTCAAATAACAGTTCGTCCAGACACACCTGTCTACACCAATGTAACACGTGATCAACTGGTTCCAGCGATTTCAACGAATCCTGATGCAATTCCAGAAATTGACCAAACTGCTTCTGGATACATTTGATATTTGATACTTTGATACATTTTCTGAGGATCCAAGTGAGCCCGAAACAACGCCAGCCCAAAAAACTTACAAAGAACTAGTACGAGACTTTTTTTTATTTTCTGAAAGAGACATATCTGGTTTCACCATGGATTGAACTATGGATTATTTTTGGAATATTTTTCTTTCTGCTTTGGCTAGCTTTAGTAATGACTATTAGCGTGCTCGCAAATGGCAGATATATTCATTTGGACACAGAAAGAAAACATGTGAACTTACTTTTAAAGCCACACAAATCATTCCATCATGAAGCAAGAGACTTGTCAGCAGTGAACATCACAGCCGTTCCTATACAAGATGGTATAGTTTGAGACAAAACCGATTATGATATATTTGGCCCGTCGGAACTTTTGAAGATTCCACACTTATTTAAAATTTCATTAAGTGACTTTATAACCTCTAGTACCTATTCTGATGATTGGGATATTGAGACTGTTAACAACATGATGTCTGATCTAGAAAGGTCTGCTGCATTTTCTAACAATGAAAACTTAGAGGGTTCATCAGACTACGAACAGCTTTATTGTTATAACCACTATGGTCATCATTTCTTGCATAAATCTGCAACACTTAGAAATGTGTTTATGTTTAAACAATGGAAACATTGTCCTACACCACCAAAGGGTAGTTCGAAAACATTTGCAGATAAGTTTCCATATTTTTCAGGATACATCTGATCCAGAAACATTTTACTATAGAAATGTGATCAAAACAGGACAGAAAAGTATGTTAACAAATACTAAAAAGATTTATTCTGCAGCCTTTATTACCCAACTGTCTAGACAAGGGTTTGACTTTTGGAAAGACGCAATTGACACACAATCTGTCTGGGGTTCTAAAGATTGGCAAGTGAAGGGAATGGAAGCTTTGTTTTAAGCCTGTATCGTACCACAGCAAATAATGTTTTGGAATGACTGTGTGCAACAAACATCTTGCCTTGGATTAGCCAAGATCAAGGACATGAACACACCTTCTGTGCCAACACCTGTAAGTAATAGCACTTCACAGGAAGCGGTCACAGTAGACACCATACTACAACACAACAAATCAGATCCTGAATGGGAAAAATGGTTGCTCTGGCCCACAGACAAAAACATCTGTCAAGATAGATTCCTGAATAGAATACAGGGTTTTACTATCAATAGGCCAGACCCACGTTATGTTCAAAGACAGCATCCAGGGGTAGTAACAACATACAGAGATGACGTGTTGATGAAACGCCAAGGCACATAGCCTGCAGGCAAGGATTGCAGCGTCCAGCCGAATTAATATATTAGAACGTAATTGAGATTACCTTGTTGCAGCATGGCTAAATCTTGTTCCAGTATGTCAGTAGCAGAGGTTACAATGTTGCCCAGTGAATATATCCTGGATGACAGAGTTGTTAACCCAATCTCGACCACAGCAAGAGATTTCTCTAAATTAACACGATCAATTTCTCGTCTTCTTTCTGCGGCTTCTACTTGTGTAACCTTTCATATTTCTTGATAAGCAGCATAAATGCCGGCATATATGAAACATCTCGAACGCGGTTTTCTTGGTCCTAGCAAGAACTCCCTAAGGTCTGCACCTTTTTTAAGTAAAGATAAGTGTTGTTTCACATCCTCGAGTGTAGATTTTTGTAACCATTCGAGGCACAATTACGTTCTTTTATATTAATTCGGCTGGACGCTGCAATCCTTGCCTGCAGGCTATGTGCCTTGGCGTTTCATCAACACGTCATCTCTGCTTACAGAATACAATCTCACTGATAAACAGGAAAAATTGCCGTTTACGGTAGCAGAAAAACCAGTTACAGAATGGATCATTCATGGCAAAATAACTCTGCCTGTTACAACTTTCCATTTTCAGTATTACCTCAAACAGATCCAAGAAGGCAAATATGAAAGGTTGGGTAAAGAATACATTAAGACATCCTGGGATTTACCTTACACACACAGATGTTGGAGTGGGGGTCGTGAAGTGTTTATTAGCGGTACACACTGTGAAAATGCACTGAGCGGGTCACTCATTTGTCGGGATATTAGTTTACACGGGGCTTGTAATGGTTCTGTGGCAAACCTGTCCTGCCACTTGCAGGGTACACCAGCTGCTGTGATTAATCAAACGTTTGGCCAAATTTCGAATGGGAGCTACCTCATGTTGAATGATCAGAGTTTCTGTGGCATGCTGTCAGGTATCCCATATCTGATAACGGTTAGTGCCAGGGTCACTTGCTGTATGCAAGTATTGTTCCCCCAAATAAACACCGTCAGGGAGTCACTTTTATGGCCTTCATTGAATGTTTCTTCTATACGATTTGATACTTTAAGCAGAATGAAAGCCATGCTTTTACAACAAACAGTGCCTTTGACCTCGGCCAAAGAAACCTATGATCTACAAATTGCAAGGACTTTGGCTGAGATACAGGCTTTAATAAGTACAAACTGCCCTATACATTTCATGGAAATGATGGAACGTATCTTCAATATGTCTGATACGAGTGGCATTGTACATGTATTTAAGAGCATATGTTCAGGACTGTTAGCATCTTTCAGGAAGTCCTCAGAATCATTCCAAACTTCGTGCACTCAGTGTTTGGTGCTCTGCCACTAATTCTAGCACTCGTTGCAGGAATCCTATTTTTATTCGTACTACTATGCTATGGCAAGCCAATCCACCGGCGTCACTCCTAGCAACTTGGAGAAAGCTCTCCTGGAACGGAAGTGTCGTGTGCGCATAGTACAACTTTTGGGCTTACCTCGTCTACGAGAATTAAATACAACATGGTTTCTGTCATTCAGACCAATCTGGCAAATTTGCATCTTACCTGTTCTGCGCTGCCACTTTGCGGTGAAGAATGCATGCTAGACATCTGTCTAACACTCCCATCAGTCATGCCAATGGATATCAATACTCTGCTGGACCCAATAATGGCCCATGCTCTGTGTTGTCCCGAGAGGCTACCAATCCTGATGACAGTATTCGTTGAGATCTCACAGACGCAACATGCTGCTGCTGAGGTACGAGATGGATCAACAGGCACACAGGTAATATCGTAATCGAACATTGCTACTGGTGATGCTTCACATCTATGGGCAGTTAATCTTCTAAACGAGGTATTCCAACTATCACCGACATCGCTAGACGATCTTTTGTCTACAGGAGTAGAGGATTTCTGGTTTTCACCAGACCCTTGCACTGACTTTGATTCGGCTCACAATGTACCAGGGATTTTATGAATTTGGCCTCCATATTTTCAAAACAGAACATAAAAACTTGGAATGCTCCCTAGAATTGATTCTTTTCTAAATTTGAATATACATGGCAATTCATTTCAATCTGCTTACAGTATAACTATTCGTAGAGAACAGACTTCTTTGAACACTTCCAGGGACACATTGTCACCGTTATTCACCACAATTTCATTTATGGACCATGACATTGAACGGTGTTTGAAATTTTCATATATAATGGACCGTTTTTATCTTATGTATATATTCTTGATTCATTTTGGCATCTTTTGTAAACATATGCTTAGTATGAAAAACAGCTTTAATTTGTACAGCACCTTTGCATTTCATGTCTAGCTAAGAGTTTTTTTTTATAACAAAGACTTATTTTAGTATGCTTTTAGAAATGTTTTTAGCCATGTGTGGTACTCAATTTTAATGTTTAGCATTTTATTGTTTAGCATTTAGTACAATCGTTCATTCGAAAATGGAGTGGGTGTTGTATTCTGCTTTAGGTGTCCGTATATAGGTTTTCCTGGTACATGTCCTTGTATAGGCACAATTTGCATTGCCCTTATATAGGCATAGGATCCCAGTCCTTATTTAGGCATTAGCCATGCTATCCAAATACAGGTATGGTCACCTACATTCGTCCACCCCAACGTCACAACAAGTTCTTAGAAAACAGACCCTTAAGCTGTTGGGAGTTTACCTAGTTCAGGAGTATTGATTTCTCCAAGAACTAATTTATTATGCATGAACCGCTATACCCTAAGGGTTCATTCATGACGTCTTCCTCTGCCCGACTTTACGTCAATGCAAACGTTCCTAAACATCTTCCAGGTATAAATATACCTTCCTGTACCATGGCAAGCCACGGCTTGCTACAAGACTTGATACTGCTCGCCACGGCGGCAAGCAAGGAGGAGACCTCGACTTAGAGGAGCCCGTGTCCCGGTCTGACGCACTGACAAGACGCTGTCATCTCTGCTTGCAGAGAATCCAACTTCCAGTGTTCTGACTCCCTTCGCGGGGTGTTAGAGTTCGAAAACCGGATAGAGATTCCAACCTCTCTCATTCTTAAGGTATGGAGCTGACAAGAACCTAGAGGTACTCTTGGCATACAAACTTGGAATACAAACTATAGCATACCATACTATAGAATACAGCACCTACTTCTTACCTTGTCCTACAATTAGGTACACTGGGGTAGAACTAGTTAGAGATCGCATCGTATGAGTACTCGCATTTTTAGCCTATGTTATTTGTGTATATGAATATATGTGTCATAGCTAAAAGATAATGCTAGCGCAGTATTATTTCTTTCTACTGTTTACGCTGTACATAATATATCATGCATGCTGTCTTATGATTGTAACAGCACATATCTCTTACACAAGAAATAAGACAGTTCAATAAATCCTTTTACTGAAACCCCCATCTAGTCTTTCTGTGTAAACTCTGCAGAAACTAAGCATGCACGATTAGCTGAGTGAAACTGTTATCTATTGTTTCCACGATTCTGAGAGTGTTCCAATTCTAAAGGGAAACAAAGTTGTCATGTTTATGTGGTTGCCAGAAACTACTCCCTTCTTGTTTCACAAGGAGTTTCTAGTGGCCTCTGAGTTAGCTGGCACACAAAGTAATTAAGTTTAATATATTCTATAGGGGCATACTGACCTCAGTCCTATGCCAAAACTATAGTGTATATTATTCCAATATGCAGAGCCTATTAGGGAAATAGGAACCACACTTCAAGATCAAGATCTACCTTTCTGCAAAATTTGGTGTAATTCCGTTCAGCGGTTCGGGCATGCAACTTGCAAACATTTCATGGTGAAAAAGCGTTTGGGACCCCCTCTCTTTTTCTCTAGCCCTCGCTTGATGAATCACCCCCAAAGCACTCCATGCAGAACTAGGCAAAGAAGGGTACTTAAAAAACAAATCGTGAAGATTCGTCAAACGGCACCAAAGTTATTAGCAAAACCAAAAACTTTTTGTATATGTGAAAAGTTGGCACTAACTATAACTAAAATAAAGCTTTGTAGGTTTCATTAGCCAGTGGGCGGGACTGACTCCTGGACACTCCCTATCCAATGGGGAAAGTACCCAGAGGCAACCCTACCTACTGCAGTGCATCCTGTTTCTTTTACTACAGAATTGCTCAGAATGCTTGAGGGGATCCAATATGGCACAGACCTTAAGCTCTTGAAGGGAGCTTGTGTGCCAGGCAGGGTTGTGTTTAGGGAAACAGTGAAATGAGCAGTCCCTTCTCCTAAGCTGCATCAAAATGGGTCTGGGACCAGCTCCCCTTTCCCCTGGGCTGTTCCCCGATCAGCTACAGCGGACTTACAGATCAAAGGCTCCCCTTCGTCAGGCTTTCTCTTACACTAAACTATGAATGGGCAGGCATCACCTGTCTTTTTCAAGTGAATACAATTCCTAGAACCTCAACACACACCAAAAAGTATCCCCACTCAACAGATGTTTCTGTTGTTAGACTCTCACCCACTCTGGTTCTGTCATGCTTCATCATCGGGTCTCATCCTGGTCCCTAAAAACCAGGATAGGCACAACCATATTCCAGGGAGCACGTTGGATACAAATAGCAGCCATGGTCTTTTTCTTAGACTAAAAATACCTTGAACAACAAAGTTATCCCTGTCTTAGCAGTTGTTCAGGTATGATTAAAAACCAAACGTGGAGGCAAAAAAAACGGAATGATGAACCTGTTACCCTATAGTTCTGTTGACATGTTTCAGCCCGTAAAAAGATGGCCACCCAGGGTTCAGAGTGTTCATCAGGACATAAACAAGCCCCAGAATCTTATCTTCGGTCTACTTCCTTAGTTAGGAGGAACAGCCAAACACGTAATATTGATTTCATGCAATAACTGGCTTACTAGCTCAATGAAATGGAGCGATATTCAATCATGGTTCTTGTTAGGAAACGAAAATATAAGTATTCGAATGCACATATATTCAGATGAGCTCATTATCTCTGTGAATGTGCTAACATCCATTGTAGTCATTCAGAAAATGCAATCAATCAAAAGCTGTAGCACACCACGGATTCCTCTGTAAAACATAAGAACTCGAGTTTAGTGTCTCATCAGTGCGGGAGGTGAGTTCATGTTGTGAAGGAGCTCATAGATGCATGCCGAAAATTGTTGGCAAATGGCTAGAAATAGCTGAGTGCACACAAAAACACAGACCGACTAATGACATGCATATGGATACAAAATATAAAAAATCTTACCCTATTTGGCAATTGTTGAAGACAACATGGGAGGAGGAGGGGGCGTGCCTCTGTAGTCACCTACTGATAAGTAAAGTGTAGCCATGTTTGAAATATGCTGTAAGTGAGTAGGAATCCAAAGAAGAAATTACTCATGGTGCGGTAAATATAGCGACAAAAGGCCCCGTATTCTATACTCACGTCGTCAAGGGTGTCACGCCGCTCGTACACCTAATGGTATTTCCGCTCCTGTCAGTTCCATCATAATTTGATGGCAGAAAGGCTGGGCATTAAGAAGCCGTCGTTCACACGGCATGCGGGGGGCATGGTAACAAAATTCCATCATCACAGTCAGCAGGCACCCTCTGTAATCATGGGAACTAAAGTCCAGTGAGTGGACTGCGATACGGGCAATTGCAATCTGTGTGTTTTTTCGAACCACCATAGCCCTAGACTAGCTACATGGCAAATATACATATAATTCCATGTGACAGTGCAAAACAAAAGTCTGGGAAGTTAGGCTTTGTCTAACCACCGCCAGTTTCTTGCTCTCGTTTGCTCCTACAGTGGTGCACAATGTCAAATGTTGGAAACCCAAGGGGCTGGTTAAAGGAGTTGGGGGAAAGTATTGTATGAAAAATGAGAATTAAGAAGAGGATTTTGGAGCAAACAAAGTGGCAAAGTGATTAGATTACTTTATATGTAGACTTGTGACATCTAGACTTGTGTCTGTTTCTATAGTACCAGATAACTATTGATGTTGCCAAAGGGAAACAGACCAGGTTAGCTGAAATGTAAAGTGGTTGATATAAGTACTTACGCTGCTTCCAAGGAATCTCATCATTTAAGACATATTTGTTTGTTCCAAGTCTATAAACCCAGCATTGTTGGTGCTCCAGCAGAGTTTTAGTGTATACGAACAACAATATCTAGTTCTCACAAGCCATGTTTTTTTCCCTCCAAATCGCTCTGTAAATATTTCTTTCTCCTCACAGATGGATCACTGAAATCCCATACTACTGTGTTTATTTATATGTTGATTTACCCTTCTTCTGGCTTCATTTGTAATTCATGAATACATCTGGATTGTATTATGTGAACAGTTTCAAATATATGTACATATTTCTGAATAATTTCCTATGTGATACCTCTGTCCCACATGACTTCCTCCTCTTTCACTTTCCTTCACTGAACACCCCAGAGTCATCACCTTGGTCCGCGGCCTCCGGGCGCCGGCCAGCATTACCTCCCACCTAGCCCTGCCCCAATGCGACATCAACATTTAGAGGCCAGGCCCACCTCCCACACGATGACCTGCCTTGAAGCCGATCGAACCTGACGGCTCCTCGAGGATCGGGGCTCCGACCTCGGATTTCCCCGGATTGGATTCTGGAGCCTACCCGGCACTCTAGCACATCGTCAACCTTCCGGTAAGTGCCTTGCTACCGCTTCCCGCTCCAGTTACTACCGTCTCCCAAAACTACCCTCCCCAGCTTCCTTCCTAACTCCAGTCCCCTTTAATTTTCAGCTCCTGCCTCACCCGGAACAACAACGGACTCGGGTAAGCCTGGCTCCCTCACATAACCGCCATGCTTTGTCCTGCTGTTTTACCGGCTTGCTTATGATGGAGCGGAAATTTCACGGTAATTTCTCAACACAAAACATCATTACCTCTTGTTTTCTGCTAAAAGGGGATGGACCTTTGCCATCGTGTTATCACCAATAAGGAGACTTTGCATAAATATGAAAAATCAATTGCAAATAATATTTAAGGCAATAATGAGAGTTGTGAGTAGGGTTTTATTTTCTAATCAAAAGCCAAGGTTCTCTGACTCTTTATTCATTAGTCAAATATCAATCAGGTTACAGAGTTGAAAAATAGGGAAAAAATAGAATTAATATAGAACATATTATAGATTGCATACAAGGTACTCCATAAAGGAAGAAAACCCTATTTCTACAGGATAATGAGGCATAATATGTCAGTCAGAACTCTTAAAGAGTTTATAGAAATTATAATGTGAGAGTGAGTTTTGCAAAGCTAATTCAATAATTATTAATTGGCAAAAATCTTCCATAAAGAGAAATAAATGCATAGGACAAATAAATCTTTATAGCTTAAAATTTAGGGTTTAAGCACCTAATCTGCTCTTGTTCCCTCAGCTGATTCTCTGTCCTCGCGCTGTTCATCTCTGTCCATCTGTGTCTAACACAGTTCATCGGAGCAACAGGCAGGCAGTGTCTTGGGCGAGAGAGATGCTTTGATGAATGTTTGACTACAAGCGCTCCTCTCCTCCCTAGTTAAGAGCTCATGGGGCCCTAATTAGGCAACCTAAGTTTTGTTTTTAAAGAGAATACCAAGTAGGCATTGGATGAATGTATTTTTGACAAAGGTGCATATCAGCCTTTGACATTGACTAGGCTGGCCACACTAGGTAACAGACAGAGTAGTAAAAGGAATCAACATCCTAGGTCCTGAAGGGAAGTTTAGGGGTAGGCTTCGAAACATGTAGACCCGTGAGGAATCTGCCCATTATGGCACTTTTTCCTCCACTTTCGTTAATACCAGTATTAAACTTTAGTTTTCCACGCCACCAGGTATTTTTTTAACTCATTTATCTTCTGACCCTTCCACTCTCACATCAAACACAATATTTCACTGCACTTGTAAGTGCTACCACGTATCCGTAGATCGTAGGACGCCTCGTCCCGCAGCGGGGCGGGAAGAACCCGACGATGAAGGATGCCACTAAGGGACCTTTTGGTGGGTGAGGGTAATTTTAGAACATATATAGTTTCTCCCATGCTAGAAACTGAATGGTTCTCTTGGGTTTAGTCACTAGTTCTAAGGATAGCACAGTTCTTTGGAATTGATAGTGGACTCCCTTTATTTTGTTCATTACTTGTAGAGGAGGCCGAGTCCACGACTTATTATACCACTTCACTCCCTTCTTTGTTTATTGGCATTGACACAGAAGCTGCCCATATGAGCCCCTCCTTCCTTCTCTCTGCAGAACTCAATGAAAAAAAAGCTGTGTGTTCTACCAGCGTCCTGCTAAAAAAATAAGGAAAAGGGCCCCACACCTCAGCCAGCAACCAATATTTCTAACAAAAACACATGTGACTTGGTCTTTGTTGTTTCTCCAACAGGAGTTTTCAGAACACATCGACACCCCATGGGCTGACTGGACACGTCCTCAATCAGACGAGTTCTTGTAACACACTTGAGTCCTGTGCCAAATGACTTCATCTCCTAACATCCTGAAAATAATTACATTTTCTTCAAAAAAAGTATTAATTATGCGGAAACAGAGAATACATATTATAAGAAAAATGTGTGCTTTGCAGTTTTTCACCCTACGTTATGAAGTGAATAAAGCATTGTCTAAACAACTGCCTACTGATAAAAAGTAAAGCCACAAGCGTAAATTAGAAGAAAGGTCCTTAATGAAGATGGGAGGAAGAGAAGGAATGAGCACATTCCATTTCTTATCTCAAGGCCTTGTACTGTGAGCCTTCTAAAGCACAGTGAATCACAAGCTCTGTATTTCAGCTTTTCTACACTGTAATACCTCTGAAAGTTTCAAAAGACATTTTCTAAATTAAATGTACATTCTATAGTGAGGTTAATTCATAACTAAACACAATTAAACAACAATGAATTAATTAATTGAGCATGGTTTTACATGATTCATTAGACTGAAAGCACATGCACCAAAACTCTGCGTGGCATTTTTTTAAATGCAGTTTGTGTCTGAAACCCAAAGCAGTTTTTTTGTCATTTAATAATGATAAAATCTATAAGTGAGATTTGAGCTCCATCACTTACCAGTCCTCCTCTTTTTCAGGGGCCATTTCACTTGCTTGACCCCAAATTTCCGGAGCCCACGGGGCCCAACCACAGGGTTTGATCTACCCTACTTTGGATCCCTCTCTACCCCCCAGACCTTTACCTTTTCCTTCGGTTAGTACCTTAACTAGTACCCCCCCAAGTTTCCTACCCCTTAATTTGAATAATTCCTCTTACCCCCCTTCCAATACCTCCATCTTTTTTCTGCAGCATCCACTGCCTTTGACCATGGGCGGCCCTCCGGTGCGATCTAGTCCCGCTTACACACCGGACACGATTACCCTCCCTCCTTCTTCACCACCACGTACTATCGTGCTCAGGTAAACGTTACCGCCTCCCTTTCTGTATCCCTCCTCATCCTGCCCACATCTCGACTCTTCCTCATTTTCACTTGCCTTATTTCTTGTACAGCACTCATCTATCTGTAACCTGGTCCTGATGATGATCCTAATTGTTATGGATCGAAACGCAATCGACATCCCAGCGCAACTTGTTTATGTAAATAATTACTTGATAACCATAAGTACTTCTGTGTCATTGTCACATTCTCACCTCGCGCCGCTTATTGCTGTTCCACTTCTCACCTGCGCCGTCCCCCCAAAGTTCCTCAGGTTATTTACGTATTTATTGCCTACAGTGCTGTTACAACTGTTCCCGATTTATCAGTTTTCACAAATATATGTTTTCCCTTGTATTTTCTCAATACATGAAGCCATTGGCACATTTAACAAAACAATAAGTCTCCCTACTTTCTTTTCTTGCAATGTCTTGTACATGCCGATTTACCAGTCTTGTAAATAATACAGGTTGAGATATTGTTGTTCGTATACACTAATTCACCCAGATCTCAACTAGGTCTATGGGTTTACTCCTGTTACTTATACGTATGCTAGCAGAGTTTTAGACATGTCATTACTGAAAGTGATCTTCTCAAAAATTGTCCAATAGAGATCGGTATCAGTGTCTTGTTTCCACAGTGTTTGGTTAGTTTGGTAGAGGACCATTAGCAACCAATGTTGCTTTGGTGTTTGACGATCCTTGTCTTAATCTTTCTCAATGCTATGCCTATGTACCTTAATTTACATGCGCATTCAATCAGATATATTACATATTGGTATGATTTCGCTGTCCCCATGGTGTTGTTAGGTTAAGATCAGGTGTCATAGTGTGTTTAGTAAGGGGACACTCTGCGCGTTGGCCACAAAGCTAGTGGCCTGTAACCTTTGGGAGGGCTCACTGAGTGTTATGGTTATGTTTCATTTGTCTTGTATGACCCAAGAGGTTACCGCATCTAGTGTTCCTTTTAAATGAAAAGAGGGGTTTCTCAACGTTCAGCTCACTGCAGGTCAGGATCCACCAATTCTTAGTAATGATTTTCTTCACTTCATTGGAAATGTTACTATATGTACTGGCACACATAAGGTCTTTTTTGTCTTCCTTATTTTTATCTAACAGGAGGGTCTCATTATGTTGTTCTTAGCCCTTTTATTGGCCTTCTTAATCAATCTACTGGGATAGTGTCTATCCATTAATTTGGTGGTGAGTACTGCTGCTTCTGTTTTTATAATCATCTATATTGGAGCAATTCCTTCTAATGCTAGGAATTGTCCCATCGAGTAGGTTTTTTCTGAGCGCCTGGGGATGAGCACTTTCAAAATAAAGAAGATTGGTTTTGTCTGTAGGTCTTGTATAAAATTTGGTGATCAATCTGCCAGTTTCTGCTTTTGTAGTCACATCAAGGAAGGTTAGTTCATCTGTGCTCGTGGTCATAGTGAACCACTCCACCATTCCAGGAAGTGTGTCTCTCTCTCAAAGTCACCATACCAAATGATTATTTTGTCATCAATATTTCTGCGCCAGAGTCATTGTTCTTGATCAAAAGGATTGTTATTCCATATTTGTTGTTCTTCGAACCAATGCACGTACAGACAAGCTATGCTCGGCGCAAATATACTTCACCTTGGAGATTTGTATCTCCAAAGATAAGTGAAAATGAGGGACAGACTTTCTTTGATAGTATGAGGTAAATCAAAAAAAGGAAATGAACAGTACCCAGGGCACAGAAAACAACCACAATGTGCATTTTGAATGACACATTAGCAATTATTAGTTATACTACAGAAGATAGATTAGAAAGAATGACTGGAATGTTTGTCTGATTGGTGTCACAACCACATTTGCTAGACCGTTGGGGCGAGTGGAAGGTGGTGCCCGGTTGACATGAAGAGGGTGTGTCAGTTATTGGGATTCAAATGTTAGTAATTACCTTGGTGTTGATGTGTGAGTGAGAGTCAAAGTGATGAACAATGGAAGAAGGCCTAGTTCAGACAAAGAGCATTTCACACATAGAAAGATAGTTTGGAATAGTTTGGAAATTGCAAGATTGGTGGTATAGCTTGAGAGATTGCAGAACACTGAGTTGGGTTACCCAGATGAGAATTTTGGGTGATGATGGTGTGCCAGAGGGTGGGCAGTAGTACATGGATGAATAGAATAGATAGGTGAGTAGTGAGAAAGCAATTGTGACCCACAAGACCAATTAATATGTATAGAGAATCATGGAAGAAGAAGCAATAAAGTTATGACCCTCACCTTCCTCCGACAGTGACCTGGCTTTTCTCTGGGACTGAACAGTCATTCTCTCTGCCAAATCTCTTGTCCTGTTTGTAGGCTTTGAACTGAGGAGTCTTATTCCATTTCCATATACTGTACTCATGGGTTAAGTCTGGACTCCTTCGGAACCCAACTCCATCTGGCCTCCACTTATTCCATACAGCAAGTGCAAGCATCCCTGACCGTAGCATTCCTGACTTCTCTTGGGTGTGGTTATTGTTGTATATTGTATATTCTTTTTCAGAAGGTTTTGTGAGCTCTGAGGTTCCACAGTTGTCCACGTGAGCCGCATTCTCAATTGATACCTGTAGGACTGCAGTTGTACCTCATGCTCTCACTTCCGTGAGCCTTAGATTTTGTTTACTTATTGGAATGAAGTTCATCTTCCACAAAGTCATGCTCTATTCATCTGTTCACTGTAAGATACTTTAGTGACGAGATTTGGAAGGAACCTCAGCCGCTTTCATCTATAAGCCATTGAAGACAATTTGTTTTACTTCTCAGGATTATTAGTATGTTGCTGTTTGTTTAGAGCGCTTTTGGCTCATACAACTCTATTACCCATCTGCTGCTGTTCTGCAAGCCGTTCAAGTTACAATGGAATTCTATGGCAGGACCGGAGGCTCAGATTCTTCTTCTCTTTCTTCTATTGTAAAATTACAGCAGCCAATCAGTAAACACAAAAACAACATTTCCCAAGATATCTCCAACCACAGTCCACCAATCACTGCCCTTTATGCCCCTCAAATATGACTTGCTCCACCTTGACTGTTTCTTTCTTTGCTGCTCAGCAGTCAAGATCAGTGCTGCCGTATTTGAATGCTTAAATATTCTCTATAATGTATGGTTCTGTCTCTGCTATTTTGCTTTTGGATGTAAGATTATAGCGCTGATTGATTGTTTTAAACGTACTGTTCCCTCATCGACAAGAGCACTCTGCTCTTAGTAATTGGAGTCGCATTATGCTGATGCTCTGTGTATAAAGTAATAGCACAAGAATCATGTGTGGGTATTTCACAAACTTAGGGTGTAACTAGTATGTGTCTAGACCAGTGGTTACAGATGAGGTCTTATTCCCAGTGAAGCAGGAGATTTGGGGTGGATGGTGCTCGCTTACACCGGAGAAGTGCAGTCAGGGCTGAACTGGGAATCCAAAGCAGCTCTGGCAATTTCCTTGAACCAGCCCATGCAAATGCTTGCTTGGTGCTTTTGTTACGGGGGGGGGTGGTTTGGGGGGGCAATGTTGCAGCACTGTGCAAAACCTGCCCCTACCCTTCCAGACTCCCGGGGGACACGCCTGATGCCCTGTGCGGCCAGTCCAGCGGTGAGTGCAGTCCTCTTTATGTAACCAGCTTTGGCACACTCTACTCAACGTGCTCCCCATCCCACCTCATTGGGGGAAGACATGGACTGGGCTAAAATGATTTGACCATGAAGTGCTCGAATGCCTGGGCTGGCAACTTCCACTTGAGACACTCAATCTGTAATTAAACGGCTAGCATGTGCAAAAAAGGGTTCCTTAGCCCCTCAACACTCTTCCCCTGAGTAAGGGTTGCAATACTTCAGGAAGTGGTGACTCCCAGAGCTAGGCCTCTCCCTCCACATCTGAATATTGGGAAACACTATTCTAGAGCAGTACTTGTTTGTTTAGCCTTACAGGGATTGGCTCTCCTGAATCTCCTTTGGTTGGGCAACCTACTTAATACCATTGCTCATTTCCAGAACTTTGAGAGTGGGGAAAATAAAAACTACTATGATGTTTTATCACTAACTTATTTTTAGGATGCTCTAGTTAAGACCCTGGACAACTCTGTCCAGCTATTGGTAGAGAAAGGGCTAGCTAAAGTGCTTTGTTGTACCACAGGTCATCCAGAGAGCTATGTTTAAATGCATAGAGGGGAGACTTGTGGGGTTCAGAGAAGGTTACTGGAGAAGAGGAGGCAGCAGGTGCCTCTTGCGTGCATAAAAAATGGGCTCATACGGAAGCCATGGATAAACTGGTGAAGTCCTCTCAGACAGACCATGAATATTTAGATCCTGGGGCCTTATATTGGGTGTCAGGGCCTGACCCTAGTGACAAACATACATGCACTGACACAGATACCTCCCTCTCTGATTCTTCTCAAGAGCCCATGAGATGGACAATCGAAAGCAGAAACGCAAGTCCAAGACAGCAAAAATACATGTGAAAACTCATTCAGCACTCACTTTTGACACGGAAGACATCATAAATCAGAGATCCTTAGACTGGACCCTGACTGGAGAAGTGGCTGAATATTTCCAACCTTGATTAAGAAAGTCCTTTGAGAAGGAAGTGCACAACCACTTACGGGCAGAGTGCTCTCTCCTGACATTAGTTGGTAAGGTAGTGGAACCTCTGGAAGTGCACCCAAACATGGCCACATTTATTAAGACGTTTGCTAGAGATCCTAAAAAACTCCGGACATATCCTGGAAAACATGCCAGGATATGCTCTTCGACATATCTGGCCCATTGACTAAGATATTGGAACTGGCATACCAGGCCAAATAATCTGGAGAATTGATCGACACCGGGGTTCTGGTGGGTTGGGCCCAATGTGCCATCTGTCAGTTGGTCAACACCGATTGCACCATATCTTCGGACATCGATCCTTATGAGAATCGACCCCAAATTGACAAATTTGGCAACAGCCAAAGCAGGTCCTGTGGCAGAAATACTACTATTCAGGGATCGCTTTGAGAAGGACCTTAAAAAATTTGTTAAAACCTTTACAGCTTTGGACAAGACCCAGATGTCGATGCAGAAGGTCTTCCAACTTTGCTTTTCTTATCCGGCCTGATGTCACCGGGATGTTTTTCGGGCCGGTTGTCCTATTCAGATTCCCAAAGAGGTTACCAACCCAGATGCAGAGATGCATGGGCAGATGCCAGAGATGGAACATTCTTTCCCTCCTGATATTGAGATTGCAGGTACACAGGAGGCCAGTGAGTGGGATACAGAGAAGGTCGAGCCTGAGGCGCAAACACAAATTTTACAGGTACAGATCATTCCATTATCCCAAATAAGGGGGACTGAGTTGGTCTCTTCCGGTACAATTGGGGAAAGTTATCTCAAGATGCCCGGATACTCGACACAGTGACAGGTTTCAAATGGAAGTTTCAGGGTACTCCCAAAATAGATTGGCAGAATTCGTCGTCTCAGTTTTAACCAAGCAGAGCAGATTTTAATAGATGCGGAAATTCACACTCTTTTGGGAAAATAAGCAATATCTTAGTCTCTGCCACTTCCCAGGGAGTTCTGCATTTCAATTTCTTGGTGAAAAAGAAGGGCTGAGGTTACCATCTCATCTTACACCTGAGGGAGTTCAAATGAATCATAGTCTATAGACACTTCAAAATGGAAGGTAATATCTCCTATGAGATCTTCTTCAGGCATGGGATTGGATGGTTAGACTGGATTTAAAAGATGCATGTCAGACAATTCCAATCTTTGCTCCTCACCAACGCTTTCTTCAGTTTCAGTAGAGAAATGTATCGTTCAGATTCAAAGTCCTTCCATTTGGGCTAGCCACAGCCCCATGGTGTTTCACAAAACTAATGTGACCAGTCATGGAGCTTTTACGGATGAAAGGTATGCGTCTCATAATAAATGTCATCGACTTTATCATTTTTTCCCAGGAATATGACCACTCTGATTCAACATCAGTCTTGGGTGATTCACTTGCTTCAGGACATAGGGTTTTTCATAAGCTCAGAGAAATCAATTCTGAGCCCATGCAATCCATAGAATTCCTGGGTTTTCAAGTGGATTCAGTGACCAAATTACTCCTTCCACCCCACAATCTGAAAGCAATCAAGAAGGAGGTTTGGTTGGGGTGGAGCAGAGAGACTGTATCCCTCAGGCTATTGGCCAGGATAGTGAGGCTCTTATCCTCTTTAATACAGGCAATTTTTCCAAGTCCGATACATTGCAGTGTGTTACAGAGGTACAAGATCCTTCATCTGCTCAAGGGCCTGGCATACTCCAATTCAGACCTGTTGTCACTTGAAGCCAAAACAGAATTGACATGGTGTGTCAGGCAGATGAAGGCGTGTATCAGCTAGCCAATCTTCGGATGCCTTCCGCATGGCACAATAGAGTCAGATGCTAGTCGCTGGGGCTCCCGGTATGGGACAATATCCACATGGGGTAGATGGACGACAGGGCAAGCATGAAAGCATATTAATTGCCTGGAACTGTTTGTGTGTTCTTTCACGATAAAGACATTAGCCCCGAACATAGCCCATTGCTGTAATTTGTTGAGGATGGACAACGTCTCAGCGGTCCATTATAATAACAGGCTGGGGGGTACAAGGTCGCAAATGCTGGTGGAGATAGCCAAGGATTTTTGGCACTCTGTCTCCCACATTACATTACTGTGATAGAAGGGTACCTGGCGGGCTGTCAGATTACAGTGGTGGATTGGCCCTCCAAACTCTGAATGATTTTAGTTATTGAATGTTGCATACTCAAGTGTTAAGAAACATCAATTACTGTTGGGGTCCATGTAAGGTGGACCTGTTTGCATAGAGATTGAATCAGCAAATTAAAAACGATTTCAGTTGGAGACCGGACCCTAGCCCTAGCGACCGATACATTCCTTTAACACTGGGAAGAGAGACAGTGTTATACATTCCCTAAATTCATTTAGATCCCAAGAGTAGCGACTCCAGAGGAGAGGCAAGAAGCGAAGCTGATTCTGCTGACTCCTACCTGGAAGACTCCAGAATGTGTCCCGATCCTTCTTCAGATGTATAGCAATGCGCCAGTTCTTCTCCCACACTTCCCATTGTTGCTCAATGACCTATTGGGCTCCTTGCATCCACTGGTTTGGGACAACCAGCTTCATCTTGTGGCCTGCAGAATGAAGTTTCTGCTTCATACAGCGAGAATGGTCTTCCAGTAGGCACAAGAGATATTCTTTGGTCTGGTCTAGATGGTGGTTGTGTCTAACAGAGTCTGGATCCCTTGGCAGCTCTTATAACCATGGTGGTAAATTTCCTGTATGAATTGGTGATTGGCGCTCTTGCTTTCTGGACAATTCAAAATTTCCAATCTGCTATCTTAGCTGAAAATTGTCCAGTCAAGGGCCACCCAATGGTGGAATACCCCGTAGTCAGTAAATTGTTAAGCAGAAGTAGGTTAGCCAATCTCTGATCGGAGTTGGCAGCAAAGGTAGCGCAGAGCCCATAGTGTGTCCAGAGGGTCAAGCTGATGCCAAGGGTGGAACGGTAGAGTAGAGTTCCAGGTGGATACCCTTGTGGTTCCCTGGGACCCAAAGGCACACCAGAGAGAGCTAGTAATATGACAAAGAGCTGTGGCAGGCTTCATGGCATGATTCGAATTGGTGCAGAATGGGGACAGCCCCTGAAATTTGGGTTGCCTCGGTACAAGGGTTACAATCTGCTCCAAAAGGAAGTGGCTTCAGGAGCAAGACTGGCAAACTATTTGATGCCACTGCGCCTTGTTTGGATTTCGAGAGTGGCGGAAAGGGGCCGAGTCCCATTTGGATATTTATGCTTTTTCTTCAACTTACCCAAAGACTTTTACCACAATTATGATTGGCCAAAAGAACGACTTCGATAGAGTGAACAGAATCATCAAGGCACAGTCACTGCAGGCCTTGGAGTGGAGTAGTGTTAAGACCCCACGCACCACAGACAAACCTGATGGGAATCTGTCACAGACATTTGCTTGTGATAGTCCCTACAATATTTAAACCCTGTAGTTTTGAGAGTTGACAATATCCTTTGCACAATGGATATTTTAAACAATTTTGGAGATGAATGTCTTGTGAACAGAGGGACAGCTCCAGATCGATGTCTGGTGGTGTGGAAAGAAAGGAACTGATGTCAGCACATGTGAGTGGTGCCTATATACGTTCCACTTGTCACTTCTGCAACAGAACGACATTGGGGCATGATGCCACCTATTAGTGCTCAGGGGTACTGCTTAAAAACATTTCTGAATGCAGTCTGAAGCCTAGGGAATATTCTAAAGTTCAGGAATCTGTGGTTATAAGTATCCATCATAAAATAAGCTGACCTGAAAAGTCAGAGATGACTCCTTTGCACTCAGCAGAATATGCAGGGGGGGCTGTGAGTCTCCTTTTGACAGCACAATGCCAAATGCAGCTTGTCAGGTACGCTGAGCCACATGTAACACTTGACATGGCTGGCAAGACAATTCTTGCATATTCATTGTCTGGTTACCTGAGGGGCTTGCTTTTGTCCTACTATACTTCTGCCTCTAGATTTTACATATAGTACTTGAGAAACACTTGAAAGGTTCAGAAGACAATTATTGTATATCCACTCTCTGATTGCTGAAGGACTCTGCTTTTGTCCTACCTGACTTCTGTCTCTGGGCTTCTTGTGGGAAGAGCGGCTGCCCCAAAAAGGACGTTATTGTTAGATGTGGGAGACCACTAGGTTTACCATAGTACACCCCCATCCCAAGTCCGTAGAGCCCAGGTTTAGAGTGGCCAAAAACTTTAACCATCTTGAAAATGCCCAAAGTGGGTACAATTGGCTCCAGAAATATTTAGCCCATTGGTTAGGGCATGCCCAGGAGTCGTTTCCAGGACTAAATTTGGCATCTCTAGGTACCTGGACATTAGAAAGACCAGGAGAGGGCTGGAAATGCTGTCAATGACTCGAGATGAGGACTGAACCTGTTCCCTTCCGTGCCTAGGATAAAACAAGTGGACTGCAAGAATCATAATGCGGTCTTCCTGGCAGAGGCCTTCCATGAGGAAGGAGTCAGGAAGCAGCAACAGAAAAACTTACAGTAAGAACATTCCAACACAACTGCAAGGTAAGGCACAGATGCCTTATGCATGCTTAGACAATTGAGGAACTCCCAGCTTACCTAACTAGTGAACCAGAAAATAGACAAGGAACCCTGAGGAGAATTGAATAAAGTGTTTAGTAAGAAAACTATCAGGCATAAAGCAACAATTGTGCAACAGAATTTGCACTTGGCGCATTGAGATTTCTATGGAATATTTAAAACAGTTGACATTTTGTTGAGATACAGACACTTTGGCATTCATTAGGGAAATTAATATGCATTAGTGTTTGAAGAACCCTGAGGTCTGAGGTGTGGATTCACACCAGTTAAGGTGTACATAGCCAAAAAAGGTTCTAGTATATACATTCTACTACTTTCCTAGTGCTGGCCTTCAAATCCGTTCTCGTGGCAGGCCTAAAGAGATGGTAGTGAGGCGGACTAGGCTGCTCAGTGGATGTGTGTTGCTCCCTCAGGAGAACAAGCACAGGTTAGTGCCAGATCTGACGGGATTATGAACTCAAAAAAAATGCATGGCCGAGCGACATTGATCCGCAGAGGATTTAGCGAATTTGATGACTACTTTACAGGAAGAGAGTAGGGAAATGAAAAGGGTCTTAGCCCAGCCCCAAGGAGCCACACAGGAATAGAGTCAGAAGATACATTATTTGCAGGAAATGGTATAAAGGGGAAGAGAGAGGACACTCCATGAAGACTACTTTCTCCTGTAGAACCTAGAGCTAGACCATTGCTGAGACCAGCAATGTTTCTAGGATCTCAACCTAATGTAGCAACACCTACAACCATTACACCAGATGCTGAATGGGGTCCTGTTGTTCATGAAGTCACCCATCCATATGCTCCTTTGGCACCTTCCACAAGGTTTAGTAAGGACACCACCAAATTGGCAACCTTCATAACCCAGTATCCGTTGAACTTTATATGCCAGTTGATGCACTTCCCTGACCAGCAACCTAAGGTAGCATTTGTCCTCTCCTATTTACATACATGTTCAATTTCACTTGTAGAATGAGATTAACCTATTTTGTATAACTTCCAAGCCTTCAAGCAGGAGATGAAGAAATTATTTGATAAACATACCTTTGTTCAGGCAAGATATTCAGAATTGTTAAATCTTAAACAGGGAAACAAGGACCTAGTAACATACCTGACACCCTTCCGTTGTTTGGTTGTTGAAGCATAGTGGCCAGAGGCAGAAAGTGTGTCCTATTTTATTGTTGCCTAAAAGATGTGTTTAAGGCCTTGCTAGCACAGTTAGTTGATCCTCCAGAAACATGTGAAGATCTTATTGACCAGGTGGTCAAATTAGACCATAGAAAAAGGCATTCATGAGCGATGAACAATAGAAGGAAAGGTCATAGTAATTTGTAATAAAAAGAAAGTTGGGATCGTGAAGGCAACGGTAGAGGAATCTGAACCAATGCAGATTGGTGGAGTGAAAGATCCTTCTACTAAGGAAGAACGGGAATGACGATAGTCGCAAAAACTTTCTGTACTGCTGCATAGGGGGATGGATACCTTCTAAAGGACTGCTCTGTGAAGCCCAAAACCAAGACGAAGATAGCAGCTGTGATTTACAAAGGCCAAGAGGACCCAGTTAAAGGGAGTTCTATCTTGAGGCATGGTAGGTTATGAATGAAATGAAATGAATGAAATGAAAGAAACATTTACAGAGAGCATAGCTACCCTAAGGCATCCCAGCGCTGTTTGCAGACGCGGAACAAGACAACACCTTTAATGGACAGTGACTTTGAAAAGGCACGTTTTAAGTAATTTCTGAAAAGACAGATGGTTGGATTCCTGATGTATGTGGGGGGAAGGGCATTCCACAGCCTGGCCACATTATAGGAGAAAGAGCGGCCACCGCTTATTGCTCTCTTTATTTTTGGCCCTGTGGCGAGCAACATGTTCGCCGAGCGGAGGCTTCTGTTAGGGTGGTAAGGAATGATCATAGATTGATTGATCGCCAGTCCCTTTCTCCAGAAAGACTTATGGGTAATACAGAGTGCTTTGAATTTGATTCTCTCCAATATTGGTAGCCAGTGTAGAGTTTTCAATGCAGGTTTTGCCGATTGCCGATAAAGGAAATCTAGGAGCAAACGGGCTGCACAATTATGAATGATCTGTTGTCTGGTTGTCGTGGCCTTAGGAGCTCCTAGATAGAGCGCATTTCCGTAGTCCATGCATGAGAGAATCAAAGCCTGGACCATTATCCTTCAGACAACTGTCCCTGTCCATATACTATCTACATTTATGATCCTGGCTCTGGGTTTGTGCACTTTATAAGCCGTTCTACACTATTTGTCTGAGTACTCCTTTTATCTGTATACAAATTTGTTATTGATAAGTACACCAGCATAAGAATCTTCTTTTTGGTCACTATTGAACAGTGCATGTGTTGTGAGTTTGTGTTTTACACATCACCATACAGGACATGGCCACAATCAATATTAATCTAATTAACAGAGTGACTATTATTGTTTGTTTTTTCTCTCTCTCTCTTTATTATCTTTTCCAGGTTGGATTCAGGTCCTTTAAACTAAAGCACCTTCAGCGCATGGACGCCTCTCCCTTTAATTAAAAGGTATTCTGATTCACAGGCTCCTCCTGGAATCCGTTTTTCTTCATCACTATTTTTATATCCTTATCACTGGTCCTGACAAAGGGCAAATGGATCCCTTATGGACCACCAGAGTGCGCAAAACATGTTGACCCCATTACGTATTCCCAATACTGTCACATTTTTCCTGTGAGCAGCAGTTAGTTACACACCTGCCCTCAAGATTCTTTTCCGAAGAGGTACTCCAGGATCCACCCCATTTTAATTTACAGATTGGATCCGTGAATAAAAACTTTGGTTCATGGTTCCATCTAGTAATTTTAACACACTTCTCCTTTTCACAAAGCCCTCATACACCCACGCACAACTGCGGCGACTCCTTTAAAAGATCTCTGTTAAAGAGCCCTCTTGTGGGGCCCGTGAGGGACTGCAGCGCCACCCCCACGAGGAGCATCGCCCTATGATGAAGCATGACATCCGCTAGGGTGTGTGAGGGCACTATAAATTACAGGAGCAATTCCTCTACCACTCACACTAATCGCTTTTATGTGAGTGTCACTTTTATCTCCCTGGTCTTGATTTTCCTTTTTAGAGGAACAGTTACCCCTTTGTTTGAATACTGATTTCTTGGGAGTCTGGGTGCTGGACCTCCTACTTTCCAAACATTACTCCCGGTCCCCAATTCTTCCCGTGTTTCCATTATCCTTCTTGCCAGGAATGGGAGGGGAGGAAGAACTTTCCGAAGCATCCTCATGATGCCGTAGCATGTTGCAGACAGTTTCGCTGTTTGGTACCCAAGAGTCAGGGAGCGATCCAACCACATGCCAAGACTTTTTATACGCATGAGAGCTCCATCCATTTGGCAAACTCCTCTAAGCAAGGGCCCTAAGCTTGCAGATGAATTTTCTGGGTAGTTTAAGGCCATGACAAGTTGTGTATCATCGACGTATGTAACGATTTTTATGCTGAATGGTTGGACTATCTCAGCCAGTGGCCTCTTGTATTTATTAAATAACGTGGGGCTCAGGGAAGAACCCTGAGGCACACCGCAGCTGAGGGCCATACACTTAGACACCGCTTCTCCTTCGAAGACATGAAAGGATCTGTCTTCTAAGAAGGATTGTAGCCAAGTAATAACATGTTAGATGTTGGTACAGGTAGGTACTTGTGACAAGCAGGGAACCTTTCCTCTAGTCAGGGTAAGGGGTTACACTCCTAATATAACCCCTGCTCACCCTCTAGGTAGCTTGGTGCGAGCAGACAAGGCTTATCTCCGAGCGTTATAGGTTAAGCATTTGTGAACACATACAGTAACCAAGTGACAACACTACAAATGGACACCACACAGGTTTTATATTAAAAATAAGGATTCTTTATATGGAGTTACCACAAGACAATTAAACGACAAAAATACACAATACTGTTACTTTAGATGGTAGAATGTTGCTTAGTTCTCTTAAGTTCTTAAATGCGACACTTTAAGTCAATGTACCTTAGATGCGACACGCAGGGCAACGAAAGTGTTGCAACGATGTCGATGCGATGAAGTTTTTGGTGCAAAGAAATAAAGACGTGAAGATCTTCCAGATGCGTTACGCTTCTCCGATGTTGCGAGAAGACTCGACGCGTCAGCTGCAGCGGTGTCACCTTTTACGCGATGCGACGACAGCGGCCTTGACAGCGGCACTCATCTCCGACGTTTGTGAGACGCTTCCGCTCGATGCCGATGTTGCAGCGGCGACACCCCTTTACGCGATGCGACGACAACAGCTCCGACGGTGGCACGCTTCTCCGTGGATGCGAGGCGCTTTCCTTGATGCGGTGCAATGCGACAGCTACGATGGCTGCGATGGCGACATGCTTCTTCCTCGATGCGAGACTCTTCTCTTGATGCGGTGCGATGCGTCAGCTACGATGGCTGCGATGGCGACACGCTTCTTCGGCGTTGCGAGACACTTCTTGGATGATGTGAGACGCTTCCGCTCGATGCGATGCTGCAGCGGTGACACACTTTACGAGATGCGACGACAGCAGCTCCGACGGCGACACGCTTCTCCTCCTTGAGTCGCGCTTCCAGCTCCTTGCGACACGCAGTCCCTCAGAAGGCCCAACAACAGCAGCAGGCACTTACAAAGAACTTTGGGGAGCTGGGGGGTGAAGTCTGTTGTTCCTGAGACTTCAGCAGGAGGCAAGCTCTATTCCAAGCCCTTGGAGATCTTTTGAAGCACAAGTTGAAATAAAGTCTTTGTAGTCTTTCTCCTCTCCTTTCAGCAGCAAGGCAACCACTGCAGGCCAATCCCCCAGGTCAGGGACAGTACTCCTCCTTACAGCTTTTCCTGGTTCCTTCTCCTCAGGCAGAGGTTCTTCTTGTCAAGCAGGATCTAATTTCTTGGGAGCAGGGTCCCAATACTTATACCCCTAATTCCTTTGTTCCCCTGGGGTAGAGGGGCCTTTGCCCAGTCCAAACCAGTTCCTGAGCACTTTGTTGACATGACTCTGACTTTCTATTCAGGGTGCAGGGCAGAGACATCAGCCGCTCCACAGGAGGTGGAGCCAGCATTGTGGGTGGCAGAGCACAGCCCTATTCAGAGTCCAGGTGCACTCCTCCCACCCATCTGGATGTCAATCTCTCTATTCACCACCAGGCTACCTAGCCCTGCCCCTCTGGGTTTCCCCAGCCCTGTCACTCACACAAACCAGAAAGGCAGATACACATCATAGCAGAGGTGGGCTGAAATGGTTAGGCAAGCAAATACCAACTTTCTAAAAGTGGTATTTGCAAACACAGAATATTAAAATAAACTCTACTAAAAGATGTATTTTATTATTCTGAGTTCAGGCATACTAAACTCGATTTTCTACCATGTTCCCTGGGTCTGTTAGGATCATAGGATGTAACAATTCTGACAGCCCATTCTGGCCTATGGGAACAGGTAGCCTTGCAATAGTGAAAAACGAAAATGGCTGTAATTCACTATTAGGACATGCCACACACATCAGGGCTTGTCCTACCTTATGCTTACAATGCACCCTGCCCTTGGGCCTACCATAGGGGTGACTAATATGAAGTTAAGGGAAGGTTTAGGGACTGGGAAGTGGGTGCACTTTCCCAGTCAGCATGACAGTACCAGACTGCATGCAGGTTCTGCAATGGCAGACCTTAGACACATTTTACTAGGCCGCTTCTGTGGGTGGCACAACCAGTGCTGCAAGCCCACCAGCAGCATTTGTATTTACAAGCCCTGGGCACTCCTGGTGCGCTTTACTGGGGTCTGACAGTAAACCAAATAAGCCAATCATGGAACCAACATATACATTTTCAATAGGAAGCACTTGCACTGTGGCACTGGTTGGCAGTGGCAGAGTGCTCTGAGCAGCTAACACCAGCAAAACACATGAGGCACAGCGACAAAAAAGTGGAAGGGAGACTCACGCCAAGGTGCCAGGTCTAACACGTGTCCCCTCCAGCTGAAAAGTGGGGAGAACTACCCTACCCCAGGTAGTACCTCATCACTAAGGCGGAAAAATCTGGACAGACCGTCAGCATTGGCGTGATCTGTACCAGGGCGATGTTCCACCGTGAAATCCATCCCCTGTAGGGAAATGGACCACCTCAACAGCTTTGGATTCTCACCCTTCATATGCATCAACCATCTGAGGGGCCGGTGGTCTGTCTGAACCCGGAAGTGAGACCCAAACAGGTAGGGTCTTAGCTTCTTCAGCGCCCAGACCACAGCAAATGCCTCACGCTCAATAGCACTCCATCTCTGTTCCCGTGGAAGTAACCTCCTGCTAAGGAAGGCTACAGGTTGATCTAGGCCCTCTTCAATAATCTGTGAAAGAACAGCCCCCACACCATGCTCTGAAGCGTCTGTCTGAACGATAAACTCTTTAGAGAAGTTGGGAGCCAAGAGCACGGGCGCCTTGCACATAGCAGCTTTCAGGGCCTCTAAAGCTTTATGACAGGTGTCAGTCCAAATCACTTTCCTGGGCTGCTTCTTAGAAGTCAGCGCTGTCAAGGGGGCAACCATGTTGCCATACCCCTTGACAAACCTCCTGTAGTACCCGGTGAGACCTAGGAAGGCTCTCACCTCTGTCTGGGTTTTGGGTGACTCCCAATTCAGGATGGTTTCTATCTTGGGTTGAAGGGGCGCCACCTGGCCGCTCCCAACCTGGTGCCCCAAGTACACCACGGAACCCTGCCCGATCTGGCACTTACTCGCCTTGATCGTGAGGCCTGCCCTCCGCAGCGCCATCAACACTTCCCAGAGGTGGCGCCGGTGTTCCTCCCACGTGGAGCTGAACACTGCGATGTCATCCAGGTAGGCGGCACTGAACGAGTCCAGTCCAACCAACACCTGGTTGACCAACCTCTGGAAGGTGGCAGGGGCATTCTTCATCCCAAAGGGCATAACCCGGAACTGGTAGTGCCCATCTGGGGTGGAAAATGCTGACCTCTCTTTGGCCCCCTCGGTCAAGGCGATCTGCCAATACCCAGACGTTAAATCAAACGTGCTGAAGTTGTTGGCAGCCCCTAGCCGATCTATGAGCTCATCAGCTCTGGGGATGGGGTGTGCGTCAGTCCTGGTGACTGAATTGAGTCCTCTGTAGTCCACACAGAACCTGAGTTCGGGTGTGGCTCCCGGCGCTGCAGCCTTTGGGACCAAGACCACTTGGTTGGCCCAAGGACTGCTGGAGGACTCAATTACCCTGAGTGCAAGCATCTTGGAGACCTCCTCCTTGATGCAGGCCCTCACCCTGTCAGTCACCCTGTAGGCCTTGTGCCTCACAGGTGTACTATCCCCAGTGTCCACATCATGGACGCCCCAATCAGTGACACCGGGATCCAGGGAAAACAGATCAGAAAATTGTCCCAGCAGCTGGCGACAATCATTCTGTTGCTCAGGGGTCAGGGCGGAAGAGAGGATGACACCATCCACTGACCCATCTTGCTCCTGGGCTGACAGGAGGTCAGGAAGAGGCTCGGTCTCCTCTTCCATCCCAGCATCTGTTGCCAAGAGCATGCCCACTTGGGACCTCTCCAAGTGGGGCTTGAGGCGGTTGACATGAAGGACCCTTAAGGGGTTCCTTGGAGACCGCAAGTCCACCAAATAGGTAACAGGACTCTTGCGCTCCACAACCTCAAAGGGACCGGTCCACTTATCCTGGAGCGCACAAGGCTCCACGGGGGCCAAGACCCATACCTTTTGTCCAGGCTGAAGCTCTACCAGAGTGGCATTCTGGTCGTACCACCGCTTCATCTCCTCCTAGCTGGCTTCCAGTTTTGCCTCAGCAAGTTGCCTGAATCGCCTAGTCTGATTTCTGAAGGCCAGCATGTAGCTATATACATTCTGGGGAGGTTTCCTGGGAGATTGCTCCCAGCCTTCCTTGACCAGACTTAGAGGTCCTCTCACTGGGTGGCCATACAGGACCTCAAAGGGGCTGAACTCCAGAGACTTCTGTGGCACCTCACGGTACGCAAAGAGAAGGCATGGCAAGAGGATGTCCCACTTACGCCTCATGGGTTCTTCCAGACCCATTATCATGCCCTTGAGGGTACGGTTGAATCTCTCAACCAACCCGTTTCCTTGGGGGTGGTAAGGTGTGGTGAACTTGTAGGTTACACCCCACTCTTGCCAAAGGGATTTCATATATTTGGATATGAAATTGGTACCTCGGTCAGACACCACCTCTAGAGGGAATCCCACTCTGGAGAAAATTCCCATCAGTGCACGTCCCACCACGGGGGCCGTCACTGTCCTCAGAGGGATGGCTTCCGGGTACCGGGTGGCATGGTCCACCAGGGCCAGGATAAACCTGTTGCCCATGGCTGTCCTGGGGTCCAGTGGCCCCACAATGTCAATCCCCACTCGCTGGAATGGGGTACCGACCACAGGGAATGGCTGGAGTGGAGCCATCTGCTTCCTTCCGCTCTTTCCACTTGCCTGGCAAGTCTGAGAGGTCCTGCAGTGAGTATCTGAACTCCTGCGCATTTGAGGCCAATAAAAGTGGGTGACAAGCCTTTCAAAGGTTTTGTCCTGCCCCAAATGTCCTGCCAATGGCACATCGTGAGCCAGCCCCAGTAGGAAGGCTCTGAAGTCCTGGGGTACCACCAGCGCATGGGCTGACCAAGGCTCAGCAACCTTAGGCTCTGTATATAGGAGGTCGTTCTCCCAGTAAATGAAATGTGACCCAGACTGATCACCTGAGGCCTGGTCTGCAGCCTGCTGCTGCATACCCACGAGAGAAGGGCATTGTTTCTGTGCCTTACAAAAGTCCTCCCTGGAGGGGCCTCCTTCCTGCTGCCAATGGGTCAGCTCAGGCAGGTCCCCCAGTTCAGCTATCTGTTCCCCGGTAGGCTCCAGGGCATCCCCCTCAAGGTCTGCTTCCTCCTGGGCCGTGGGAACTTCAGGGGCCGGCTTCCCGTGCCCCCTGCCTCCTCTCTAAGGCCGGTCCCTGGGCCTCCCTCTCAGGCTCCAGGACCTCTTGAGCACCTCTACTTGCTGCCATGGACCGTGTGGTGACACACACCCGATCCGGCATACCCAACATCTCCAGGTGAGCACTCCGCTCCACCTTAGCCCAAGGTGAGCTCTCCAAGTCATTCCCTAACAGACAGTCTACAGGCATGGCGGGCCTCACAGCTACCTGAAGAGTACCAGAGACCCCCCCCCCCCACTCAAAGGGAACCTGAGACACCTTGCAGTGACTGTCTGTGTTGTCAGTGGCAACAACTGGATAGAATGCTCCTGGGACAACCTGCTCTTGAGACACCAGGTGACACTTGACAGCTGTCATACTGGCTCCTGTATCTCTGAGAGCTTCCACTCTACGGCCATTGATGGTCACACACGGTCTGTATTTCTTAGTGTTATCAGGCAGCTGGGTTTGGGGGACCATCTCACAGTCTCCTAATGAGACAAGAGACATCTCTGCGGGACCCCACCCACCTTGGACTGTCATCTCCTCCCCCAAGGCTACACTAGCCACGTGCCGGTGCGGAGCACCAGTGGGTGCTGGTTTCCCATACAAAGGACACTTTAAATCAAAGGCAAAATGCCCCATGTTACCACACTTGTAACATTTTATGGGCCCCTTTTGAACAGGTGGACCTGTCGGGGCCCCGGTCGGTTTCTGGGGTGGGGGAGGCTGAGAACCTTTCCCTTGGTTCCCTTGGGGATTACTTTGGGGCCTTCTTGGGAACTCCCTCTGTTTACCCTTGTCCCCCCCACTCTTCTGCTGGGGACCCTGCCCACTTTTAGCGGAGTCTCCCACTGAACCCTTGTGGACCCTGTTACTGACCCAGCGGTCCGCCTCCTCAGCAAGCTTCCTAGGGTTAGTCAGCCTACTATCAATCAGGTGCTGGCGTAGCTCAGGAAAACAATTACTGGACAAGTGCTCCCATGCCATTAAATCAAGCAGCCCTTGAAAATCATTAACCTTACTACCCTTCACCCAACCATCCACTGCTCTGCAATAAAAAAGTCACATACTCAACATACGTACTGTTTGGAATCTTGGTGCACCCCCTGAACCTTTGCCTATACAACTCAGGGGGCAACCCATACCTAGCCATTAAAGCTGCCTTCATATGGGGATAAGAATTTTAATCATCTGAAGGCAAGTCTAGCAGTGTGTCCCGCCCCTCACTAAGGAACCGTCCCCACAACCACGCTCCCCAATCCTTCTCAGGGACCTGGTGGGAAGACATGGCTACTTCATAGGCTTTGAACCACTGCCCTATGTCATCATTTAAAAAAAAATCCTTTACCACATCTTTGGGTATGTACACCCTTGATTCTACTTGCACTGACGGTGTGCTGCCACCAGAGGGAGCAATTTCTAAACTCTGAGCTTTCAGCTCCAACTCCCTCAAAACCTTTTCATGTTCATACTGTAGCTTTTTTTCTTCTAGGGCTAGCTTTCTACTTTGCATTTCAAATTCTAACTGCCCACTTAACTTGAGCTTGGTCAGCTCCAATTCATGCATCCTACACTCTTTCCTGTCTGCCAGCTCCCCTGGAGATAGATTTTTACTAGAAACACTGCTACCGGCAGGGGAAGGGGTTCTCCTTCCTCTTGAACTCACTGGCCCATCCAGCTGCTCCTCTGCATTATCATTATTAGCGGCATTCCTTGCTTCTACCCAGGCCCTCAGCGCCTTGTAGAACTCTGCCTTGTTTTTACATCCAGTAGTAGAAACATTAAATTTCCTGCAGAAGAACTTTAGCTGTTATACTTTGTAGCTTTCCAGTTTTTCTTCTTCCCATTCCCATTCAGTATCAACAGAGACTATGGATGCTGCTTTCTCCACCATGGTTAAGTTTGGCAGTACTCAAAAATAGAAAGTCCCAAAAAGAATCTGCCAACAAGTATTGGTTGCATTAAGTTCTGCACACACTAAGTAGTGTTCACCAATTACTGTACATGAGTCACAAATGCAAGTCCAGAATCCCACCGCTGCCACCAATGTTAGAATCCGGGTTCTCTGGTTGGCACAGGTAGGTGTAAGGGGTTACACTCCTAAAATAACCCCTGCTCACCCTCTAGGTAGCTTGGCTCGAGCAGACAAGGCTTATCTCCGAGCGTTATAGGTTAAGCATTTGTGAACACATACAGTAACCAAGTGACAACACTACAAATGGAAACCACACAGGTTTTATATTAAAAATAGGGATTCTTTATATAGAGTTACCACAAGACCATTAAACGACAAAAATACACAATACTGTTACTTTAGATGGTAGAATTTTGCTTAGTTCTCTTAAGTTCTTAAATGCGACACTTTAAGTCAATGTACCTTAGATGCGACACGCAGGGCAACGAAAGTGTTGCAACGATGTCGATGCGATGAAGTTTTTGGTGCAAAGAAATAAAGACGTGAAGATCTTCCAGATGCGTTACGCTTCTCCGATGTTGCGAGAAGACTCGACTCGATGCGTCAGCTGCAGCGGCGTCACCCTTTACGCGATGCGACGACAGCGGCCTTGGCAGCGGCACTCTTCTCCGACGTTTGCGAGACGCTTCCGCTCAATGCGATGTTGCAGCGGCGACACCCCTTTACGCGATGCGACGTCAGCAGCTCCGACGGCGGCACGCTTCTCCGTGGATGCGAGGCGCTTTCCTTGATGCGGTGCAATGCGACAGCAACGATGGCTGCGATGGCGACACGCTTCTTCCTCGATGCGAGACTCTTCTCTTGATGCGGTGCGATGCGTCAGCTACGATGGCTGCGATGGCGACACGCTTCTTCGGCGTTGCGAGACACTTCTTGGATGATGCGAGACGCTTCCGCTCGATGCGATGCTGCAGCGGCAACACACTTTACGAGATGCGACGACAGCAGCTCCCATGGCGACACGCTTCTCCTCCTTGAGTCGTGCTTCCAGCTCCTTGCAACACGCAGTCCCTCAGAAGGCCCAACAACAGCAGCAGGCACTTCCAAAGAACTTTGGGGAGCTGGGGGGTGAAGTCTGTTGTTCCTGAGACTTCAGCAGGAGGCAAGCTCTATTCCAAGCCCTTGGAGATCTTTTGAAGCACAAGTTGAAATAAAGTCTTTGTAGTCTTTCTCCTCTCCTTTCAGCAGCAAGGCAACCACTGCAGGCCAATCCCCCAGGTCAGGGACAGTACTCCTCCTTACAGCTTTTCCCTGTTCCTTCTCCTCAGGCAGAGGTTCTTCTTGTCTAGCAGGATCTAATTTCTTGGGAGCAGGGTCCCAATACTTATACCCCTAATTCCTTTGTTCCCCTGGGGTAGAGGGGCCTTTGCCCAGTCCAAACCAGTTCCTGAGCACTTTGTTGACATGACTGACTTTCTATTCAGGGTGCAGGGCAGAGACATCAGCCGCTCCACAGGAGGTGGAGCCAGCATTGTGGTGGCAGAGCACAGCCCTATTCAGAGTCCAGGTGCACTCCTCCCACCCATCGGGATGTCAATCTCTCTTTTCACCACCAAGCTACCTAGCCCTGCCCCTCTGGGTTTCCCAGCCCTGTCACTCACACAAACCAGACAGGCAGATACACATCATAGCAGAGGCGGGCTGACATGGTTAGGCAAGCAAATGCCAACTTTCTAAAAGTGGTATTTGCAAACACAGAATATTAAAATAAACTTTACTAAAAGATGTATTTTATTATTCTGAGTTCAGGCATACTAAACTCGATTTTCTACCATGTTCCCTGGGTCTGTTAGGATCATAGGATGTAACAATTCTGACAGCCCATTCTGGCCTATGGGAACAGGTAGCCTTGCAATAGTGAAAAACAAAAATGGCTGTAATTCACTATTAGGACATGCCACACACATCAGAGCTTGTCCTACCTTATGCTTACAATGTACCCTGCCCTTGGGCCTACCATAGGGGTGACTAATATGAAGTTAAGGGAAGGTTTAGGGACTGGGAAGTGGGTGCACTTGCCCAGTCAGCATGACAGTACCAGACTGCACGTTCTGCAATGGCAGACCTTAGACACATTTTACTAGGCCGCTTCTGTGGGTGGCACAACCAGTGCTGCAAGCCCACCAGCAGCATTTGTATTTACAAGCCCTGGGCACTCCTGGTGCGCTTTACTGGGGTCTGACAGTAAACCAAATAAGCCAATCATGGAATCCAACCAACATATACATTGTAAATAGGGAGCACTTGCACTGTGGCACTGGTTGGCAGTGGCACAGTGCTCTGAGCAGCTAACACTAGCAAAACACATGAGGCACAGCGACAAAAAAATGGAAGGGAGACTCACGCCAAGGTTCCAGGTCTGACATAACACCAACTGACACTCCCAGTCTCCTGAGTCTGAGGGTCAAGATATTATGGTTGACTGTGTCAAATGCGGTGTTGAGATCCAGGAGAATGATAGCCGGTACGCCACCCTAATCCAATATCCTCCTGGACTCTTCAGCCACCGCTAGGAGTGCTGTCTCCGTCCCATGTAGGGGCCGGAAACCCGTCTGTGAATAATGAAGCAAGTTATATGATTCTAGAAACCCAGATAGCACTGAGTTAACATGCCTCTCCAGGATTTTGCTGATCACTGGAAGGAGGGAAATAGGCCAATTGTTCCCCAGGGTCCCTGGGTCAAGATTGTTTTTTTTTAGTAATGCTTTTACCATGGTACATTTCCTTGGTGGAGGAATCACTTCCGAGGTATTCTCGGATCACTAGGAGAATTGTACCAGTCACTAATTTCAGAACATGTGGGGGGGGGGCTGGATCCCTAGGTGATCCTGATTTAACCTGGGCCAGGATGGATTCTACAGAGTTAAGATGAAGTAAAGGGATATGATCCAGCGTTGCTTGAGTACTAGAAAGATGCATATCCATAGAATACAGGTCCTTGTGAGTGGTTGCGCAAGGAAATGTAAGATATATGTTGTGAATCTTCTTGTAGAAGAATTCTGCCAGGTTATTGCAATGGGTGAGGGCGTCATCTGTGGTAGCTTGTGGTGTGGGGATTTGAGGGTTTTAGCAATACGGAAGATTTCCCGCGGAGCGTTGGAGGCAAGAACGATTTTTTCCCCATAGTATGCTGCTTGTGCCCTTTTGATTTCGGCTTGATACATTTTAATAGCCTCCCTATATTTTTGTTTACTAGGTGCCACATAGTCCTTTCTCCATTCTCTTTCTAATTTTTCACAAGTTTAAGTTTGCGGAGCTTCAGAGAGTACCATGGCGAAATCTTAGACCTGACTTTTTTGAGGCATGATTGTTTAGGGAGAGCATAATCTAGCGAAAGCTCGTTCCATTTGTTAAACATATCATTTGCCACAGTCGGGTTTGAATAGTTAGAAGGTGTGGTGGCATCCAGAGCTGAGATCCACTGTTCGAGGGGAAGTTTGGACCATGGACGTTCCTGACTAATAATCTTATTAAATGAGGTCGGTAACCCCGTAATGGCCCATGACAGGGGGATCAAAAAGTGACCTGACCATGGACATTGAGTTGGTGCCCCTACTGAGAATTCCTCAATGTTAGTGAAGATCGGGTCCAAAAGATGGCCTTTAATATGAGTGCCTCCCAACACTTTTTGATCGAACTGGAGTGCTAAGAGGTTTTTGACTAACTCGGAGACAACAGAGTTATTGGGGTCGTCGCAGTGCAGATTGAGATCTCCCAAAACCGTGAAATTGGAGGGAGAACTGGCTAAGTTGGCAGCAGTTTCACTTAATGCTTTGAGAAATTGTCCTGGTGTTCCGGGGGGACGGTAAATCAATAATCCTGAAAATGTGTAAGTAGGTGAAAAGATGACTAAGAGCGCGAAGTTCTCACAGTTAGGTAGCGGATCGCTTGTAATGCAGCATTTTAACCAATCTTTATATATAATAGCGATCCCTCCCCCTTTACCGCTTTTGCGGTCTAATCTCTGGATGAGGTAGCCAGAAGGAAGAAGGAGTTTGTGTGAGAACTGGGTCGGAATAAGGTTTCAGGGAGCTCATCCTCTAAGACAGAGGTCTTCAAACTTTTGTAGGTTGAGCCTCCCCCTGCTGAATCTTCTTAGATGTTGGGCCCCCCCACCGCCTAACAAAAATTTCAGGAACCTGGCACACTACACAATTGGCCGCCACGCGAGTATCATGGGCCATATCCGGCAAATAATGTTCAACACAATAAGAGTGTTTAGGACACTGCAGGTTTGTGAGTGGGTGTGGTGAAATGACAGAGGCTTATTACACAGCTCAAAACACAATTTTCCAAGATAAAATGTGCGCAAAATGTTTTTACTAGGATGCTTTGTTTTACACATGACATAGATTATTAATAACACCACCAATATAAATGTGACGGTGTGCCTGCTTTTCGCCACAGAGACGGTCAATCTGTGGATGGATTTTTACTACTGCCCACCTCAGGTTGTGCTCCACATCCAGTCTTGAACGGTACTTAGTCTTTAATACCGCAAGTGCTGAGAACCCAATCTCACATAAATAGGACGTGCTGAAAGGCAAGAGAGTTTTGATAGCAGTTTCTCTCAAAGATAAATATATTCTGCAGACATTTTCAGCCAAAACAGTGACTGTAAATTCTAAAAGTGTTTACATCTAATATTCAGAGATAGTGATGTGTGGTTTCACTGTTGTAACAAAGCAGCAGCCCACTAATTTTACAGCGAATATATGTGATATCTTCCAATATCTCCTAGACGAGGACCCATTTTGATCTAAACTTTTTTTATGGTTGTTACAAGAAACAAAACATTTCTCTGCAAATAGTAATAGACTCTCTCACATCAATCACATTAAACAGAAATGAAACAAAACAGTATTTACAAGAATCTGTTTAGGAATTATTCCAGGCCATCAGGGCAAAAAAAAGTTGCCTCTATCAAGGGGCCCCCTGAAAGGCTGGATTGCAGTGCATGTAAATGTATCCTTTTGTAATTTAGGACAAAAACCTTGATGGGGCACGACATACCCATACTTGTGTACAGGGGCGCAACTAGACCCGAACTTCAGGTGGAGGCTAAGACTTCCAGCCAAGGCTGGCTCTAGCACTTATCTCACACAGTGCAACAGTCTGTTTTGGTGCCCCTCCTCCATTTCCTCCTTCTCCATGAATTCCTTCATTACCACTCACTAACAATGCACCTCATCTCTCTATAGCACCTTTCTGGCAAACATTTCAGTTTTTTTATAGCACTACTCATTGTTTACTCACACTCAGTTCTTTGATCTGCATTGTACACATTCTTTGTAGCAGGCACATTAACCCTCTGCGCTGTGTGGGTGGCAGGACTACCCATGTGAGTACACGGTGAGCCAGGGTAAGTAGGGTAAGAGGAGTGACTGCAGGGTGAGTGAGGTGACCATATGAATTTGGGTGCGGATGTAAGTCCAGAGTGGGACGAATGAATGTATGGGTAATGATGGGTTTATTTGAGTGAGATTCCAGATTGAGCAGTGAGGGGGACAGGTGAGTGAAGTGTCATATGAGTGCAGGTTGAGTAGTGTGCTCGTGTGACTGCAGGGTGAGGTACAGGATGAACAGCGCAAGTAAGTGTAGAGTGATCACTGTGAGTGCAGAGTGAGCGGTGTGCTCATGTGACTGCAGGGTAAGTGAAGGGAGATTGGTGTGAGTTCAGGGTGAGTGGCATACGTGCAGTGTGGTCACTGTGAGGGCAGGGTAAGTGGGTGAATGGTGTGAGCGCATGGTGATCAGTGTGAGTGTATTGTGATCGCTGTGAGTGCAGGGTGAGCAAGAAAGTGAAGGGCGAGAATGAGGAGCGAGTTGTCTGAATGCATGGTGCATTCCCAGACTCTTGAAGTAACTCAGCAGGTTATTGACGGCAGTGTAGGGTTTCAGATATGTTAAACTATTGCTATTATGGCATTAACCAGGGTTCAGGGTGGAGGAAATAAATGTGCTGATCTTGAAAAAAACTTCCAGTTTTATAATTAGGGTTGCCAGCTCATTATTTTGATGTCCCAGGAGGTATAAAAAATAAGCAGTCCCCTCAAGCTGTATTGTCAGCACTTGTCTGTGCATACTTCGAACAGTACATATAAATAGAAAGCACTTTTAATTATGTTCTAGGGCTGCTTGAATGATCCATGACTGCTAATAAAAGGGAAGAAAGACAGAAAAGTAACAGTACAAATAAATAAATACTTCTTTATTTATAAGCATATTTAATGTCAAGACAAGTAATTTGCAGGCTTTTTAAACAACACATGGCTGGCTGGCATTTTTCTTTTGGCAACTTGAAAGCCCTTTAGCCCTGTGGGGCATTGTGTGCCTGCCTGTGTAATTGTAAAAGAAACTTTGTCTCCTTTCTGCTAAGAGCTAACCCTCCCAGGACGGGGTTAAATTAATAGAGCTGAAATGCTTCAGCTGCAGTGGAAGGCAGGATGTCTCCTAAAACTGAAAGAAAGTAATAGTCATTTCAGCTGCAGTGGAAGGCAAGGAGTCTCCTCTGCTCTATGAAATCGAACCAAAGGAAAAGGACTGTCAGTTTGCTTTCGATTTTATCAGAAGAGACTTTCACCTTCCACTGCAGCTGAAGCATTTCAGCGCTACGAATTAACCCCCCTCCTGGGACGATTAAAAAGAACTGTTCGCTCTTAACATGACAAAGCATGAGCCCCATCTAATTCCCTCCCGCCCCCGTCCAACCCTCTGTTACCGGAGTTCTGCCCAACAAAAGCTTCCATTTGAAATGGGGGAAGACTTGCGACGCGGGACAGGAAAGGACAAACAAAGGTAAGATTTCAGGGTGGAGTCTGTGCCCCCCCTGAGATGGTGTTGCGCCCCCCTGGGGGTCGCACCCCACAGATTGAAGAACTCTGCTTTAAGAGTATGGAAATTTCCGTTGCATGTTTTGACACAGATCTACAATTCAAAAGGAACATTCTATAAAGTGCATGTTTCATATCTACAGATTGAGCTTTAAGAGATGGTGAAAATATAAAAGAGCAGTATGGACAGGTATTATTATTCTTGGAAGGACAAAGAATGTAAACAATTTTCACGTACAGTACCTCTGAGGGAATGAAGATACTCAGGGGCATATACAGGTTTACCTGTAGAAAAATGGGCAGGGTTATGTGCTCCATCTGTAGATTTCATATCTCATTTAGCTAACATCACTCAAGGAAACACCTACTCGCATTTTTGCATACCGGTCATATTCACCTCGACCTCTGGACGTGCAGTTTCTTTCTGTATTTGTTTAGCTTCTCGGGCTACAGGGCATTTCATGGACCTTACCTATGTTGGTAGCCTAGACATACCCACTGAGCCTAAAGCCAACCAGGAAGTAGTTTATTCAATCAACAGGAGCAAATTGACTTCCAGGTCCATAAAAAGGAGTAAATGCCAATTAGGCTTAATCGTACAGAAATCACATCATAAACTAGTAAAATACGACTTTATCAATGCCCCTAGCCTCCAAGCAATCTTCGGGATTCCTTGTTTAGAAGCCCATAATCCTTCAATTGACTGTAGTACTAGACAAATCTGTCAGGTTGTGCAAGCACTCACTTACCTTCAGGAGCACTTGATTGTTTTCGCAGAGACGCTATGAGCCAACTTCCTAGAACTCTACTGGATAACCTATGAATTTTAATTTACACTAGGCTACTAAATAGAGCCCCGGGAGGAGGGCCGGATACTGGACGCACGTTGAAGTCCTGTTGTCGACCTGCGAGGCAACAGAATATATGTATAAACAATGCGATCCTAAGTTTCTGTTTTTTGCGCTAAGTGTTTATTCTAGTCTTTTAATCTTACTATTGTCTTTTAATTAACAGTACGTATTCCTACCTGCGATCTGGGGATTTCTTGATATTGCGTCCAGCAGTCTTGTGAAGGTGTTGGTATGCAGATTGATGAAGTGTAGTTGCGACTACGCGATGCAGCTTGATGTTGAAGTGCTTTTATCTAAATAAATAAACACAAACCTTAAATTCTATTCTCACATTTAAATATCAGTAAATTCTTTCTTTACCAACTACCTCACTTACTCTTGTATGATTGCGCCAACAATTCTTTATGCCTTCACCAGACCTGTAAATACCAGGGCAAAAACATACTACACAAAATGCATGTACAATACTTTTCTTAACGTCTTTTTCTTTCAACTGAATGTCCAAGGTCTAGCCTATGCAAAACATAAGCAGAAAGTTCCAAAAATTATCGTTTTACTCAACATCTGTTAAGTGGCTTCAAGCTTTCTTGCGTTGGGCGCCAGAAACGAAAAATGGTTACTTAGCTCTTCTTTTCTCTGAATTTCTCTGTCCTAGATCCCTTGAGTGATGCTATGGTGCCCTCTTGTGGATGAAGACAGAAGACGCGGCAACTACGGAATCCAGGTGAGTTCTTCGTCGAAGTCAGGAGGCTAAGCGAAGGAAATGGCTGGGTGTGGCATTAAATACCCATGCCACACCCAGAACACCCAGAACGCCCAGGACGTTCCCTACGTTGCTCACGCACGTAGCGCGAGATGCATCATTCCGATCCCGGTTAAAGATCGGGTCGGACTTAATTGCAGTGCGCTTCACTTGCTGCGCCCTGGCTCTGCATTCAAGGCACCAGATTGGAAAACAATGCTGAAAATATCCAACCTATGCTAAAAACGGACTCCAAAAGCATTAACAAAGAAATTAGGCATATCAAATAAGAACACGAATATCACTAAGCATTGGTAACTGTTATGAAAACAACCATCACTTATCATTGGCAAATAGTAGTTTACATACATCGTGAGTCATATACCAATACAGTATTAAATCATACCATATGTTTACACCATGTCATAGGTCACACTTAAGGAGTGCTGGTTGCACGGGACAGGGGCGGGTTTCAAAGGGGGATAAATCAAGGCGCTTTATGCGAAAGCGTGGCCTTGATTCTTGTATTTGCTTAGGCTTCATGACAGTACTCCCCTCTCAAAAGCCCCCCTAAGACTAGAGGGACTGGCCTTGGTTTATCAGGATATTTTCTGTGAAAAAGTTTCACCAAACGTGGAGCATTTTGGAGATTTGCAAGAGGTTCCCATGATCTTTCTTCTGGACCATACCCCTTCCAATCCACTAAATAATGTAATTTCTTTTTGATTCGTTTTGAATCGAGAATTGCTCGAACTTCAAATTCAGGACTCCCGTTGATTTCAACAGCAGGAGGAGGGGCATTAATTCGAGTTAAAGGATGAAATGGCTTTAATAAAGAAACATGAAAGACTGGGTGAAATCGATAGTGAGGTGGTAAAGTTAGACGAACACTAACTGGATTTAACACCTTCTCTATAGGAAATGGTCCTATGAAACGAGGACAGAATTTTCTACTACCTTGAATCTTTAAATTTTTTGTGGATAACCATACCTTATCACCAATGACATAAGATGGTTGAATTGAGCGATGAGAATCTGCTCGCTTCTTTTGGGTTTCTTTAGCACCTGCTAGATGATAACGTGCTTGTTGTTGAATAGACACTAACTCTTGTACATAAGTAGAGACAGAGGGAGTTAAAGTAGTTTGAGGTTTGTCAATACAAACACCTTGCGGGTGATAACCATGAGAACAAAAGAACGGGGACATTCCGATAGATACATGGTCAGAATTATTGTATGCGAATTCTAAGGCCCACAAAAGTTCTGACCACTCTTGTTCACAACTATGTATCATACAACGTAAAAATTGCTCAATGGTTTGGTTAGTTCGTTCTGTTAAACCATCCGTTTGTGGATGATAACTAGATGATGAGCGAATGTCCATTTGTAGGTTTTTTCCCAATTGTTGCCAAAAATGGGAAATGAACTGGGGACCCCTATCTGAAATGACAACTGAGGGAATTCCATGTAATTTTACAACTTCTTTCATAAAGATGTGAGTAAAATCTTTAGCTGTGGGTAATTTCTTCAGTGGTATAAAATGAGCCATACGAGTGAACTGGTCAATAACAGTTAAAATAGTAGTATAACCAGCTGAAGTCTTTGGCAATTCTACAATAAAATCAAGAGATATGGTATGCCAAGGTTGTGGAGGTATTGGTAAAGGACGTAATAAACCACTAGGGGATTGATGTATAACCTTGTTCTGTTCACATACAGCACATGTTGTGACAAACTTTTTTACATCTTCAAAAACGGTTGGCCACCAAAAAGTTCGTTTGATTAACTGATAAGTTTTCGTGATACCAGGGTGTGCAGACAAGATGTTATCATGATGTAAATGCATTACCTGATCTCGTAAAGATACATTTGGTACAAATATCTGATCACCCATATACAAAAGATCATTTCTAAACTGTAACATAGGATATTCAGATTTCAGCTCTTGCAAAGTCTTAGTTTTTAGTTCTTTCCTTATTTCAAATATGATGTCTTTATCAATTATGCCAACTTGAAAACATTGATCGGGTAAGATTTTTTGTGACATTTCTTGACTTTGAAGACAATCTTCTGTAATTCCGATTCTGGATAAAGCATCCGCTTTATTGTTTTCTTTTCCAGGACGATACGTAATGATAAAATTGTAATCATTGAAAAACAAAGTCCAACGTAACTGACGAGCAGAAAGGGCTTTGGCTGATCGTAACGATTGTAAATTACGATGATCAGTATATATTGTGACCGGGTGACGAGCACCCAACAAGTAATGGCGCCATTCTTCAAAAACAGCTTTTATTGCCAATAATTCTCTGTCAGCTATGGCATAGTTTTGTTCTGTAGAAGTTAATTTCCTAGAATAATAGGCTATTGGATGCATTTGGCCAGTTTCTTTATGTCGTTGTGACAAAATTCCTCCAATAGCAAATTGGGAAGCATCCGCTTCAACAATGAAGGGTTGGGATGGGTCAGGATGCATTAAAATTGGAGCTGTGGTGAATTGATTTTTCAATTTTTGAAACGCCTGCTCGGCAGAATGATCCCATTCAAATTTTGCATGTTTTCGTAATAATTTTGTGATTGGGGTTATAAGTTTTGAAAAATCTTGAATAAACCGTCTGTAAAAGTTGGCAAACCCTAAAAAACTTTGGATTTGCTTCACAGATGTTGGGCTAGGCCAGGTGAGTATAGACTGTATTTTCTTTGGATCCATTTCGATTCCAGATGGGGTAATAATATAACCCAAAAAGTCAACTTTAGTAACATGAAACATGCTTTTCTCAAGTTTGACAAACAGGGAATTTTGTAAAAGTTGTTGAAGAATGGCCCTTACCTGTTTTACATGGTCTTCTTTGTTTTTTGAGTAAATCAAAATATCATCAATATACACCACGCAACAAATGTCTAAAAAATCTCGTAAGACTTCATTGATAAAAAACTGGAATGCTGCTGGGGCGTTGCAGAGTCCGAAGGGCATGACCTGATATTCGTATAGACCGAATTTAGTACGGAATGCGGTCTTCCATTCATCTCCCTCTCGGACTCGTACAAGGTGGTATGCCCCACGCAGATCCAGTTTTGTGTATATTGTGGCATCTTTTATCTGGTCCAATAAAGTGGGAATCAATGGTAAAGGGTATCTGTTTTTGATTGTCACATTATTCAAGGCGCGATAGTCTATGCACGTGCGCAAATCTCCCCCCTTCTTCGGTATGAAGAAAAGAGGCGAAGAGACTGGAGATTTAGAATGCCTAATAAAACCATTTTCCAAATATTCATCCAGATAGGTTCTCAAATGTTGATTTTCTGACTCGGTAAGCGCATATATGCGACTACAAGGGAGAGTTGCACCTGGCACGAGATCTATCCGACAATCGAAATCTCTATGAGGTGGTAACGTGTTAGCCTTTTTTTTATCAAAAACGTCCAAAAGATCTGAATATTCAGATGGGACTCCTTGAATGGCCAACACAGTTTCAGATGTCTTAGGAAAATCATAACCATGAATTAATAATTCTGGAACATGATGTGGTAAACAATTGGCTTGACAATGTTCAGATTTAAATAACAAGGTTTTCTTTACCCAATCTATCTGAGGATTGTGTAGAGCTAACCACGGAATTCCCAAAATTAAGCGAAACTGTGGAGCATCGATTATGTCAAAGGATATATTCTCGGAGTGTGCTGAAGAAATCATGAGTAATGTGTCAGTCTGAAATTGTATGGGGCCTGATGTTAACTCTTTTCCATCTACTGCTCTTACTATTTCAGGGTTCTCTTTTTGCACTTTTAAAAATCCTAATTCACGTAAACATTTTGTGTCTATGAAGTTGCCCGTAGCTCCAGAATCAATTAAGGCATCTATTGACCATATCACAGATTTATCCTTAAAGACAAACAGTTTGGAGTCAGTCTTGGTCTTTTCTCCTTTTCGCTCACTCAGCCTGTGATTTAACTTAACTACCAGATCTATAAATTCCCCACAGTCTTCAGGTGGGTCTAAGATTTGAGTAACCATGTCCTTTAATTCATCTCTTAGTCCTCTGTAAAATAATGACACTCTTTTTTCTTCTGGCCATTCAGCTTCTATAACTAGCCGATTGAATAAAGAGATGTAATGAATTAAATCGGATGATCCTTGTTTTAAATTAAGAAGTGCATGATCGGCCGACTGAACAAAGACATGTTTAGCAAATAATTTTTTCATGGTTTCTTTAAACCGTCTGAGATCATATAGTAATGGATCATTCCTATCCACAAATGGTACTGACCATAATGCTGCATCTCCCCCTAGATAAGATAAAATGAAAGCCACCTTAGAGGAGTCGTCAGGAAAAGCTGTAGGTTTGGCTATAAAATGTAGATGACATTGATTCATAAAAATAGTAAATTTTGCGCTGTCTCCAAAAAACCGTTCTGGAGGAGCCAATGGAACTGAAATTGGTGTTACTACTTGAATTTGCGTAGGGGTAGAGGCTGAAGCACTATGCGAAGTTTGCATATTTGGAGTAAAACTAGATGGTTTTAAAATGGGCTTGTCTATAGAGGGACCCCTCCAAGGGTTTACACTAGGAGAAGCTGTGGCCTGCATATTTGTTTGTAAGACTGAAATATCTCTACGTAAGGCTGCATTTTCTGTTTTGATATCAGCTAACAGTGCAGCTATATCTTGTAATGAGATCTGCGGATTTTGATTCATAGCGTCCGGGCGAAATGTTTTACGTGGGCTTAGCCTTCTGTCAGGTTGTGCAAGCACTCACTTACCTTCAGGAGCACTTGATTGTTTTCGCAGAGACGCTATGAGCCAACTTCCTAGAACTCTACTGGATAACCTATGAATTTTAATTTACACTAGGCTACTAAATAGAGCCCCGGGAGGAGGGCCGGATACTGGACGCACGTTGAAGTCCTGTTGTCGACCTGCGAGGCAACAGAATATATGTATAAACAATGCGATCCTAAGTTTCTGTTTTTTGCGCTAAGTGTTTATTCTAGTCTTTTAATCTTACTATTGTCTTTTAATTAACAGTACGTATTCCTACCTGCGATCTGGGGATTTCTTGATATTGCGTCCAGCAGTCTTGTGAAGGTGTTGGTATGCAGATTGATGAAGTGTAGTTGCGACTACGCGATGCAGCTTGATGTTGAAGTGCTTTTATCTAAATAAATAAACACAAACCTTAAATTCTATTCTCACATTTAAATATCAGTAAATTCTTTCTTTACCAACTACCTCACTTACTCTTGTATGATTGCGCCAACAATTCTTTATGCCTTCACCAGACCTGTAAATACCAGGGCAAAAACATACTACACAAAATGCATGTACAATACTTTTCTTAACGTCTTTTTCTTTCAACTGAATGTCCAAGGTCTAGCCTATGCAAAACATAAGCAGAAAGTTCCAAAAATTATCGTTTTACTCAACATCTGTTAAGTGGCTTCAAGCTTTCTTGCGTTGGGCGCCAGAAACGAAAAATGGTTACTTAGCTCTTCTTTTCTCTGAATTTCTCTGTCCTAGATCCCTTGAGTGATGCTATGGTGCCCTCTTGTGGATGAAGACAGAAGACGCGGCAACTACGGAATCCAGGTGAGTTCTTCGTCGAAGTCAGGAGGCTAAGCGAAGGAAATGGCTGGGTGTGGCATTAAATACCCATGCCACACCCAGAACACCCAGAACGCCCAGGACGTTCCCTACGTTGCTCACGCACGTAGCGCGAGATGCATCATTCCGATCCCGGTTAAAGATCGGGTCGGACTTAATTGCAGTGCGCTTCACTTGCTGCGCCCTGGCTCTGCATTCAAGGCACCAGATTGGAAAACAATGCTGAAAATATCCAACCTATGCTAAAAACGGACTCCAAAAGCATTAACAAAGAAATTAGGCATATCAAATAAGAACACGAATATCACTAAGCATTGGTAACTGTTATGAAAACAACCATCACTTATCATTGGCAAATAGTAGTTTACATACATCGTGAGTCATATACCAATACAGTATTAAATCATACCATATGTTTACACCATGTCATAGGTCACACTTAAGGAGTGCTGGTTGCACGGGACAGGGGCGGGTTTCAAAGGGGGATAAATCAAGGCGCTTTATGCGAAAGCGTGGCCTTGATTCTTGTATTTGCTTAGGCTTCATGACAAAATCTCCCTTAATTCACGTTTCTGTAAACATTACTGCTGGAGGGACCCTAAGTGCTGGAACGCACCCATCCATTGTTGAGCAGACAATGCCTAAAGTAAGCACGGGTAACCTTCAGTCCCAATATGCACAAATATGCAGATGTATTTGATAAAATTAAGGCCACCACTCTACCTCCTCATAGGCCCTTTAATTGTTGCATCGATCTAGAGCCTGGAGCTCAGATTCTGTGTAGCTTTATCTACACCCTAACTGAGAAAGAGAAGACACATTTATGGAATTACTTACTTACAGCCCATCAAGTCTCTGGCATTCTCTACTCTCTTCTTCGTACCGAAGAAAGGAACAGAGTTATAAACATGTATAGAATACAGAGCTCTAAACAAGGTGACAATTAAAAATCTGTATCATTTGCTATTAATCCCAACCCTATTAGCTCATGTTAAACAGGCTACTATATTCACGAGGTTTGAGCTGCGTGTCCAATCTTCTACAAGTCAGAGAGAGCAGCAAGTGGAAAACCGTCTTCCGAACCAACGTCGGCTTATATGAGTACCTCGCCATGCCTTTCGGCCTCTGCAATGCCCTTGACACTTTTCAATATTTCATCAATGAGGTTTTAAGGGAATATCTTGATGTATGTGTCATTGTATATATAGATGACATTTTCTTCATCTATTCAAGGACCCCTAAAGACTAGGTTCAGCATGTGCAGGCAGGAAAAACCACCTATACGCCAAACTTGAAAAATGCATATTCCGTACTCAAAATGTAGAATTCCTAGGCATCATAATCACGCCTACAGAGATTACAATGGATAGAAAGAAAGTGGAGGTGATCCAAAATTGGGAGTCCCCTCATACAGTGAATGAAATCAAATTTTCTTAGGTTTAACCAAATTTTATAGAAGATTCATTGATCACTTATCAGAAACTGTAGCACCAATCACTAAACTCTTCCGCAAAGGAGCTCATTTTACTTGGTCGGGGGAAGCAGAACAAACCTTCCAACAACTGAAGGGAGAATTTATCTCAGCCCCTATCCTCCTACATCTGACCCAGCTCAACAATTCCTGGTTAAGGCTGTTGCTTCCCAGGTAGCCTTAGGGGCATTCCGATAGCCATAAACAGGATTCCAGCTAAATACGATCACCATAAAGACTTAGCTAAAATACATCTCTTAGCTCAAGAACATCTCTAGAAAGCTAAAAATTTATAGCACAGGAAATAAGCTCCTCGGTATAGTGAGGGGGATTGGGTGTGCTTATCAACTAAGAACTGAAAGCAGAAGGGGAAAAAGCTAATTTCACCCTAAATCCATTGGACCTTTCAAAATCTCAAAAATAATAAATCCAGTGGCACTTAAAGTAGATTTACCAACTAGCATGCCTATCGACCCAGTGTTTCACGTCTCCTTTGAAAAACCAGTAACTTCAGGAACCAGAGAGCTAAGACATCGAACCCAGTGCTGGAGGACGGACACTGTGAATTAAAAGTCAAGAACATTTTAGACTCAAAATGAGTGTGAGGAAGACTCTTAACTTCTAGATTGGGAGGGATTTGGTCCAGAAGGAGGAACGTGGGAACCGATAAGTCATATTCCTGCCCCTAGACTTCGCCGCCGCTTTCACTTACAGCATCCAGACAAACCCAAACCTATGGGGAGAGTTTGGGGAGTGGTATACTGATAGGAATCCCACCAACACACTCATGAGGCACCTTGGGGTTTCACTTTTCAGTCCCCACATGACCACATTAGTCAAAAGGTAGTGTTTGTACTCTCTGGCACAGTGTTCTGAGGCGAGCATCCATGTGCCTCCTCCACAGACTCTTGTGAGCCGTGAGAACTTGATGGAGTTCAGTTCTAACACATCATCGGCGGCCATCTTGGGGTCGGCAACAGTATAAATGCCACGCCGAACATGCTTCGGTGCATGTTATCAAGGAGATGCAGCAGGAGCAGGACTTACATCTCTACCACCAGATTCTGAACGGCACGCTTGCCAAAGGTGACCTAAAGGGAGTTCCCTGTTTTCTCCCCTGAGGGTGTCTTCCTGGAAGAAGATTTCCAAGAGGAGTCAGGAAGCTGTAACACCACAGCAAGGTAAGGGGCAGGAACCATTTGAGGATGCTTGGACTATTGTGGAACTCCAAACTTACCTGATTGGTATCCCATAAAAATAAACATGGTACCCTGAGGAGAATTGATTAAAGTACATAGTGAATAAACAATCATGCGTAAAGCAGCAAATGTGCAACAGAATTTGCGCTTGGTGCAGTGACATTTCTTTGACATATTATTTGAAACAGTTGGCATATTTGTTTGAGGTACAGATATAACTTAGCATTCATTTGAGATTCGTATATGTATTAGCGTCAGAAGAACTGAGCTGTGGCTTAACACTAGTTAAGGTCTACATATATAAAAAACAGCTTCCAGTATACACATTCTTCTACATTCCTAGTTTTCGGGCAAGCCTGGGAGGTGGTGGGGAGGTGGGCTATTTGGTAGATATGTGTCGCCCCTCAGGAGAACAAGCACAGATTAGAGCCAGATCTGAAAACTAAAGGGATAGAACAAGCTGCAAAAGCCCTTTGCCTTTCTTGCAACTGCCTAGCTGATCAGTGAGAACTGAATGCAACATAAAAAGATAGACGGAATGTTGAACATTGTAAAACATTCACACCCAGTCACAGATCTGGGTTTAATCCATTGTTATTTTGCTTGCCACGTCATTCCAGTTTGGACCCAGCCATATGAAATCAGCCTAGACCCTGTTCCCCTGTGCATGTTTGGCAATTGTGCCTTTACCCTATTATAAGCTGTTCTTGTTGCCTCTCAGATCTTTTTGTCTGTTGCTTAATTATTTGTGGTTCTAGCTGGTGGCAAACCATTTCTTGAGGTGGGCAACTGTGAACTTGATAGGAGTCATTGAATACTACAGCTACACGTGGTTGTGTGACAATTGGGCCCACTGGCCACCATTGTTTGTTTGATTTCTTCAGTTGATACTTCTCTGGGGTCAAACAAAACTTTCTGATAAGGGCTTTCTTCATGGGGCAAATGTAATCTGGTCAGTTTCCTCTTTGGCCAACAAGGTATCCCTCCCCACAATGGTTGGGCTTCCACAGCCTGCCCCCAATCCCTCTCTGGGATTCTGTGCATATGTAGGCACTGCTCGTCTAATGCTAACCACTTACATATGTCCTCCCCACCATGTAACTAGGCACCAGGTCTTTGGGGATATGGACTCTACATGTACCTCTCCTATGCACGTCTGCGTCACTGCCATCATCCTCACTGGACTCGGAGGCCCTGCTGGGCATCGAGTCCATCTCTTGCTGACTCCTTTCATATGATAGCAGGGCCTTCTTTTCGTCTATGGCCAGCGTTAGCTTTTTCTCCTCCTGTGCCATCTCTGCTGCTGCCCGTTTCTCCTCCTCTGCCATGGGTGCCTTTCCCTGTTACCTACCAAGGCTCCCTTCTTTTACTCTATAGCCAGTCTCCTTCCCTCAAGGGCAAGGGTAGCCAGAAGTAACTTCAGAGCCGTCTCCACATGTCTGATGGAGACAACTGTGGACTGACACACTGCGCCCTGTGCTGGACAAGGCAGGAGATGTAGCTCCTGGGGGTGCATCTTCTTTTTGGCACTGAAGCCTCTTCATTCTATAGATTCTCCTCTGCCTCTTGTGGGATGTATTGAAGCAGGTATACTTCCTTCCAAGGTCTGAGTGCAGTCTGGTAGTTCTCCTTCTTGGGCTCTCCCCAGCTTCAGCTTTCTCTCTTTGAACATCTTTATCAGCACTGTTATGCTGAGGCTCTAAATGCTGCTTAGGGCTTTGCCATACTTGTAAAAATTACAGGTGCAAAAATTGATGAAATGAATTTAGGAAAAATCTAAAAAGCTAAAAGAATTAAGTAATTTTTCACTGTCAATTTAAGTAAAAATGCAAAACAATCAGAAACCGAATTTGAAAAATTGAGTGCCTTTAATAAATAAACACCAAAATGACAAAAATCCAAAAGGGGAACCAGAGAGATTAATTTTAACATTTTAAGGAGCAATAGCATGAAGAGCAAATGATAGTCCATGGTTACGGTAGACCGGAACCGAGACACAATTTGAGTCTGACTGCGGATCCGATACACCAGCCAGGATTGTCCTGGTCAAAGATTTTACCTTCTGACTTAGTTATTTAAGACTCATTCAACCAAAGGAGTATACTCCCAAAGCCACCCAGAACCTCAGGGGAGGGACTTCGAAACTCAAAGCAGGGTTCAGTTCTTATTGCAAAACACAAGGAGATGATGGACAGAGCGCTGAAACTTTTCAGACACTCTCCCCCAGTCACAGATCTTGGTTGAATGCATCATCTTTCTTTAGCTTACTTCGTCACTCCAGTTCAGACCCAGCCATACGCAAATTAGTCTTGACCCTGTTACTCATGGGAACAGTCCAGCCCGAACTGCCAAGCCAGGACCTCCCTAGACCGGAAGCAAGCATCTTGGGACCAGTTCCGGGTTAACACCCTTCATCAGCCAGGCTAGCTTGAATCCAGTCGCAAAGCGAGCAAGGGACCCACGTCTGGACATACCCAGCCAACTTAGGGCGAACAAAGCAAACACAAGGAGATGATGGACGGAGAACTGAAACTTTTCAGACACTCACCCCCAGTCACAGATCGGGGTTGAATCCATCATTGTTCTTTAGTTCACTTTGCCACCACAGTTCAGACCCATACATATGCAAATCAGTCTTGACACTGTTCCTCGTGGGAACAGTCCAGCCCGAACTGCCAAGCCAGGCCTTCCCTTGATCGGAAACAAGCATCCTGGGACCAGTTTCTGGGTAACACCCCTCATCAGCCAGGCTAGCTTGAATCCAGTGGCAAAATGAGCAAAGGACCCACATCTGGGCATACCCTGCCAACTTAGGGCGATCAAAGCAAACACAAGGAGATGATGGACGGAGAGCTGAAACTTTTCAGACACTCACCCCCAGTCACAGATCTGAGTTTAATCCATCATTGTTCTTTAGCTCGCAGTTCAGACCCAGTCATATGCAAATCAGTGCCCAGAGAGCTTGGGAAGGAAACTGGCATCTGGATCAGGAATGGGGTGGTTCAGGTTTTCCTCCGCAGAGGGAAAGGAAAGGCCAGGCCAGGCTAATACTGAGAAGTCACCAAGAGGGACCAAAAACTGTTTTGAGGTGAAGGATCCCCAGATCTCTTCAGAGCACAGGAGAGGAGATTTCGATGGGCAGAAGCCCAGGGCGTCCTTTTATCTGACCCAGTTATGACTGTATCCAGTCAGGGCATAAGAAGCGGGGCTGTATGTTCCAGGAAGCCACCCACAGGTGAGATCTCTACAAGAGTGGCCAATGCAGCCAGGGGGGGGGGGGCATTATTCCCAGGAGGAGTAGGTACAACATGTCCTAGTATCCCTTAGTTGGGGGTGGACCCAGAAGGTAAACTGGTGATACCTGAGAGTAGCAGGCATCGCTTCCAGGGAGTCCGAGTGAATAGTGTTCCTGTCACTGCTCTGAGGGACACCCTTGCCAGCAAGACCATGGTGGTAGCCAGGTTGGTTAACCCAGAACAGTATCTGCCAGAACTGGTCCGTAGACTAAAACGCCCAGAGGCCCAGACGAAGAGTAAGAGGATAGAGGTGGATGCCATCCACAATGGGAGGACCAGTGGGTCTGGGGTTCTCTGCTCTGAGAAAACATCATCCCAAGATTGACTCTATCAGTCTAGTGAGGCCACTTCTGACCTGGAGCTGCTACCTGTACGGTCACAGACTGTCAGGCAGACCTTTGCATGACACAGAGTGTGTCACCCTTGAGGGGTACTGTGTGTCTGCCTTGGAAGCTCTGAACTGTCCGGCACATGTTCAGTCTTAGGGTACAGACCCTGAACTGAAATTCTGGTCTCAAGGTGCTCCGCTTGAGATAGCGGGCAAAAGACTGGACATCTAGCACTCGAAGGAGCAGCCCCCACTCTAAGAAACCTAAGAGGTCAGAGAGACTGCAGGAGCAAGTGCGAGATTCCTTGCCAGATCAATGGCTTTAAGCGAGGCCTCCCAAAGACCCTACATTGGAGTTTGGCAAAGGATAGCCAGGCGTCTGGTTCCTGACCCTGACAGCTGTCAGTTGCCTCTGTTAGTTGCTTGCCTTATGGCCAGAGGTGGTCCTCTCCTGGACACAGAAGTCTGACATAGGAGGCAGGCTGCACCACATCACCTTGTTGGCACTATTCATCTACTGGAATACATTTGTGGATTAGCTAGAGCTAATCCCATCCTAGTTGGGGTCTGCAGGTGAAAAGGGTTCCCCATGGACATGGTTAGTGGCTAGGTAGGATGTTGACAGAAGGGTACAGACAGTTTCAGAGGGGCATAGAACAGGCAAGGGCCACTGCAAAGGCAGCAAACGGTCTATGTTCGACCACCTGAGTAGGAAAGCCCAGCAAGGGATTGATGAATCTGCCCAACTTTTGGCTGGGGGCAGCCTGTGTAGGAAATCCACCTTTTCTGCGTGGTCACCTCTGATTTCTCGCCTTTTGCCGGGCCCTATAATACTCCTGGCTTTAGAATTCTGTGCACTTTAACCCTGCTAACCAGCTGTAAAACGCCTGTGCACCCCCTTTAAACTTGGCAGAATTGGCAAATTCCTAATTGCCATATGTAACTGGTCTACAAGTTCCTAGTATATAGTACAAAGAGTACCCATGGTTTGGAAGTTAAAAGCCACTTGTCGACTGTAGCACTTATTGTGCCATGCACAAATGGTGGAAGTAGAAACATGGCTAAAAGGCCCATCATTGTAGTCTACCAGTAGCAGTGTAAAAACTGCAATTCAAGCAGTCAAAATAAACCATTTAGACAAGTAAAAACCTTCCTTTTAAATATTAATAAGTAACCCCTTTATAGGCCTTGTAGCCCTCACAGAAGGTGTATGGCATTTGTAAGCAGGACATGTAGACATTTAATATTAGCATGCCGTTACAGTGACTCGCATCCAAAAGCTAGTGTCACTTTGGCAGGCCTAGCTGTCATATGTAAAAAACTAGAGTACAGGTTTAAAAAAAACAATACTATATCTCAGGAATCGGTCAAGCTAGAAAATTAAACAACAATTTTTTTTGCTCAAATTTTGTTTATTGAGTTTTGCAGCAAGAAGGGGAAAACAGCAGAACAAATAGGGTGTTACATAAAAAAAGAATAATTCAATAAGCAAACACATTGCCACAACAGCGCATACATGCAACATTGATATATCTATGCGAAAGGCGGGGGCAAGTTGGAGAAGCAAGGTCCGGCCTGCCAAGGGGCTATGTCAGGGCTTAGGGATCTTTCAAGCACTGTGGACGCCAAACAGGGGGTGTCTGTGCGAAGGAGGGGGATAAACCTGGGAGAAGTGAAGGGGGACTAAGGGGGAAGGAGAGGGAACCAATGTTCCCCTGGGAGGTCTTCGGGTTATTAAGTTGTGTGTGATACTGGAGGGGGAGTCATTGTTTGCAAAACAGTGGCATCCTGGGACTGCTCAGTCAGAGTTGTGAAGAAGGGAGGGGGCACTCTGTGTCTAATCATCGAAAAGGTGGAGAGCCTGTAACCTAGAGGGTTGGAAACACGAGTATGCCAGGCGAGATTGGTAGTGGACAAGGAGGGACCAGAGTCGCTGTAACTTCTTGTCAATGTGGGTGAGCTTGTGCGTCATCTGCTCCACTGCAATGGTGTGCCACAGCTGTGTGAACCGGGAGGCTGTGGGGGGGGGGGTGCCAGTGAGGAGCGCCAGGATCATGCTATAAGCTGCTTAGGTGCACTTGTCATGTGCCGCGCCAGGTAACAGTCTGTCTGGATCATCACTGTCATGGATATGGGGCGAACACCTAGGATAATTGTTTGATAGTCGCCTGGCATTGGATATCCCAGAGTGCCCTTGATTTGGCTCAAGATCTCCTTACAGAAGGTCTTCAGGCTAGGACATGCCCACTATATGTGATGGAAGTCACCTCACGGGGCCCGCAGCGCCAGCAGGAGGCAGGGACTGCAGGACGCATGGCATGTAGACAGGTGGGGTATAATACCATTGAAACATGACCTTGTAGGCTGCCTCCTGTTGGGGAATGCTTCTGTGTATGCGTGGGATGTCTTGCCAAAGTTGCTCCCACTGTTTCTGGGTAATAACAGGTGCATCATCCGGGCACCACTTCCATTGATATGGATGACTGGGGAGAACACGCATTGTTGCAGGACTGCATATGTTTTGGATAACAATCCTCCGGAGCCCGTACAGTTGCAAACAAGTTGTATGAAGAGAGTGAGGGGGGAAAGTATCAGCCTCCACATTGGGGGGATGGACAGCCTAGTGTAGAAGCTGGAAATATTGGTGACGAGCAATTTCAGACAGATGGAAGTCCTGCTTGCATTGCTCAAAGGGCTTGATGGCCGGGCCTTGAAAGAGATCTTGTAAAAGCCTACATTTGCCAGACACCCACTCTGGGAAGGACTCCCGGGGGAGAGAAGTCGGGTTACATGCTATGGGGGTGTGTGGCGACAGGAATGTGGTCAGTCTGTGTCTTGTAGCCAGTTTGTCCTAGTTCTCCAATGTCTTGCGTGTCAGAGTAGCGCATAAGCACTGTGTGGTCGGGTTTGTTTGGGCAGCCTGGCAAGGTTCCACAGGGCCTGCGGGCCACCTCTCTATCCATGTGTACCCAGTGCTTTTCACTCTCCCATACTACAAACAACTATTTTTAAGAGTTATTAAAAACCCAATTCAAGGATATCCGAGTTAAAACAAATATTAAGGAAAAGTAACTTTTAGAAAATTATCCTTTACCTGCCTGAACTGCCAGAAGGCAAATTCGCATAATCCTCGGCCAGGTCCCAGCCAGTGATTAGCCTTTGAATGGGTGTAAAATTCCTCCAAGTAGTAAACAATAAAGTGACCAGAATAGGTACAGATGACTCCTATGAGCTTGGCAGAATAGGATGGGTGGGCTAACAGGCCTCTTTTTGACAGCAGTGTCAAATCCTGCTTGACAGATCTGCTGGGTTTACATATACCTTCTGGGGCACACTTGAAACGGGAAGAGAACAGGATGTCAAGACAAGTCTTGTGCATCTACTGTCTGGTGGCTGAAGGGCTCTGCTTTTGGCCTACTGGACTTCTATCTGGGCTTATTGTGGGTATAATGGCTGTCCCAAACTGGATTTTTGCGTTGTATGTGGAAGGGCACTAGGATTGCCATAGTACACTTCTTACACACACACCCCTAGCCCTCAGAGCCCATGTTTAGTGTGGCCATAGACCTTTGCCACATTAGAATGCCCAAAGTAGATAGGGTTGGCCCCCAGAAAGTTTACCTCATTGGTTAGGGCACGCCCATGAGTCACTTCCACCCACTAGCTTGTGCCAGGCATATATGTAGTGTCTCTAAGCATCCACTCCAGAACACTGCTGGACCTGAGGAAGAACAAATGAGGATTGGACCTGCTGTCTGTGACCTGAGAGGAACCCTGATGGACTGGAGCTTCTCCCTTGTGTACACAAGACTAAAAAGTAGACTCCAAGGGCCAGATGACTGACCTCCTGTTCAAGCCACAGAGCTACAACAAGCGACAAGAGGCATTTCCTGCAACTACAAAGCGGACCAGTGGCAACTGGACCTGGATCCGGACCTTGCTGTTGTCCTCTACCTGACACCCTGTGAGACTGTAAGTGCCTCCCTGAGGTGCTGGGGGGCTTTAGAACTGCACTCCTATGGTGGATTAGGAATTAAGGAACTAGGTCAGAAGGCACAATCTTTGCCTAGGACAAACCTGGCTGAAGTAACCGACTGGCAATGCTGGCTTTAGGGTGGTGCCACCGCACTTAGCACCAAGATCGGGAGGGCGCACTCAAAGTCAAAGTTTCTATTTTTAAGATTCTGCTGAACTGATACACAATAGCCAAACAACATGCCAGTTTCCACATGGCAATAATAAAATGTTGTACTTGCTGCAGAAATTGGTTTTGTATAGTCGCAGTTTTGACACATCCTATAGTAACACAGAGGGTTAATGTGCATGCTGATAAGCACAATGTGTAAGATGCACATCACAAACTTGTATTTTTATGTAGTTAGGTCAGTGAGTTACTTCTTTTATCACAAAGATCCTTTTGTTACTTGCAGTTCATTAGATAACATCATTTTAAAATAGCAGAGTGAACTATGAACTGGCATCAAAGAGCTAGTTGCATGCAAACTGTAAAACATAGGTTTAGGTTATTAATTTTTCCCTCAATCTTTTAATATTCTATGGTTGCTAAAAAGGGTTCCTTGAGTTGTAATGAATTCTTATTAGATTATTGTTGCTGTATAAATTGTGTGTGATGTATAATGCTCTGACACCCTACACTGGGATAAGTAGCACTATAATAGAAATTAAACGTGAGAGAGGGTCTATGAAGGGATGGGGGCATCGATGGAAGGTGGTAATGTGGTGATAGGCGGAGATGGATGTCATGGGGTGGCACCAACAAAGATTGTCGCACAGGGTGTCACCAATGCTAAAGACGGCCCTTCTGATCCATTTTCCAATGCAGTCTGCCTAAATTGCACCAAGGTCCCGTTTACTGAGACCATGGACTGTCATTGGTGCTTTGTGTTATTTGCCACTACTTCTACATAAAACTTCAAACATTTATATGACTAGTTCCCCTTATTGGATTTTGTCATTTGGGTGTCATTTTGTTTATTACACTTTACTCTATTTTTCTGATCCAGTGTGGGATTTTTATTGTTTTGCATTATGACTATATGACTGTTTTGGTGCTGCATACTTTACACATTACTTTAGGTTAAGCCTGTCTGCTCTATATCAGAACTATAATGGGGATGAGCTATGGTTACTTCAGTGAATTTGAGGGTTCACCCTGACAAGGGGTGTGAATATTCCTTCATGTGGGTGGCCACCCACCATAAATATTGATCGAATTTCTTTCACTATCTTATTGCGCCATCTAGTAATTTCCACTCAGTGTTTAATGGCCTGAACGCCCATGGATAGGCAAAGTGTGGTGACGTTGGACACAGGACATCGGTCGGTTCTCAAAGGCAAGCTGGACAAGCCGAACAAGAGGTCCTTTGACTCCTTCGATTCCCCGCACCCCCCACCTGAGAAACTAGCAGCCTTCACCTCCCACATCAACGAGCCCCGGACCTCGGTGTACAGTGAAGGTGACTATGGAAGATGGAGTGAGTGGACCGTCTGCGGGGTTTGGGACAACTAAGCAAAGCAAGGCGTCAGGACATCAGGTTCATTGGGCCACGCTTGCTCGTGGCCCATCCCTGTGGTAACAGAAGAACACATGAAGGAAGCCAGAGCTATCCAAAGGTGGTTAGGCAGTGCAGGATATCCCTAGAGAGGCTAGAAGAGTCTTTGAGACTCTGAAGCCAAATAACGCCACAATATAACAGTACCCTAGGCCCTCAGAACATCATACCTCTCTGCTCGCTCTTTGCTCCTTTACTACCTAGTGTGTTCGTGCCCCCCCCCGCCATCAACAAGAGAGTAGAGACAGTCGGGAGGTGAGGCGGCATGGGGCAGGGGTGTCTAACGTATAAGAGAGGGGATGCGGCCTTACGGCTAGAGTGGTTGACCTCGAAGCTGGGGAACCAGGTTCGAGTCTGGGCAACAACACTCAACATCCTATGATTCTGGGCAAATCACTCAATCACCCCGTGCCAAAAAAAAAATGAATGTGTCCATCTGTAACAAAACTGGTGCTCATATATAGCCCTCTGATACCGGATATCTTCGGGTCAAGTTTGCGCTATATAAAACTCTAAAAAATAAAATTAAAAAGAAAACAACCCAGGAGACAAAAGTCCAGGACCCCATTGTGGACACTGTAGACAGCCGGCAAAACTTCACAGCCTATGTTGGAATAGCACTGATCATAACAAATATGAGGTCGGGCAAATCGAGATGTCCAGGCCAGCAGGGCCTCAATAAAAGAAAGGGAGACAAAGATGGCAGAGACTTCTTCAAAGAGGAGAGCCAAATGTACAACAGGTAAGTACTCTCCACAGGGGAGTCAGGTGGACAAAAGTGACAAAGAGGTGCCAGAGTTCTTCCCAGATATGGAACCTGTGGATGGCAGCGACTTAGTTGGAAGGCCCGAGGGACACCAAACACAACCTAAAGTGGTCAAGATATCAGATTTCTTTCACTTGCTAAATGAGGTTAAGAATGGAAGATTCAATGCTGCTTGGAGTGAAGTCCACCCTGTTCAGGGGAAGGGAAAATATGCTGCGGCCTTGGCAACCTTGTGGCCTATAAACGATAGGCACACAAATACACTGTCCCGCATCGCCATTTCGCCAACGGAATGGTCCTGAAAAAGAAGATCGCCCCTTCCCAGCCCAGGTCACTGCAGTGGAGCCTATCGCAGATCCCTGGGAAGTTGTGGTATGCAAAGGGAGGGAGCACCATGTAGATTGCTTGAGCCAATCTACTCAAGTAACACGCAGTCACCACTGGCGTCCGAGTCCAGGCAAAACCTTACTACTCTAAAACCTCCTCAATCACTCCATTCAGGCTTCTTCCTCTTCCCAGATTATGGGGCCAGTATATTGGAGAACCTGAAAGTGTCAGAGGACAACCCCAATATCAGCAAATTCGGCCATATATAGCTGTGCAAGGCTGCCTGCGGAGCAGGGCTGATTGAGCAATCAGAAGACATGGCAAGTCCAACAGAACATCAGTCTGATTCCCCAAAACCAACCGATACAATCAAACACTGGATTGCTATTTTAAACTCTATGCAAGTGACGGTTGCTTCTCTCAACCATGATACCAATAAAATGGGTATTCAGGCAGACCTTATTAATACCATCTTGTGCCAAGTATTCATGACAAGCTGGAAAAATGAAACACCCTGATCATGTGAGTCCAAGCCAATAAGGATAATGACTTCACCCTATGTACCTGCAAGGAGGTGGTTGATAAATTAGTGCAGCTCCCGACAATCCTAGAAGACATCTTGGGGAAAGTAAAAGGTAGCATCATATCAAAGGATGTCCAGCAAAAAAAAAACCTCCCCTCATGCAGTTCATTGGATTCGCCTATGGGAGTCATGCACTGCCGGGGTACAGGGCTTGGGGGTACCCACATAGGGAGCATGTGTAATCCAAGGACGATGAGGTAGGCAGTACGCCCCCTACAGTCCAATACCAATTGTACTCCAAAGGACAACACACATCTGTGGCACACAGAGACCCATGTGGTGTGTATCCAGTATTGACAAAGAGCTGAAACGAGCAAGGAAGGGCAGAAACAAAGTAGCCCTCAGGCCACCTGACACCATGATACTCTTTTTGGTCCATCCCTCTGTGGCAGAAGATAGTCAGGTGGAGACCCATAGCCCACAGACGGAAGGCTAGAGCTTGGCAGAGATAAGGCACGACCTCTGCCCAAAAGTGGCCATAATCCCAGATAAAGCAAGGACAGAGGAGAATACTCAGTTATCGCACTCGGGGAAGAGGTATGTCCTCAGGTATTACATTATGACACACTGGGGAGGGCATATTATCATCTAATAGTGAGACAGCCTTATACGACTGCAGGAAGGTGAATAGGAAGGTCCCGGAGCCTGCAGTCCGGTATCAAATACCAGGATAAGGTAACACCTGCACAGCTGGCTCCTGGGAAAGGTCCGGAGAGGAGCTGTGCCCGCAACAACCCCCAGTGGAGCACAGTGCCCAGAGTTGTCAGCACCAGCAGGAGGGGTCCTAGGGAGGGGCCCAGTGACTCATCAGTCTTAGGCAGCCAGTGACTGTGGGAATCTGGATTCTTGTTGCAGAACACCCCGACTTTTTGCCTGGTTTTTGATGCCACTTTTACTGAGGTGTACTGGGTCCCTGCTAGCCAGGTTCTCAGTACCAGTGTTCTTTCCCTAAAAATAGGCACAATTTCACCAACCCCTATAAGTCCCTAGCAAATGGTACCCAAGATACCTAGGGATTTGGGACTGAATAGGGTCCACTGGGGCTGCAGCACCCCAGAGACCCCTCACCAAGGCCATGCAAACTGCCATTGCAGGCTGTGTGTCTTGGTGCAGAGAAAACTGAAGAGTCGATATGGCACATATCCCTGTGTGCCATGCCCACAGACACCACATGAGGTATAGGTAAGTGACCCCTACTTCAGGCCTCGCAGCCCCAAGGCAGGGTGCACTATATCCCATGTGTAGACATTTCTGAATGAGCAGATATGACCCTATAATATCCAAGTTCATTCTTGGATATTGTAAGTGTCCAGGCCATAGAGAGTACATGGACTAGATACTTGTCATCACGAGTTTCCTATCTCCATGATGGCTTCACTGTACCCTAAGATGTTCAGTGTTGGATTTAATAATAAATGCACACCACAGGGAACACATTAGAGGGGTCACTGGAAACCTACCAAGCACTGGTGTGATCTCGGACTAGTCTTAGCCAGACTGCCACCACCAGACATGTTTCTGACCTCATGGGGTGACAGCCAGCACTCTGAGGCCAGGAACAAAGCCTACGTTGGGTGGAGGTGCTTCACACCTCTCCCAGGCCAGGATGGCCTTCCAAGGCGGAAAGCTACAAAGATGGTGCCGTCTTTAAAATCCAAGGACGGCCTTCCAAGGCGGGAAGCTTCAAAGACAGTGCCGCCTTTGAAATCCAATCCAGGCATTCTCAGATAGCGGAGGATGGCAATCTCCCCCACCCCCCTGTCCTGCTCTGCATTTAGCGGGAGGACAGGTGGCAACATTAGTTAAAATAGGAGGTGGATCCCCATTCAGCCAGCACCACCTCTAAGGTGGGGTAGGTGATGTCGATCCCACTTTATATTTCCTTCCATCTTGGCTTGAGAGGGAACTAACCTAACGGGGATAGGATAGTGCCCCTTCCCACAGGAAGTGATCACTTAGAGGGTGTAGACACCCTAAAGGTAGGTATCCTACCGGCTACTACCAGTCGCCCCTTTAATACCCCTAAAGTTAGTATTTGGGTGGCAGCCCTGAACCCTGAACTTCAGATTCGACATACACAAAGAAAATATGGACAAAGAAGAGCTGCTGATCCGAGAACAGAAGACCTGTTGCAGAATTTTGGCGCCAAATCCTGCCTGCTGCTTCCAGGACTCGACAATCATGGTGTGCTGTCTCATCCTGCCACTGTGAAGACTCTAAGAACACAGGAGCACCCCAAGCCCTTTGCTAATTTCCAGATATCTCCCTTGGGGTTGATCCAGCGCAAGGGGCAACATTTACATATTCTCCCTATGTCACAGATTCCAAATCACACAACAACTCATCCATGCACTCATTCATTGGTGGGGCCCATGACACCAACACGCACTCGTCTCATTCAAATCCGTACACAGGAGAAAAAGCGCTGGACATGCGGGTACCTTATTACCTATCAGGATTAAATTTATTTACATTATATACATGTGCACCTATATAATCCTGACCTTAACATCAAGGCACTCCACCACTTGGTCGATGGACCAATTAGTTGGACTGGTTGATGGTGAATTAGAACCAGCTAAAACACAATTAAAGCCTAGGAAACATTTGTTTATTTTCTGTACTCAATTAAAGAATCACAAACTCATTTCTTGTTAATCCAAAATTGGTTTATCTAATAATAATTTGCTCTGCATTAGCATTTAGGCACTACAGGTCATAACATAAATTCGGTTTATTTCAAGGAGAAATCGAACCTTTGGTAAATAAGCATAGATTTAGAAAGTGCATTTAATAGTTACCAAATATCAAATGTTAGCGACCCTCTGAACAAACAGAGAATTATCCAAATTATCTGCTACAATCTCCAGGATAAGTTGTCCAATCCTCAGCAATGATCAAACCATCATATGAAATAACTTCCCGAAAATCAAAGAAACCCAAGGTAAACCATAGAAATCTTCATCAGCTCAACGTAGACCCAACGCCATGAAAGATCCACCCAATGAACCACCCCCCTTTGGCGGATGAGGGTATTTTATACCCTTTTCCCTCTTACTTCAGATCAACATGCAACAATTTAGGGGTAGAGAAATGTTCTGATTGGACAGTCCGGGGTCAATTTGCAATACTTTCAAAAGGTTCCCAGGGCAAACTGGTTCTTCACGAGACTTGGCATAGCACAGCGCACATTTTATATTATTCATTTGGTTCACAGGCGAAAGTAACGTTTGGATAACAAGCAAGCATCCTTATACAGGTCCTCCATTGTCCCCTTGGTGGTACACACCGTCCATCATTTGGCAACCCTCCATGCTCATACCCTTGAAAAGGAACACGGTGTCGCAGTGCTGAGGTCTCCCGGAGATCTCCATAGTCATCCGTTCTGCGCAGAAGTCATCGCACTCACATGGCGGCCGCTTCATAGGACCTCCATTTTAAGTACTGCGGCCTAGTAGGCCCGAATGCCAACTTAAGCAAAAACAGACACAATATTTAAAATATAGAAATGAAGATTCTAATGTTTAATCCCACTCTAATCCCAATGTATATTAGTATTTGTATTTTCCTAGCTTGTAGCAACATTTAAAGCAATTATTCTCACCATTCTGTCATGCTGAAAGCACAAACCATCACAAAAGCAACATAAATCATGCAATTTTCATTTTCACCACAATCTAAAATCGGTTTGCGTACCATAGTTAATTAATTAGTTGTTCTGCCATGCAATTAGCATTTTAGTCCCATGTGTATCTTGTGTTTATCAAGGTGTAAATGTTGGTTAGTAATATTTCACTTCAACCTAATTAGTACGAGTTAATTTTAGAATGATTACGTAATTAATTTCATGGAAAATAGAGGAGGTATACAAAATTTTGTTTTACGTACTCCATCAGGGTAGACGAACTACTAACCTGCAGACCGAAGGCACCGAACCCGCAGAGCCCCCTTTACCGACTTGCTGCTCCACTGCGACTCAGGTGCAGCATCCAAGCACAAAGAGGTACCTCAGCTCCGGAGGGTCAGATCGGTCACCCCACCGAGTTTAGAGACACCAATACCCGGGGTCCGGAACCCCTGCGACCTACACTGAGATGAAGAGTCCATTCCGGTCTCCAACTGCCCAGAAACAAGACCCTTCGAGGGACATCTAGATCCTGGAGACCCACTTTGTGAGTAGCCCAGCTGTACAAATTCATCTCTACAACCTGCCTGCCTTTGACCGCGAGGAAATCTTAACGTATGCCACCTGGCTGACAAGTCTGTCTGCACCCAGCCCGCCCAGCCTGGGCACCGATGAACCAGCTGTGTTCCCCTGGTCCTGAGGCCCTTGCCACCTGCTCCCTCATATGGCACCCCTCGGACTTACCTTTAAGTCCTCATGTGCAGTGTGTTTTCAGGTGCCCCCCCTTCTTCGTAGTGCCCTAACTACCAACGACCTCAGCACCCTGCTCCCGGCCGAATCCAGGATGCTCCTGAGAATCTGTTGGTAGAACATTGGACCTGGCCTTGCTACTTACCTAAATGCAGGAAGTGAACCTCGAAATCCAACTGTATGATTTTATATGCATTTTTCCAGTTTCTCCCATTGACTTCAAAGGGGCTTAATTACGCACAAAAGTGATTTTATTTTGCGAAAAATTAATATCTTGAAAAGTACTTACTGTAGAATTAAGTTGTTGGTCTGAAAAATTATATAAAAATCTGTGTTATTTTTGTAAATTGGTCTCGGATTTATTCTTGAATGAGTATCATTTATTGCCTCTGTGAGTATAACAAATGCTTAGCACTTCCCTCTCATAAGCTTAACTGCTCGCCCGTACTACCACAAATAGAGTGTTAGTATTATCTTCTTTAGCCTCCCTATATCAATATGAGTCTCACTGGTCTCTCTACCCAGTGTACCTTGTTTTAGTGCACTATATGTAGAGCCAGCTTCCTACATTGGTGGATCAGTGGTGGGGTTTATGACTTTGCGTTTGCTGATACCACTTTGTCAATAAGTGATCACACAAATAAAATCCCAAAATTGCCTTTAGCCAGTTGTACATTTTGATGGTCTATTTTTCTAAATTTTACAATTAACTGTTAGGGCCTTGGTTAATTCCCTGAACCCAGTTGTTAGAATTTAAAAATCTTACTCTAGTTAGGACAAAAGAAAAGTGTTAAGGTTTTTTTAACTTTACAAAAAGTTCCCAACTTTCGTGCAATAATGGAAAAACCACATGGGCAAGCTCAGGAGCTTGACCTGACACCATACCTGGAGATGTCATACTTCCAGTTATGGGCCTTCTGTAGAGGCTATGGTGTGAAAACTGACTCATGATACCAAGGGGAGGTCACCCAGCAATACCACAACTAGAGCGTTGGTATTATCTACTTTTGTTTCTGTATACCAATCTGGGTCTCACTGCACTCTCTGCACAGTGTACCTCATTTTAGTGCACTATATAGAAAGCCAGCATCCTACAGCAACAATCCCGACCGGAGATTGATGATCGGCGGTTTGGTTGTTATTGATACCTGAATTCACATCCAGGGGGTCGTAGCATATCCTAAATCGCTCAAATGTATTCAAATTAATTATGGCACTCACAGGTTTAAATAGTGTTGCATCAAAACACATCTAATCGATTTAATTCCTGCCAGCAAGAGGAAGGCAGAGCTCAGATCGGACGCTAATCGCATTTGTTGACCAGGAGAACCCAGCAAGTATCTTGGAGAACAAGAAACAACTGAAGTCTTGGAGAACAGAAGTGATCCCCTATTAAGACTATCGCTATCCCCACCGTTGAGAGAACAGGAGCAGATGTATGAAGATGAAGCCTGCATTACTTCCATACTGCGAGGCACTGCAGGAGGAGATTCTTCTTTCACTCAATCCCTATCCCATAGGAATCTGCCTGGCTCACCATCTGCATTAGCAGAGAGGGAGCATCTGTGAAGCGATGCCAGAAAGTAAAGATCCAGGAACTTCAGGTAGATTGGGGTTCGTTGCCTTCCATTCTCTCACAGACAGGTTCAAAGGATTGATAAAGGCTCAGCCTGGCGCCATGGAGTGGGGTGATAAGCATTTGTTCATGGAACATAGGAGGATTAAAGCTAAAAGGTGAGGATCCTGCCACCGTGGAATTCCTGTGCTGATTTGACATTATAAATCTGCAGGAAACATGGGCCCAATATAGCACCCTCTTAATTGGATTCATGGAGTTCAGCATGCCAGCACAGAAAATAAGCCCTTTTAGAAGGGCAAAGGGAGGCCTGGCAGTTTATGTTTACTCCAACTTACCCATAAAAGTCATGGAACTGCCTAATATCCCTGGCTTTTAGCCCTACGGCTGGACAATTGGGCTCCTCAATCAGATAAATCACTGTTGCTAGTAAATGTGTATATCCACCCGAAGAAGAAAGCCAAAACAGCTGACAAGTTCATCAAAAACATCATGTATTTCTAAACACTTTGTCAGCATGTACATAGGCTTATTTCAGGAGACTTCAATTTGAAGCTGTTCCACCAGCCAATCGAGGAACATGCTGAGACCAATGGCCCACTTCAAGCCCACAGTCTTTCCCATTACAAACTAAAGGACAAGGAGGGGGAAAACTGGCAAAAGCATGCAAGCTGGACGGACTCATTGTTCTAAATGGTCCTCTGTCAGGTGACACCCCACCAAAATGGTCCTTGACCACCAATAAATTGGTCTCCTATTTTGGTTACACGATGGTTAATCACGAGTCATATACTAGCACAGTGAACTCAAGCATCACTCATAGGTCAGAGAGTGATCATCACCCACAATTAATAATTATTGGAGCTGGAAAATACAATTAGAGACCGCAAGTGGCCTGCAAGAAGACGCCTATACCAAATACTTGAAGCACCCAAAGAGGGGCCCAAAGGACATACAAGCCCTAGTAGGAGAAGCTGTAGAAACTCAAGCTCTTCACTCAAAAATCAAAATGTATTTAACCCGATTAAACCTTGGGAACATTTTACCACTGCTTGGCCTCCAAATATACGGGTATGATGTAAAAGCAAGGGTGACCGCACTGGACCCTGTAGGAATACAGTCATACCAAAACATATTTGCGTAAAGGGGGGTTAACGCCGGTAAATCATATAGGCAATTATGATGTGCCTTGGATAATCAGAATCTTTTAACCACCTTGCGAAAAGAGAGAAAAGAGAGATAAGAGCCCACAGAAGAAACAATCGGGAAGTCCTTTGGGCCAAGTTCCTCTATGTTTCAAAACAGAAAAAGTCAAAGGAGTTTTGGAAGTTGAATAATTAGGGGAGAGGATGTTGCCTTACGGCTAAAGCGGTCAACCTCGAAGCTGGGGAACCGGGTTCGAGTCTCAGCATCAACCCTAAAACATCCAGTGATTCTGGGCAAATCACTTAATCTCCCCGTGCCTAATGTAACGAAAATGGTGCTATGTAAAGCGCTCTGATACCCGATGTCTCGGTCTAGTTCGCGCTATATAAAACGCTTTAAAAAGAAAAAAAAATTCATGATATTGAGTGAGGCCCCAGAGCGGCCTTTAATGCAAACATTAGTGAGGATTATTGAGCAACACACCTGAAGTCGCATTTAAGCAGAGGGGATTAAATGGCGGTCTGCCCGGAAGGATACCGTGGAATCAAAGTGCAGTCACCTGAAGCATATAAGAGCAGCCACCAGAAGCATCAAAGAGCAGCCACCCAGAAATAACCCATTAGAGCACACTGTGAGAAGTTGGCCTGGTATATGATGACCACTAATTAAAGTGGGCACCTTGCACCAGTCCAAACAACCCTTATGATGTATGAGGTCAAAGATAACCTTTTGAAAGCTATCCTAGTTGTAGCTGTGGAGAGCAGCCTTCAGGCTTAATCTTGAAGGAAGGTAAAGCAGCTTGTTTTACCAGAATATAACCTCCTGGATGACTAAATGAAAGAGAAATACACAGTAGTTATATAAAAATATGTATTTATTAATATAACACTCTCTACTATCCTCTACACGAGGATAGAACACAAAGCACACAATACGAGATCAATAGAACAGTTGTAAGTGGCACAATACACAGTGGGCTCCAGGGGGAGACCAAACCATATACTAAAATAGTGGTATAACAATCACGACTTGGATCGAGATGATGTCTGGAGCACGTAGAATCGCTGGGACCCAAGGAACCACCCAAGGTGAGTAGACAGGGACCCCACGGAGGACGGGTGCAGTGTGCTAACAAGACTGCAAGTGCCGTACAATTCTATGGGGGAGTTCTGGTTGCAATTTTAAAGTTTAAGGACCCTTCTAGGAGGACTTCGAACAAACACTTCGGAACCTAAGAGGTTAGAGAGCCACCCCACCCATGGATACCGTAGTACCAGAGTTACCTATCCTAGAGGAGCCGGGTGCATAGGTCTGGAATGGTGTCAGAAACCGCCGCTGTTCTCAATGGAGGGCTGTGAAGAAGTACTGCTGCCTTGAAGGTGAAAAGGGTCCAGATGAATCCAAGCCTGGATTCTGGAAGGAAGGAACCTGAAGGCAGAGGGGACAGAGTCTAGGTCTCTTCAGGGTGACCAGGGGCTCGTTAGACGAATGCCCACCGATGTCGGGTGCTTCAGGTGCGAAGAAGGGATGCTTGACTCTGCAGCCACGAGGACCAGGAGACATTGACAATGACCAAGAGCCAGATACGAGCTGACCCACAAAGGATGTAGAGTGCTGAGGGGTCGTTGTCCAGCTGGAGCACCAACAAGCCTTGGCAAAAGCAACCCACTCATGGTCAAGCAGGTTACAGTGTGGACCAGCAAAGTCCAGGGGACTCACCAAGCAATGGGGAGTCAGGGCACATCTGGAGCAACCAGGAAAGGCCAACAGAAATCAAGATGACCCTCAGGAGGACCCACAGGCTGAATGACCAGGAGTCATGACGGGACCTCAAGCAAGATTGCAAAGTACCAGCCCATGGAGCACACGTAGTCTGCAGGAGCTGTGGAGCAGCAAACCTGTCAGTTGCGTTGAGGTGCCTGCAAATGCAGGGGAGTGACTCCTTCACCCCAAGGGAGATTCTTCAGTTGTCCTTAGTGCACCACAGGTCCTGCACGAAGCAAGGGCACAGATAAAGCTTCGGACGGAAAGGGGACAAAGTCGAGCCCAGTCGAGGTCTAGCAAAGTCCAGAGTGTACAGACAGTCGAAGGTCAGTGGTTTATTCTTGTAGAATCTTGTCCACAAAAAAATCTAAAGTCTTACAGCCAGGTAAGCCCTTTTGTACCCACGAGAAAGGGTTGGACAGATTCAGGGGACCCTCCTAGGGGGGGCAGGACAGAGGGGAGGTTACTCCGATTTCCTTTGTCTAGTTTCTGGTTTGAACTGGACTATGCACAGGGACACCAAATGTGCCCCAGGTGCAGACTTTCAGGCACTCTGAGTGCACCCACCCTGGCCCCAATACACTAAATCCTGTCTGTGACAAGATGCCTATTGTGCTGCCTTCCTCTGCTTGAGCTTGGCTCAGCAGCAGGAGGGCAGAAATGTGTCTCTGGTCGGCAGCATCCATTTTGTGCTGTCCGGGTTGAGAAGGCTGGCACCGGATGGACCAGTGACCCCACGAAGCTCGCTTCAGAAGTGTGGAATCATACCTCCCACACCAGTTACCGGTGTGGAGGTAGGATTCCAAGGTGTTTGATACCAAACACAATATGTTTCTATGCAGCCATTTTCGAGATAGCATTTACTGCGAGGTTATAATGCACCTCTACCTATATGTCCGGCTGAGTCACAGACAACCCGGGAGAATGGTCTCTAAAGGCTGTAGAGAGGCTCTGCTCATGCATGGGCACCCTCTCACATAAAACCCAGCACCCTGCCTTCAGGCTTAATAAGGCCTGCTATAGGGGTGACTTATAATTTTTAAGTGTAGTGACCAATAAATATAGTACACCTATATCTAAAGTAAGTGGTGCAAGCACCAGCTTACACCGATTGCAGTAGCAGACCTGTAGTTCCATTTTGCATGGCCTCTCATGGGTTGCACAATACATGCTTCAGCCCATGGGAGACCTCTGGGGTACCTATGCCCTGGGTACATGGGTACCATATACTAGAGACTTATAAGGGTACCCCAGTATCTAATCTGGAGTGTACCAAAGTACATGTATGTCAATTTAAAGGGGAAAGCAGATAGACTGGGGTCCTAATTAGCAGGATCCCAGTCAGAGTAGTCAAAAACAATACAACATCAAGCAAAAAGTGGGGGTAACCATAAGAAGCAGATCCTACTTTCCTACACACACAATTCGGGACATGCTCCTCTCGTAGTAACTACTGCTTAATTGCCCCTCTAGAAGCGTGGGCACCAGATACAAACAGGCTGCCCCTAAATCAAACTGAGTTTACAAAAAAACAAAGAACGCTAACCAACCTCATGGCAGTGGGTCTAATACTCAGTTGAACGAAACATCCCGCACACCACTCTACATGTGTTTTGTAGATTTGAAAGCTGCATTTGACCATGTCCCACGCTGTATACTATGGGCAAAGCTTTGCCAGTGGAGAATTCCGGATAACCTGTTAAAGGCGATTGAGATGCTATTATACAGATATTTGGGTGAAAATCAAAGTGGGGGATGGCTCATGCCTAACAAGAGAATTTAAATCCTAGACTGGCTTAAATCAGGGGGGCGTTCTAGCCCCCCTTTTATCTAATTTATACATCAGGTTGCAAAGCGGACTGCCTAGTGCTGAACTCTTATTGACACTCAAGTCAAGCAAACGACCTTCCCAGTTTAAACTTTGTACCGAAATGGCAACAAAGCAATCCTAGTAGGGATAAGCGATGTTGCTTTTGTCACCAGTCGAATAAGACATTTTTACATGTTCTCTGTGTTTGCCCAGCCATAGGTGAACAGCGGAGGTCCTTGTTGAGGAGCAAATTTAGAGTGTTGGGGATCAAAACATGCAGATCATCAGTACTTCAATCACTGGACCTAGGACATGATGCTCAATATCTGGGTAGTGAAATTCTTGGATGTTTTTAAAGAACTTTTTAATAAAAAGTACATGCCTCAAACTGGGTCTGCGGTAGTCAGTAAAAGATGGGCTCCACGGGAGGAACATTGTGTTTCTGTGTACTATACTAGGGTTATAGAAGTCAGTCTTAACGGGCCTTAGGGGGGTATACTGTGGCAATATCTCAGTGCATATAATATGATAGAGGGAAGGCTGTGAGGGCACCATGGGAGCAGTCCCCCAATTAGAGAGTCTAAGTGGGAAATCCAAAGTGGAATTCCAGTGGCAGCTGCTGCCAATCCGATATGGGAGGGCAGCGTGGGGAAAATAATTCAAACAAAATACACACTTACCTTTCGCTGCTGGCTGCCGCAATCTTCCGCTCTCTCTCTGCACCTTGCTGCGCCTCTGCTTCCAGAACTACAATGCCTAGCAGCACAGACTCCTAGACTCCCCATGCAACCTCAGCGATTCTCTCATGCAATTACTTTCAGCATGAGAGAAGCGATGTGATTGGGTGGAGCGGCCCAGTTTTACGCTCCAGCAAGAACTGGGAGCCTGTACCCCTGAGCACTGCTGATATCTCAGAGGAACAGCCTGGAGACATCAAAGTGCGCATGTTGGTTTGGCCGTTCGAAGACGGCCGGCCAAACCAACATGCGCACTTTCCAGTGCCTTCAGCACCTCCTCCCCCTGCTTCTGCTGCTGTTGCTGAGACATGGCCCGCCTCAGACTTGCAGACTGCGAGTCAAAAATAAAATGGCAATTAAACAGTTTTATTGTCATTTGCTATCATTTAGTAGAGATTTGCCTGGAGGGAGGGAGAACCAAGGTACATGTTTTATGCAGCCGCCCTGCATGCACACTTTGAGGATCTTTGTTTTCATGGTCAGAAGGAGAGCACAGATAATAGAAAGAGAACCATGAACTAACATAATAATATAGGAGACTTTGTTAATGGGAGACCGTGAATCAGAGCCGGAAACTTGTTGCCTGCCCCTGGAGTTGCCAAGCACTGCTGCACTTTACCCCTGGTCCCTGGAGGACGCCCAAAACCTGAACAGCGGTCCCGCAGTGCAGGAGACCGTGAATCAGAGCCGGAAACATGTTGCCTGCCCCTGGAGTTGCCAAGCACTGCTGCACTTTACCCCTGGTCCCTGGAGGACGCCCAAAACCTGAACAGCGGTCCCGCAGTGCGGGAGACCGTGAATCAGAGCCAGAAACTTGTTGACTGCCCCTGGAGTTGCCAAGCACTGCTGCACTTTACCCCTGGTCCCTGGAGGACGCCCAAAACCTGAACAGCGGTCCCGCAGTGCGGGAGACCGTGAATCAGAGCCGGAAACTTGTTGCCTGCCCCTGGAGTTGCCAAGCACTGCTGCACTTTACCCCTGGTCCCTGGAGGACGCCCAAAACCTGAACAGCGGTCCCGCAGCGCGGGAGACCGTGAATCAGAGCCGGAAACTTGTTGCCTGCCCCTGGAGTTGCCAAGCACTGCTGCACTTTACCCCTGGTCCCTGGAGAACGGCCAAAACCTGAACAGCGGTCCCGCAGTGCGGGAGACCGTGAATCAGAGCCGGAAACTTGTTGCCTGCCCCTGGAGTTGCCAAGCACTGCTGCACTTTACCCCTGGTCGCTGGAGGACGCCCAAAACCTGAACAGCGGTCCCGCAGCGCGGGAGACCGTGAATCAGAGCCGGAAACTTGTTGCCTGCCCCTGGAGTTGCCAAGCACTGCTGCACTTTACCCCTGGTCCCTGGAGGACGCCCAAAACCTGAACAGCGGTCCCGCAGTGCGGGAGACCGTGAATCAGAGCCGGAAACTTGTTGCCTGCCCCTGGAGTTGCCAAGCACTGCTGCACTTTACCCCTGGTCCCTGGAGGACGCCCAAAACCTGAACAGCGGTCCCGCAGTGCGGGAGACCGTGAATCAGAGCCGGAAACTTGTTGCCTGCCCCTGGAGTTGCCAAGCACTGCTGCACTTTACCCCTGGTCCCTGGAGGACGCCCAAAACCTGAACAGCGGTCCCGCAGCGCGGGAGACCGTGAATCAGAGCCGGAAACTTGTTGCCTGCCCCTGGAGTTGCCAAGCACTGCTGCACTTTACCCCTGGTCCCTGGAGGACGCCCCAAACCTGAACAGCGGTCCCGCAGTGCGGGAGACCGTGAATCAGAGCCGGAAACTTGTTGCCTGCCCCTGGAGTTGCCAAGCACTGCTGCACTTTACCCCTGGTCCCTGGAGGACGCCCAAAACCTGAACAGCGGTCCCGCAGCGCGGGAGACCGTGAATCAGAGCCGGAAACTTGTTGCCTGCCCCTGGAGTTGCCAAGCACTGCTGCACTTTACCCCTGGTCCCTGGAGGACGCCCAAAACTTGATCTTTATGACTATTTGTCCTTGTACGTGATTATGTCACTCACTTCCGAAAATGAGGGGAAACGCCGCCTTACACCGGCCGCTGCCGGTGGAAGACTTACTGGCACTCTTGATGACTTTTTCCTGAGAGCAGCCGACGTCGTAGGCAGGGAGATTGCCCGGACTGAAAAGCGATTGTCAATGGAACTTCTGAATGTCAGACGCTCTTCCTTAGGAGACTTAAGTAATGTGGTGTCACCGGCAAGGGCTGACCTGATTTCTATTTGCCCTCGCAGCCCAATTCATTCTGACTACCCGCCTGGAGAGGAAGTTTTGTCCAAGAGTAATAACTCTTTCAGTAGTCTCGATTCATCTGAGGGCTTTTATCCGATTGAGCCCAGGAAAAGTTTACAGCCAGCAGATCTTGTTGACCATGAAGCCATTTCGGTAGTGGCCCCACCTAGCACTGATAGGAAAGGGAAAAGGAAAAGGGGCGGGAGCTGCCAAACAGGCAGGAAACCTAAAATTCTAAAGCTGTCTGGTACACAGAGTGTAACGTGCCCTAAGAAAGTCACTAAAAAATCTAAGAGGAATACCCAAGCCCCGTTAGATCCGGTTCCGCAGCCTCCTGAGTTAAATAATAGAGCCATATTTAGTGGTAGGGATGAGGACGCAGTAGTATCATTTTCTAATCTAACCCACCTATTGCGATCCTTTACCCTTCCAATAATCGAGAGATTGAAAATCATTAACGGGAAGTTAGACGCCATGGGTGACCTTGTCAATGTTAACACATGTAGGCTCGATAATATAACACTTCCCAAGTCGAACACTTGTACTGAGATAGCGGTTAGCAATAACTTAGCCCCTCAAGGACCATCCATTCCTGTAGTTGCAACTCTTACTGGCGGAAACAGAACCACTACTTTACCTCTGATACTCCCTCCAACTAAAATTGCCAAAATAGCTGAATCTACATCATCTATTATTACATCCTCACAAACCAGTGATAATTGAATGGGGGAGACAGAGTTGGTTGAACAGGTCGAACGGGTCTCCCCACCAGTTATTAATCTTCCCCCAGCATGTTCACCCCTAGTAGTAGTGCTCGCAAATGTCCCTGTATTAAATAAGGGCGTTAGAGAGGACTTTGGGCAGCTAAAAATAAGGTGCTCCACTGGGTTACAAAGAATACATCGGCGGGTAACAACATTTGGAATGATTTAATAATGGTTCGTAGAGTGTCCTGGATTGGTAGAACCAGGAAGACTAAAGTTGGGGATTGTATTATACTTAATTTCAATAATCCCTTCTTGGTTAGACGAATCATCGATGAGTCCATATTCAATGCTAAGCCACAATTGACGGGTATTGAGATCCTCCCACTGGATTACTTTTACAGGGAGCTGAACAGACCAAACCTTAGTAAGGTCTCTGAGCTTGGTGGTAGGATGAGTACTCGCACCCCACTTAACCCGGGTTGGGAATACCCCAGGAAAACGTTCCCTAATCAGATGTGGTGTAGGAATGTTGGCCAATATCCTAGCCTAGAAGGGGTCAATCGCTTCTCAGTTTTGAGCGGACTGGAAGGAGTCGACTGACGCCCAACTACTGAGGCTGTCGTCAACTCTGCCACAACTGATTTGAAAGAACCAACAGTGATAGCCTGTGCAGGCGATCAACTGAAGGCAACTTTTTTGCCTGATCAATTAGGGGTTGTTAATAATAAAGGAACCAGGATTGCTTTCTGGAACGTAGCAGGTCTCCGTTCCAAGATTGATAATCCCATATGGATTGATTATATTAAGGACATAGATATATTATGTCTGCAAGAGACTTGGTCTCTGGACGCCATCCATATCACCGGTTATAGAACTTTCCATCAACCTGCTAATCCCTCCACATCTGGGAGAAACAAGGGCGGCCTGATTATTTATTTATCCAACTTGATGGAGTTTCTGTCAGTAAAAATGGTGGTCTTATGCAACCACTATCAAATAATCCTAATCCGGGTGACTCCCAAGGTGGAGATGTTTATCGTTAACATGTATAATAGTATCGAGAAGGGTTTAGTTAACGGTATGATAAATACTCTTATTAAGGATCGAAGGGCTATAGTAGATACATCTCCAAGGGATTCAATTATCATTTGGGGAGGCGACTTCAACCACTACCTCTGTAAACATTATTTGAGTGGCTGTGGTGATCAGGAAAAATATAAATCTGAATATCAACCACATTTTGCACATAATAGTGGGGGCGACTCATTTAATGACATGATGGCATCATTCGACCTGGGCTTTGTTAATCTGCTCTGCAGGCCCCCTGTGGAGTTTAGCTCGACGTATGTGGGGAGAGGGTTTAGTACGCTGATCGACTTTATTACCGTCACCAACTCCCACTCCTGTTGGTTAACCGATTTTGCTACACATACACTTGGGGTGAGTGACCATCTCCCACTAAGCTTTTGTATACAGCTCCCCTGCAAATCAGACTGCATTGCAGTGGAGAGATTGGCCTGGACAAGTAACTGCACCCTAAATAGAATGAACGGGTATGCCCTTAGATGGTCAAAGTGTAACCAAGAGGTCATGAATAGGAGCATAATTAAAAAAGCGTTAACTTCCATCAATGTTTGCCTTCAGGACGAAGCATTATATTCAGACATCCTGGACTCTTTTGCAATAATTACAAAGACAATCAAAGAAGACCTACAACGTCCAATTAAAGAGGGGAATGTAGCCAGAAAAGGGTGGTTCGACTCAGCCTGTACTAAGGCCCACACCGCCTTAAAGAATGCTTTAAGGAATAACCCGAGGAATCAATCTGAAATGATATACCTTAGACGTGTGTACAATCAGGCTAGGAAGTCACGTAAATGCGCAATTAAGAATGATGCTTGGGAATGTTTATATAACGCGTCCTTGGAAAAGGATTGCTCTGCCTTTTGGTTAGCTGTCAAGGCACCTTTCTTTACTACAGGGGAAATTGATAGGATGGAAGTGGCTATCACAGAAGATTCCTGGATAGATTTCTTCGCCGAGGTTTATAACCCAGGAGGGAAAGATAAATTGGTTGATATGATGATTGTTACCCAGGGTCAAAAGGTGGGCGATTTTACTCCGATCAAGTTAGATGTTACCGTAAATTAAATCTCAGATGCAATCACCCAGAACAAAGGTAACAAAGCGCCAGGCGCAGATGGTGTCCCCATAGATCTATTCAAATATCAGCCTGAGCTCTGGTCGCCCCTACTCACGCGTGTATTGGAGGCTAGTTGTGCGCGGGGCTTTATTGACACCTGGGCAGACTCCATAATCATACCTATTTTTAAAAAAGGGGACCGGGATAAACCCTCTTGTTATCGACCCATATCCCTCCTGGATTCCTTTATGAAAGTCACCGGGCGAGTTATCTTGAATCGCTTACAATTATGGGCTGCTGAGGCCAATATTTTGTCGCCGGTTCAATATGGCTTTCGTAAGGGCTGCGGCACCGTGGAACAGGTCCTTAATTTTACATCGCTATTGGGTAAATATACCCAGGCTAAAGAAGGTAAACTTTTTGTAGTGTTTGTTGACCTAAGCGCTGCTTTCGATTGTGTTATTCACAATCGATTGTGGCAGATCCTGAGTGACATGAAGGTAGATGAAGTACTTATTTCCTTCCTAAGACAGTTGTACGCCGGTGCCAGGGCGAAAGTTAGGTACGGCATCAATGGTGAATGCACCAAGCCTTTTTATGTAAAGAGGGGAGTGAGACAAGGGTGCGTACTTGCCCCACTTTTGTTCAACTTGTACATTAATGACCTAGAAAAAGTTCTAGTCGCTGCAGCACGCGACTCCCCTCAGGTCAATCAGCACCAAATTGCGTCCCTCTTATATGCTGATGATGCAGTGATCATGTCCCGGACTCAAAGAGGTCTCCAAACCGCTCTGGACACTTACTTAAACTTTATGGACAACAGGGGGTTAAAACTCAACGTATCCAAGTCATTTGTAATGTCCTGTGGTAGTAGTAAGAATAGAGTGTGCCGCCTGTTTGTTGGGATGGAGGAATTGGCCACAACAAAAAGTTTCTCATACCTGGGTATAGTCCTTGAGGAAAAGGGGTCCTGGGGGCCAGCCATCAGAAACAGGACATTGTCATTCAAGAAAGCCACTGCTGCACTTATGACTTTCTCGAAAAAGCTGGGGAAGAGACCACCTGTGATTCTGCTAAAAATTTATCAAGCCAAGTGCATCAGTATAGCCACATATGGGGCAGGTATTTGGGGGATTTGTAATTCTTCCTCTATACAAAAAGTTGAGAATGCATTTTTGAGATTTATTCTGGCAACCCCTGTTAGTTCCCCTGTCTTTAACTGTCATGCTGAGTTAGGTGTGCGTTATGTGAGTGACCTGATCAGCATACAACCAGTTTTGCTATGGTATAGAGTATGGACCTCGCCGGACCTAACGTTAAATAGAAATATCCTCAAGGATTGCATGGGCTTGGATAGGGCCCTCAGGATACCCTGGTTGCAGTATATTTGCAATTTCACTAGGGATCTTGGCAGACCCGAGTTTTATCATCAACCAGAGTCATTGCGCAGGATAACAAGAAAGGACTTGAAGGAGCTATGTTGGTCTCACGTTGATTCATTTAGACTAGGCGTTGAATTTAATAAGAATCTTGTTTTGCAACACCAACGTACACTGGTCTCTTATAATATTCAGCCTTACTTAACCTGGTGTCAGGTGGCCTTTGACCGATTTTTATTAACTAGACTTAGGTTCGATGTCTTTTTCCGTTTAGTCTCCTTTCCCGCAGTTAATGATTGGGCGAGAAATCTTTGTAATTGTCCGTGTGATAATCTGTCTACCCAATCAACCCTGCATGTAATTTGTTTTTGTAAATTTTACTCGAAGGAAAGATCAAGATGGATCAAGCCATTTTTAAAAAAACATGATTCATGGAGACATTGTCGCCCTGCTTTATTGTTTTTAGTCTCTTTACAGGATGAATATTGTGTGTCGATTATGCTGGGCTTTTTAAAAAGTATTTTAAGGAAAAGGAAAAGTTTAATTAATTTTTAGGTAATCATTGTATGTCCTATTTAACAATCTTTTATAGTGGTTTACTTTTGTCTTTGTATGAACCTGTTGCTTTTATGACTTCATGAATTTTGAATTCGAATAAAGTATTAACTAACTAACTAATGTAAGTTTTCCTATACTTATATATTCAGAACGTCAAATGCTGCTGTGTTGACATAATGGGTGTGAAGTGAACAAGCAGTGGTGTAGCAAGGGGGCGGCAGTCCGTGAGTTTTGGGGGTTGTGCACCCCTGCTCTTCCTGCGGCCGTCGCAACACCCCGCTCTTACATGTGGCTGCTGAGGGTGACACAAGGTCTAGCTACGCCAATGCGAACAAGCTGCTTACATTTGGAAAGGCTCTTTCAGGTAGAGGCTAGCTAGCTGCAGATTCCTCACTTTTTAAATACTCCCCAGGCTTCAAACTAGATCTGGAAACCTTTTTTGCAGTACCTCTGCGGGCTGGAAGGTGAAGCAATGCATCCGCATGCTAACGTAGTGGTATCAGCTTTGGCCATGGTGTAGTAGGTGCACATGCCTTCTGGTGGCTGATTCTTTGCCAGTGCAGAGGAGATCTTAATGCAGAAAGGAGGCTATAGTTCACCAAACCAGCTTATCGGGAAGAAGGTGGTGTGTGGTGGATGAACATACATTAGCCTGAAGCTCACTTACATGACATTTAGAGGTGATGGCAGTCAGGAACACAGTTTTAATGGTGAGAAACCATAAAGAACAGCTGTGGAGTGGTTCGTATGGAGTACACATTAAGTATGCAAGGGCAAGATTGAGCTCTCATTAGGGCATCACACGTGGTGAATTGGGTAGCATATGGTGTAGCCCTTTCAGAAATTACATCACAACTGGTGATGGAAACAAGGAGGGCTGATCAAGCAACTGTAAGACGACAGAGGGCCAAAAGATAAACCCTAACTGTGCCCAGAGTAAGGCCTTGCCAGGCGAGAGAAAGAAGAACATGTTGGCCTGAAGGGTGTCAACCTGGAGAGTGCTGCACCAATCCACACATTTTCCCTTGTAACAGGTGTATACAGTCAAGGGATGTCTAACTGCAAGATGACATCAACCACCTCCTGGGGAAGGTCAAAGGTGTTCAGCAGTTGCTGCTCAATCTCCACGCAGGAAGGTGGAGGCTGTGAAGGTCTTGATGCAAAACTCTGCCCTCTTGCTGTGAAGGCTGGTCCTCTAAGAGGGGCACCCTGATTTGAGGCCATATGCCTAAGCCCAGACGTTTTGGACACCAAACTCTCCGTGCCCAATCCAGAACCACTAGAAGGACTTGGGGTCAGTCGGTCCTGATCTTCTTGAGATCTCGAGCCAGGAGTTCTATCGGTGGAAAGACATACAGGAGTCCCAAGTTTCACTTGAGGCGGAAAGTATCTCAGAGCGAGAGAAGCCTTGGAAACTCCAACATGCACAAGTGCTGACATTGCACGTTCTCAATGGTGGTGAACTGACAGAACCAAGGTTCTCCCCATTCGCAGAGGAGAGCTTGCACCACCTCCAAGTGTAATTGCCACTCGTAATCTACTATACGACAAATGCGGAGTGTGCCCACCCTGACATTCAATGATCCTGCCAGGTGGTACACACAAGAAAGATTCCTTGGTGGTCCAGCGATTTCCAGAGGTGCAAGGCCTCCTGGCACAGGATTCATGACCCCACACTACCCAGTTTGTTGCAGTGCCACAGGGCGGTTGTGTTGGCCATGAGCTCCTGTATCAGCTTCCCTTTGATGGATGGCAGGAAAGCTTTCAGCTCCAAGCAGATGGGCTTCTCTTCCAGAAGGTTGATGTGGAGCCTGGATTCAGGAGACCAGAGACTAAGCCTGGGCGTTGAACTACGCTCCGCTCGCGGAGCTTGCGAAGTTTAGGTAACTTCGCGATTCGCGTAGAGCGCGAAGTTGCAGATTGCTACGCAATCTACCGCGTAGCGTAGTAGTTTTGCTTCCTCGCGCGCTCAATATTCATTCTCGCATGCGCGGTAACGTCTTACCGTGATTCTGCGTTCGCCAACTTTCTTTTCTGTCCATTCGCGTGCGCCACGAGATTTGTAATTTGGTCGCCCGAGCCCGCAAGAGTGTGCGAACGCGAACACGTCATTCGGACGCACAAGCTGACTTCCGGCGGCTGTCTTGTTAAGATCGCGATCCCGAACATGCAAAAACTACAATCTGTCGAAGAATATCTCTCGAGCTTCATAAAACCTTCTCTAAAAGGATCAGAAAAACTCCTCAGATTGTGATTTGGATGTAGTCTTTTGTGTAAGGAGTCCTTTATTTTTTTTTACTCTTTTTTTCAAGAGGAAGGAAGTGCCCTGAGTCTCCAACTTCCTGTTCCTGTCCAGCAGGCTCCTCCCAGTGCTTTGTCCATGTGCTGTTCACTTTCATTTGGATTTGGAGCTGGAAGGATCACTTTTTGTGTCTGTCTGCTGCATCATACCATTGGATTGGATTTATTTGAGGACTTTTTGATTTGAGATTTAATTTTACAAGTAAGTTGGAGAATTTGTGTGTTTGTTTCATTGGGGCTTGTTTGTACCTACATTTTTCTGGGATTTTAATTGTTTTTAAAAATTATTGTTGTGGGTGGCCTGTACTTTCAATAGGGGCCTAGTTGTTTTTCTTTGCAATTTCAGCCAGTAGGGTACCCATGGGTCCATGTTTCTGTGATGTCTGTTGAATTTAAACATCATGTAGGGCATGGATGGCATAGGATTGAAATGCTAAATGTGGCTGTGGTGTATTTCACTGTTTGTGTGTGTGTGTGTGTGAAATACCTTTTTTGTATGTGTGTGCTTGATGTGTAACTTCTTTCCAATCCTTTCGTAGCCCTGTTGATTTTCATTTTTGTATTAAAGCTGTGTTGTTTAGCAGGCCTCCTTTGTCCGGTCATATAGGCCTGCTTCAGTTCATTGTTTTCCATGGCCTGTTGTGACTGAGTGCCCATGTGGCTTGTGGCAATTTTGTGGTGGTAGTTTAGTAGTGTGTGCTTCTTTTTCCATAAAGGCCTGCATTTCTTTTCTTTGTTCCCCTTGGCTTATGCTTGTTGTTGTTGTGTCCTGGCCATGTGTGTGGCGGCCATTTTGTGAAGGCAGGCATTGTGCTTTTGCCATAGGCTTACATTGTCTGTCTTCCATTTCTTGTTGTTGTGTGTGGGTAGGGGCCATTTTGTGGAGCCATCCAAGCAGTGTGCTTGCTTTTGCCATTCTGTTCCAAGCTTGTGGCCTAGTCTGCCAGTAGGCCCAGAGGTAGTCATCCTCAAATCATGGGTGCATATAAACAGTTTGTGTTGTCTGTTGAATTTTAACACCATGTATGGCTTTGGATTGAATTGCAAAAGGTGTTTTTTTGGGTGGAATTGCAGTTTTTGGGTGTGTGTTAAATAAATAGGGCTTTTCAGCCAGTAGGTAACCCTAGGGATTCAGCTCGCGTACTTTTGGCAACTCTGCACAGCGCAACAATGCGGACTTACAGTTTTTGTCATTTTCATGCTCTCAATATGCGTGTTCGCGCACGCGATAACGACTTTTTGTACAGTTCGCGATGCCGAACACGCAGAATTTTCAATCTGGCAAACAATATCTCGCGAGCAACATAAAACCTTCTCGAAAACGCTGATTTTGTGCATTTTGCTATAAAAAAACTCCTCAGGTTGTCATTCTGCTGTAGTTTTGGAGCACAGAGTCACTTTTATTTTAAAAAATATATATTTTTAGGAGAGGAAGTAAGTTCTACAGAGACTCCAACTTCCTGTTCCTGTCCTTTGTAATCACTTTTTTGTTATTATTGTGGTGGGTGGTGGCCATTTTGTGAAGGCAGACATTGTGCTTTTGCAATAGGCCTGCATTGTCTGTCTTTTATTCCTGACCTTTTCTTGTTCTTGTGAGAGCCTGGTCATGTGGTGGCAGCCATTTTGTGGGACCAGCCACTGTGCTTTTCCATAGGCCTCCAAGCTTGTGGCCTAGTCGGACAGTAGGCCCAGGGGTACTGCTCATCAATCATCACAGGTGCATGGAAGTTAAACAACTGTTTTTGTGTTGTGCGTTGAATTTCAACATCATGTATGGCTTTGGATTGAATTGTAAAATGTGGGCTTCACTTTTTTTCTGTGGTAGATTTCACTTTTTGGGTGTTGTAAATAAATGCCTGAAGAAGGGGCGAGGCAGACCTTCGTGTTCAAATGTAGTTTATTGAAGATCGAGGAGATGGGACGACTCCGTCCTAACAGGGGCCCAGAGATATAACTGCCTGTCGTGGAATCACCGCGCGTGAATCACCACGCAAGTCGGGTTCCACGACAGAGCAGCGTTCCAGACATAGATCACCACACATCTCCCTTTTTTCAAATTCAAGACAAATCAAACTGGAAACAAGGAATAAAGAAACTAAGCTTAAAATGACACAATGAGAAATATCATAACAAACTATAAAATAAAGAGGAGCAATACGTTCTACACTCTCCTCCCCACCAACAGACAAAAAAAATGTTAATCGCAAATAAAGTCTTGGTATTTGCTGGGGGTGAATTTGGAACGGACACTTCTTCTCACAGTTCCATCATCCGAATGTGTGAGTTGATGGTGATGAGAAACATTTTGTTTATTGGAAGAGAAATCAGTATTGGGATCAAGAGCAAGACGGGAGATGTTCCACCAATTCCCATCTGAAAGTTTTGCAGCATTCTTCCTGAGATCCAAAATTTGCAAAGGTGCTTTGAATTTAGAAAGACCTTTACCAACATGACACAGGTTTTTCACACAAACCCAATCACCTGATTTCAGTTTGCTGTGATTTGCGTTGTCACAAATTCTTTTTGCACTTGAAACATCAGAATTGTATTTGGCTGTGTTCCAAGAATCATTAAGAACCATGTTTTTGTCAAGACCCGATGTCATCCAAAAAGGACATAGATCAGTTGTAGCTTTTCTTCCTTGCATAAGTTCAAAAGGGGTTTTTGTCGTAACACTGTGAGGTGTCGTCCTATAATTCCAAATCAACTCTTTCAAAGCAGTTTCGACATTCATGTTACACTTAATAGTAGACTGTATACATTCAACTAAAATTCTATTGAAACGTTCTACTTTACCATTGCTTTGAGGGTTGTACAAAGGTGTTTTGATATGTTTAATATTACACTTCTCTAAAAAAGATTTCATTTCAATGGAGACAAATTGAACGCCATTATCAGTTAAAATTTCACCGGGAATACCTTCTCTTGCAAATACATCTTGGAAAAAATTGATAACATTTCTTGTAGTAGGCTCCATTACTCCTCTAACCTCTACCCATCTAGATAAATGGTCAATTAGAACAATGAAGTATCTCATGTAGTTGGGTAAAACATGATAGGGTCCTAAAAAATCTACCCCAATACGTTGCCAAGCTCTTTCTGTCCATGTGGTGGGAAATTCAATAGACCCTTCAGTTTTTAAAACTTTATCACTGACTCTGCATTTAGTACAGTCACATATATACAAATCTATTTCATGATCCATACTAGGCCACCAAAAGTTTTCTCTTACTCTTCTTTTGGTGAAAGTGGATCCTAAATGACCAGAGTGGGCAAGTTCAATAATGCGTCTATGGAAACAAGTTGGGGGAATGAGTTTATCACCATGCATTAGTTTATTACATTCTAAAGATAGTTCATCAGAGACTTTCCAAAAGGGCTGGAGTTTATCGGATAAGCTTCTTTCTTTCGGCCAACCAGAAATAACCATTTGTACAACATCCTTTAGGACAACATCATTATATAGTTCTTTTACCCAATCATGCTCTTCTTTACAAATACTTGAATCGCCAATATAGGCAATGAAACATTCTTCAATCTCTGACTCCCAATCAAATTCATCACCATCCCTGATTGGGAGTCTAGAAAGACAATCTGCTCTAAAATTTTTCCCACCTGGAATGTATTCCACAGAAAAAGAGAATTCTAAAAGTCTTGTTGAGAGTCTAGCTATGTGGGCAGTGGTGTGTTTTAGCTTCCTTCCTGATAATATTTCCACTAGGGGGCGATGATCAGTCTTTAAGGTAAAAGGTCTTCCCCACAAATATGCTCTAAATTTCTCTACACTCCACACACATGCTAATAGTTCTTTCTCTATAACAGAGTATTTACGTTCAGGTGAACGTAAGGTTCTAGAAGCAAAACCAACAGTAGTTTCATGATTAGAGCTGAGTGTGTTGACATAAATCTGACCATACAAATTTCTCACCTTTTTTAAGTAGGACCTTAAAGCACTCAGTAATTGTAGCAAAATCCCGCATAAATTTTGCATAGAATTCACAAAGGCCTCGAAAAGACAACTGTTCTCTATTTTGAGGTGCGTCTACAATACTCTTAATCAAACTGGGTTTAGGTTTTATACCCAGTTCAGAAAACACATGTCCAAGGTATTCAATTTCTTTTGTTTTGAAAGAACATTTATCTTTCCGTAATGTGACACCCCTTTTCTCTAAAGTCTCCAAAACATTGTTTAAAGCTAGATCATGTTCTTTTTCACTAACAGCAAATATTAAAATATCATCTTGAAAGATGGCAACATGTTCGTTACCAGTGAACATGTCTGACATGAGTCTCTGAAAAACTGCAGCCGCAGAGGCTATGACAAATGGCATGCGACAGAATTGAAAAACTCCATCGAGAGTTACAAATGCGGTCAGATGACGGGAACTTTCATCTAATTCAACTTGGTGGTATGCCGCTCTTAAGTCTAATTTGCTAAACCACTTAGCATGACCGATTTTTGTTATTAGATCTTCAATTCTAGGTAGAGGGTAGTTATCTATCCAAATAGCTTCATTCACACTTCTCATATCCACACACATGCGTAATTCCCCATTCTTTTTCCTCGCTAGAACAATCGGAGATAACCACAAAGTTCCATCACTTTTTTCGATAATACCTTGTGAACACATGTCATTGAGCATGGCAGAAAGGTCATTTCTCACACTGAAAGGTATGTTGCGTAGTTTGTGTTTTACAGGAACAACATCATGTTTAACCTTAACACAATAGGTAAAATCTGAAATTTTGCCTAGTTTATCATGAAAAACTTTGTTGAATTTTTTTATCCAAATGTTGTCCAAATCGCTTACTGAGCTCAGCCTTTTCTTCTCAAAAGAAATGGGTTGTTCTAAACCTGGTCTGATCGTGATACCAAATTCAGCTTAGTGAATTAAACCCAAAACATTGATCCCTTTTTTTGCAACATATACTTTACCATTGATTGATTCATTTTAAATCTTAATTTCCGCCCAAAAAAACCCAATGAGGTCTACTTTGCTTCCTTCAAATGCCACAGTACGGCTATCTGGAGGAAGCAAAGTTCTGTTGATCCAATGTTTTTCGAAAATGTCATTAGAGATAATAGTTATACGTGCACCAGTGTCAAGACCTTCAATAGAGACATTAAGATTTGGATCGACTACTAAGTTTTCATCATTAGAATTAACACATCTAACACCTAAGAGTAATTCTTGGTTACTTTCAGGATTTTCTTCATCAAAATTGTTACCAAAATAATTTAAAAGACAACGAATATTAGTGGGTTTGCCTGCTCTGCACATTTTTTGAAAGTGACCAATCTTACCACATTTCTTACATTGTTGGCCCAAAGCGGAACAAAATCTAAAAGAAGAGACGTGAGTAGATGAACCACATCTATAACAAAATATCTTCTGAAATTGCTGAACAGATACATTTTGCTTGTTAAATGGTCTGGATTTAAAATTGGTCAAAGAAGTCTTTGTAGTGGGATTAGGTTTGTTGATGACAGCAGCAGAAATAGAGGATTTGGCTAAAGACTCTTCCAATAACTTTGCGTCGATGGTGGATCCTTCAATGCTTTTAGCTATGTCTATAGCTTTGTCTAAGGTAGGATTTTTGCATGCAAGTAGCCTTTGTTGTATGTTCTTAGAGTAGCATCTAGCTACTAGTTGGTCGCGTATCAGTTCTGCAGTGAAATTATCAAAATCGCACTTTGAAGCTAACATTTCCAGTGCAGTGACATAAGTGTCAATACTTTCGTTAGGTTGCTGTGTCCTAGTGAAAAATTTGTACCTATGTACAACCATGTTTTTTGTCTTTGAAAAATATTTATCCAGTTGAGCAATAGCAGTCTCAAATTCATCTAAGTTTTCATCTTCAGCAGAAACATGTTCAGGTAGGTGATCATAGACGTTCTGCCCTTCCACTCCCAAGTGATAGTACATGAGGCTTTTCCGTCTTTCTGGCCTAAACCTTTGCGCATCAATAGCGCCTAGATATGCCTTAAAAGATCTGAGCCATAAATTCCACTCTAAGGGTGGATCCCCAGGGTCTTGCAGGAATGGTGCTGGTGCTTGAACACTCTGCATGTTGTTAGGTGGAGAAAAAAAAATTGTAACTTGCACTGAAAATTTCCTTGCGTGAGCGTGCAAGTCGCTGTTGTAGGAATGAAGACAAAAACGATTTTTTTTTTTTAAATATAACTTGCTTTAGAATAGAAGAGATATAAAGACAAATGCGCAAAGTACTGCAACTTCGGTAAATGGCTTCCTTAAATAAATGTATTAATTGTCGTAGTGTTTTCTTGAAACTTTATAATTAAATATTGTGTGCCAACTTCTTGTCTCTCTTTTGTAGATTTACACAACTTTGGTAAATAAATGACACAAGAGTGCTAAAAAATGAAGTCTTCTTTCTTTTTCCTTTTAGTTAAATAACAGTAGAGTACTGTTTCTATTTCACTGAAGCTGAAGATCCCAGAGTGCAGTGCGGTATACAGAGCAAGGAGGCAGTTGAAGATTAGAAATTCCTCAATTGGCAAGTAAAAACAGAGCTTTCTTTCTCTTTTTCTTTGTATGACAATTCTTATCCCATGGTACTGAAACATGGGAGAGAAGCCATGCTGAAAACAGCGCGTGTTATGAAGCAGCGGGTGGCCAAGGGAACCGAGCGCAATGCGCGCGCAGGATACATAAATGATCGTGACTCGCGCTGGTAAAATCCTGAAGCGAAAATCCAGTAAAAGAAACTATAATGCTAATATGCTGACTCTCACCTCGTGAAGAGTAGCTTCCGTGTCGAGGATCTCACTCAGTCTCTGGCCCCTGTTCAATAATGCTGCTTTCTTCGTGACACGAAAGGAAAGCTCTTCTCAACTTTCCTCTCTTGAGCGGTACGCTCTGCGGGTCAATCCGGTCGTCGCCAAATTGAAGAAGGGGCGTGGCAGGCCTTCGTGTTCAAATGTAGTTTACTGAAGATCGAGGAGATGGGACGAATCCGTCCTAACAGGGGCCCAGAGATATAACTGCCTGTCGTGGAATCACCGCGCGTGAATCACCGCGCGAGTCGGGTTCCACGACAGAGCAGCGTTCCAGACATAGATCACCACAATGCCTTTAGTTTTTATGTGTATATGTTCGTTGTTGTTGCTCCCTGATGCTGCATCCATCCCATAAGATGCATACATTTTTATTTAGGGCAAACAGGCTACACTGCATTTATGTTTTTGTTCTTTGCTATTCTTATTCTTCCTGAGTGTACACAGTACAGTAGTACACCAGGAGCCCTGGCCTTGTCAGTCTCATAAATGGCTATACTGTTGTTCACTGACTTAATAACATTTAATAATTGTGACCACCCACCACACACTAAGAAGTTATATATTATATTATTGATCTTTTGACTGATGTTCTTCTGTCTTTTTTGCTTTTAGGTGCACAAAAGATGGAGGTGTGTCATCATCGCCCGTTGTGGTGCCAGACCGATGTCCTGCTGCTGTACATGACGTGACGTGTGAGTGACCTGACCAGCCATCTCTGCAACTTGTGCAACTGAGTGCTGTTTTGAAATCTGAAGAAGATGCCCCCAAAGAAAGCAGGTAGCAGGTCCTCCGGTACCAAGAAAGTTGCCATGGAGAAGAAGGAACAGAAGAAGGAAGTGTCACTTAAGTCTGGTGTGCCTCCTAAAACCTTTTTTGGGACACCAAAAATGACACCTGCAGCAGCGGTGTCCGGGGGCAAAGCTGGGGGCAGCACCTCTGCGTCAGTGGGCCCAACCCAGGCCCAAGCAGAAGAGTGTGGAAGAGGTAGCCAGCCTAATGGTGGAAAGCAGTGATGCTGAGCCTGAACTAAACTTATCGCTATCTCAAAGTAGTACACAATCAACGCAGGAGGGAACACAGCAGATAAGTGGTCAACAACAACAGCCGCAACCACCGCCCGCAATAGCAGCTGTTGTTCCTCCCGAAGTAGGGGCAGTTCAGGAAATTGAGCCTCATGCAGAGGAAGAAGAGGAAGCCACTCCTTCAGGAGTTCAATTGTCTTCCAAATCCCCAGCAAGGAAAAGGAGGGTTAGTACATCAAGTTCTTCGCCAAGCCCCCCTTCTGATGATCTAGATGCCACTTGGAAGCCACAAACTGAGTCTGAGAGGGAGACATGTCACAAGAGCAGGCATGGGAAAAGGAAGGTTCCAGAAAGCCTTACACTTATGGAGGTTGATGTACAAGAGCAGGATGATGATGATGAGCCAGTCATCACGAACATCACTCCCGGGCCAGAGGAGCTGGATACCAACATTTTTACACTCTCCAAAATGGCTGCGAGGGATGTAGCACGCATACCTCCAACACAGGTAACACCAACACGACCTCCAGCTTCCATATTTACATTAGCAAAGGGCCGGCAGCGTCCTACATCCAGCACAAGCACCACCTCAGCAGAAGTAGGTAGTGGTACTGCACAGAGTCAAATTCAACACACACCCTCCACTTCATCCGGCATTGGAAGTGGCACCTTCAGCAGGTGACAAAAGTTAAGCTCCCCAGTGTGGGACTTCTTTACGGTTAGCGGAAAGGAGGAGAACATTGTTATATGCTCCGTTTGTCATACCTCTGTTAGTTGTGGTAAGCTTGGTACAAACTATGGTACCGGAGGCTAAATGACCCATCTGAAAAAACACCACGCAATCCAGTGGGAGGAGCACCTTTGTCGCATAAAAACTGGAACCATTGCTGTTGGTGGGGATAAACCAGTAGAAAGTCCACTCACCGTGGAACAGGGAGAAGAAGAGGGAGACATTCTCTGTGGTAGTGGTACACAAAGTAGCCCTGTCCCCAGCACTGCAGTGGTAACGCCCACATCCTCAGAAACATCTCAGTGGCACAGGAGTAAGAGTCAGCCTGAGACACCAAGGAGTACTGCTTTTAAAAAAAGTGCGACGTTGAGCGCAGGAAGGAATACCACGCAGCCTACCATTTTTAGCATGTTTACTAGGCCGGAGGTGCAGTACGAATGCAACCACCCAATAGCACGTTTGTACAATGCGAAGCTGGCTAAAATGTTAGCACTGGACCTTCTCCCTTTTTCTTTTGTTGAAGGGGTGGGTTTTCTGGAATTTGTGACCACCATCTGCCCAAAATGGAAGGTTCCCAGCCGCTACTATTTCGCAAGAGTTGCTGTTCCAGCACTACATCACGACGTGCTGGAATTGCTTGGAAAAGCCTTAAAACAGAGTGCTATTCAGAGTATCCACCTGACAACAGACATGTGGACCAGTTGCCAAGCCACAGATTACATGTGCATCACTGCACACTGGGTCTCTTTTTCGGGTGTTAAAGATAAGATATCTGAAGGTGTTGTTGACACCGCTGAGATTTTTAAAGACACTTGCAAACATGCAACTGTAGCCATGTTTGCTATGGAGAAATCTCATACTGCTGAAAACATTTTGGATGAGTTAGACAGCAAGGTGTTTGAGTGGCTGCGACCAAGAGGGCTTATCATTGGTTTTGTTGCCACGGACAATGGCAGTAATGTAGTTAGGGCCATGAAAGATGGTGGGTATTTCAGGGTCCCGTGTTTGGCACACTGCATTAACATTGTTGTTCAAGACTTTCTGAAAAATGAAAGCAAAGTCAGCAACTTACTGACCACCTGCAGAAGAATATGCACACATTTCAACCATTCTTTTAAAGCCTGGAAGCAGCTGAGGGTCATTCAACGTGAGCATAAAATGCCAGTCAAAGCACTCATCCAGGAGGTGCCAACACGTTGGAACTCAACTTATTACATGCTTGAGCATCTGTTTGAGCAGTACATACCACTCAATGCTTATGTCATGAAAAGGTCAGGAGATCCTACTGTGAAAGGCATGACCGTTGAGATGGCCCAATGGGACCTGGTTAAATGCCTGACAGAGATGCTACTTCCTTTTGAGGTCTTCACACGTGAAGTCAGCAGGGAGGACTGTACTATGGGCCAAGCTATCCCATTGTTGTACATGCTAGAGCTGAAGGAGGTGTCATAAATGTACGCAGGTGTGGATGACAAAGTAGACGCATATTATTTGGCAGACACCTTAGCCGTTCGCTTATCTGACAATACAAGGATTCAAAATAACATTGTGTCACATCGACATTACATTACTGCCTCAATTTTGGATCCACGTTACAAATTATTGCTGAGCAGTAATGAAGTAATTCCTTTTTCAGAAGTGGATATTGCCAAGTACAAAACTTTGATAGCTGAGGAAGCCACTGACTTTGAAAACAAATGGATCTTAATTAGAGGCCCGCCACCCCAGGGCAGAAAAAGTACTACAGGGCACCCAGAGTCAAGTTCTACTTCAGAGCCCGAGAGCAGTGCATTTGCCTCCCAGCAGTCAACAACACTGCCCGCAATAACATCAACAACAGCAACAACAGGATCATCAGCCACATTTAAAAAAACGGCAGGTGATTGGTTTCTACGGAAAGGGTTTTGTACGTCCATTACTGATGCAAAGGCAAAAGAGGCCAAGCAAATCGGAGCACCCCTGAACATCATTGAGCGGATGGTTCAGGCCTATCTAGATGACACAACAGAGGTCTTCCTGGAGTAAAGCCCATTGGTGTATTGGTATGGGAAAAGAAGCCAATGGCCAGTGCTCAGCAGGCTGGCGATAAAGTATGTGGCTTGCCCCGTTGCAAGTGTCTCTTCAGAGCGTGTTTTCAGTGCTGCTGGTGCCATTGTTACTGTGAAAAGGACCAGTCTCTCTCCCAAAAGCATGGAGAGGTTAACCATGATCAAAATGAACCAGCACTTTATACCACCGGAGTACAAAATACGTGAATCACAGCAGGAAGAGGAGAGCGACTTCGATGACATAAGTAGTGGGTTATTACATGACGTACTTCTGTCCGAACCACCAGAGTTTGAGGACGAGCTCCTCTTGCCTGACAACTTGGCTGTCAAATTGTTCTTCCTTCCTTTATTTGTGTATCAGTTTTTCTGGTTCAAATCTAATCACAACAAATCCATCAACAGTCTCCTCTTTTTATTTCCCTATTGGAGTTGCACGTCTGTGCATAACTGTCCACTCCACTCCTCAGAGTCCTTCTCCATCGTCCTTACTCTCCCTAAATACATTTCAAGCAAGCCAGACATTGGATGGAGATGGAGAATAGTACAATACATGTTGCCTCTAACAGTCCCTCCATAAGAAGTGAAACGTGACTACAGCTATATTCTGTTTGGTTTCCAAGCCGAAAGAAACTCATCACTGACTGTCAGAAGGCTAGGCATCTGATCTGACAGCCAAAGAGAAGAGCAAGACAGGTAATGATTATTTTGAATCATGGCATGCATTGCATTGGATGCTTGCTGACTACGAGTGAATGTGCATGAAGTCGAACTATACCAGTTTATCTACAAAGTAAAAGTGACTCAGGTGACAGTCAATGTTTCCTTGTTGTTTAATAACCACATTGTACTCCTACCACTGCAGGTGCCGGCCAATATCCGTTGCAATTTTGTAATATGGAATATATTATAAACTTAACCAGTCACTACAGACTGAGTTGGTGTTGGAGAACACGTACCACACGGTCATGATGCCGAGCATACTATCTTTGCACAGTCAGTCAGTTGGATCGGAGATAATTGATGGAATAACTGCGTTTCATGGACTGCCTTAAAAGCTAAACAGTTTCAACAAGAACCACAGCAGACCTAGGCTACATGTCCGTGTAGGGGTGTGGACTGGAGTAGAGCATAGTAGTATGAGGGACAGTGGCGCATTGATTTAGTCACTTCATTTGGAAAATGCTAGGTTGCTGCAGTGCATATGCCTTTTGTCTGGCTCTGTCAAAATTTAAGGTAAATGGGGGTAGGGTGCCTGGCCTGTGCCGTGGTTGGCCTGTTCTATGGCTGTGCTGGCTCCTGTCCCGTTGTTGTAGCTTAATGCTGTAGAGTAGACACTATGTATCCAAGCCGCCTCAGTCTGAAAGTGTTCTCTCAAGAGTCTTGTCTTCTCTTCTTGCACTCCACTGTAATTGAGTTTATTTTTTTAAATTCAGTTATTTTTCAATACCCCTTTTGTTTTTCCATCTACACTTACAGGCCGGCCTTTAATCTGTGCTATAGTGGGAGAAACAACTCACACTTACCTTACCAATCCGCATCAGGCAGGCAGTGATACCCAAGATTGATGTGCGGAGTGTCCAGGGAAGGGAGGACCAAGAGAAATGACGAGAATGATGCAACTCCACATTTGGACCAGGATAATACAGTAACTTTAGTATCATTCGTCTTTAAATTTATTTGATTCCTTTTTTCTCTTCAATCATTACGATTGTGTGTTGTGGTTTGTTTGGTAATTGATCCCTACAACTATTTTTTAATTCCCTTTGCTAGCTTGAAAAATAAAAGTAAGCCCGGTACAGCATGTAATTTTGTTCGGCCTGATGGCAGACAGGCAAGGCAAATTTCATATTAATAATTTCTGCCCTGTACTGTCTAATTGTATAGTAGTAGTTAGTAAGTACAACTCATTATCATTAACCATCAAGTTCTCTTCATCACCATGCATGCATTTCCTTTTCCTCACTTTATAGATTTCTTTGATAATGGATCAAGGTCATCTTCCAAGATTGTGTTTTACTTTTGTTGTGTCCATGCATACTGTCGTGAATGTCAATCCACTCACCTGAAATCCAGGTAGTTGGCAGGGGTGATGTGAAGAGAGTTCCCAAATCCTTCTGGACTATTTCTCAACCCCACTGGCTAGACAATGACGTTGGCAAATACTCCAAAAGGGAAGGGGAATGGGACAACGAACAACACGCAAAGAAAAGAGACACCGCAACTCTTCTCCAGGACCAGCCGGGTTCTTACGTTAGAAGATTGCTCTTTTCTTATGGGGGCTGCAGGAAAGAACAAGGAACAACCCTAAATTAACCTTACACAGAACAGAGGTTTACCTTTAAACACCTGAAAGATACATATTCCTAAATCACCTTTTGTGTGGAAAGCATTGTTCTGCCCGTCTAAGATACATCTCTTTCTGTGCATAGATACGTGTGTTTATACATGCAGGTGCTTGTGTGGCTGTAGTAAAAAATAAAAAGGAAGAAGATTGGTCTTCGAATAAAGCTTCCTATAGTAAATAACTATTGGGCTCTAAATGCTTTCTGCTCACCTTTCATTTAGTCACCATGCACCTTTCCTTTTCTCTGCTTGGATGTGCTCCCTGTAATCCTTCCTTTTCTTAGGGAAACAGGGCTTCACCAACTCTATTTACACATGTTTACAACACTGAAAATACATATAGCGTATAGCGTTTCCTTAGTATACATATAGCTCTTCCTTAATATACATATAGCGCTTCCTTTATATACATATAGCGCTTCCTTATTGAAGATACCCCAAGTGCTTGTCTTTAGAAACAAAAAAGAATTCACAACCTAAAAACACGTAGCAAAACCAACGTCTTTTTACAATAGAACAATCAAGGGTCTGACATATGGCTTTTGATAAAATCCTCCAAGCTTTTAACAATGCCCTCTTTCAGATTTAGCAGATGGCTTTTGTCCGATTCAAAATCCGACACAAAATTCCAAAGTTAGTGATACGTTTCTTGCACTCCACTGGGCGTTCGTTGTTTACTGGACTGAAATTGTCTGCCCACAGAGATCGCGAGTACAACAAAAAGGATAAAATACCCGAAGCAACTCGGGACTTAACTGCAGATGGAACGGGGCTGAGGACGAAGCATAGAGCAGAATTCCCAGTCCAAGCGGCGCTCTCTGCTCACATGGAAACCTGGATCATCTGTTCACCGGGAATGACGAGACGAAGTCAAGCACTCGTTTCCCTGCCCCGCGGTTATTTATAGCCGCATCAGGGCGTTTCCAGAACTGCACGTGTAAACGCTCGTTCCTTAGCAACCAGCAAAAGCGTCTTTTCTCACATGGTAAATGTACGCGTGCAGAACCAAATAAAAGAATAAGGTCGTCTCCACACGTGTTTTTAGACAAAAGCGTGTGGAATCACAAACAGCCATCAAAAACAACAAACATTGCTTGACATCAACACTAAATAAGGAAATATTACTAAAAGTTTCATACAGTTTGAGTAAGACATACATGGTTGCTGTAATGCATTTTCTGGGAAGCACAAATTAAACAATTAGGAAAACCAGAAAGACCACCAGCTTGCAGTTTCCTGACACATACTGTCTGTTTTTCTTTGTCAAACCTTTCCCCAAACCCCCCTTCCCATCCATTCATCAATCCCTAACCCTCTTCCCCCGGGCTGTGTGATTTATATTGAGGTGTGATGTGACTACATTAAATGTACACCAACAATTGATCACACGCTTGCAGGGGCAGATGTGGTGAAAGCAACACTAATTGAATTTCAACTAAGGCAGGGCAAGGATCTTCTTCTGATTGCCCACCCATGCTGTACTTTAGTTTGTTCTACTACTCCTCCCACAGTCTGTCTCAGACAAGTGACTTTCTCTTTCTTTTTTCAAATGTTATTGCCAGTGTCTACTACTACCACCACAATAATGGCATCTTCTCCATTCATTTGGGAAACCAGCCATGCTGCCATCAGTGTGCCGAACATCATCATCAATCACAGGTATAATGGACTAGGAGCCGAATATCATCATCAATCACAGGTATAATGGACTAGGTGGGAGGTATAATGGACTAGGAGGAGAGACTGACAGTACTAGTATGACAATTAAAAATAACTCAGTGAGGGGTACCGCATCTATCTGTTTGTGTGTTACAAAATCGGCAGATCTTTTAAATCAAACACTGGCTGCGGGCATGCAGCAGCAAGGAAACAAAGTAACAAACCATGTGACGTAACTTGAATTCGGAAAACAGTAACCCACCACAAAACATTAACATCTTATGTTTAAGTAAATAATATAACATTTAATATACCCTAACAAACATAAACTATCACACTCTGACCTAACCCACCCCCCTCCCTAACCCCAACCAATGTCCAAAACGAAAGTCAAAGTCCAAAATGTCTAAGTGAAACCCCAATGCCCAAAACCCACCCACCAACAAAAGGAATTAAAAAAGGGGCAAATGACAAGGTCCTATAGTCGGCGGGCCTTCAGGTGTTTATCCACAAGGATTTTTACACGCTCCTCTAGGTGCTCCTCCAAGCGGGCCATCCGGCGGAGCAACTGGCGGCGAAATGCCCTGCAGTTACATCGGCGGGCGGCTGCCGGACCATGACACCGTAAAACTGGAGGCAGGGCCTGACTGGGGCCCGGGGCATTGGAGGAGGCTGCAGCTGCAGCCGCCTCCTGCTCCTCCTCCTCCGCCTGAGCCACCAGCCGGCGATATTCATCGCAAATGGCCTCCAGTTTACGGCGCCGGGCCCTGGCTGCCAACTCCTTCCTCGTTGGTTTTGGTGTGGAAGGAGTATCTATATCAAGAAAGAAATAGAACATGTTGTAACCAATACTCTTAGCAAAACAGAAACACTAAATTCATTCAACACATAGTGGCACAGTATCACTAGCAAGCACAGTACATAACATTTGTGGTTTGGTGGTAAGTATCTATACTCCTACTTCCTCGGACTCTAACATTTGTGGGAGTTTCAGACATTATACTCGTACTATGTAGTCCGGTACACACCAGTCGTGTTGTTCTTATCTCTAGTTTAGCGCAATTACATAACCTTGTTGTAGCCGGTATGCCGGCTCAGTCAGCTAAGCTTGCACCCAAGAGAAACAGATATGAGTCACATGATGCAGACTCACGTTAGTTTTATTTACTACTACTGTCTGCAGGTGGGGAAGCTCATATTTTTGTATTACGGCCGGTGGCACTGGCCATACTCTGTCTGTTACATGAGGGCAAATGATCAATTTCACTTTCACCCTGCCCTGGGTACTACAAAAAGGCTGATTAATTGCTTATATTATAGATGGTAATACGACATCAGGTCAGTAGCGGTCGGAGGTGGGAGTGCTGCCGGGCGGTGATGTGGGAAGGTGCAGGGTGGGGGTAGTAAACTATGGATTACGGACAATCACAGGTAATTAAATAATACATATAAATAAAACTAATTTCGTTGCACGCACTGCATCGGATTTGGCGTGAAAATCATTTTATTTATTTTTATGTTTACTTACCTGTATTTGGCCGTAATACATAGTTTACTTTTACTTGCCACCCACCCTGCCCCTTCCCATGTCACCGCCCGCTAGCACTCCCACCACCGACCGCTACTGCATAGGGTACTTTGCTTTCATTGATTGTGTAACCAACAGATAGGCCACCCTTTGCAGGCTGGCTGACACAATCGAAAATACATTAACATAGGTAGGGAGTGATCCTCGGAGTCGGCGGAAGGCGCTTCGGCTTGATAATATACAAGACGTGCTTGCAAACTACTGCGAGTCAACTGTATTCTGAAAATACTACTTATATTCCCCTCTGCTTTGCTACTCTGGCGCAGTTTCTTTTACATTTTCTTCAAAGTAAGACTCTCCAGTGACAGTCTCCACCTATGCTGTCTATTGATGAAAGTACATCCAGGCATACATCCATTAAAGTATACGTCTATCCTTTTTTATTTATCTCTTAACAAACCTTAGTTGGTTTCGCCAACAACCACCCTTGCATCCGCTCCTTCCTTGCTTGCCTTGGCTTTGAGTTTGAACCAAACACCGCTGATTCTTGCTATCTAGTACTATCCAACCATACTGTGTTGCCCACCCAGGCAGGCATCCTCTTTCACCTTCCACCCATCCTTCAACAACCCATGCATCTGATCTGATTATTACTATCAGCCACCTATGCATACTTCCAACATATCCTTCCCTGCCAGTCAGTCATATTATTTATCTTGCCCGTCCTTCCACCCTTCTTTCCCTCTTTGTTCAACACATCTATCAAGGTCATCTGATCTGAGTTGGTCTTCTCCATAAAACCTTCACAGCTGAGTTGGAGTCAAATAGAAGAGGCCATTGGTTACTCAACTCACGCTGCTAATGCTAAGTAAAGGGTATCTTCTTCAACCGTTGTATACTGTTCACTACAACTTAATAAGTCACACAGTACAGTGAAGTAGTGAACACACTTCCATCTAGGAGTAATGTCAAGAAGTAATGAATATAACTTACCACTGCCGGCCACTGCTGCTGGCTCCCCCCGTCGCTCCTGCAGGTGCCGCCAGTTCTCCCGCCCCCTCCGGAATGGCCGCATCGCCATCGCCGCTGGCCCCACCGGCACTGGTGGTTGGTAGTATGCCTAGAAAAAACATTACACATTTTTAGATGCCTGGAAACCTCCCCCTAGTTTATTAGTGTTCACTTGGAACATTGAAAAAAAAGTTAATACAACACACATCAGCACTAGAGTAGTACAGTCAGTAGACAGACACTAGTAGTGATATGGTTCCTAGGGTCATCTAGTCCTACTCTACTCTTTTGAAAGTTAGCCTGAGCCATGTGAAACCCTTTTAGATTCATCATGTCGACTACTACTCTTTTTGCGCATATTTAATTATACCTCGCAGCTTATTGACATGTGCAGTAGACGCCTTTGAGGCCACATGACGGTTGCTACAAGTGAAGAGGTCGAAAAACAAGGCACTTTGTTATTGAGTTTGGTTAGTCCGTATTGCTTAGCCATCACATACATTTTACACTTTTTGCCATGACTGCGAAATGCTTACATTCAGCAGTATACTATCTAACGGCTAACACGCAGCATTTTTCTCATATAATAGGCTGAAGATTCCCTTCTACAAACCAGAGATTTACAGAGCTTATGATGCATGATGTAACCAGTATTTCTACATTCTACGGTGAGGGGTCTACCACAATTCAACAGATCGTTTGTCTTGTTCGTGTTGTCCTGCACTTGTAAATGTTTACTGTTTTAATCTTATGCTTTTTGCTGGCTTATTGACGATGGCTGTAGTAAAACTTCATATAACGATGTACAGAGCTTGTTACTTGTTTCAAATAAACTTTTGAACTTACACATAGACTCTGTGGTATTTGGTGTGGTGGGGTGGACTTACACAAGTGAGTGAGCAAAATGGTGTTATGTTCTGGGTTGTCTGTCTCAGTCATCATCATTGTGTATCCTCTTCGTGGGGGGGTCGGGAGTGGGACCCTAATGTGAGACACTATAGCTAGTCGGTCAAGGGATCGTGGGTTCTTCGGACTGAGGTGTGATGAGTAAGGTCCAACCTCCCATCACCAACATCCTATTTTGTTGTGCATAGTTCTGTATGTGGCTCTGCAGAATCACTACAACAGTAGTAGTATCATGTACTATCCGATCCAAAATACTTGTCAAATATCTGGTTGGGCATTTTGTTTGTGGGAATTGTCAAAGCCTCAACATTGCGAAGACTAGAAGAGGACAACCCAAAGGACAGGACACAGTGGCTAGAGTTATTGGTCAATCTGAGTTTTATTATTCCAAAGAAAACCTTCAATAAAGAGTGGGCAACTGTGCAAGCTTCGCTACAGACAGAATAATAGTAGTAGTAGTAGTAGTAGTAGTAGTAGTAGTAGTACAGAGAGTCAACGCAGAGGCAGTTAGAAGAAACTTAGTTAGCGGCAGGGATAAACAAAATTTGGAAACAGATAGTCAAGGTCAAAGAAGCTTTTGTAAAAAATAGAATTAGAGAGTGGAACCATAATTTATAGTTCGGAAAAAAATGATGCAGTAAAAGTTAAGGAAATATAACTGTTAATATAACCACTGGAGGACTTACTGGGGCCAGCAGCAGGAGCCTCGGTAGGGGAGCGGTCTTGTGGTTGTCCCGCCGACTCGGACCCCGTCTTCTTGCCCATGGGTGGTGCTGATGATCATGTAAAATATAATAAAGAAAGAGACAAACATTAAGGAGTGCTGTGAAACAAATAAATCATTTGGAAAAATAAGTCAAAAAACATTTTAGGAAACAACAATTGCAATAAAATTGACCTATCTAATCAGATGGATCGACTACTGGGCTGCTTGCTGGATTCACGGATCGTCTACTTATTTATGAACAATCCAGTGTTCCATAATCATTCTGATTACAAATACTAACGAAGCCTAGTAAGTACCACCTGACCTACACCACCTATTCAAGACGGGCCAATTGTTCACTAAGGGGCATATGTATCAACATCTCCATTTGCGATTCTCAAATAGCGATTTTTTGAGAATTGCTATTTGAGAATTGCAAAACGGGATGCATCTAAAAATTCGCACAAATTTTGCGAATTCTTAAAATTCCTTAATTGCGATTAGCAAATTGCGAAATCGCAATTAAGGAATACCTTCACAGTCATTCCTATGGGCCAGGAGGCCCATAGCAATGAATGGGAAGTATTTTTCAATTTGCGAATCGCTATTTGCTAATCGCAAATTGAGAACATTTTCAAAGGTGCAAGGGTGTCATGATGACACCCTGATGCACCCCTGAAATCAGCATATGGCGCACATACATGCCCTAAGGGCATGTATGTGCACCACATGGCACTTTGAAAAATGCCAAAAAGTGCATTTTTCAAAGAAATCGCAAATTACCACCAACTTGAAGTTGGTGGTAATTTGCGATTTCTTAAGGAGAAATCGCACAACTTGGGTGCGTGTTACATAGCATTTAAGGAATCGCAATTTGCGATTTCTTAAATGCTTACGCAAACTTAAGAAATCGCAAAATTAGCGATTCCTTAAGAATGCGCTGCTGAAATGCCTCCTACATCTCATTTTGCGATTTTGTATTCGCAAACTCTGTTTTTTTGCGATTCGCGTTTGCGAATACAAAATCGTTTGATACATATGCCCCAGAGTCTGCATTTCCATTTTTTTAGCCATCAAATGCATAGATGAGATGGAAGACACATGCATACATTTGTGCATACATACAACAAATTGTGGGTTGGTTGCATGATTCTGATCTAGTTCTGCTACTGACTGACCATGCTAAGCCTACCACTCACTAAACAAACTACAAAAGGTTCTACGGAGGACTGGGGTAAGCAGCACTCAGTGACAGAGGAGGCGTCACGCAGACCGCGTAAAACAATTATTAACTAATACTAACTAAACCTAGTATCCAATATCCATCCACCACTATTTCACAGGAGGACAATGGAAGGACTAGAGTCTCTCTAGCAAATCGCATTACCTAACTTCAGTTCTCTAAAATAAACTCTTACATTAATCAGCACAAGCTAGCGCAAAGTTGCAAACAAGTAAGAGTAGCACCGAACACCTGGGTCCTACAATCACAGAAGATTTCGATTTTTGGAACGTAATTTACCAGCAATGCGTAGCACGCAGTAGTAATCTTGTTATTCGTCAAAAATTTAATTTATACACAATAAGTTACTCACCAAGCCCAACAACCTCGACACCTTGCAGGTCCAATAGGTCCTGCTCCCGGTCCAGGATGTCGGACCACCGGTAGGCCAGCTGATTATGGGTGCGCCGGACCCCTGAGCACCGGAACACTGCCCGGCGCACCTTTGCCCACCGACGGTGACGCTCCTGGGTAGCGTACCCAGAGCCGGGCCTGCCGCCAAGGTCAAGGGGAGGTGGCACTGAATGAAAAAACAAGGGCGGCCACCTCCGCCTCCCCAAAAAGTTGCCGGGCCTGCACCCCTGCAGGACGCATTCTGCCGCAGGCCCTTGTCCGCAGGCCCCTTGCCCTTTGCGCTAGATGATGTGCCCTTGGCCAAGGTTCTGGGGTGGGTGGGAGGCGGAAAAGAAATGTTAGAAGGATGAAAAAAAGTTAGGGGGAAGAAGTAAGAAAGAAGTAATAAAAGTAAAAAAAAAAAACAGTAAAAGTAGAAATAAAATGCAAAATATAAAACTTAGGGAAAAAGAGATAGATAACTAAAAAGAGTCTGTTTTTTTTTTTTTAAATACTAAGGATTACAAAGATTAAGGGTGGATAGAAAAGTAGGCCCAGAACCATAGCATAGAGTGAAAAACAAGATGGCCGCGCCCATTCGCGACCACGTGGGTAAGTTCGCGCGATATTTCTCGCGAACATGCAATCGTCGCGAACAAGTAAAATGCGCTCCCGAACACGACATGCGCATCGCGAACACTCTATACATGACCCGGAACAGGAAATAAGGCATCACGGGCGGGCCAATTGAAAAACAAGATGGCCGCGCCCATTGGCGACCGCATGGGTAAGATCGCGAAATATTATCCCCCGGGCATGAAAACAGCTCCCCAAACACGCTCACCGCAAACAGCTCCCCAAACACGCTCACCGCGCTCCCGCACGAGAAAAAGGCATCGTGAACAGGCGCCCCAAGCAACTACGCACGCTCGCGAAGCTACGCGTAGCTCGCGTAGTGCAAGACCATCTTCGCGTAGCGTGACTGCGCAAACTACTCCCAGGCTTACCAGATACCTTCGATCTCCACCTCTACCAGATTGCGGCCGCATCCCAGAAGTGGTGCATCGGTCCCCACTGTCGGCTCTGGAAGTGAGAGGGGTCTGCTGTTGACCCAATCACGAATCAGCAACCATTACTGCATAACTTTTGCAGTCTCCTTCGAAATCTGAAATTGGTTGGAGAGGTCCCCTTGCTGTTGGCCCCTCTGGGACTTCAGATCCGACTGCAGAGCCCGCATATGCTACCTGGCATGCTTGACCGGAGGATGCAGGAGGCCATCAGTCTCAGCAGCCTCAGAGTCGACCTCACTAAAATCCAGGACCGAGGCAGAGAGATCTGGTTCATAGCCTGAATATCTTGGACTATCTTTCCTGGAGGAAAGGCAAGAACCTGAACTATGCTCAGAACGGCTTCAATGAAGGGGAGCATCAGAGTCAGATGTGACTTTGGCACATTGATAGTGAACCCCCAAAGATAACAGGTTTATTGTAGTCTGGATTTGGTTGACGTCTGCTTGTGTCGTATGGTTTCCACTTTCTCAGTAGGAACGTTTTTTTTTTTGGACAACCTAAACATCGGGATGGTGCCAGACTGATTCTGTGCACCCCCTCAGGATATGTTGGCCTACGGACCAGCTAGCTCACAGTGCCACCCTAAGCACCCCTAAACCCAGTAAGGTGACAACCCTGACTCTCTAAGGAATTGTGGTAACAGATCTAGCATATTTTCCCTCAGTCACTCGTGCATACTCAGGAAGGTCCAAAAGAAATGCACAAAGAGGTGTTTCAATGTTTATTGAACCATTGTGATTCTTGTATAAAATATATGCTCTGTAATGGTTAATAGACAAAAGTAGAAACAAGTGATTAGCAATATAAAAACAGTGAAAAGGATCGACAATTCCACCATGGTGCTAAAACAGTGTATATATGCTGACATACAAGTACTATGCATAGTGTACTCCTACTAGGAGTTCCCTAACCTAGGCGGCTAGGACGCGTGTTCTGTCAAAAATCTCCTACTGGATGATCTTACTCCCCCTTACCTGAAGGTAAGTGGATGCAGGTCCCCGTCTTGGTCATAAGTTTGACATCCCTCCTCGCAGAGGGTAAACTGGAATCAGCTGGGCTGAGACTCCAACACAGTGACAATCTTGCAATGACAGAGTGCTCCTCTGATTTGAACATGGGAATGCGTGTGTATTTATAATAACAGTAACCATGCTTCCTTGTCGAGGCTTCAGCCAGGCTGACATGGTTTATTCTCTTGTGATAGCCATGTTGCTTCATGGATGAATAACAAACAACATTTGCTCAATATTCTGGCCTTGTACTAAATGTTCAAGGTGTCAGGATAGTGTACTTACGAAGTAGAATTGTAAGCAATGTGGTTTCAAAGAAACTAACCCTGCACTGTCAAGCAAGAAAATGAGTCTCAAAAGTCATTGTGTGGAAAAGAAGGCAACTTAAGAAACGTATGTAAAATGGTAGTGTTTCTTCCCGGGTCTAACCAAGCCACGTGACACCTACTCCTCGGACCAGAGTTGACTAAAGCTATCCAGTATGAGCAAAGCAATGCTACGGAATATGCATATATAACAAAATAGCTAAAATTATTAAATAGGAATCACACAGTTTAAAACCAAAACATACAGAAAGCCAGCATTAAAAATATAAAAGGGAATAAAAACCAAATTTAAAAGGAATTTAGGATGTTAAAAACAGGCCGAATTAAAAGGGTCCCACCAAACGGAATAGCCAATTGTTTGTGTTCAGAGAGGTAGACAAAACATTTCTGTTCTCAGCAACCACAGACGATAATTCTAGACACACACCTCGGAACAGGTCCCATCCTACCCCCACAGCAGCTGCTGAAGGAGTGACCACAGCCAGTGGGAAATCTGCAGAACTAGAGCCAAGATCCAACTCACTGGGAGCAGAAGCATCCCAGGAAGGCTCGTAGAATGAGTTCAGAAGCATCTGCAAACACAAAAGACACCGATACAAATGGTACTTTAAGGGGTCCACCTGTACTTTCATGTCCAGAGGCTGAACCGACTGCATTCCAAGGCACAAGTCTAAGACACACTACAAAGTGCAGGGCAGACAGTGGAAGACAGGCTTCACACAGTGAAGCCACACAGGTCTAAAGGATAAGAAACAATGTAAATTTAGTTCCTGAAGGAAGGGTGCACCAAAATATTGTACCATGCGTTCATGGTACAGGAGCATGTATGGCAGTGCCAGTTCCCTTCAATCTCGAAATGGGACATCCATTGTAGAGCAGAAAAAATAAACACAGTCCCAGCAATCAAGAACAGGACCAGAGGAAGATCTCCAAAGAAGCTTCCGAGCACGGAGTGAATGAACAATGCAATGACTCTGAAGACTGTCTGGAAAGTGCTAACCGGAGGCTAATCTTTAAAATAAAAAAAAAGTGCTCTACCCCCGCAATATGAGATGTTAAAAATGTGGTCCACCAATTTTCTACAATGTTGTAGGAAATAAGTGCAGAGTAGCGACTGTTTCTCTGAATAGGACCTTGCCACTTCAAGATCAAACATCTTAGCGGATGTTAAGGCCACATCTATCTGAAACAGTCTGCTCAGGGTATCAAAGTGCACGCTCTAAAGTTTTAAGAAGGCCAAAGAGTAGCCTCCCTAAATGCACGGGCATGTGGAAAGAGTGCTTGTGTACAACAAGCAACAACGGTAGAAGCCATGAAAGATCGGCTATGCCCGGTCTCATGCCACAGCAACTTGATTGAACATCAAATAACTCCCATTACAGAGTAATCTGAAAGCCGTATGAATCATGGCCATTGGGGAACCTTTCAAGTAGCAAGATAAGTTTGCCACTGACGTGTTACAAGCCCTGTGGAGCAAACCTTTCTAACACACTAAGTAACCACAGTATTATCACAGCCAGAACCACTGAGAAAAAACGTAGTATCCTTATTCTGACACCAGCATTTTAAAGATAATTCTCAATACTCATGTACATACTCTTGCTCTAATGCTTGATATCTGTCAACTTGATGGTGATGTAGACCGTACTGGAAATGGAATGTCGAAATTGGCAAAGTAATGATCCCATGGATTATCCAATCCATAGTAGACGTTTCAGCAACAATGAAAGGTAGCTTCTCTATGTGTAACATAATGTATACCACATCTTTGCGTGCCATGAGTATTTGCTTTTCTGTAAGGTGGTATGGAAAAAACAGGCTTGTGACATCAATATATCGCCACAGTAGGTGACCAGAAAAAAGTGTCGGAAGGGTCTAACTCAATAGCATGATAGATCTAAGTTGCAACTGTCCATGTTGTATGATGTCTATTGCTGAGAACACTATGCTACCCAGGGAGCACATTCTAGAGGACAAGGTGCCACACCATTGTCAACTACTGCTATAGCTTTTTTCAAATTAGCACTGTCAATCTTGCGCAGTCTTTCAGCAACTTCCTGCTGAGAAGCTTTCCATATTTCGTACAAGAAGCGTTTTTGGCATGGTTTTTGGGGGACCCAACAAGAAATCTCGTAGTTCTAGGTCATCAAAGAAAGGACAAATGTTATTTCACCTGGGACAATGTTGAGGTTTGTAGCCCATCAAGGCACAACTTCCCAGCACTCTAAGGTATCACCACCCTGAGCGTTTTGTCTGCACATAACGCAGGTCAGGCCTGGTGATCTTTAAACCCTCTGTGTTACCCAGGAACCATGCTTGCCATCCATTAGTATCTAACAGCCAAACTAACCATCCTCTCCAATTGGTGTCAGATGAATTGCACGTGCCACTGCATAGCATGGTGTCCAGTGTTTCCTCCTTGTATTTTGTAAACTGCTTCCAGTTTTCAAAATGTGGGAATGTGTGGTGTGTTCAAATCCTTGACCTTAGCTAAACCAAAACATGTTTGTTGCACAGTTTTGTTCAGGAAAATCATGTGTTGTGGTATAAGGCATGATCTAAACAAAGCCTCCATTTCCTAAAATTGCCAATCTTTTGTTCCTTAAATTGATTTTACATCAATAGTGTCCCTCCAAAAGTCAAACCCTTATGTGGACAGCTGGGAAAGAAAAGAAGCTAAATAAATCATCTTGGTGTTTCTTAGCATATTTTTCTTTGCAGGTGATGGTGCAAAGGTATAATAAGATACTGGGCTTAATGCATCATAACCAGAAAAATAAGCAAATGTCCGTGCAAATGGGTTTTGAACTACCTTGTGGTGGTGTAGGACAATGTTCCCATTGGGTGCAATTAAAAACAGCATGTGTTGTACTTGCTTTATGCCAAAAATGATGACCATAACGTTGGAAACAAAACATATAATTAGATGCGTCTTTGCACAGTTCATCAGACGAAAAAAACAGAATGCCTTAGATCTAGCATTTCCTGCACTGAATCAATCTCTCAATCATCAGAGATCGTACTAGGGGCGATGATGTAATTCAATGATAATTTAAACAAATATGGAATTTGTAAAAGTTCTGTAGGACCCTACACCTCATGCAATACCTTCTCCCAAACAATCCCATCAGGAACTGCAATTGCTGAAATGCTCAACAGGGAAAGGTTTCTTCGTGCGAGGAGGAATGTGGTTTTAGAACCAAGTTCAATTGTAATCCAAAGGTGTAGCCATGGAGGAACAAAGTATGCCTTTTTCAGCCAAAGAGCGAAAACACAGTCTCATCCAAAGCAGTAGAGGTGGTGGTGCTGGTGGATCAGATGAATCAGAGGAAAAGTCATCAAAGTGAATTAAATAGTCATAGGCAGTCTGGCCTATTTTTCACAGCTCTGCAGGTTTTGTAGAACTGGGAGAGGACTCTGTCTGTAGTACATTTATGTAAACCGCATTTGTGTCTGGATTCTGAAATGAAATCTGTTTTTCTGTACAAGTTGGTCGTATACTAGTTGTTGCAATAATAGATACAAGAGATACTTAAATGTCGGTAACTGTTTCCTCTCATTGAGGAGAAGATGCTTCATCAGTAATTAAGTGATACCAAAGGGGAAGATGGACGGAGCGTTTGAGCAAACCAAACACTCACCCCCCAGTATCTCTTTGTTCGCCCTAAGTTGGCAGGGTATGCCCAGACGTGGGTCCCTTGCTCACTTTGCCACTGGATTCAAGATAGCCTGGCTGATGAGGGTTATGAACCCGAAACCGGTCCCAGGATGCTTGTTTCCGGTCCAGGGAAGACATGGCTTGGCAGTTCAGGCTGGACTGTTCCCATGAGGCACAGGGTCAGACTGATTTGCATATGGCCATGTCTGAACTGGGGTTGTGGAGTGAGCTAAAGAATGATGATGGATTAAACCCAGATCAGTTGACTGGGGGTGAGTGTTTGATTTGCTCAAACGCTCCGTCCATCATCCCCTTTTGTATCGCTTCATCAGTAATTAAAGCTTCCATTGGAACTTCCTGTATGGTAGTGAGAGGAAGCAGTTACCCAGTAGACCATGCAGTCCACTGTTGTGAATTGGCCACATGGTGTGGTTTGATCAGATCAATAGAGACACATCTCTTGTTGTTTTGTGCAGCCGGCAAGAGGTGTAATAAGTACAGTTCTGGTACCTCAATGGCCAGGATAGGTAGGATGGCCCGAATTCTTTCTTCTCCACAATTGTCTCCCTGACCAGATCCCCAATCTTTGAGATCAAACCAGGAGCTGCCGAACTTCCTTCACTTCCCTATTTACAGTGTGTTTTACTTGGATGTTGCTTTGTTTATTCAGGTAACAGTTCAGTTCCTGTGAAAACAGCCAGACATTCATGTATGTCAATTGGCGTTTCAGCCGCCACTGTGCAGCGACTGTAGAAGTCTGGGACACACATTTTCACCCCAAACAGAATCTCCAAGGGAGTTCGACCACCCAGGAATTTCCTAGGCAGATTGTTCAGTGCCCTCCGGACCTCATATAGATGATGGACCCAACTGCAACCTGAGCCGAATAACTAGCTCTTAAAGACTGCTTTAAGTCCTGATTTTTTCTATCCACGACCGAACTTCCCACGGAATGCTATGAGGAGGAATAGCACAGGGTCACACCCAAACTTCCCATGGCTACTTTGTAAGCTCTGGAGGCTAATACTGCACCTTGGTTGGAATATAGTGTGCCTACTGTGTATGTCCCAATAAAGATTCGCAGATCCTTTATAACAGTTTGGTCTTCAAACGGCCGCTGTGGCTATATCCATAGGAATCAAGAAAAGGAATCCACTGCAACCGAGATATACTTGTAAACCCTATCTGATAACAAAGGGCTGCAATGGTCCTGATAGACACAAACCACAGGCCTGTTTGAAATCAGTAGAGGTGCCTGTGGGGGACGTGCCACAGTTGAACCCTTTATCTGCTGGTGGATGTGGCATTTTATCTGTTGCTCCTTGGTCTGTTTATAGAGACCTGGCCACCAATAGCGTTGCTGCAATAATGAAATTGTAGCAGCCACCCCAGCGTGTGATGATCGAAGACTGCTGGAATTAAACCTAACCTGCAGTCTGAATTTGGTATTATTCTATCCCCCCTCTCTAGGAATGTGAGAAATTGGTACATTTTGCTCATCTAATTTGTTGGACTACCTGAATGGAAAGCAGTTTGGCATGTGGGTATCACTGCGCGCAGCGTTGACAGCCATCAAAATGTCTGCATGTATTCTCGCACTTGAGCAAGTTATTGCAGTGACCCCAGGAATTTGCACATTTGCTTTTGCAGCTTTGTCAGCCATAGAATTCCCTGCAACGTGAACAGCAACACACTGGTGACTCAAGGTATGTACTACATGAGTTTGTGGCAAGCACTTTTTCAGCTTAGCTACTTGTTCCCACAGCATCTAGTGCTGTGCACTCTTTCTAATCTCTGAATCCATTCTGGATCCAGTAGTGCAGATACTTACGCACTATAAGACTGGACACAATAATAGACATCACACATTATCATTGTGGGGAATCTGGAATCCATATTCCTGTGTCTGTATTAGAGCCTTCAGTTCAGCCAGCTGTGCAGTGCAGTCACCAAGTGACTGTGAGTAGGTTCTCAGAATGGAATTCTCCATCCTGCATGCCGCCCTTTACAGCAGTGCATGCTGCTGAATATTGGTGCATTGACCCCATGGCAGGCTGGTCAGAACCATTAGTATATATGATGTAATCGTACTAATCTAGAGGCATTATTTCACTAGTGTTAGAAATGGAGTCTATAGTTGGCAACGGTTTGAACCCTGACCTAGTAGGGACCCTCACTCTAGTCAGGGTAAGGGAGTCCCACAGCAAAGATAACCCAGCTCACCCCTTTAGTAGCTTGGAACGAGCAGTCAGGCTTATCTCAGAGGCAATGTGTAAAGCATGTGTACATACACAATCAGTAACACAGTGAAAAAACTACAAAATGAGTCCACACCAGTTTAGAAAAATAGCCAATATTTATCAGAATAAAACAAGACCATAACGTCAATAATCCAACATACACAAGAAAAGATATCACTTTTCAAGCAGAGTCCAGAGTAATCTATGGATGTGTTTGTTTTAGCACAAAATACCTTGGATTTGTCAAAATTCAAAGACAAAACAGGCGCTGGGGAGTTGAGGCACCAGAAAAGCAAAGCGATGCGTCGGTTCCCTAATCCCAGGGGAGGTAACGCGTCAGTTCCTTACTGGAAGGGGAGGTGATGTGTCAATCTCCAGACACACAGCCTTGGTTCCTTACTGCTGGGCAACATCAATGGAGACGGCATTGTGGGATGAGGAGTCAAAAATACAGATGCGCTGCGTCAATGGCGAAGCAGGCGCTGTGTCGATTTCACAGCCACAAGGAGGTGATGTGCTAATTCTTCAGTGGGGAAGCAGTGGTTGCATCTGAGTTCGAGCAGGTGCCATGGACGTCAGCGACACAGTGCTCAGGCTGCGGTGATTTTTCATCCACAAAGCAGGCACGGCGTAGTCTTCAGCCGCAAGGTGGTGCTGTATTGAGAAAACAGGTGCCGAGAGTCGATGACTGGATTTTCTCACCAGGTTACACTTCAAAGGGTCCAGGAACTGGATTTGGCACCACTCAGCAAGTCAGGGCTTTCAGCAGAAGAGTTCAGGCACTGGTATGTGAAGTCTTTGATGGTCCTGAGACTTCTAAACAGGAGGTAAGCATGCACAAGCCTTTGGAGAACCTTGGAAGCAGGATACAGAAAGCAAAATCCACTTCCTTCACTCCCAGGACTGGAGCAGCAGGGCCATCACAACAAAGCAACAGGCAAAGTGTCAGTCCCTCCAACAACATCCAGCTCTTCTTCCTGACAGAATGTCCTTAGTCCAGAAGTGTTCTGATTTTGGGGTGTTAGCGGTCCAATACTTATACACCTTTCTGTCTTTGAAGTAGGTTAACTTCAAATGAAAATCTTTGTAGTGCACAATACCCTGACCTGGTTCCAGAGACATTACAGGGGGGTGGAGACAGCTTTGTGTGAGGACAGGCACAGCCCTATTCAGGTGTCAGAGACATCTCCTCCCACCATTCTAGCTAACGAAAGCCCATCAGCCTAGTAATGACCCATCAGGATATGCAAGGCACACCTCAGCTCCCTTTGTAAGACTGTCTATAGTGAAGGCACACGAGCCCAAATGGCAGGCAATCCAGTTGTGGATTCTACAGATTGGCACAGAATAGTTAAGCAACAAAATGTCTGCTTTCTAAAAGTGCCATTTTCAAACAAGCAATTTAAAAACCAACTTCACCAAAAGATGTACTTTTAAATTGTGAGTTCAGAGAACCCAAACTCCAAATCTCGATCTGTTCCCAATGGGAAATTACACTAAAAGATTTTTCTAGGCGATCTCCATGTTACCCTATGGGACATATAGTCCTTGCAATAGTGAAAAACGAAATTAGCAGTATTTCACAATTCGGACATGTAAAATACACCAGTACATTTTTAACCTTTTGACTACATAGCCATACCTTGCCCATGGGGCTGCCTTGGGCCTACATGAAGAGTAGCTTATATGTAGTAAAAGGGAAGGACTGGGCCTGGCAAGTGAGTACAATTGCTAGGCCGAAATGGCAGTTTAAAAAGTGCACACACAGACACTGCAGTATCAGGTCTGAAACATGTTTTCAGGGCTACTCATGTGGGTGCCACAATCCGTGCTTATGGCCAACTAGTAGCATTGATTTACAGGCCCTGAGAACACCTGGTGCACTTTACGAGGGACTTTACTAGTAAATCAATTATGGCAATCATGGATAAACCAATTACCAATACAATGTACACAGGGAGCACTTGCACTTTAGCACTGGCCAGCAGTGGTAAAGTGCCCAGAGTCCTAAAAACAGCAAAAAACAAATGCAGCACACAGTCAAAAGAAGAGGAGGTCAGAAGCAAAAAGAAGGAGGAAATCACGCCAAAGATGCCAGGTCTAACAACTAGGCAGAGGATATTAGTGTTCATATTGCGAAAGGCTTGTGTTAGTAGTGTAGAGTAAAATCTGTAGTCTACATCTGTTGCGGTGAGTGAGTTAGCCCATTTGGAATGCTTGCTCATGTGAATGCCTCCAAGGTCGGCACCTGGGTCACAACAATAATTTGTTTTCCATGAGCCAGTGCTGGCGCAAAAAACATTTAGGCATTGGTGTATAAATGCATTTATATGCAATTGGTTCAGTTTCACCTTCATTGAATGTAACATAGGCATTCCCTGATGCCCCTGCAATTAAGCGGATCACCTGGTTAGTTGGTTTTATACATGTGTGTAAGTGTTTTGAAGCTAGATGGTCAGCTGGTACTGAATGTAGTATGTTTGTATGTTCAGTGGTCTAGTGTGTGCTTGAGGAATCTGGACGAATCGGGCTATAGAATGGTTTAACCCATTCTGCATAATCTGGAATGTATGTTTTGCCAAAATTTAGGAATCCCAGTATGGATTGTAACCTGTTCAACATAGTCAGAGGTTGTAATAGCGCACACTTCTCTAAGAAATTAGTTGCAATGCTTTTGCCTTCACTTGACAGCTTGTATCCCAGAAACAGGACATTGAGGTTGGCAGTCTGAGTTTTTTTAAAGTTACATTTGTAGCCAATGTGAGCAAATCCCAGAACGATGCGATCTACTCTTGTCAAGTATACAGTAAGGTTATCATTCGTCAAATATCGACATAGAACACTTGGTCATCAAATTGTTGTAAAAGTTTGGTTACTCGAGCTGAAAACAGCCCGGGACTATTCTTATACCCCTGAGGCAATCAACAGAATTGCCTCTGAGAACTCAGCATGCTGAATGCGGTCAAATACTTGCTTTCTGGCGCTTATATTTTGGCGCAGAAATCCATTCGAGATATCTAGTGTGGTTTTGTATTTTTTCCTCTTTATGGTGTTCATTAGTGCCGCGCTGTGTGCATTCTGTACTGCAAATGTGCGTGTAGCTGTGTTTAAATGTCTAATCTAATACTAGACTATATGAATGGTCTAGTTTCATCACTGGAAACAAGGAGGTGCACCTTTCTATTACACTGTGGTATTAGAGTCATTAGAAGATTTCCCCAACTTGTTTTTTAGCCTGATTTTTAATGGTCAAACTCAGTGGTATTTCATAAGGGGAACCGTCAGCCCACCCCACATGGTTGTGGTATAATGCCATAGCTTGAGCTGACGCCCATTTCTTGGCATATGAATGTTTCACTCGTTCTTGACTAGATTGGAGAAGGCATGGTGAATTACTGTTTCTTCATTTGGGCAGTCCATGACCAATTTTGGTGGCCAATCTTTTTCGGCCAAGCAGATTGTCATAGCCAAATGACAGGTTCTCAAAAAATAGAACTATAATACGGTCTTTGTATGTACCCTCCATCTGGAGTTGCATCTCACATAGGCGATGTGGAACACTTACCCTCATATCCAGTGTTTCTATCTGGATATAGTCACTCAGCGCTACTGCCACAAGACTATCCATCAGGTTACAGCGAACTATCGTGACCTCTGCCATGCTGTCTAGCATGGTCAGACCCACTCCCTGCTCAGAAGCAGTGTCCTCAATATACACGGCATGCTTGACCTTAAGTCCAGCTACCTTCTTTTTGAATTGAGATTTGGATGTTTTAGATTTGTTATCCTGTTTAATTATATAGTCAGAGGAATGTTGCCAGTCCGTCTTCGGTTTCACATACTTTTCCGAACTGCCATCTGACCGTCTACCTCTGTCCAAATGTTTTTTGGATGACTCCTGGAAGGAACAAGATGAACGTGTATCAGTATCCTGATACCTGTCAGGCAGTCTAATATTATCAGAGTTACGCAGGTTACAGCGTTTTTCAGTGGCTTCCTATTGAGGAGACCCTACCCACGATTTAGTTTTGTCTTTGTTTTTCTTATTAGCCCACTTCCTCTTTGTAGAAGACTTGGGTGCTTACTTGGAGTAATCCTTTACAGAATTACTCTTTAGTAGTGGTTTATCAGGTTTGCTCCCACATTATCTCTATTGCATAGGTCTTCTCCATAATGTTAGGTAATTCGCGCTCCTGTTCTCCCTGTGCTAGCTCATTAAAATGCTAGTGTATAGCCAATGCTGTTGCTTCTTCTCTTTTTTACTTAACATAATGGTGGATATTGTGGCAAAATTGCCCATCAGTTTCATCCCCAAATCCAGGGTAGGGGCTGCCCCATACTCATTATGGACCAGTTTAAGTACTTCTGGCAAAACAGCTAATTAAGGGGTACTATGTGTTCTGGTACACACTGCAACAAAAACTGTACCCCAAATGGTGCAGCTTCCACAGGGGGAGACATCCCCATAGGCAAGCAAATTGTTAAAATCCTGTTTTTCCCCTGGGGTCCCGTATGGGGAAACACTGCTTCAAGCTGACTTGTTTCTTGTACAATCCAGAACTGAATCTCCTCCTGTCTGATGGGAACCTTACCCATGACTGCATTTAGTGTTTGTGGGCTGATGTGCAGTGTAGCCAACTGCAGATGTGCAGCTGATCAATCCACACAGAGTTTAATGTCAATGTTCGCATAACAAGCTGTGTCAAACATCTGTAAATTGCTGTTGTCAAATTATCGACATCAGAATACGGTGTGTATCCAGCTAAGACTGGCCCTGTTGCTCCCTCATTGCAAAGGGGACCTAGTCTAACGTAATCTATTGTGTGTGGTAGGGCACCATCAAACCAATTTCTGTGCTCTTGGTATTTTAAAGGTATTTCTATGATGTGTAGTTATTTGGAACTTCATCTTGTGTGCAGTTGTGCAATATCCTTGTTGTATCATCTGCTGCTGGGAACGTTATCCATGAATAGAATTCCTCTGACCTATATGCTTTGTGAGCCTCACCCAGAATACCACATCTCCACCCGTAAGTGCAAGACCATGTTGTAGCAGTTTCGGAGTAACCGCATGTCAGCAGCTCCCCAGCAATGTTAAGCTCCTCTGTTTCTGACATTGTAATTAATGAAATTCAGAGAGGGTAACGCAATGGGAATAATGCTTTGAAAAGTTCAAGCTTTAACAACCTACAGCCAATACATAGGGTTACCTACTTAGCTGAGAAGGATTGTCCCCAACACCACAGGCATCTCCGGTTAGGTGTGTACGGATCTCTGGGTATGCAAAAAAGAACTACTCGGGCAGTAAATTGAATAAGAACCCAATCTACCAACACTGCGGCACCATGTCATATGGTTTCCACTTTCTCAGTAAGAGGGGTTGGAAAACAAATGTCTGGATAGTGCAAAACTGATTCAATGCACCGCCCCTCCCAGGATATGTTGGCCTATGGGCCAGCTAGCTCACAGTGCAACCCCAGAACAGGACAACCCTGACTCCCCAAGGAATTTTAGTAAAAGATCTAAAGCCATTTGGCTCAGTCACTTGTGCATGCTCAGGAAGGTACAAAAGAAATACACTAAGAGGCGTTTTCATATTTATTGGACCATTGTGATTCTTGTATAAAATATATGCGCTGCAATGGTTAATAGACAGAAGCAGATAAAAGTGATTAGCAGTATAAGAACAGTGAAAAGGATAAACGATTCCACTATGGTACTATGCTTTCCCTAACCTAGGTGTCTAAGGCGGGTGTTCTGCTTAGAATCCCCTACTGGATGATCTAACTTCCCATTACCTGAAGGTAAGTTGATGCAGGTCCCCGTCTTGGTCACAAGTTGGATATCCCTTCTCGCAGAGGGTAAAAAGGAATCAACTGGGCTGAGACTTCAACACAGCAACAACCTCAAATTGACAGCAGAGTGCTCCTCTGCTGTGAACATGGAAATGCGTGTGTATTTATAATAACAGTATTCATGCTTCCGTGTTGAGGCTTTAGCCAGGCTGACATTGCTTATTCTCTTGTGCTAGCCATGTCGCCTCATGGACGAATAACAAACAACAACAGTTGCACTAGTAAATGCTCATGGTGTCATGATAGTGTCTTTACGTAGTGGAATTGTAAGCAATGTGGTTTAAGAGAAACTAATCCTGCACTGTCGCACATGCAAATGTGTGTCAAAAAAGTCATCTTGTAGACAAGGCAATTTAAGAAACGTGTTCATGTAAAATGGCAGTGCTTCTTCTAGGGCCTAACCTAGCTACATGACACTTGTGGCAAGTCCACCTTTAACAGTCAGTTGTCGAGGTAATAGAAGACAGGCACCCATGGCCTCAAAAAATGTGCTTCCACTACTGCCATCACTTTTGTGATCACTGAGTGGCACTGGTGAGACCAAAGGGGAGCACAGCGAACTGTAAATGTTCCTCCCCCACTACGAACCACAGGTCCAACGTCGACATCTAATCTCCCGGGTCGAGAGTAGACAAGAACTGGGCCAGGGTGAGCATTCTGAACTTCATACGGAGAAAAGCATTAAAAGGGCGCTGGTCTAGAATAGGCCAAAGACGTCTGTCCTTCTTGAGCACCCGAAAGGAGCAGGAATAATAACCACGCCCAGACTTCTGGCACGGACACCTTCTCAACAGCCACTCTGGCCAAAAGGGCCTTCATAACTTGCCACAAAATGGAGAGATGGTCCTCTGTCAGTCACTGGGGCAACAGTGGGAGTTTTGGCAGGAAAGAAAGGAAGGGTGTGGCATAACCTTTTCAGACAATTTTTAGTATACGCCTGTCCAATTTGATCGCCTGCCAACCCAGGTAGAATTGCTGTATCCTGCCTCCCACAGGGTGGCTGTGACTCTGCAAGGGTACACTAAAGAAGCTTTTTTGAGTCGGGATGCGGGTGTGGGGGAGGGGGGGGGGTGAGAGACTGTGCAACACTGATCTTTACCGTGGGCACCAAAGCCTTTCCTGTGAAACTACTGGATTCCCTGCTGGCGAGGGACAGGCTGGTGGTAAGGAACACCTCATCTGAAGCCACGAAGAGAAAGCTGTTGGCGTGGTTGGGTAGAAAGGTCAGGAAGAGAGCAGAAGCCCTACTCTCCTGGAAGCATACAAGGGAAGACCCAGCCTTGTCCTCGAACAGGCAAGTCCCATCAAACGGCATGTCCATCAGGCAGGACTGGACATTGTTGGAAAGCCCATTTAAACATAGCCACAAATGGCAGCACTGGTGCCTATAGCATGTTCAACTGAGTCAATGGTGCCCAAGCCATAATGAACTGTGAATTTGGCCAAATCATGACCAACCTGACTGGCCTGTGCCAGAACAAGACGAAAGTCTTCAGGAACATCTGGGAAGGCTTGCGCCACCGAGTCACAGAGGGCAAGTGTGTAGCAGCCTACCAGCAGAAAGCATTAATGGACTACAGGGCCAAGCTGGCAGATGAGAAGAGGCATTTACTAAATGTCTCCACTCGCTTTGATTCCCTATCAGGGGGAGTAGTAGGAAAATTGTTGGGGGTTTATCTTCACCATGAGGCTCTCTGGAGAAGGGAGCTGCAACAAAAAGGCAGAGTCGCCTTGAGAAGGGTGATGGCGTCTGGCAATTTGCCGGTTAACTGGAGAGTCGGGACAAGGTTTAGCCTAAGCCCCTAGCAGAGTACCGGTCAATGCCTCATTAAAAGGTAGGAGAGGCTCAAAAGCAGTCTGGCCAGGCTGCAGGGCTTCAGTCAGAACAATGGTTTTCACCTTCATAGTGGGGAGCTGGAGGTCAAGGATTTAAGCCGCCCTACGCAGAACCATTTCATAGTATGCAGATTCATCAGTGGCCAGGACAGGAGGGGAGAAAAAGGCAGACTCTAGGTAAGTGTCCAGCCCAGTAGTATCCTGCATGGGGCATATCAAACTCATCACCATGGTCAGGATTGTTGTCAGTCTGTTAAAAAAAAAAAAAAGAAAAAAAAAAAAAAAAGAATATAAAGAGTGTTACCTGCCTCTTGGTATGGCGAGTGCAGAAACTATGGTCCGATTGGGTTTGGGCGTTGATAAAATTCACACCAGCATCAAGAAGGATAAATCAAGGCCTCCTCTTTAGGCGGCTTAGTTGGTGTCGATTTACCCTGGCCTATATTGGGTATGAGCGCCGGGGGTGGCTCAGAGGATTCCGCTAGCACAAAGGGCGAACCAGTCAGCAGTAATCCAGGTGGTAGGCTTCTTGGCTCTGTGGGGCCCAAATGCACACCAAAGGTAGTCGGTAGAGCTCCAAAGAGCCAGAGCTTAGCTTTGTGAAACTTTTCAATCTGTCTTGGAAACTCTGGTTTGAGTGTGACCAGCTGCGATATCAGCTCCAAAGTCGGCCAACTTAGAGAACGGGACCGTTGGCGCCGTCCACACGCTTCATCAGGGGAGTGGGAATGGCATGAAGAAGCGGAACTCTGCTTCGACTTCGTATTCTTCTTGTGCTTACCTGAGGATTTAGAGCATAGCAGAGACAGGTCTCAAGAATGGTTTTGTCGACTCTGGAAATGAAAGAAGGACCAGGAATGAGCTTTAGATTTGGAGTGGGAATTGGAGCAGTTCTGATGTCAAGTCTTGTGCATGGCTACAAATGTTGTCTTACATTCCCTGATCGCCTTCGGGTTCAACAACACGCAACTTTTGCAGGTCTCGGAGTTGTGGCTCGACCATAGACACCACAGGTGAACCTGGTAGGGATATGTCATAGACATCTGCAATCGTCTTACGAGGAGACATCCCTTGCACACTGTTGAAAAATTGAGAGAAAATACTGACAAAAGGCAGCCTCTGAGAGACAAGAGAAGCTTAGGATAGGTATCTAAAGGTATGGAAATTCCCAGCGTGTTTCCATAAGACTTTCTGCGCTGAACTATCCCCCATCACGGGCCCAGCCTCAGTCTCGCCCTCGATGCTAGAGGCTACAGTTGTTGTCATCCCCAAACCTGGTAGGGACAGTCAGTGGTGAGCGAATTGCAGACCCATTTCCCTGCTAAATGTGGATGCTAAACTATTCACTAGCATCCTGGCGGCCGGATTCAACCCCCTTTATGTAGAGGCTCCGGATTAGACAGGTTATGTTCCCCAGAGACAATGCGCTGACAATATGAAACTATTCATACACATTATCGACAAGGCCAATCGAATGAAACGTGATACAATGCTACTCTCTGTGGACACCGAGGAGGCATTCAATCACGTGCATTGGCCTTATTTCGAGGAGACACTGATCGGTTTTGGATTTGGGGAATGTTTTTGATCCGGAGTAACTATGGGACACCAAAAGCCACATTGAGGGTGAACAGACAAACTTCTCTGTCCTTCCCAATAAGAAGAGGCACCCGACAAGGATGCCCCGTCACCCCTCTGATTTGCGCTCTACATGGAGCCATTTGCACGGAGAGTGAGGGACCACTCCCAAAGGGGAGAGCATCTTATAAGCCTGTATGCTGATGATGTTCTGGTCACTTTAGATGACCCTTGGGCCCCTTTACTGTATTTTCTGGGTGAGATGGAGGAAATCGGAGCAGCGTCTGACTTCAGCAGGTCTCAGGCCCTCAACGTATCTGTTTCGTTAGACACAAAGGCCTATTTAACACAGAAGTACCCACTTCAGTGGGCGACTGACTCCATCCCTTACCAAGGGGTACAATTGACTTTGACTCCAGAGAAAATAAGAACTCTTAACTATCAAGACCTATTGAAGAGAGTGCGGGCTGATAAGGCTTGTTGGTGACAGTATCCATTATCTCTGCTGGGCTGCATTTAGGCACTAAAGATGATGATCCTCCCCAAGATACTCTGTTTTTCAGGTGATCCCTCTCACGCCCAGTCGGGTATGATCGCCTCCCTACAGGGCCTCATACAACATTTCATCTGGGCAGGCAAACGCCCTTGCATACAGAAAGAGTTAACCTGGCAACCACATGCGGAGGGGGTGTTGGGAGTCCCGAGCTTACTTCATTACTATTAGGTGGCACAACTCTGCTACATGGTTGAATGGCCCAGGACGGAGTTGAAGAAACCTTGGTTGATCATGGATCGGGCAAATCACTGGGACCTCACTGGGGAAGATTCCATTCTTGCTTCATGTGCACAGAGCCCAGAGTCTATATATATCCCCGGTAATGGGCTCACTGCTGCGTGTCTGGGATAACCAGGCAATCAAAGGGCCGTCTGAAGAATCCGGCATTTGACCCGGGACTGGAACCCTCCTTTCAGATCTGGTAAGAGTCTGGTTGCCGAGCTATTGGGCACTTTTTTCGAAAAGGAGGGCCCTATTCCTTTTGATAGCCTTCGGAAGAACTTTGCCATCTCTAAGGCCGAACGGTTCAGGTACCTACAGATTAGGCACTGGATTATGCACCCATCGGTGAGGAAGGGGGCTCAGAGACCTTTGATGAAGTTTGAAAAATAGCTTCTCACCAAACTGATGGACAAACACCTAATTTCGGAACTCTATACATTACTTCTCCCTCCCATGGCTGACCATAGATTCCCCTGCACTACTCAGTTGGGAAGCTGAATTGGGGAGGCATCTGACCAATAAAGAATGGCAAGACATACTACAGAGCACAACATACCACACAACACAAGTAGTGTAGAAACACCTACAAAAATCACTACTTATTGGTACCAGACTCCAGTTAGACTCCATAGGGTCAACCCAGCACACCGTGATGAATGTTGGCAGCATTGTGGGGCCAAAGGTTCTCCTATGCACATTTTATGAGAATGTCCCAAGTTGACCTCAGTCTGGGACTTGGTGTTAAACAATATTGATTCTTACCTCCAGACTCAAATCCCCTGATTCCAGTTTTACACCATTTTAGGACTTCCCAACGCCCTCATGTTTCCACTCACATCAGGTAGGGGAAGGCATATTAGTATAGCACTGAGGACAGCACACCAGCCCTTCTGGCACAGACACAATACCAACACACCAGGTGTAGCTACATCACCTTTGGCACGTCCTAGGCATCAGGAAGTTAACCCTTACCCTCTCAGCTCAAGATGACTCCTATCGAACACTGTGGCAACCACACATAACTTTGCTTTCCCAGGAATTTAGGAACTGACATGCCCCAATTATTAGAGACTCCTCCGTGCAATGGCCCCTTCCCCAGGAAGATCAGGAGGCCTTACCTAAATGATGTATAGCTTCGCTTTCTTTCTTTTTTGTGTAGGTATACCTGTGGATACCCAGGGAGGAAGGAAGGTGGATTGGGGATGGGGGGGGGTGCAGGACTGTTAGGAGTGGTGCCTTTATAGTCCCCACATTTTACTTCCAGAGCTTAACAACGTCCATGAGGAGCCACACGGCACCATCTTCTGGGGTGCAGAGGTGCTATGAGAAATGTTTCTGGATACAGTCTGATGCCTGGGGAATATTCCAAACATGAGGAATCTGTGGCTCGAAGTCTCTAGCAGAAAGATTATGTAGGATCACTGCACCCATTTGTAACAAGCACCTTCCTGAAGAAAGCTGCAGCCTTAGTCTTGATGAACCGTGCCCGCACACCACAAGGAGGGTGGCCTTTATTTAGAGTGTAGTAAACAGTGAGGCATGATCTTACCCAGTAGCCACTCCTTCTGCAATTATTGGACATTTTTATTTTGTGCAGCTAAACGGTTTGGTATTCGGGCATTTCACATAAGCTGAATTTTACTTGCAATAGGCCAAAGGAGCATTATGAAAGTACACCATGGAAGAGAAATATTTAATCTGACAATACAAGTATAGTACATAGGAGAAGCAGGAGTTAAGTAGATTCGAGGTGCACATATCTGATAAGAGACAGGTTTTAAGATTTCTTTTTCTGAAGGTGAGCAGAGTTGGATTCCTGAAATCGAAGGATTTCCTGGAGAGAAGATTTGTTGGGTAATTTGAATATCCCAAGTTGAAGAGTATTCCTGCTTCGGATGCTGCAAAGATCAACGTTGGTGTGACAAACTAAAATCCCTGGTCTGGCCAAGACAAATGCCCACAGCACATTCACTGACGACATTTTGTAGGCTCTTTTTAGTCACGGATGAATGAGGACATAAAAAAACAAAGTGAGTGTTTGTTTGGCTGGAACTTTCAGTATAACAGAAGGGCGAGTCTGGAGAACCTTGCTGCCCCTACAGAAACCTGGTTAATGGCTCTGAGCCACAATGGGCTTGCAGCTTGCTTAGATGCCTATCTGATGTTACACTTAGCAGGAAGGCACTATTTCACTATAGAAAGTTCCAGTGCTAAAACGAAATTGGTACTTACGGCTTCTGCATAAGTAACGCCAGGTTAGGGTTCCCCACGGTGATCGGGCTCCATGCTATAACACATACCTGTTAGATGCCACTAAATGACCTTGTAGCCATTGTAAATGTATCCAGGCCTTCTCCAGAAGATCTCAATGTCCACAAGGAATGCGTTGCGAGTATCCACTGGCACCTATCTCTACGAGGTTGTGAGAAAAGGGCCTCACATTATTTACTTAAGTAAATGGGCTAATGTTATACACCTACTCAGTGTCAGAACTTTTACAAGTGCTCTTAGTTGGGTTCGACTAGCATATTATTCTCCCTGGCATCTGCCATGACCACAGAGGACTCAGAGCCGAGGCTTAGGTGGGCCGTGGTGTAGCACTCCCCCCTCCAAACAAAGAAAAAAGATCACTGCTCTGGAGGGGGGGGGGGGGGGGGTAAAGAGTTGATGTAATCCCTTTGTATAAGGTGAAATTAATTGGTGAATCAAATATGGTCAGGACAGAACATTAAAAATCACAGATCACCCTGGTCTCATCCTAATCTTCTAAAGTATGCTCGAAATCAGAGCATCATGGTAAGAATGTGCGGGAACATCCTCAATTCAGTACAACATCCATCAATCCCATAGAGACGGCATCTCATTCATCCAAAAAACATTAATTAGATGCACTTGCAGTTGGTGTGTTGTAAAGGAATCCATGAGTGTCTGGCCCAGGTCTTGAACATAGGGTTAATGTCTTTTTGGAGAATCTCGTTCTTGTGTAACAAGTAGTGATGAAGATTTGTGTTGCCAATTTCTACAATGTGGGAGGACAGCAAGAACAACATTACAAGAAACATCTACTCATGCAGTAAAATTGCCATCAGGCAAAACTATGAAGGGGTGCCCCCTTGTTTCCCGATACAGAACAGGGAGTTGGTGTTGTCTCTCAGGACCATCAAAACCTCGACTTCCAGCAATATTATGAAAGGCTTCAATACTTCATTCATTATCTAGCTGCACAGGAAGTGGCATCACTGGATTTCCCATTATCCATCTGCACAGAACAGGACATCACTAGTTTCCTAGCAAAACTATCTGTAAAAGAAGCCAAACAAGTAGTCATTTCCATCATCCAGCTACACAGGAAGTGCCATCACTCTTCTCCCCTCGCAGGACCTATATAATGCCATGCAACAGTGTGGACGAGTAGCGGGTGCACCAAATGCAAACCGGTCTGCTCCCATCTGTGCCTTTACCGTGCCCACTGCCAGGAACCTTAGTCCTCCACCCTACTGCTGCTACCATGCAGCGACCCCCTGTACCCTCAACCCTAGCCGCTGTTGCCTCGTCGCACCAAACTGAGGAAGCATTCGCCTGCATAGTTTCATGCCAACAGCCCATCCTTTGGCACACCCACATTCATGAAACACAAAATACAACTCATCCAAAATACTGCTGCAATATTTCTTCTCTTCTGCCATCACCCAAGAGAACATATGACTGTGGCCTTGCACACACTCCACTGGCTATCTATAGCAAGAAGGACAATGTTCAAGGGACTTTGCATTGTTCACAGAGCCTCCAAGAAAAAGGGCCGCTATACTTTCAAGCTAAATTCAAGCAATACGAACAAGCCAGGACACCACCCTCCAGGCTTGCACCACTTATCATATCACCTTACCATAAGCAATCCGTAGGAGGCACTGCTTTCTCTGCTTTCTCTGTGCAAGCTGTCAAGCTCTAGAACACTACCAGCCAAGATTCAAAGCATCAAAGAGCCTATACACCTCAGAAGACATTTGAAAACATGGCTATTTCGAAGACAACTACACCACCACACATTTCTGCAACAGAACATGGAAAGACAGGTGTGCCCTCAAACTCAATCTTCAGCTTACGATCCATAAATTGGAAACAAATTAACCAGTAAAGTACTTTTGGTAGGCAGGTAAGTTAAGGAGAGCTGATCTATACTTTGCTGGGGTATTGTATAGCTATGCATGTTCATACATAACATTTCTGGCCACACTAATGAACGAGTTACTTACCTTTTGTAACGATGTATCGGATAGAGGCAAAGTCTAGCCGCAGATTCCTTAGCTTAGAATATCCCCAGGCGTCAGACTGGATCCGGAAAACATTTTCCCCACCAGTGCCTCTGCGCGCCGGGGGACAGCGTCGTCCTGGCTCCTTCATGTCGTCGTCCACGGAAGTGACTTCAATGGAGCCATACAAGTCCCCCCCGGTGCGCTGATGTCAGTTTTCTACTGTAAAACATTTCCACACCACAATGCGGAGCCACTACAAAAACTGTGGAGTATGGGAACAGTGTGCCAAAAAAGAGCAAAAATCTTGGAAACAACAATGACAAGAAATCATAGAATGATGAGAAAACATCACCACATTGACAAAATTACTGGCCTGACCATGAAGGACAGTGTGCAACCACAGGATGGAACTGTATGAAAGACAGTTTGCAACCACAGGATGTAACTGTAAAGGATAATAATACTAGAACAACATGACTCAAGGCAAGTGACCACCAGTGTGCAACAGAGAATGTGCGCCACACCTCCCACAAAGACCTATGAAGTGTAGCATAGTCAAAGAGAACCTCAACCCAATCGACTGCATCATTGACAAGGAGACTTCAAAGTAAGGGGGAGAAACAGACAAGGGCGCAGGGAGGGCAGAAGAAAATGAGAATCTCCACGCCAGAAGAACCCGGGTGGAGGAGCACTGAAGGGCACATAACCTAGCCACCCCAGACCTAGAATAGGTGGAGAGCCAATGTATGAAAACAGTATGACACATCCTGCCCCGGAGGTAGGTGAACTAGAGCACCCCTCAGGAAGATCAAGTCCATCTGCAAGGAGGCAAGTGGATAAAACCCAACCTGGAAAGGTCATCGCAGAACGGAGAGGATGGGCAGGCATTGAGGAATCTGTGGCTAGACTGTCTCTACCAGATACATCGTTACCGAAGTTAAGTAACTCGTTCATCTGATAGAGACATCTAGCCACAGGTTCCTCAACTTAAAATAGATACCAAAGCTATACCCCATCGGAGGAAGGTCTGCGACCGAAAACCACCAAGTTCCCAAGGGAAGTAGTCAGTCAAGAACATTGACTGAAACAAGGTGGGGGCACAATGCCAGTGTGGCTAACACCAGACCCATAACGCACAGCAATGCCAGCATAGCTGACACCAGACCATGCAGCTCTGGGTGGAGAATGAGCAAGGGAAGCAAGGTACCATAATCCACCAGAGGACGGAACAAGTCCACTGTCGGACAGACAGGGAGAAAACGAAATCACAGAACCAGAAAGGGCAGTGCACAATGGCAGGATGCCATTAACATCCACAAAAAGAAGGGAAACGGAGTATAGGATCCCAGGATCCGCAAGAAACAAAGTCCCAGCGAAGGGACTTAAACAGTATGACAGAGTCAGAACACACAATGTGAGCGTCACAACAGCAGGTACCAAAAAATGAGATGTCAGGTACACCATGCCGAGACAAAAATGAGATGTCAGTCACCATGCTGAGACATACAAACTACGACTACCAGGAGATACATAGATGTTGATTACAAGAATACACTGAGCAGACATTGTGTACCGTGAGAACCACACCACACAATGCACAAGCTCAATGAAACATTACAGCAACAGCTTGTGCGCTTCGACAAAGAAGACATGCGCATCACCAGGTAGTCAACCAGCCAACTTCACCCACAGGTTCAATGACCAATGGTCACCGGAAAGCCGGACACACCAAAGCTATCTCCCATGGGAAAGAGAGGGAAGGAGAGAAAAATAGAGAGGAAACCTGGGACAATCCCCAGAAACCACAGCAGGGAAACCCCGCATGCTGGCCATCTCGTGTGCGTACATAGCACAGAGAAATATATGAAAAAAGTCAAGAAAACGACAACCAAGAGGAAAACCGGAAGTGTAACCCTAGAGAATAGGAAGTCGCCCAAGAGGTACCAACGGCACCAATGTGAAACGTGTCGCGACATGCAAGTCCATCCACTAAAGGGGGCAACAGCAACCCTCCCGACTGGGGAAGGAAAGACTGAGCCACCGCGATACAGGCAGTGATACTGACCACATTATCGAAAAAAAAGGGGGTCAGAAATACTCAGACATAAAATGTCTGAAAAAGTATATAAGTATATATATATATATATATATGTACACACACACACACACACACACACACACACACACACACACACACACACACACACACACACACACACACCTTGAAATCGCCAACACTTCTCACTTTCCACAGCAAGGCATCCATGGCACCATGAAAGCAATCAGGTCTGTACAATTCTTTTTTTTTTTTTTTTTAAAGAAACCTTTATTTGACTTCAAGGGGTTACAGACATGGGCCTACAACCCTTTGGGCCGGCCGCTAAGTAGCATGAGACGTACCATTCACCGTTATACAGATTGGTCAATCCGGGGAGCCCGTCAGTCCATCACCGCACCCAGTGAAGGCAGAAGCGATGGTTGAGTGACAACATTAAATATGGTTTCAGTTTTCAATTTTAAAACTAAGAAACATTACACACAAACAAGGCAATAGACATTGTAAAGGACAGGACGCGCTCCCCGGGGTAGGGAATCAATGATCAGCGGCAGAAAAGGGAGGGGGGCACAGGAACAGAGCAAAAGGCAAACTGTAACACACTCGTAACTTGAACAGACGAGGAATGCTCGGCTAGGGGGACGAAGAGGCATCCAATACAACAGCCAGTGGAGGGGCACAGATGTCTCCGCGATGAGCGTTCCACGGACCCCACACCCCAGTCCATTTCCGCGGCTTGCCTCTCGCTACATACACCGTCTTTTCTCTAAACATGCACCAATCCATATTCTCCTTCCACACCGAGACCGTGGGCGGCCTCTGGGAACCCCATAACTGGGCAATATTGCGTTTGGCCACCATATTTCCCAAAGTTGCCCACCGCGTCTGTGCCACATTATAATCATTTGGCTCCCACACGTTCAGCAGGCATCTCCTAGCTTCTGGAAGCAGAGCAACGTGAGTGACTTCCTCCATTACCGCATGCACCCGATGCCAAAAGAGCGCCACCTCAGGGCATTCCCATATAACGTGAAGGAAAGTACCCAGCAAACCACAGCCACGCTTACACATCCCGTCCACGGAGAAACCCATGCGCATCAGGCGGGGACCAGTGACGTACACTCTATGGAGTATCTTTAGTTGTACGAACCGAAGGCGGGCCGGATTTGCCACCTCCCGCGGGGAGGCCAATGCCGAAACCCATTCCTCATCATCTAATTCCAGACCGTCAGCCACCCAGAGCTCCCTCAAGCGGGTCAACAGATCCGCCCGATCGTTGATAAGCTTTTTATAGATCAAGGAGATTGTGCTGTCAGGCACGTAGCCATCGAGCACCCTATCCTCCAGCGGGGAATTTTCCGGGATAGCGGTAGCATCAGGGAAAACCGAGCACAACGCATGACGGACCTGGGCATACCGGAAATACTCCCTATCGTTTAGCTTATATTCCGCTTTCAGCATTTCAAACGTTTTAAACTCCCCTTTCACCCAGAGGTCACTCACCTTACCTATACCAATCATATCCCATTTCTCAAACCCTTTGGTTTTCCACAAACAGCCCAGCCTTTCCGAAGCATACAGTGGAGTCGCTCGAGTCAGGCGGTCCTTCCAACCCATCGCAGCATTAGCAGCATGCCACACCCGTACCGCTATCTTTGTTGGGCCTGTCAACTGCACACCAGGAGACTTCGAATAGAATGCTCTATTATAATCCCCCCAGGCAATAGCATTTTATCCATCTCGAACGCCGGGTTCAGGGCCGGCCCGTACATCCCATGGTTCACCACCGCTAATTGGGACGCCCAATAATATCGCTTGATATCGGGGAGTGCAATACCTCCATCATACCAAGGGAGTGTCAATTTTGTGAGAGCGATTCGGGATTGCCCATCCCAGAACAACCGCCTCTGCAGGCTCTCCACCTCACGGAAATAGCGGGCCGGTATGACGTCGAGTGTATTTTGCAGTGCATACAGGAATCGTGGCAGCGACATCATTTTAAACAACGCCGCACGCCCGAGCGGCGAAAGCGGAAGCCATCGCCACCTTGAGACGTCGGCCCTCAATCGTTGGAGTGGGGGGGAGTAGGTTCCGCTCATAACGGGCCACAGGGTCCAAAGTTAAGAACACTCCCAGGTATTTAAACCCCGACGGCGCAATCTGGATAGGGCAGCCACGCGGAAGAAGAGGAGCGTCCCCAGAGAGAACATAGGCGCATGACTTGGCCCAGTTAATGACCAAGCCGGAGTTGCGACCAAATGAGTTCAGAACATCGACCAGTACTATCAAAGACTGCCGGGGAGATGTGAGGTACAGGAGAATGTCGTCCGCATAAAGAGAGATGCGGTACTCAAATTCAGGCGTCCACCTAATGCCGCGCAACGAGGGCTCCCATCGTAACCAAGCAGCCAGAGGTTCCAGGGCAAGTGCAAAGAGGAGGGGTGACAGCGGACAACCCTGCCGCGTGCCTCTTCCCAACCCGAAGGGCGCCGATACTCTGCCATTCACAACTACCTGGGCCAACGGTTCCTCATACAGCAACCTCACCCAACCGATAAACCCAGGCCAAAACCAAATTTCGCAAGCACCGCCCAAAGATATGGCCATTCTAGGGTATCGAACGCCATAGTGGCATCCAAGGACGCCAAGACGGCCGGTTCACGTATGTACTCCGCTCTGGCGAGCACTCCATGAAGACACCTCAGGTTCAGGGCCGTATTACGGTGAGGTATGAAACCGGACTGGTCCGGATGGATCAAGTCGCTGACGACCCCAACCAGATGGTTAGCTAAAACCTTAGCAAGAATTTTAGGCTCAGCATTTAATAAGGAGATGGGCCCATTAGAAATACACCGATCCCGCGGCTTCCCCTCCTTGTGAATGACGACTATGGTAGCGAGACGCTGATCATAGGGGAGGGAGCCCACGTCACGTGCCTCAAGAAACATGTCGCGGAGATGAGGCGCCATCTTGTCCGGGCGCAGTTTATACAGTTCAATGGGAAGGCCACTGGGACCCATGGCCTTGCCAGAAGCAATCGAGCGAATAGCCAAAGCAATCTCATCAGGCGACAACGTCGCATCCATCAGTACCCTATCCGCCTCTGACAAAGACGGCAACACTATATCTCTCAGCAGCAGATGAGAGTCATCCTCAAGGCCATTCGAGACTGGAGAGTATACGTCGCGGAAATAAGTCGCGAAACATTCAACAATTTCCACAGGGTCAGTCACACGCACACCATCCGCTCTCTCAATAACCGGCACCACTCTACTCGCTCTCTCCTTCTTGTCCAACCATGCAATCAATTTACCAGCCTTGTCCCCCACATCGTATAAGCGCCCCTGTTGCTCTCTACTCATCACTTTGGCAGCGTCCGTAACCAACGCTCTATAGTCAAGCTGCTTAAGACTGAGAACATGCAACGTATCTTTTGTAACACCCAACTCCAGATCCCCCTCCAACTTGGCTATGTCGTTTTCAAGGCGAACTACCTCTACAGTCTTGCTTTTCTTGGAGTGGGAAATGAGAGAAAGAGCCTGCCCACGGAGCACTGTTTTGAAGGCTTCCCATAACGAGACAGCAGAGGACACTGACCCCACGTTTTCAGTGAAATAGCGCTCAATAGACTTGACCAGGTCCGCCCGGATTTTAGGATCACGCAGGTACCAGGGGTTAATCGGTGCCACCCTCCCCTCAGCCCCGTGGGTGACCTCAATGCTCAACAGTGGTGGGGAGTGATCGGAAATACCCCGGGCCAGATGTCTTACTTCTCTAATCATCACAGCTTGGGCCGCCGGCATAAGGACATAATCAAGTCTCGACAAACTCCCATGAGCTCCTGAGTGGAAAGTGTATTGCACCTGCCCCGGGTGCATTAGTCTCCAGCAGTCTATCAGTCCGAGGGTATCTATAAACTCACTCAGCCAGGCCTGTGCCCCCGGGAGATCCCTGGGAGGGTGACGATCCGCCCCGCCAGATACGACAGAGTTAAAATCGCCCCCCACCACCAGAACCCCCCCCCCGGGAGTCCCAGGACCATTCGCCCCAAATCAGCGAAAGTTACGGTCTGCAATCCTGGTGGGACATAAACAGAAACGAGCGAGATGGTTCTGCCCTCCCATCGGCCTACAAGTGCAGCATACCGCCCTCTATCATCATGGATCACATCGTCCACCTCCAACGGGAGAGAGGCTCTAATCAAGATGCCCACCCCACGTGAGCCAGAAGTGAAACCAGAGTGCAGAACGAGACGATACCCCCTCCTATTCATAGCATGGCAAGAATTCCCAATTAGATGCGTTTCCTGCAGAAAGACAATATCTGGCGACAGTCGTTTCAAAAACTGCAGCACTACTCCACGTTTAATCCTATCCCCCAAGCCGTTCACATTCCACGAGAGTACTCTCAATCCCCTACCCCCCATTCCATCCCCGCGCACAACCCCCCCCCCCCCCCCCCAGAGAACACGATCCCGACCACCAGTCGTATGGCATGACGTTGCCTTGTAGAACATTCAAACATTCCCCAACTCCCCCCCTCCCCACCAACCTTCCCGTTACAACTCCCCCCACCCTGCACCCCTGCGTGAGCCCATGTAGCCCCCCCCAACTTGCAGTGTGCCTGTCGCCCTAACATTAACTACGCTACAAAAAGAAAACCCAGAGGAGGAAAGAGCCTCACTGAACACCCCACAAGCCCCGGGCATTGAAGGATAAGGCGCTGAATAGAAACACCAAACCAAAATATGGAAGTGTCATCACAATAGTCAGTCACCGGGAACCAAAAGTCTACTCCTGTCCAGCCGAGCCCACTCCGTTCCCTTCGGTCTGTCCCTCTCGACGTCGTTGCTGAGGCAGGGTATCAAGCCAGTCTCCAACCTCCTCCGGCCGATCAAAGAAGTGTGTCCGGTCCTCAAACTCAACACGCAACCTGGCCGGAAAGAGCATCGCATATTTCAGGTCCATGTCTCTCAGTCGCCGTTTGACACCCAATAACTCCTGTTGCTGCTTTTGGACCAATTGTGTGAAGTCCGGGTAGAAACTTATATGAGTGTTCTCGAACTTCGTCGGCCCACTCACCCTCGAGGCCTGCAGTATAGCATCCCTGTCCCTGAAATGAAAAATTCTGGCGATGATGGGCCGTGGGGGAGCGCCCGGTTTGGGCTTACCACCCGGAACTCTATGGGCCCGCTCAACCGCAAAGAATTTACTCAAGCCTTTGGGTGCGAGATGGTTGATCACAAGGTCTTCCACGAAGAGGTCAGCCGCAGGGACCTCCGATTTCTCCGGCACCCCGATTATGCGCACATTATTCCGCCGAGCCCTACTTTCATAATCCTCCAGTCGACGGACAGACAAAGCAGTGGACATCCGCAGGTTACGGACCTCGGCTTGCAGGTCAGACACGTCCCTTACCAGACTCTACGTAGTCAGACCCAAGGATTTGACCTTTTCGTTAGTTTGTGAAAGGTCCGCTCTGACTAGTTTAACGTCGATCAAAACCGTGTCCAATTTATGGGCCAATGTATCGAATCGCTGGCCGACCGCCGCTTTCATCTCATCGATGGCACCCATGACGTCCTGCAATGTTAACTCCATTGACGATCCCGGGCCATCCTTTGGTCTCTCCGGTGACTTATGCGGGCCACCAGGGGAACCTCTCGACTGGGTATAGCGGTCCATGTTGTTAGCTTGGGTATGAGCTCCCCGCCTAGTCGTCTTGGATTTTTGCTTATCTCCGTCCAATCTAGCCGCCATTGTCTGATGGTCGCCAAGGGTGTCGGCCACCAACACGATAAGCGATCCCCGGAGAACCAATCTAGGGAGCCTCGGCGATCCCAAAAGGTAGTCCCGGCTAGTGTCCAAGAGCAGGCAGGATACCCAATCGTCCCACTATAAATGTGTGCTGACAATCCAAGGCCCCTCAGTTTCAGCGAGGAGACCCGAAACCGAAAGTGAAAGTAGGGTGTGCGCACCGGCCCAAGTCCTGCATGCCGTTGTTGTTCACTTTCTGCCCGGGCACCATGCCAACTCGAGTCCGGGGCAAGGTCCGGAGTAGGCCGCCAACTTGGAATCGATACTATTCCGGTTCCCGATGTCCGATTTGAATTTGGACAGCAGGTATCACCTTCACGTAGGTTCGCCCGTAGAAGCCCGTCGATAGAATCAGGATAAATTCAGGATAGACGTGGGAAGTTGTGGAGGCCCTCGGGAGCCCTGTGCCTACGCGGCCATCTTGGTTGCGCGCTAGGCTCCTCCCCCAATTCTTCTTTTTTAATGTATATTTTATTTCCATCATTTGTTTGCCTTAACACTTTTCGCCCTAAGTGGGATGGGTATGCCCAGACGTCGGTCCCTTGCTCACTGGGCCACTGTTTTCAAGCTAGCCTGGCTGAAGAAGGGTGACATACCCTGAAACCGGTCCCATGACGCTTGTTTCTGGTCTAGGGAGGACCTGGCCTGGCAGTTCGGTCTGGACTGTTCCCATGGGGCACAGGGTCAAGACTGATTTGCGTATGGCTGGGTCCAAACTGGGGTGGCGTAGTGGGGAAAAGAACAATGGGTTTAACCCAGATCTTTTGACTGGGGGAGAATGTTTGCATTGTCAGCATTCCGGCCATCATTTGTTTGCTGTAACGCAAGATAATACGCAGCAGAGATCCGCCCTGGTGAAAACTCCACTGCCCTTAGGCAAACCCCAGATAGGGTGCGCCCAAGTCTTTCCCAACACCAGGTAAGAAGACAAAACCACAGGAAGATAACGCAGCCAAGATATTGGCTCAAGGAATACTACGGGTCCCCGTGGTAGCGCACACACCCAGTGTGGACCCACATGTGGTGCCCGCCTAGAAAACAGAAAGAAGTTGAGCCAAAGCAGAGATTCTAACCTGGCTAGTTCTGTTCTAAAGTCTGAAGCATTGGCCATAATGCCACAAAGAACCAATCTTGAGTGGAACAGAACAAAGCGCCCACATTGACGCGTACTCACGCCCAGGACAGCCAACAGTGCCAGGGGCATAGTGAAGGTGGAAAGATAAGCCAAATGAAAGGCAGAGAATGTGAAACCCCCGGGGTGAGCCGGACACGGCAGAACCCCAACAATACACTGGAGCAGGCTGCGCCTACCGATGCATAAGAGTGCAAGGGAACAACCGTAGGCAGCAACACAGAAGCTCCAAGAGAGGGCCACGCCAGTCAGAGGTTCTCAACAGAGGAGGCGTTCCACCCCAGCAGGAAGTATGGACCGAAGGGAGAGGCCCACAGACTAATCCATAGGAAAAGTCCCCAGAGGGACAGGAAAGAAACGAAGAGAACTCCACAGGAGCCTCCAAAACTACCTGGCAAGGAAGAGCAGCTATAGAATAGTGAACTAATACCCCACATAGGGTAGGTCACATCCCTATAAAAAGCAAGGGACACCAATTGAGACAAGCTCATAGGCACGGGTCAAAAAGAACCATATAAACAGCTGGCCCAGCTGAACCTAAGCAAGGATAAAACACGGCTGAACAGCCATACAGGCCATCTGGGAAATAATGTCTTGAACCCAGAAACGGAAATCATAAAAGTAGTGACAATACTGCATAAGAAAACACAATCACCAAGAGGACTAAAAACCTGTCAGTCATGGAAAAGCAGATAAGAGGCGCCGGTCTGCAGAGTCAGCATGCTCAAACAGATTTACCCCATCAAAGGGCACATCCTGGAGTCGCTCCCGAACATTAAATCGGGGAAACTGCCATTGCGTAGCCTTGCATGGCGATGCAGAGCAACTGACCATGCCATAGCTCGACCCATGGAGCCAGTGGTGTCCATGGCCGACCGGACAAAAAATTGCACCATTTCGCGGCCATTCCGAATAAGCCGGGCCAGGTCAGCACGAGGGCCCTCTATGAAAGAGGGAAGGAGTTGCTAGACTGAGTCCCAACGGGCAAAAGTAGCCCGATCAAACCGGCAGGTCGTGTTCAGGGACCGGAGGCCTGCGCTGGTGGACGCAAAGACATTGCGGCCACACAACTCCAACCAATTAGACTCCCAAGTGGGTGGAAGCAATGGAGGAGGAGAGGAAGGGAGCGCTACCTGGACCACCAGTCCTTGAACCCTAGGATGGAGGGACAAATAGGCAGGGTCATCTGGAGCCGGGTCATCTGGAGCCGGTCGATGGCGATGTGCAATAGCCCGATGAGGTCCTGGCCCAAGTCCCAAGAAGCACATCATGCAATGACCCGCCAAAAGGCAACAAGGGCTTCACGTCCACCGTGCCCTGGTGGAGAAGATCCAACAAAAGATCCGAAGGCAGGGAGACAGAGGGCGGCTGCAACTGCAAGATATCCGCAGCACTGTGAACTGGCCTTGCAAACGCTGCGCTAGCCTCCGTGGCCATCCGTGGTGGAGACAGCAAGTCATCCGTTGGGGACGGCAGCAGGCTAATTAGTCCACCCAATGACAGAGGTACCGCAGAATGATGACCCGGCCAGTGGCCCATGGGCCCTTGCTCCGTAGAGCAGTGAATAGACCCTGGGGGTGGAGAACCCACTGGGGTCACGTCCTCTACCAGTATAGGAACTGCTGGGGACGGAACCAGCATCGACCGATGTTGAGACAGCGTCAGATCTTTCGACGACCACCAAAGAGGACTTATCTGCCCACCGTTGACTCGACTTCCACCAAGGTAGGAACCTGCAGGAAGGAACGACGTTGACAGAGTCAACCTCGGTGCTGCAGCCGCATCCAGCGACGACGCAGGAAGCCCCACAGGGCTGTGCGAAGACACTGCAGGAGGGCTAGACATCAAAGTGGGATACCCCTCCGGGCCATGTCCAGATGTCCCGGAACCGGAATCAGGGCACTCGGTCAGCGCCGAGGGCGAACCCCCGACCTGAGTCCCTACCCCCACTGTGAGTCCCGAAGGCACGCCAGGGAGAGGGGGTGATCCAAAGATGGCCTGCAGAGCCCTGGATTAGGCCTCCATCTGGGTCCGAGTCACCCCATCAACAGGAAATGGTGGGTAGTCAGGGGCCGCCTCCTGAGGGCCAGTGTCCGGTAAAGACCGGGACCAGTGGGCCCCAGACATGCTAGTGCGAGGCCAGCAACCTTCGCGACTTCCGGTGCTTACCGGAGGCAGGCGAGCAACATCCACGGGAACAACTCCGGGACTTGCCGCCAACAGGACGCACACGACTTGAAGCCTGAAGACATCGGCACACTGTTCCAGACGCGAAAAGGCGTTGCGAAGGCCTGAAAACAAGGCCAGAGGAACCGCTTCTCCTGGATCCGCACTTGGACGCGGAAAATAAGAAAATCAGACGTCAGCACGCCAGGGCGGTGGGAACTAATATGGCTCCATTGACGTCACTTTCGTGGATGACGTCATGACGGAGCCGGACGACGACGTCCCCCGGCGCGCAGAGGTTCTGCTGGGGAAAATGTTTTCCGGATCCAGTCCGACGCCTTGGGATATTCAAAGTTAAGGAATCTGCAGCTAGATGTCTATCAGATACTAAGATCATAATACTCAGTGTTTGACAGACAACTGAAACTTACACCTCTTACATTCACATAAGTCATATCGGCTTTGAGGGATGTCCAAAACCACTACTGTGCAGTCATTAAACCAGCCATCACTAAATGATCAGGCATGGAATAATCGAAGAGATAATACACTGCGGGTCAATTGAAGGACTTTAATCTAGTGCACGACAGCAGCTTCAAAATATCTATACACAATGGCCATTTCTATACATCCCAAAATGGCTTTCAGATATGAGAGGATTGTAAAAATGCACATCCGACAGATCTCTCCACTTCTCTCTCCCTCTGGCCCAGAACTATACACTAGGGGCAGATTTACTAAGATTTTACATCTGGCTTGCGTCACTTTTGTGGTGCAGCCCGGAGCAAAATCATTTTTGGTATTTAATAAGCAATGCAACGCATGCATACCTTGCACTGGGAAGGAGTTCCATGGGTGGAGCATGGGAGTTCTCATACACCCATCTTTGGAATTTGGTGCATTCCCAGATTTACTAAAGCTAGTAAAGTTAAAAAATGGGTCAAAATGCTACGCCTTCCCCAGTGAGGTGTAACAAGGAGATGTGTCTATTTCTTATAGATACTTCCCCATTCTATGTGTGCTGCATTGTGCAGCACACACCGAAAGAGGAATGTGCCTCTATGGATTGTTTTGTGCAAGGGTGCCATGCAGTTGAAGGTCCTTTGCAAAAGTTGACTGGTCACCTTTCAGTTACTTACAGCGAGCGGTATTTGCATGTGGAACTGGTGCTGATAAAGTGAAATCTTTCCCCGGACAGTGCTAACATGACAAAATAATGAAGTGATACTATTAAAAAACGTGCTGCAGCAAACAGAATGTGTGCTTTCTTGCCACATAATTCAGTCAATATTGCTGCATAATTTGGGTCTCCACTGACGCCTAATTCCAGTGGCCCACAGAGACGGTCACATAGTTCACTTCACAAAATCCTCTCACTTTGCAGTAAAAGGAAGAAAAGTAAACAACATTTCCACAATAAAAGGATAAGCATCCATTTGTCAGAAGACAGCATGACATTTATTTAGCAAATATTGAAACACAGAAAATGTAAAAAGATAAAACCAAAATTGAAATTTATTTTTTCTCATTCAACTTGTGACCTTGGGCATTTCTTTATTGTACCAGGTGCTTTGGTCGTGGAAGGGGGGGGGGGCAAAATGTTTTTACAGGCTGGCCCGGCACTCAAATGCTCCCCGTGGCTAGGGCCCTATCAGAAACCTTCGATCCAAGATAGGGCTTAGCGTCCATCTTTGGAAGTAGGAAATATGTTGAATAGTTTCCTTTGTTTATTTCCTTGCTTGGCACTAACTCTATTGCTTCCTTTGTCAACATTTCTTCCAATTCGAGTGGATGTGTTTCTTCCTTGGAATGTATCTTCCTCCTTGGATCTTTGATTGGAGGTGTTTTAATTTGTTCTATGCAGCATCCACATTGTATTGTGTTTAGAATCCATTTGTCTGCAGTGCCATGTTTCCATTTGTGAAGGAAGAGTTTTAGTCTGCCTCCTACCAGTGTTGGATGTAGGAGTAACTGTTGGTTTAATTCAGAATTTAGTTGCTTTGTCTTCCTTGTTGACACGTTCCTTTGTCTTCTTGGGGTGTGTATTGTGCCCTACGTCAAGTCATTTGGTTGTAGGGGGAGCTTCCCCCTTTGCGGTTGGCCTCTTCCACAAGGACGACCTCCATAGGATTGCCTTCCTTGCTAGTACTACCAACTTTGTTGCTGTTCCTGCTGTTGTGATTGTTTCCTCCTTGATAAGTTTGTTCGTAGGTTTGATGCAAGATTGTGTGGGTGTAGATTCCCCTTCCTGCATGTCTTCTTGAGGGGGTGGTTCCTCTACACATGCCACCTCTGAACTTTAGAGCCCCCATTGATCTTGCTGTCTCGTTGCCCTTTTAGAATTAGTTTGGGTTGTCATCTACTATGCTTCCAAAGAGCTGTTCACCATTCAACGGTGAATTCAGAATGTTGTTTTGCACTTCTGGCTTGAACCCTGAGATGCGTAGCCATGCATGCCGTCTCTCCGTGATACCAATCATTATTTGTCTGCTTAATGACGCTGCGGCATTCAGGGCAGATTTCAAGCCCATATTGGCTATGTTTTCCCCCTCTTCTACCAAATGTGTTGCCCTTTTTTGATATTTTTCTGGTAGGTTCTTCATCAGGTCTATCTCCTCCCAGTGCTGATATGCTTGGCTGTTGAGCAATGCAATCGTTTTTGCAATGCACCACTGGTTCGCCGCACTTATCTCAAACTTTCTGCCCATAAGGTAATTTTTATGCTTTCTTTATCTGGGGGAGATCCAGTTGTATTCGCCACATTTGCTCTCTTCCTGGTTGTAGATGTTATGACTGAATCTGCAGGCACTGAACCTCTAATGTAATTTGGGTCCTTGGAGGAGTGTTTGTTTTTCTTCTCCCCTCTAGGTGCACCTGCCTTGCATGTGGCAGGTTCTTTGAAAGCTTCTTTCCCCTGATCTAGCACACTTGGTAACATAGGGAGGAATCGGTTTCTAGATTGTGTAGGCAGTAGAGTTTCTAATACGTAGCATGATTGTGGTTTTTCCACGTCAAGTTGGACTCCATATGTTTCTGCTGCTTTTTTGATGACTTGATTGCAAATCCCAATATTGTCTGGTGGACAAGGCCTCGATGGGTAAGTGTTGACGGATTCTTCTGGTGCATCAGTGTCATGGTCTTGCCACTGCCATGGATGACATCCGCATAACTCTGGACAGAGAAACACAGCGATTCTGATCCTCCTGAAACTCTCCACAGTATTTGACAGTCTACCATCCCAACCCATCCCATCCCGATCCACCACCTACACAACATCAAAATCCAAGGACAAGCAATCTGATGAACCCAGTCAGTCAGGCTGGCACCATTCACCTCGGACAACTGAGACCTCATCTGCGGAGTTCAGCAAGGAACCTGCCAGAGCACGACCATCTTCAATGCATAAATGATAGCACTAGCCAGCATAATCCGTTCTCATATCAACATACTCTCCTACTCCGATGACAACGCATGTTCTTCCTCCCAGATAAAATACTCAGTACCCCAATCAAGCAGAATGCCTGAGATCGCCCACTGGATGAAGACCAACTGTCTAAAGCTGAACACTAAAAGGACCGGAATTGTGACCTTCAGGAAAAGCACATCACTGTGAGACTACACCTGGTGGTCAACAGATCTAGGGCCGGCACCCACACCCCATGGCAAGAACCTTGGGATCATTATCTACAGCAAACTCGACATGACGGCCTAAATCAATGCCATCACTGCCTCATGCTTCCATATCCTGAAGATGCTGAGGAGGAAATTAAAATAGCTCCCAACCAGCACCTAGAAAACCATCACTATGGCCCTGGTCATAAGCAAGCTGGACTGTGGAAACCCCATCTATGCTGAGATCAAGAAGGAACTCATCAGAAGGCTGCAGACCATCCAAAACTTGACAGCAGGAATCACTCTCAAGCTCCCACGCCGCAGTCATGTCACACCACACCTGAAGGAGCTCTACTGGCTCTCCATTCACAAACTAGTACAATTCAAACTCTTTATCTACACTTTCAGGCACTACACAAACCTGGTCCAGCATAACTCATCACGTCTGCTTTCACAAACCTTCTGGACACCTTCACTCATCCGGGCACCTTCGGACAGTTTCACTTGTCCGAACTCCTCTTTGCACAAATCCCATGTATACGGAAAACCAAATCAGGTAGTCGAGCATTCTCCTACTTCGCTCCTAAAGCATGGAACAACCTGCCGCTACACTTAAAAGCCACCTCCTCACTTCTTGGTGTGTTCAAGAAGTGAAGACCCAGCTTTTTGAGTAGTCCCACTAGGCCCTACGTGTGCCTAGACTCTCACACAGGAGGGTATCATGGCACTGAGCAGGTGTTCGTGTGCTCTACAAATCTTCAGAACAATGCCAAGAAAGCTAGCTGAGGACGAAGCAGGTGGAAGGATCCCCCCACCAAGCAACTGAGAGACACCATTCCAAAGTCTGGATCAGAGATGAATGGACCAGCTCAACTCACCAACTTGCAGTTGGTCACAGTACTCCACCTGAGGGAGTGGCAAGGACACATGGAGATTGTCATGGGGTATGATCCTGGGAATGATGTTTGGATGACTACGAACCAAATCTTTGTGACTAAAGCAGAGAAGGATTTGGAAAACCCTAGCCTGAACAGGTACCAGAGTATCTTGGGTAATCTAGCATCTTTGCTAGATGTAGCTCCACCAAGATGTACAGGTATGGATTGCAAATGGCTGTCTGCTGTTGCATGAAGGCCATTAGGACCACCATGTTGGTAAACAGCTGAAAAGCAACACTGAAACCACAGGGCATTTACTGGTGAGGTTTGTTTCCAGCAGTAAACTATTTGTTCTGCCTGTGTTTTTTCAGCATGGGTACATGGAAGTTGAGCAGAAGGTCATTGCTCTGAACAGCTGTCATCACGCGTCAACAGCCCAAATTTTTAACTTTTAAAGGGGAAGACTGATTGGACTGTAAAGATCAAATATCAGGCTAGAGTCACTAACCGTTTACCAAAACAGGTAAATGTTTGAAGCATTATTCTTGCTCTTTCCGAGGGTGTGACAGACGTGATTATTCCTAATGAGGGGATCTCTCTACAACCAGCAGAACTCTGTTTCCCAACTAAGGTCATATGCAGCCTGGATGGTAGTGGCAACTATAGAGCATAGATGTTTCAACCACATCTATGTCTATCAGGAACAGATGGCTGTAGACGAGTGAAGAGCTTGCTCTCCCCTGGAATAAGCCCAGTGGCCGTGATGGGCTTCTACTCACTGAGCTGGTGCAGAGAAGGGCATCTGGTCCATAAGAAAGTTACAGGAAATCCTCGTGGTGTTGGGTCACTCTAACTTGGGCTGTGGGCATTCAGTGCAGACTCCCGAATTTGGCCAGAGCCCGAGTCGGTTGGTGAACAAATCCGGTGCTCACGGGATAAAGTCTTGGTAGGGAAGGCAGGGCTGGTCCTCCGGGTTCTGGGGGGCTGCTGGCCACGCTGGGATTTTGGTGAAGCAGGTCAAAGTCGGGACAGGTCAGTAGGGCTGGGGCCAAGTCAGTTGGTGTCCTCCTCTTCCTATTGTGCCACCCTGCAGTGGGGGGGCATCTTGAAGATGGCAGGTAATGAGTTGTGCTTCGCCTCCCCCACCAGAGGGGTGGGATTGGCAAAGGTGGGCACACCTCTCCTCCTATCTTGGTTTACCCACAGAATCTCCCCGCCCAAAGTGGGGGTAAGAACTGGTGGTGGCCAGTTACTGGGAGCAGCAAATGGCTGGGTCAGCTCACAAAGGCGGCAAGCCTTTGAAGCTTCCCTTTCGTGGACCCTGTCCATCCTGGGGGAGGATGTGCTTTGTTTCAAGACATCGAGAGCGGGAGGCTCTCAACCCAGGGGCCAAGAAACATGTCTGGAGTGGCAGCTGGCGAGCAGCCAGTCAGCTATGATACTAGAGTTAGGTCGTTTTTCAGGGGGGCATCTCTAAGATGCCCTCTGAGTGCATTTGGCAATAAATCCAAAACTGACAGTGTGGGTTTAATGTGCTGAGAAGTTTATTATCAAACTTCCCAGATTTCAGTAAAGCCATTATGGTGCTGTGGAGTTTATAATGTCAAACTCCCAGACCATATACTCTTTATGGCTTTACTGCACTTGCAATGTTTAAGAATGGACTTAGACACTGTAGTGATACAGGGCTCATGCACCTGTACCCTCACAAGTGGTATAGTGCTCCCAGCTAGAGGGGTGACTTACCTATGCCATAGGCAGTGGACTGTACACATGGAACACAGGGATGTGTGCCATGTCGACTTCACTTTGCTCTGCACCAAAACACGCAGCCTGCATTGGCAGCGTGTGTGTTGAGGTACAGGGCCTCCAAGGGTGGCACAATATGTGCTGCAGTCCTTAGAGGCTTTCCCTGGTCACAGTACCTATGGTACTTTTTACAAGGGACTTACAAGTGGCCAGAGAGATGCCAATTGGGTTTGCGACAGTACAGTTTTAGGGAAAGAACATAGGCCTTTGGTTCCTAGTTGGCAGGAACCCAGGGTACACTTAGGCAAAGAGCATCAAATTCAGGCAAAGATTGGTGGGCAAAAAATGCAAAAAGGGGCACTTTCCTACACAGTACAGCTATAAAATAGCAGGGAAACCCACAGGTTGAGACTAGCTGAGAGCCCGGACTTAGGAGCAAGTTTAAGTCTGCAAATGTTTTCTATAGACTAAGTAAATAGCAAATGTTTAAATACACCACATGCATATCGATGTCTGTACTCTTCCATACAATGTATGTACTGCAGCAATGCCATCATTGTATGTTTATTTTGGGATGTGAATGAAAATAAGCATAAAAATGTTTAAAAAATAAAAAGTCACTTCTTTAATTAACGAGTATTCATTCAACCCAGTGCTTTTTACATGAAAGTTTGAGACAGATCAACATTTAATTTTGAGGGTTCTTGCAACTTGGTTCATTAGTTATTAAATTGTCAAAGACATTCAGCATCGGATTTGAAGTGTATGTGTTCCCAAACTAAGGAGTTGCCACCATCGCAAAAAAAGTCACTTCACAAGTGTCAAAATTGGTCTTGGTTAATAATGCACAAGTTACTACTTGTGTAACAATATATCTGTAAGAGACATAAGCTAGTGATAGATTCCTTACCTTAGAATAATCCCCAGGCGTCAGACTGGATCCGGAAAGTTTTGCTAGCAGTAACCCTGCGCGTCAGTAGGTAGCGTCGTGCGGCTCCGCGTCCGTTGTTGGCGTCGTAAGCGCTGAGATGTCACAGAGACTACTTAGGCGCCACCCATGCGCACGGACGTCAGTTCTGTACACGACTTTCCGCGCCAGGAACACAGAGCCATGCAAGAAACTGACCACTGCTGCCATGAAACTAGTGCCCTGAAAAGGGGATGACCTTAACCCTAGAAATCAGTTCGCAGAACGGGGAGGATGGGTGGGGTGGTACGGAATATATCACAAACTAATGTCTCTTACAGATATATCATTACACAAGTAGTAACTTGTGCATCTGAAAGAGACACGTTAGTGATAGATTCCTTACCTTAGAATAGATACCCCAGCAATACCAACCCCGGTGGAGGGTCTGCAAACAAGATACCTGGAAGTGACGGAGAACAGAACGGCCAAAGAAGCCGTCTCTCCGGACCGGACTGTCAAGGCAGTAATGCTTGGTAAACGTGTGCAGCGAGGCCCACGTAGCTGCCTGACAAATGTCCTGCAAGGGAACGCTGCGTCCCAAGGCAGTAGTAGCTGTAGTCGCCCTCGTCGAATGGGCACGCAGCCCCACAGGAGGCTCCTTCTTAGCCAAGGAGTAACATGCTTTGATGCACAGAACGACCCACCGCGAGATGGTCCGTTTGTGCACAGCCCAACTTTTTTGGGCACCCACGTAGCCAACAAAGAGCTGGTCATCCACCCAGAACTGCTGTGTATGCTTCAGATAGAATGCAAGCGCACGTTTTGGGTCCAGACGGTGGAGCCTCTCCTCCTCCCTTGAAGGATGCGGAAGCAGAAAGAAGGTGGGTAAAGTGATGGTCTGCCCGATGTGGAAGGGCGTGACAACCTTTGGCAAGAAAGAAGGACGGGTCCATAAAACCACCTTGTCCGGATGAACAGAAAGGAAAGGAGACTTGGAAGAAAGAGCCTGGAGCTCACTCACTCTTCTGGCAGAGGTGATAGCTACCAGGAAAGCCGTCTTGAGAGTGAAGACGCAAAGGACAGTTATGAAGGGGCTCGAAGTGAGCGCACATCCGATATGTCAAGACAAGGTTTAAGTCCCACTTGGGCATTATGAACAGCACCGGAGGAAACGTGTGCATAATGCCTTTCAGGAAACTGGTAACAACCGGGGACTTAAAAAGAGAAGGCTGATCTGGAAGCTGTAAAAAGGCGGAGATGGCCGAAAGATAACAAACATTTTTTTTTTATTGGCATTTCAAAATTATATAATACATAAACCAAAAAAAAAATAAACCCCCCAGACTGTAGCACAACATCCATCATCCAGTGATTGCATAGCCTACAGGTTACCAGTAATTAACATGCACAACAAGTATACTACGATGCACCACTAATCCATTTGGTTCGCTTGTAAATAGTCAATCAAGTATGTCCACTAGTCTCTTGGTTTGGGTCCAGTGGGCAACTCCTCCGTGTATGTTTTTAAAGCATCCCTACAATATGTCAGATCCTGTAGCCACTGTCTAAGCTTCGGAGTAGCTTTACTATCCCAGCACAACGAAACTCTACGCTTTGCTATTAACAGAGCAATTACACAGAATTTGCGCTTACTGGCTCACACACCCTGAACGAGGCCCAACAAGCATGTGCGAATGGTACATTCAATATTTGTGTCCACCATTTTCCCCAATGCCCTCATAACGTTTATCCAGTACTCATTCACTGTCGCGCAGGACCATGCAAGATGTATAAAGTCAGCTTCACCTGCCTTACAACATTTACATTTCGCATCTGTTCGTAGACCATATGCACATAACCTGGCTGGTGTATAGTACGTTTGGTGTAGGTATTTATAGTGCACCATTCGCAAATTTCCGTTTGGTGTAAGCATGCCAGTGAGAGCGCATGTCGTGACCCACTCCTCCTCTGCAAGTGGACAGTCTAGAACTTCATTCCACTTCTCCCGTGCATGAGCCGTCGTGGCAGCTATATCCTCCTGCAATTTAACGTATAACTTCGATACCATGTGTGCATTGCTAGGTGTAGTAAGCATCCACTGTAATGTTGACGGCTGTGACGGCTCTGCAGGATAAGAGCGATTTAGTGTTTTGATCGCGTTTTGCAGTCTATAATATGTGAATCAAAACAGCAGCGTTTGGTTATTGATGTAGGTAAGATCGTTGGGCGCCCTAAAAACACCATTGTGGTTAAGGTCCCCCATTTTATCTATGCCTACCAGTTTCAGCAAGTTCAGGTCTACCTTTTCTTGAGTGACGGATAGTTCTGGGTGGCGTGATAGTGGTAGTGCCGGAGCATATAGCGGGAGTTTGCCTGCTAATTTCCCCATTCTATGCCAGGCAGCATTTGTTGTGTCTATAGTGTTTATATCGAGATTATGAAGAGGGGGCCTACGATGACTAATGATGGCTGATAATGGTATAGGGAGCGCGTCACCTTCTCAATGGCTACATGTGTGACATACGGGACAGTATGATACCAATAGTGTGCAAACTGAGCTTGGGCACATAAAAAGTAAAGCAAGAAGTCCGGGACTGTAAAACCACCACGTGAGTATTGTAATGTAAGTGTATGCAGCTTGATACGGGCCTGCTTACCTGCCCATATCAGTCGTGTTACCATTGTGGACAGTCGTTTAAAAATCACTGGTGGGGGAGTGATCAGGATGTTATTAAAGAGATAAAAGAATTTAGGTAAGACGACCATTTTAACAATCGCCAGACGATCAGCTAACGTTAAAGGTAGTTGTATCCATCTTCCTATTTTGTCCTCCATGGCATCAATCGCCCTGCCATAATTAGTACGAATCACAACCTCTGGATCCCGGTGGTACCAGACACCCACATACTTAACTGGGTCTGATTGCCATTCCAGAGGGAATTCGGTTTGGTGTGGAAGCGTGGAGTCCGTGAACGGTATTATGAGGTATTTGGACCAATTAATTTGAAGCCCTGAGTGGTGGCCAAAACGGATATATTCCCCTAGAGGGGCCAAATTATTCTCCGGGTCACGCACATAGGGCATCATGTTGTCCGCATAAAGAGATATATGTAATGGACGCTGCGGAAATTGGAGTGCCGAATAATGATGGCCCTGCCTTATCTTACAGGCAAGCGGTTTAAGTGCTAATGCGAAGAGCAATGGGGACAGCGGGCAACCCTGCCTCGTCCCTCTTGCTATCGGAATGGCATCTGATATATAGTTGTTAACTTTAATTCAGCCCGTTGGTTCCGTATATAGCCTTTGCACCCATCGTAAAAACATTGGTGGGAATCCCATTCGACGTAACACAGTGTGTAGATATGGCCATTCAATAGAATCAATTGCTTTTGCAGCATCCAATAGAACCGTAGCGGCTTTGGTGCTAGGAATTAAGTAATGCGATAATGCAAATAATGTTCTGGTGTTGTGGGTTGTTATTCTAGTTGGGATAAACCCAGACTGATCTGGCAATACCAGTCTGGTCATTAGTGGTTGTAATCTGGTGGCAAGGATTTTGGCTAATATCTTAGTATCTACATTTATGAGGGACAACGGCCTGTAGGATTCACAACATTCTGGATCTTTATTTGGTTTTAAAAGTGCGACGAGCACATCTTCCCTCAATGTGGGTGGTAGCAATTGCTTGTCGTGTGCATCACTGTACATCTCAACCAAATGAGGCGCTAGTTGATTTGCAAAAGACTTATAAAATTTGCAGGTGAACCCGTCAGGGCAAGGCGCTTTTCCATTAGGCAGTGATTTAATAATTTCAGTGACCTCTTCTGTGATGGGCAAGGACAGGTATTCCATATGCGTATCAGATAGCCAAGCTATCGCCACATCCTCCGAGTAGTCCATGACCTCAGACGGTGTGACCGTATTCCGTGCAGCATACAATTCCCCATATGTTCTCATAAATTCACGCAATATCCCCTGCGTGTCTTGCTGCAATTCTCCCTGCATATCTCTGATCGCTAGGGCAGCCTATGGTGGACGACCCGCGCATATCTTGGATGCCAATACCCTTCCTGGCCTACCCCCCCTCCCCGTATGACCGCGCTATCTGGCGTTTTGTAACATACTTCAGTTCTGCCTCTGCGTAAGTTTGATATTCCGATAGCACAACCCGAATGTCGCCTAATAATTTTACATTGTGTGTGCTTTCGTACTCCCGCTCGAGTTTTTAGAGTACTCTCCCATTTACTAAGCTAATGACGTATGTCCTTTAAAATACCAGCGCCAGTGCTAATACATACTCCCCTTATTGTCGCTTGCTTCCCAGAGTAAGCCAGGATTCTCTGTATTGGGTTTATTCAACTCAAAATATTCAGTTATAGTTTTACTGATGGACTCCGTGTACACGGATACTAACAGCGCTTTCAAGTTAAATCTCCAAGTGTAAGGGGGCGGTGTATAGTGTGGTATGTTAATAGATAGCAACACTGGATTGTGGTCAGAGATTGTTCTGGGCAGGTGACTCACTGCTTGCATCCACAATAGTACCTCGCTAGTTCCCAACCAGTAGTCTATACAAGACCAGCTATTGTGAGCCGCTGTGGTATGTGTGGCCTCCCTTCTACCCGGATTGCGAGTTATCCAAATGTCATGGAGACGTGCTTCACTCATAAGATTGTGTAATACCTCCACTGCCCTCCGATGTGGTTCTTTAGATGCTTTTGATCTGTCTAGGCTATCACATAGAGCAACATTAAAGTCTCCCCCCCGAATATAGCCATGCCCGACAGGTCATTTATCTTACGCCAAATTGCATGGTAAAAGTCTGGGTCGTCCACGTTTGGGCCATAGGTGTTGATGAACGCTATACGCTGACCACGTAGCCGCCCCGTAATAATGACATAACGCCCTAGTTCATCCTCAAACGTACTGTCTACCTGGAGTTGTGTTCTCTTTTTGATCAAAATGATGACCCCCTCTGGAGTAAGAGGAGTACGAGGACCTATATATTGCTTCCGTCCATTTGCGCCCAATGTGATTAGTAGAACCGGGAGCAATATGCGTTTCCTGAAGAAATGCTATGGCAATGCGTAGTCTGTCTAGGTAAGCAAATATTTGCCTGATTTTTTTCGGGTTGTTGAGCCCTCTGACATTCCAAGTAATCATATTTAAATGAGCTGTCCGTAGCCTATTTTCGGACATCGTTAAATAGCGAGATGTATCCTGAAACAGGTGTCATTCCCCCTCCTTGTACATCTTATGTTACATAGTGAAAGACTGGTAACTACAATCATGTGACGGTTCAGATGGATATCCGCGAGGTTTCTCAAGTACAACAGACTGTATAACAGTTTCCAACCCCGCCCCCTCCCCCCACCCACTTCAGCACCCCAACCATGCCAAAGACAAACCCCTAGTGCAGTAAACATAACAAAACCACTTTGTGGGGATCACCCGCCTGGGGGTACCACCAAGTGCACACACCTCCATCCACCAATGTGGATGTGGTCAGGTATACGTGATGCATGCAGATCTGATCCTTTCCAATAGTTTGTCGAGGGGCATGATAATGCCACGTCACTGGATATATCTGAAAGTTATATGCTATAGAGTAAAGATTCGTAACCGTCTGCCTAGACAGATACAGTTCGTAGCTTTTTTTTTTTGTGCGCTACAGAGAAACGCGACCAGCTCCAGCAGGGATTCAGAAGCTTAGTAAATTACTCCAAAAATATAGAAACATCATAGCCATGAGCACCTCCAATAACAGTGCCCAATGTACATGTTATGTGTATTGCCCCCCATTGTATGCAGCTTCTCAGTGCACTAACATGAACATAGTCTCAAGTCGCTGACCACTCAGCCCCAACTGTTCCATTTTTGCAACGTCCTGAGAGTCCCTTTGGTGGGCAGCAGAATCATACAGACCTTGCAGTTGGCGGCAATGCGGTGTACAGGCCAACCAGCCTGTTACATCCATGGCTCAAGCAGGCCGTATCACATACATTGCAACTTCATGTCTCACCATCTCATGAATTGTATGAATATTGTGCTCATTCGGAATCTTGGTTCTGCCCACCTTGCTTTCGCTCCCGGCGTTGGCCAATCAACTGCTTAATAAAATCTTGCGCTGCCTTCGAAGAATGTAGAATCGTAGAGCGGCCATCCTGAGTCACCTTCAGCCGAGCTGGATAAAGCATCGCATATTCCACTACTATTTCTCGGTTTCTTTTTTCCGGATTGAATTCCTTACGTGCTAGTTGAACCATCATGGTAAAGTCCGGATAGAACGCCAATGCATTGCCCTGGTAGGTAACCTGCAGCTTGTCACGTGCCATGCGCAATATGGCATCACGATCCCTATCATTTAGGATCCGGGCAACTATAGTTCTCGGCGTGGCGCCTGGTGGGGGTCTTGGAGCCAGGGACCTATGTGCACGTTCCACTATGAGAACCGACGAGAAGTGATTAGCACCAAACACCTCTCGAAGCATATCCTCCACATAAGTCTCCATCCGTCCCGTATTTGTGGATTCTAGAATTCCCGCGATTCTGATGTTCTTGCGACGGGACCTCGCTTCCATATCCTCCACCTTGTTTTTAAGGACCTCCACCACTTTCTCCATATCCGTGCACTTTCGAATTGTGGTTTGTGATTCGTCCTCCACAGTGGTGATACGTCTCTCGGCCTCATCCAGTCTCTCCCCTTGTTTATCCAGTTTCGCCGACATATTGTCAACATGATGCGTGAGGGAATCCAGTTTGCCATTGACGTCCTGTAGGCTTTGTTGTATCGCCTTGAGGACTTGTTGCATTGCGTTGCCTGTCTCATTTCCCCCTTCCAGTTCGGTATCCGAGAACGCCTTTGCACCCTTGGTTTGGCGCTTTGTTTCAAATGAGAGTTTTGACTGCTGCTTGTCCGGCTTTCCCATGATGACCGTAGTTAGCCCCAAAGACGGCGACCCCTGAGGCTTTGTATCACCGCCGACGGGGAGACAGTTTATCCTATGCTTCTCTATATGGCTTCCTGTGCCCTCAGCACCGCCCAAAGATAACTCGCAGCAAGATGGGTCACACAGTATTGACCTCCAATGATAACAGACGGTAGCCGCAGCCTATAGCGTAGTGCCACTGGCCAAACCACCATCGTCGCTGCACCTAACATCCAGTAGGAACTGTAGCCCGCTATCAGTAGGTCACAAGGTCTTCTAATGCAACAACGCCCCAATGCTTCATGTGCATCTTAGTGATCCACTATCTCTAGGCCACAGAACACAGTCCGCCAGGTGGGGTGCCACTATTTTGCGATCTTGGTTTCCTCTATCCCCATTTTACATACATGGAATCAGCAGCATCCACCACGCAATCTCAGAGGGACCAGCACACTCCGAATCCCACATTTCTGGCAAGGTATAGTCGGTACTAGTCCCGGTGACACCCCATCTCTCGGCTTCGTTTTTTTAAGTACGTCTCGCCAGTGACATTCTTTCAGCAGGCCGCATATTTCCCAGAGCAAGGCAGGTGTCGGTATGTATGGTGAGGATCTGAACATTAGATGGGGCTCAGCTGCCTAACTGTGTCCCAGCTTGTACTTCCACAGGGCTCCTGCACTGGCAGATTACGCTGCTTAACAACGGAGATCGTTGCACCGTAAGTGTGGGCCGCCATTTTATGCTGGCGTTTCATTCTTTCCTCCGCTCTGCTAATAGACGCGCCTGGCATACATACTGCGTGTAGTTGAAGGCCAAGTTGTCAGCTGCTCCCCCGTGGATTCGCTCATTCAGAAGCAAGAATTGATCGTGGGACATCCTGCTAATCAGTCAGGAGCTGGATCGGCAGCGGAGCGGTCGTAGCGTAGGGCGCCGCCATCTTATGCTGCTTTCCCGTTGCTCCACGGGGAAATATCGAGGAGGCTTTATATAGCTTTAACGGAGTGTGGCTGGTCTCAGAGTACCTGCATCCTGTGCCCAATTTCTTCCGATGCGCTCGTTACAGTCAATTACTGATCCGCATTCCGGTCTTTTTAGCCAATAATCGAACCTGACCAGCGGAGCTGCCTCAATAGCCAGCCATTCCGCCGTGCGCCCTCTAGCACCCCCCGCCGAAAGATAACCTTTGATAGTGCCCAGAGCAGAGCCCTGCTGGGCCAAAGAAAGAAGGAACAGAAGGACTTCAGAAAGAGAGGCAGAAAGGGGATCCACAGCCTTAGCTGTGCACCATGCCACAAACATGTTCCACCTGCAGGCGTATACAGTTTTAGTGGAGGGACGCCTGGCTGCTAGAATGACATCAGACTTCAGGAGGAAGATCGAAAGCTGTCAACTGTTGCCGCTCAATCTCCACGCTTGGAGGTGGAGGCTGGACAGGTTCAGGTGGAGGACCGTCCCCTGGTGCTGCGACAGAAGATCCTTCCGAAGAGGCAGTCGCATCGGGGGAATCGATCGCCATCCTGAGTAGCTCGGGATACCAGTACCTTCGTGCCCAATCCGGAGCCACAAGGATGACTTGGGCCCAGTCGCGCCGAATCTTTTTCAGCACTCTGGGCAGAAGTGGTATAGGCGGAAAGGCGTACAATAGACCGCAGCTCCACTCGCGACGAATAGCGTTGCCTAGCGAGTGCCTCCTTGGAAATTCCAACGCGCAGAACTGATGACATTGCGCGTTCTCTTCGATGGCGAATAGATCCAACCAAGGTTCTCCCCACTGCTGAAAGAGACCTTGCGCCATGTCAGAGTTCAGACGCCATTCGTGATCCATCAAGCACCGGCGGCTGCGTTCGTCCGCCCTGGCGTTCAGAGAACCCACCAGGTTTTGAACCACCAAGGTAATGCATTGATGTTCCAGCCATGTCCAGAGGCGCAGAGCCTCCCGACATAGGGTCCAGGACCCCAACCCACCCTGTTTGTTGCAAGACTACATGGCGGTGGTGTTGTCCGTGAACACCTGCACCACACTTCCCCGGACAGAGGGAAGGAATGCCTTCAGTGCAAGTCGGATCGCCCGAAGCTCCAAAAGGTTGATATGGAGCTGGGACTCCGCCAGAGACCAGAGTCCTTTGATCTCTGCTTCTCCCAAGTAGCCTCCCCATCCCAGGAGGGACGCATCCGTCACCACTGTGTGCTCCGGTTGGGGAAGGGAGAGGGATCTGCCATTGATCCAATCGCGATTCATGAGCCACCACTGCAATTGTCGTGCAGTGCCCTCCGAGATCTGGACATGATCGGACAGGTTGCCCTGATGCTGTGCCCACTGGAACTTCAGGTCCCACTGCAAAGCCCGCATATGCCATCTGGCATGTGTCACCAGCAGGATGCAGGAGGCCATCAGGTCAAGAAGCCGGAGGGTCATCCTGACTAACACCCGGGACAGCGTTTGAAAGATCGGAATCATAGCCTGAATATCCCGGACTCGCTGCTCGGGAGGATAAACCTGAAACAGCGTCGAATCCAGAACCGCTCCGATGAAGGGGAGCTTCTGAGAGGGACTCCGGTGCGACTTTGGCACGTTGATGGAGATCCCCAGCAAATGCAGGAGGTCAGCCGTAGTCTGAAGGTAGTTGACTGCCTGGGGCGAGCCCGTCTTCAACAACCAGTCGTCGAGGTAAGGGAAGACTGACACCCCCGAAATGCGCAGGTGAGCTGCGAACACCGCCATCACCTTTGTGAACATCCGAGGGGCACTGGTAAGGCCGAACGGGAGCACGGCAAACTGATAATGCTCCTGGCCTACCGTGAACCGCAGGTAACGCCAGTGGGTCGGCAGGACGGTGATGTGAAAATGTGTCCTGCAAGTCCATCGCTACCATCCTGTCTCCAGAGTAGAGGGCAGCCAGGATCTGAGCCAGAGTCAGCATTTTGAATTGCACCTTCCAGCCCCCTTTGTCCTTCTTGGGGTCTAGAAAGTAGTGGGAATAACAACCACTCCCTACTTCCGGCCCAGGAATGCACTTGATGGCCCCCTTGGCCAAGAGGGCCGTGACTTCCTGCTGGAGAAGTACCAAGTGATCCCCCGACATGCGGTGGCACCTAGGTGGCATGGCTGGAGGGGATGCCTGAAAGGGAAGGGAGTAACCCCTTGTGATGATGATCTGCAACACCCACTTGTCCAATGTGATATCGCACCAGTGGGAGAGGTGGTGGCGGATCCTGCAACCCACCGGTGTGGGGTGCTCCACAAAGCTCAGATTAGGAAGGTTTGGAGGGAGAAGCAGCGGGGGCGGAGGTGGACTGACCCCCCCCACGCTGATTTCCAGACCCGCCCCTGTGGAAGCCACGTCCACGCTGGGGCTGGTTCTGCACAGGCTTGCTGAAGGAACGTGCCTGAGCGCCTCTGCCGTGGCCACGAAAGGAACGACGACCAGGAGTGGCCGGGCTCTTTGCAGAAAGACCCAAGGACTTGGCCGTGGCTCGCGAGTCCTGTGTGTCATCAAAGGGCATGTCCATGAGCGAGCTCTGGACATCGGGCGAGAACCCAGTAGTTTGCAACCAGGCGTGGCGATGAAGCGCCACAGTGGTAGAAATCGCCCTGCCCAGTGAGTAAGGGGTGTCCAAACCACACCGAATGGCAAACTTAGCCGCATCCTTACCCTCAGCAACCTCCTCAGGACACTGAGGCAACACCTGAGCAACCGTATCCCACACCGCGTGGGAATAGCAGCTCAATAAGCCGGCGGTGTTCACCGACCGCAGCCCCAAGCTGGCCGAAGAGAACAACCGCTTACCGAACTGTTCCAGCTTCTTAGAGTCCTACTCCAGTGGAGCCGTGTGAAAGGCACTCTGCGACATCGAGGCCTGGATGACCAGACTCTCAGGCATGGGATGAGTGGTCAAACGCAGGGTCACCAGGCACTGGGCGGTGACGCCTAGCGACATTCTTATCCACAAGGGCCCCCGTGGCCGGCCTCGACCAAGTGCCCAACAAGACGTCGGTGAGGGCGTCGTTGAAGGGAAGTAGACGCCGTCTGGAGCACCTCAATGAGGAGGTTAGTTTTGAGGGCCACCGTAGGAAGATCAAGGTTGATGACCTTTTCAGCCCGACAGAGCACCATCGTGTAGGAAGCGCCCTCCTCCATAGTAGGCGGGGGAAGAAGCAAACCCTGGGTCAGAAGAGACATCAAGGTCGCCAGCATCCTCCAAGTCGTCCACCCAGCCATGCTCAGAGTCACAATGATGGGCCAGAGGGTCCTCGGACCACTCCCAGTCATCCTCCACCTCTGTTGCAGGGGGAACAAACCGCAGCGGCAGAGCTGGAGCTGGAGAAGGAAAATACGGTGTCGGAAACGGCGCCTGCCGGGGCTGAGCCGGTGCCGTCTTCAAATGCAGATCCCAGGTAGGAACGAAATGGTCCTGGAACCGGGGCAAGGGCGGGACAAACTGCACCTACTGTGGCACCGGAGGCGGAGCAGAGGGTAGCGCTGGGGGCGGAGCCGGTAGCGTTGGATCTCGTGGCGCCGAAGCGGATTCCACCGGCGGCACCAACAGCCCAACAGGATCTGGACACGGGACTGTGGGGCCCGAAGGCGCACCGGCGGGAGCCCAAGGCCTAAAAAGGCGGTCCATGGTGGCAAGAAATTCTTGCACCTGTTCGGGTGTCGCCGAAAGACCCGGGTAAGGCTGGTAGGCTGCAGGACTCCCAGGTTCCAAAGGACCCGCAGGGGCAGAATCCCTGTCCCCCTCGTCCGCATCCGAGGACCGACGGGGGGGGATGTCTGAGAACGAACTCGCTTCGACTTTTTATGTAGTCGCTTACCGGAACCAGAGTGCGAAGACTTTGAGCCCGAGGAGCGACGAACGCGGCCCCTCGAGCGTTCCCGGGAATGGTCCCTGGACGTGGAATGGTGTTGGGACGAGAACCGGACCTCCAGCAGCTTTCGGCGCCGCTCCCTCAAGGCCGAAGGGGCCATGGCCAGACAGTCCCGGCAGGACCGGGAGTCGTGGTCAGTCTCCAGGCAGTAGAGGCAAACATCGTGGAGGTCCGCCACCAACATATTGCGACGGCAGGCCCCACAAGACTTAAATCCAGGCATCCCTACATGCGCCAAGGAGAACAAGCATTTGCAATGCAATAGGTCTCGCATTTACGAGAGTTTGAGCTATTGGCATTGTAAATGACAATGCCTTTTATTTATGTGTTGTTTTTTAAACAGATAAATAAAAGGCATTGTCATTTACAATGCCAATAGCTTAAACTCTCGCAAATGTGAGGCTGATTGTATTGCAAATGCCAGCGCCCATGCTATAAAAAAAATTAAAAAGCATTAGGAGAGAGCATGTCCTGCACTTTTTCTCGACAGTCTGAATTTTAGGACGGAGAAGGCAAGAAATGTGTATCTGTTGCCTGAACTGTATGTACTCTTTGTGGGGATTGCAAGGATGGGATACGAGTCTGAAATTGTTGTAGGCCACAAAGCACGGCTAGGATTGTGGCGTAATTTCGACTGAAATGTCATGCGCTGCAGCTTCTGACCCAGGCTGCAGCGATGGGTGCATGACGTAGCATTTAGTGCTGGAATCCGTCGCGCAGGCAGAAAGAAAGGCTTGTATGTATATTTACATAGCGCAACAACTATCAGTTACTTGTATATCTTGGCGCTTAATGAGGGGCTCGACTAATTTCAGTGGAGGCTCTCCATTGGTGCACTTTGGACCAGAACTGCGCTGGTGTAGATGGGTAGGTTGTAGTTTGCAGGCTGTCCTCGCGGAAGTGACCACATGAGAGGCCCGGTTCACAAATACCTTTGGATTACTACTGACGTGGTCCAGTGTTATTGTGAAATGACTGGGGCGGGCCGTGCTAGATACGAACATAACAAGCCTTGTCTGCTGTGCCTTTTCTTATCTTTTCACACCAATCAAGGAGGTGAGGAGCACAACAGTGATGCCATCTAATTACCTCCACGGCCCCCTCCCCCCCCCCCCTGTTCCTGCAGACCCCTAGCCCTTTAATGGCCTCCTGCTCTTAAGCCGAATCCCCCCTCCCGCTGTTCCCGGGAAAGCACATCTGGCAAACTCGGTGGCTTGTGAGAAACATGGGGGAGAGCAGAAGTGGTGTTTGTGTGGGAAGGGGGTGTCAGAAGCCTGGTGATGGGAGAGAAAGCAGAAACAGGGAATACAATGCTTTGCTGACTAAGTGTATTTCACGTATGGCTGTTGACTCTCCTAGTCTCATAATAAGGGCTTTCGGACAGTACTGGTTTTAGAGAAAACCAAAGCATCCTGGGAATTGTAGTGTAATCATTCCTATTGGTAGCGTTGACAGTTCTCGAATAAACCAAGACTGTCTAAATCACATCCTTGTGACCTGCGGCCTCATTACCAGTCACACACACACACACACACTTCTAGGCTGAGCAGAAATCCTTGTGTGCAGTCATGGAATATACCCTATATAAACAATAGGACAAGTCCTTCTGCAAGGCTCATATGTTGTAATGGGCTACGAGGCCCAGGCGGTGTAAGCCCTCGGATCTGTGTTTCAAAATATGTTTGTGTAAACTCTAAACTCTGACAAAACAAATGGATGTAGGTTGTGGCCCTGCATACATACACCCGGAAACATGCACAACTTCACGAGTTTGTGGGTATTCATAACCGTATTGGGGCCCTAGCGTGAAGATGTGTGCTAGAACTAGACAACGCAGAGCAGACCGCCTGTATTCAGCGTCTTCACGAAGGCACATACATTTAACTCGGAATTTCTCTAAGTTAATGTATGAGCTGCAGTGACAGTGAAGCTCAGACTCAGACAGAGGCTTTCGCTGCCTTCTGTTTCCGAGTTGTGTTCCCTGCATTTCGTGCACTAATTCGGTGAAATTATGAGTTAAATGTATGCACTTGGGAAACTACAAGAGGAAAAACAGACGAGCGCCCATCACTGGACTGTTCAGCACAGCTGTTTATGATCAAACCTTTGAAGATGTTTCCCACCCTGGAGATGCACGTAAATCTTCGGAAAAATGTAGAAGTCCCTTCCTTTCCAGGTGGAAAGGGGAAGGAAGCATGGACGTATTACATGGGCTTCTAGTTCTAGGCAAAATGATTTCTCAACAGGAGAACAGGGCAGTGTTACCAACAGCCATGCTGCGTCGGCACAGAGATGAATGCTTGTTTTGTTGAAATAGCAGGGCAAAAGGCTTGCACATTGAACTCGGAATTTCACGGATTTGGCGCATGAGTTCCACATATCACTGCTCAGATGGAGAGAGAGGCAATTACTGCGCGCTGTTTCTAAAGACAGAAAACGTCCGCGTTAAACAGGGGCACTTTAGACACTGCAAACGCAAAATAAAATGAGGCGCTATGCTCTGAGCCAGCACAGGTGTTGGTGATAATCTGAGGTGTTTCTCTTGCGGAGAGAAAAACAAATATGACCTGAGTTAAGCACCTTACTGCCAGGTTTAATCCAGTGAATTGTCTGAAGTGTTGACAATTATGAGGAAATTGCATTCTCTTTCCTAGGTGTGCGTGAATCGATGCCTGCAGGGCGGGAGGGGTGCACAGGGGATCTTTGCCGCAGCCTGGCTAAGGATTTCAAAACATAAGGGGAGAAAGTGCATTGTGCGTTGTCTGAAATTGTAACACTTGCGAATGGACAAATTCCTTTGAAAGCGGGCAAAGCAAACGTGTTCCATGCAAAACAAGCTAATTAAAACAAGTAGCAGGCGGCAGCGAAAGCGATTTTGCGATCGCTATTGTTGGTACTGGGGAGCCATGGACCAATCTCGGCGTCAGCTCAAAAGCCTGTGATTCTGGGCGAATCCCTTAATCTCCCAATGCCTAGAAATAACAAACACACGAAAAGAACAAGTGCGCACTGAAGCTGACGAAGTGGGAGGGGGAGTGGGGGCGGGCACGCAGGCTGCCAAATGGTGCGATGAATCACGGCTAAAGTGAAAGCAAACAAGTGGTTGCAGGACTCCAAATGGTGCGCGCGCCCGGACGGGTCACATGCACTGTAGTTGGAGGCCTGCAAAGCCACTGTTTGCACTTCCAAAACGCGCTTACTATAAGTCTCGCCAGAGCCAGCGCTAAAGCGCTGGTCAGGCGAGACCTAAAAAAGGGAGACAAAAAGTCTCAAAGGTGTAGTCAAAAAGTGACTAAGAGACGTGATCTAACCGGATCTGCCCTTGCTGGCACGGAAAAAGAAAGAACCGACGTCAGCGCGCATGGGTGGCGCCTAAGTAGTCTCCCGGACGTCATCTCGACGCCAGTGACTGACGCGGAGCCGCACGACGCCACCTACTGACGCACAGGGGTACTACTAGCAAAACTTTCCGGATCCAGTCTGACGCCTGGGGATTATTCTAAGGTAAGGAATCAATCACTAACGTGTCTCTTTCAGATAGTATAAATCTGCTCATATTTACTTCTTTCGCTCCATCAGAATCCTTTAACATAAGGAGGGCAAAGTGAAACCATTCACTACTGTTAGTGACTATTGGAAGTACTGGAGGACATGCAAGGAACCTGCATGTTCTAAAGATTTTATTTAACTTTCTGTTACTTTTTTGTTCAAACATTTAATGTTTTTTTGGTACAGAGAATGCAACACTCCAGAACAAAAGCATGTGTAGAGCAACTGAGAATGGAATGCCAGGCATTTTGATAACGGGGCACGCAAGTGTTGCATGCGTTATCTGGAATAAATAATACACTTGGATGTGATGCCAGTATTTCCAAAAGTAGCAGATTCTTCCAGCAGAAAGGCCCCCAACCACTTCCAGGGACAAACCCGCTGCGAAAGCCCAAATACATTCTAGAACATACCAGGAGATGACATCCACAACATTCCACCATTTACTTAACACATATCCAACATCTTCCTTTATATAATAAAAAACGGAGAAAAGATAACTACTATAAACTGCAGTGCCTGTGCTCAGGCCTGGTCGCCCCCACGCTCCTGTGCTGCTCCTGCCTTGCCTGACTGCCGCTTCCTTTGTTTGCCTGCTGCCGCTTCCTGTTACTTCGTGATCGGGCGACCCAGCCGCCGCTGAGCCGCCCGCCCGCCCGCACCAGCTTCTTCCCGCCGCTGCCTCCCTGCGGCCCCGCCCCCCGCCAGCCCATTCGCCACCCCGCTCCCGCCAACCAGCTGTTCCGCCCACCCGGCTCCCTACTTATGCTGCCCGCACGCACGCGCAGCGTTGACGCGCAGCGGGCGCGCAGATTGTGCGCTGAAGGCGCGCCAAAGGCAAGCCCGTCTGCGCCCGTCCGCACCTGGAACGCGCCCAGCGCCAGGACCGCTGGTCCCCACCACCGTTGCAAGACTACACGACAGACCTACGACACCGCCACTCTCAACGCACTCAATACCGGCCGGAACCCTGCCTGCTACCGAGCCACCCCGAGGCGCACCCACGGACCCTTCGCCTGCAGAGCCTGCCGATTCACCTGCTACCGGACCTGTGCCGCCCCCACCGAGTCCAACACCAACAGCAACCACCTGAAGTGCATCCTGCTCAACACCCGCTCCGTCCACAGGCACGCCGTGGAACTCTGGGACCTGCTCGACGCGTCAGCACCAGACGTCGCCTTCCTCACCGAAACCTGGATGAACGCCTCCTCAGCGCCCGACATCGCCATAGCCATTCCGGACTGATACAAGATCACCCGGAAAGATCGCGTCAACCAGACGGGAGGCGGCATCGCCATCGTACACAAGAACACCATCCGCATCTCGACTAACTCCGACGAAACCTTCACCGCCACCGAACACCTGCACTTCCAGATACACACTGACCCAAAGACCACCCTCCGAGGCACCCTCATCTACAGACCCCCGGGACCACGCACACAATTCAGCAAAGACATCGCAGACTTCATCAGCCCGCACGCCCTCCCCTCCGCCGACTACATCCTCCTAGGGGACCTCAACTTCCACCTGGACAACAACGACAGAAACACCACCGCCCTGCTGGACAACCTCGCCAACCTCGGACTCAAGCAACTGGTGAACACCCCCACCCACTACGCCGGCCACACGCTTGACCACGTCTTCTCATCCAGCAAGCACATCTCCTTCAGCCACGCCACCGGACTCCACTGGACCGACCACAGCTGCGTCCACTTCAGCTTCAGTAGAACTACGAACCACCACCACCCGCAACAGGTCCCCCGCCGAAGCTGGAGCAAGATCACCGCCGAGCAGCTCACCACCTCCATCAGCCAGAACACTCCCACCTGCACAACGGACCTCAACGAAGCAGCCAGCAACCTCACCAAGTGGCTGACCGCCTGCGCCGATGACCTCGCACCACTAAAGAACCCTCCCAGCAGACCCGGCAGCAAGAAAACCCCCTGGTTCACCGACGAACTCAAGGAATCCAAGAAGAACTGCCGCACCCTCGAGAAAGCCTGGCGGCTCGACCAGACCACAGACAACAGGACCACCCTCAAGCACGCCACCCGCAAACACCATCAGCTGATCCGCGCCACCAAGAAGACGGCACTCAAAGAACGACTGGACAACAACGCCCACGACAGCAAGGAACTCTTCAGCATCGTCAAAGAGTTCTCCAACCCCAGCACCGGAAATAACGACATCACTCCCTCACAAGACCTCTGTGACTCACTCGCCTCGTTCTTCCACCTTAAGATCGCCGACATACACAACAGCTTCGACGCACAGACCACGCACCCTACCACTGAACCAATGCCCGCCACCACCACCCTCTGCAACTGGACCCCGATCAGCACCGAAGACACCACCCGCACAATGAACTCCATCCACTCCGGATCACCAACCGACCCGTGCCACACCACGTCTTCAACAAAGCCGACGCCATCATCGCACCCCATCTCAGAGACACAATCAACTCCTCCTTCCACACCGCCACCTTCCCGGAGAGCTGGAAGCACGCCGAGCTGACCGCCCTCCTGAAGAAACCAACGGCGGACCCCACCGACCTCAAGAACTACCATCCCATCTCGCTCCTTCCTTTTCCGGCCAAAGTCATCGAGAAGACCATCAACAAACAGCTTGCCGCCTTCCTCGAGACGAACGGATCCCTTGACCCCTCGCAGTCCGGGTTTCGGCCCAACCACAGCACCAAGAACGCCCTTATCGCAGCCACCGACGACATCAGAACCCTGATCGACAACGGGAAAACAGCGGCCCTCATCCTCCTGGACCTCTCTGCGGCGTTCGACACTGTCTGCCACCGCACCCTAGTGAAGCGCCTCAGCAACATCGGAATCCGAGAGAAAGCGCTGGAGTGGATCATCTCATTCCTCACCGGAAGAACCCAGAGAGTCCGCCTCCCTCCGTTCAGATCTGAGGCCACCGAAGTCATCTGCGGCGTACCACAAGGATCTTCACTCAGTCCAACCCTCTTCAACGTCTACATGAGCCCCCTCGCAGCCATCGCACGCCAACACAGCCTCAACATCATCTCCTACGCCGACGACACCCAGCTCATCCTCTCCCTCACCAACGACCCCACCACCGCCAGAGCCAACCTACACGAAGGGATGAAAGACGTAGCCGACTGGATGAAGAACAGCCGCCTTAAACTGAACTCAGACAAGACGGAAGTCCTCATCCTGGGATCATCACCCTCCGCCTGGGACGACTCCTGGTGGCCCCCGGCTCTGGGCACCGCTCCCAAACCAACAGACCACGCACGCAACCTGGACTCCTCCCTGTCAATGACCAGACAAGTCAACGCCATCTCATCCTCGTGCTTCAACACCCTGCGCATGCTCCGCAAGATCTTCAGATGGATCCCCACTGAAACCAGGAAGACCGTCACCCAGGCACTCGTCACCAGCCGACTGGACTACGGGAACACCCTCTACGCCGGAACCACAGCCAAACTTCAAGAAAGACTCCAACGCATCCAGAACGCCTCCGCACGACTCATCCTGGACATCCCCCGACACAGCCACATCACCGGACACCTGAGAGACCTGCACTGGCTCCCCGTCAGCAAGAGAATCACGTTCAGACTCCTCACCCACGCACACAAGGCTCTCCACGACCTGGGCCCCAAATACCTCAACGACCGCATGACCTTCTACACGCCCACCCGCCAGCTACGATCGACCAGCCACGCACTCGCCACCGTACCACGCATCCGCAGAGCCACCGCCGGAGGAAGATCCTTCTCCTACCTGGCAGCCAAGACTTGGAACTCCCTCCCCACCCACCTTCGGCGAACCCAAGACCATTTCTCCTTCAGGAACCAGCGCAAGACCTGGCTGTTCGAGCAGTAACATCCCCCTCTCCCAGCGCCTTGAGATCCTCCTGGGTGAGTAGCACGCTTTACAAATGCCGTGATTGATTGATTGATAAACTACTAAAAAGAAACAAAACAAACAAATAAAAGATATAATTGGGGTCACAATGGAGAAAATACGAGCAAGTGAGAAAACGCATCCAAAACCCTGAAAACAACTAAAACGTAATCTTTAAACTTGACTGGAGTTACTCTCATGCGTTCATTATGGACCCTCACATTTTTCTCACTAGTATTCATTGAACTGTCCTGTAAACAAACTTTCTCACCACTCTGACTCGCACGATCAACACCATCATCCACAACCCTTAGATTTGCTCTACCAGTACCCTGTGAATCCTTGTGGATGATACTTCGCAATCACCACAAACATTATCCTTAAATGAAGATGGAACATCATTTCAAATGGATTCCACATTAATTACCAAACTTTCCTTCTTATTAGACAAAATGTGAGCTTGCTCCTCCTTAATATTCACAATGGGGCCCTTAATCCACCATCTTTTATCTTGCAACCACACACCCTTTTTAGAAGCCTTAACCACTTTAACTGGCTTAGTAAACTTAAACTCAACCTTCATCACCGATACATTTTATTTTAATTAGAACCCAATCATCTACTTGCACCTCAGTGTCCTTTACACAACTAGTGCAATCAAAATACTCTTTACAAGACTTAACACCTCCACAATTCTGCGTATCTTGTTCAAATCCAAACATTCACCAACACAACTTGTACGTTCATCTAACTAAGAAGGATCTAAGTATGAAACTGGTTTTCTTTTTCTCAAAAGCACAAAAGGCACAACACCTTGGTACTGGGTAGCGTGGTATTGTAACTCCACACTTTGGCCATCAAATATTCCATTACATTCAAGTTGTTAGAAATTGCTGTTAGTGTCCCTTCCTTCAGGAAGCGATTAGCCCTCTCCACTAGACAACTTGAAATCAGACTATATAAAGGAACCTTAATGAGCTGTATATCATGTTTGTTGCAAAACTGCAGCGTATCATTCAATATGAAATGCGACCCATTATCTGTTACAATTGATTTAGGTGCACCTTGAGTACACATAATTTTTCCCCAAAAACAATTCAGTTGACTTTACGAACGCATAAGACACCAACTTTGAAAAGTAATCCACCACCACAATCTAATACTTCAATTCAGTTTTCAATAAATTGTATAGACCAGTGTAGTTTAAACTAATTTTCATCCAGGGACCTTCAGGCCATGGCATGGGAGTAAGGATGGGACATTAACTTTCCAATATTTGTCAGAACAAACACTCCTTGAATTTTTCAACAAATATTCTAACTTGAGAATCAATGCCAGTCAACCAGTAGTGCTCTTTTATCCTGCAAACAGTAGCTGAAATACCCAAATGACTTTTTCGATATGAAATGTATCTGTGGCATCAACAGTCATGACACAATAGTCATCCTCTTGGACATCTTCCACAGGCAATCTTAAAAGAAAGTCTGCCCTCACATTCTTTCCTTCAGATACATACTGATCAAAATGAAATCTTTGCAAACGTGCTAACGGATTTATCAACCTAGACGAAGCTTTGTTGGAACTACTAACACTTGACATGTATATCAACGGATTATGTTCCGTAACCAAATCTAACAGTGTACGCCAAATATACTCCAAAAATTGCCTTGATCTTACCATCCCATTATCTCCCATCCTTTTTTTTGCAACATATATTTTAGTGTAGATTGATCTACCTTTAAGCATCAAAACATCTTGAAGGTATCCTCTCAATGTCAAACTCACCAAACACTTTGAGATGATATCTGTAGACTGTAGTTCTGTTTAACCAATTTTTTAAAAAACCGTTCCATTTGAAAACAGTGATGGGTGAACCCGAATCAGCCATGACATTCATAACCATATTACACATGTCTACTTCACAGACTAGACCTCTGAACGGTTTGGGGGTATGAACCACTCCCTATCAAACATTGCTCGGCCCCACACACAGATCCTTTTCATTACGTGATTTGACTCACTTTAGTTTTTACACTATGGTACAGAGCCTGAAACTGCCCTATTTTCCTACATAGATTACACTTTTTCTCTTGTGCAGGGCATGCAGAATTGTTACTCGTGATTTTTTGAACCACACCTAACCAGAATTTTTCTTGTCCTTAAGTTTAGAGAACTTGTTCTTTCTAGAAAACACATACTGGGATCATTATATGAATTAACACGACACAGGTATACGGTCTTTAGGCTCACCAGAGATGCCTTTTGTGAAGTTAAGAAATCACTCTGTACTCTTAGTGATGTCCATGCCGTCATTAGGCAGGATTATAGCAACTCCGAATGCATTCTTTAATTTGTTTCGAAATGCAATTGAACACAAACTGATCTCTGACAAACATTCAGATTACTGCCAAATTCGCATTTAGCTGCAAGTACTCTTAGAACAGCTAAAGAGTCCTCAACCTATTTTTTTTTTTTTAACAGAACAGATAATTCATCTGAGAATTGTTTATGCTTACAAGCTACTGTCTGTGTATTCATCCCAGGTTTCAGCTTCTGCAGCAGTCGGAGCAATCGGAGGCAAACTACCAAACTTCTTGTACAGCATCACCAAGAGGATTAAATAAAGCTGTGCGTCTAATTGCATCATATTTCTTGGCATCAATTGCAACCATACAATTCTCAAAAATTACGAGCCATAGCATTGGTGGTCTACTGGGGAATTGCAAAAAAGGAAGAGGTTGCACAATGTTTATTTAATTAGTCATATGTGTAATAGGTATATCCAATTAGAGTTACAACAGTAGCGACAATATCTGCCTTGTCAAAGTTTTGAAATTTAGAATACAAATACCTGAGTGCAATACCTTGAAAAGCACTTGCACCCCCGAATTCCAACAAAGGTGATGCAAACAAATATTAGTGAACCAGTGCCACTGTATTATACAATAATCCTGCTTAATGGATTTTATGAAGAGAACGCAAAAAAAAGAAGGTTTACCCAATTCAAAATGGGCGCACGTCGGCAACGAGATGGTGTGTTGAATCCAAGATGGTTGCATGTCGAAGTACAATGTGCTAGTGTGCTGGCGTGGAATGGGACGATGCCGATGGACCACAAGAACCAAGAGTGTATGTGATGATAGACTTCGCAGCTTGATCAGTGAGCCTGAGAACGGGCTAGCGAAGACAACAGTTATAACCTCCAAATTGTAAATGCACAAACATTCTAAAAAAAAAAAAAAAAAAAAAAAAAAAAAAAAGAAAAGACACTCCACAATGATATACGAGTACCTTCTCAGAAAAACACTGACTTGAAGTTTCCATTGATATCCACGTAAACGTGTGGACTCCAAATGACGGTCCAGAGTGATTAGCACTTGTCTGTTCTCTCAACAATCCACTCGTAATCTGGCGTAAATAAGACACTTGGATGCAGTGTCGGTACCTCCAAAAGAAGCAGTTTATTCCAGCAGAAATACACACAACCACTCCTAGGGACGTCTCCACTGTGAATTCCTGAATACATTCCAAGCCATCCACAGCATTCCACCATTTACTTAACACATATCTAACAGCATCTCAGAGGCATCATATGTTTACAAAATGCATTACGTTGGTGTTAATCACTTTTCATTTCAAACCTCACTAGATCTCGAACAAATATTTCAACATGTCATAGCTCAAGTACGCCTAAATTGAAGCTTTTAACATACACCTCTACAGAACATTATGAACAAGGAAAGCAGACCCCAATATGTGAAGAATCAATGATAGGTGGCCTGGGCCCCTGCCGAGTCGGCATACACTTAACAAAACAAAAAAATAAAATAAAAAAGAGCACAATTTTTCTCAAATTTATTAATTTAATCTTTCACTATGGTATACTGTCTTTCCATAGCATAGATGTGCATTGCTTCGGCAACCACATTTTTAGAGGGGTACGTTGTGTTGTTCCCATGAATTAGCTATTGTTAGTCACGAAGCAAGAAGGTAAGACTACCGGAGTTTGCCTATATGAGCACTCAAAGGATATTTTATTTAAATTTAATTTCATCTCCTGTGTCACCCAAAAGTAGATTTAGGGGGTTCAGAGGCAGATCAATAGCTGCAATTAGTTTATTTTGCTCCACGACTTCTCTCCAGAGTATTTAACCCACCCACAGGACCAACAAATACTGGTCATAGAATTCCCTCTCCTCACAGCTACAGCACTCCTCTGGTGAGCCAAACATTGCATGGAATCCAGTTGGGGCGAGGTACCATTATTTCTCCTTATGCTGCCTGCAAATAGAATGTTTTGCTACACAAGATCAAATATTGAGAGATGAGTCTTCGATTATTTGTGTATTTACTTGATTTCTCAAACAAACATATGTATGGGTTTGAAAGATTTGTGTTTGTTATTAAGCAGTATGTATGAGTGTAAGATCCCTTTTGACATCGGCCAACTTTTCAGAAAGGATTCAAAAGAGAATGTCTCTAAGCATTGCCTCCTTCTGTTTCAAGGCAAATCAGGAACCCTGCTTTTCACTAAAGTGGTCCATCCTGGGGAGCTGCTAGTATTGTTGGCATGATGCCAAGGGTCTTGATATTCTCTGACCTTTACTTTAGAGACTGCCTAGTGCTGCTATGGGAGCTGTAAACCAGTCTCTAAAACACTCATTCAGGTAGACCAGGGAGAAAATCGCAACAGATCACCATCCAGCATCTCATGGCAATATTTGTAGAGAACAGTAGGCTTTTCCTCGGTAGCGTATATAGAGGTGGCATTGAATATTTGCCTTCAATTTCCACCCACAATTTGAGTGCCTGGCTGAATGGCTTTGAGGAGAGGTCAAAGTTGTGTGGCCTGAACATAAGTCTTCAAGTGAGAGAATGATAGTCCACAATTGTATATGGATTTGAACAATATATTCTTTGATGCCTTATGAGCACGGTCCACGAGCAGGAGATTCTGGCACACAATAGTCAGGAGAGGAAATTCATTTATATGGCTGCAATATGCCTAAACCATGAAATTTCCATGAAACCACAGGGACAAAGATCATTAAAATTAGTTTCTAAAAGACCTCCCATATACTGTAAAGGAAAGAGAGAAATGGTAAATAAATCCACGAGTATGTGCTGTGGCTATGTATAAACTGTTTAAAATTGTGATGTACTGCATTTTCAATTTATGGGACAACAGCCTATCTGCCTTGTCCCCTTTACATAACATTGTTGATTTGTTTGTAGTATTTTGTGTGCCGTTTCACCAAACAGGATTTGTTCAATTTCACTTCTCAAAGAGTGGAGCTCCCTATATATAAACATCTGGATCCTTCCCTGTTGCTGCTTAGGTCGCATTCTATTTTATTAATTGTTTTAAGCCTTATTCAGTCAGAAACTAATGTCACTTTCTGATGTCATAGCACAGGTTCCTGTTGAGGATATGATGGTCAACATTTTGGAAAGCTATCAAGACAGGTCAGATCCATCAATCTAAAACACAAACCCAATAGACAATACCGTGTTACACAACAGAACACAAACGATGCACCCAAGTAAGTTTCAAACAGATAATTTATTGGTCAGCTACAAGTAGGAAAATACATTAGTAAAGAAAAAAAGACCCTGTATATAAACAGTTTACTAGCAAGTTAAAATTGTACGAAGGTTTCACTAAAAGGAACAGCAAAAGCCCTTGTTTACCATCTCACTGAATTCAGGTTCTCATTTATCTTTTTGAACTAATAAAGAGCTGCCGGTAGATAAATGAACATTCTTTGAGCTTAGTGCAGATAATGTGCTGGTATTTGTACATGAATGGTAAACAAGAGTTAGTCCAGTGCATTCACAATTTACAAAATAGTGTGAATAAAACAATATACTATTCAGACATGACAAGAACATACCAAGACAACCATCACATGTGCTTTTTAATTTCACAACTTAAAAGGAAAATGAAGAGCTATGAAATAAATACTGTCACAAGCTGAAGAATAAATAGTTAACTTTGTGCAGCTAAATTGCTTTAACGCTTAAATAGATCTGTGGAATGTAAAATGGGAAAGATACCAACTTATTTTTTAGGATTCACTGAATAGTTTCTTAAATATTTGGGATTACAAAACAATTCATTTTTTAGAGGTTGTAGCAAACTTCAGCCAGGTTAAAAGTACATTAAATTCACGCTGACAATATCAGAGTGAATTATAGATTCAACAAATGTTAATCAGTACTTTCAATACATCTACGTTGCCACTTCAACAAGATATTTGTCACAGGTGCATATGTATTACAATGTTTGTATTGCACTGTTTTATTACATTTTTCAGAAGTGCAAAACGCTATTATGTGGTGTGCACTTATTTCAGCTTTCCTTGATTTCTAATATACTCTGCAGGTGGAACTTGCTCATGGCAAAATAGAAGCACTTAAGTAGCTTCTTAGGAGGAAGTCACTGCTCTTTGCACATGAATGGGGCAACAGAATCCAAATCCACCACCCCAAATGAACTACAAAACCTGAAATGCTTTAATTGAACACTCGCAGAAACACTGTCTCAACAATGCACATTTACTTTACTAAAGAAATTAATCCACAGGTATCATGTAACTAGCCAATTTACATAATTGAAAGTAAGAATATCAGTTAATAAAAGGGTTTATTGCAATTTTGCCTCTTAACATTCAAGGTTGTGATGTGGTTAGTTTAGTACTATACAAGAAATGCACTATATTGTGAAATGATTGCCTCGTGTTTGGGAGTTTTACCTTTAACTTCTTCCATCTCTATGGTCTATATCTTGCAACATTCCTGTCAACATGTCTGGTTTTAATGATTATAAACTTCCAAATTGGTGCCACAAAGTCAACTGACCACTATGGAGCATCATCTCCAAAGGACAGGGCTAGAATCACTATGTTTTGATGACAAATATCATGCATTACAGCCACTTACTTGAAATGCATGACAAATAGAAAACAAACGTAAAGCTCAAACCTTTAGAGATGGAAAAATGCAATGTACCTTTGATTTCCCCTCTGCTTTGAAGAATAAGTATCTGATGTAGCGCTCTTCTTGTCTAACAATATTTCTGGATTCATATTTATATAATAAAGACCACCCAGAAAGAGTTTATTCCAGTTGATAAGCCAACTTGGCTAAACATTACTGGTGAATTGTCATGATGCGCAATAGCAAGACAATGCTAAGGAAAAGTCAACACCTTTTATTCACACTTTACAAAATAAACTATGCATTGAATCAACAACACTAGTACCAGCATTTAATGCATGGAATAAAAATTGGACAATTTTGGTATTTGCACAACAAAAAAAAATTAACAAATGACTAAATACAGGTCCCAGACAAATATTCGCGATCAAAATATTTTTCATGAAAAACTTAAAATGCAAATCTGTGCAAAACATATTTAATAGTTTGATTTCTATTGAGAAGGTAATTGTATCAAACACATTTTGGCACTGTAAGCCCTTCTGGTAAAGCTAGTTGCTTACAGCAGCCTGCTCAGTGTTCAAACTAGTTCTGAACAGTTCTGATATTCAGAAAAATGTAAATTCTCAGTATTTTCATATAATCCATATTATTTATCTGCCTGCAGATGAAACAAAAGACCATATGAAAAATTCCCAAAAGTCCATTCATTTCTGAACATGGTGTTAAACTGACTGCATCAGAATGACTAATACAAAAAAGAATGAACTTACTGCAGAGTATTTACTCTGAGCTTTGTACATACAAAGCAATGGCACAATGATCTATAGTGAATTAACTGCAGCTTGACACATTAAAATATGACCTGGTCACTTTAAAAAGATCTGAATAATTGTCATGGGGACCATTAACTGAAAAACACGTTTTACAATTTACAAGGCTTCATAACAAAGTAACAATAATTCCTCAAGGAATGATGTTTACCACACCCCCACCACACCTCAAGACATAACTTAACAAGTCAAATCTTTTCAGTTACATGATAGTATTTTTACTCAGCAAGCGATGGCACAAAAAGCAGTGCTCGGGTACATTGAGCTAGAATTTTTGCACCCATATTTCCAAAACTGATCCAAAATAAGATGTTCAGTGCTCCACAAAGGAAACAAACCCTTAGCTTTATACAAAATATCTTCATAAAATTCACAAAGGTTAACAGTGTTTTTAAAATAAGAAGCTGCACAGGTCTTTTTCTGCATGCAAAGGCAGTGCACGTTAGAAACAAAAAGTAAAAGCAGGCACAGTGAAAATGTTGCAAGCATTTTAAAAAGTGATTAAGACGAAAAGAGTCATAATTTTACAGCTGGAAAACAAAGCTCATAATGCCCACATCATTTACATTTGTGGTTTCATGCACATTTGTAGGATATACATTTTAGCTTTTGTGTCTTGATGCAGTAAATTTGATTTCAGTGAAAAGTAATACTTTATGGTCCAATCATGTGGTTTTAAAAAAAGCAAAGTTCTCGATTTAAAACAAAACAAGGAAGGCCAACTTAACAGTGCAAGTCATCAGCAGTAAAAAAAAACAAAAAAAAAAAAAACCTGGTGCAGCATCTTTCACAAGCTAACCATTTTAAGCACATGAAGGATAAAACTGTAGCTTTACTTTACAATACAATCACATTTCCGAAATCAGATTTTTTACAGTACAAAAATCTCATAAATCAAGTTCTGTCTATACAGTCCAATTCTAAATTCAAAATCTATTTTGTACAAATAAATCTGTAAAAAGAGGGGGATGAACAACAGAAGAATGATGTAAATGCTATAACTGGCCTATAAAATGAGTGACTGATTTCTGTGCAAAGAGAATACTGAATATCAATTCTCAATTTCAAGGCATGAAATATTGCACCAGACAGAAGAAACTGTATGAACGTCCTTACAAATTTAGCCTAAGAGCACAACATCCCATCAGCAACAGTACATGAAATATTTTGGGATGTAGAATTCTTGAAAGCACCAGGCTGTCATTTTTTGTTTGTATCAAACATTGAGATTTAATATTAAGTTTAAATAAACAAAATAATCCCTGTTGGCCAACTCTCACTCATATTTTCTTTTAAACTTTACAGTATGAAATCAATAGAAAATCCTACAAGGTCCCCTCACTACCTCCTTCCAGAAAGATGGACTCCATTCAATTGGGGCAAGTAAGGCAGTAAAAGCTCCAGTTGTGAAAAAAGTGAGAAGTGATCTGAAGGAATGAGTGGATGTGGACAGCCGCTTACATTGTTCTCTAGAAGCCAGTGATGGTCCAAAGGTCCGAGAGTGCCGAGTACATTTAACTGAGGTTTAGAATAGAAAATGTAGTCTATTATGCCCTAAAAAACAGAGAAAGATTTTGTTGAGAAAAGAACTACACATTTTACATTCATATTAATAACCACACAATTCCATGGTAAAACACACAAACATGTGACTATAAAAGTATATATGCGTATTAATGCTCACTTTTAACTTAATTAAAAAAAGTAAACAGCCTCTAGCCGCCTATTTTCTATTAAACTCAAAATAGCAATTGTACAAACAAACCGAATATTAATTCAATCCTCTCTCATAGATGTGGCTTTTAAAGCTGTGTTTTGGTGGGTTTTATACTTTAGATTCAAGTTTAAAAACAAAGATAGAGATCCATTGGAGAAACATAGGCTGGGCTCATAGGGAAATAGTTCAGATCTAAAGCGCACACCTCGGCATATATGCTATTGTTGAGTGGCATAACATCATAATAATGCTAACATTCCCAGCAGAGACCATAGATGTTAGAGGTTTCTAACCATGACCCTAGAACAAACATTACCTTCAAAACAAATGATGAGTATTTTACTTACCTTCTGGTAGAGACATATTCTAGTTGTAGATTCCTTACCATTAGAATTTCCCTCAGGTGTCAGTCTGGATCCGAAAGTTTTTCATTAGCAGTACCCCTGCACGTCGGTAGGTACATCGGTCGGCTCCATGGACGTCGTGCTCACCAGAAATGACATCATGGGGCCTACATAGACGCCACCCTGGCCCGCTATCAGTTCTTAACAAGATTTTCCATGCTAGGAACGCAGAGCCATATGACACGGACCACTGGTGCATCAGAACTAGGGCCCTTTGGGGGAAGGGGGAGTCCCTATACCTAGAAATCAGTTCGCTGAGTGGAAGGATGGGTGGAGCAGTAAGGAATCTACAACTACAATATGTCTCTACAAGAGGAGATGAGTTGGCCAAACGGCTAGGGCGCTCGACCTCAGACCTGGGGAACTGGGTTCGAGTCTCAGTAATGTCGCTGAACATCCTGTGATTCTGGGCAAATCACTTAATCTCCCCATGCCTAACAAAGAATGAATGTGTGTCCTAATGTAACGTAACTGGTGCCATGTAAAGCGCTCCGATACCCGATTGGATTCGGGTCAAGTTCGCGCTATATAAAACTCTGCAAAAAAAAAAAAAAAAACGGAGGTAAGTAACTTACTCAACTGATAGACTTCTAGTCATAGATTCCTTACATTCAGAATAGATACCCCAGCAATATCACCCTGGAGGAGGGTCGGTGATCCAAAATCACATGAGGAAGTCCTAAAGGACCGAGCAGGCAAAGTACCCGTCCCTCCAGACTTGGCTATCCAGGCAGTAGTCTCGTAAATGTGTTCAGAGATGCCAATGCTGCTGCGTGACATATGTCCAGGACTAGGACTCCGCGTGCTAACGCAGTGGTTGCTGTTGTTGCTCTAGTAAAGTGAGCACCTGACCCCACAGCAGGTTCCTTCTTTGCCAATGCGTAGCACAATTTCATGCAGAGGACAACCCATCGAGAGACGGCCCTTTTCTGCACTGCTCAACCTTTTGTGGCACCCACATGGCCAATGAAGAGTTGATCTTCCACCAGGAAGTCTTTGAACGATCAAGATATAAAGACAATGCACGTTTAGGGTCAAGGCCGTGGAGACTCTCCACTTCGTTGGAAGGATGCGGGGCGGGTAAAAGGTGGGGGCAGGGTAATAGATTGTCCCACATGAAAGGACGTGACCACGTTATGAACGAGAAAAGCTTTTGTGTGAAGCACCACTTTATCTGGATGGACAGACAGATAGAGAGGCTTTGATGATAGAGTCTGGAGCACGCTAACTCTGCGAGCAGAGGTGATGTCAATTAGGCAAGCAGTCTTAAGGGCTAGAAGCCGGAGAGGGGAATTATGAAGATGCTTGAAGGGAGCACACAAGAAAAGTCAAGTCCAAATTTAAATCCCATTGGGGAATTATGAAAGGAGACCGAGGAAACAAGTGAGTAAGCCCCTTAAGAACCTATTGACAAAGGGAGATTTTAACAAAGAAGGCTGATCTGGAAATCTCAGCAAGGCAGCGATAGCTGAAGGACCACCCTAAAGGGTGCCCAAAGCAGAACCCTGCTGGGCCAATGCAAGTATGTACAACAGAACCTACGAAAGACAGGCAGAAAGAGGTTAAACAGCCTTTGCTATGCACCATGCCACAATTTTGTTCCATCTACAGGTGTATACCGTTTTTGTGGAGGGATGCCTGGCTGTCAAGATGACATCACAGGCTTCGGGTGGAAGGTCGAAAGCGGTCAACTGCCACCGCTTAATCTCCATGCAAAGAGGTGGAGACTGGAAAGATTCTGGTGAAGAACAGTACCCTGCTACTGCGACAGAAGGGGCAGTCTGATTGGAGGATTGATGGCCATGCTCAGAGGGTAGAAATACCAGACTCTTCATGTCCAACCCGGAGCCACAAGAATGACATGAGCTCGGTCGCGCTTGATCTTTTTGAGCACTCTGGGCAGAAGTGGTATAGGCATAGAGGAGGTCAAAGCTCCACTAGCGCAGAAAAGAGTGACCGAGACAGAGAGGGGCCTTGGAAACTCCAAAGAGTAATACTGCTGACATTGCACATTCTCTTCGGAGGCGAACAGATTTGACCAAGGCTCTCCCTAGCGCCGAAGGAGAGCTTGCGCCACCTCTGGATAGAGATTCCGTTCATGATCAATCACGCACAGATGACAGTATTCATCCACTTTGGCGTTCAGAGAACCCGCCAGTTGGTGAACCAGCAGGGATATGCCCTGATTTCCAGCCATGTCCAGGGCGCCTCCCGACAAAGGGTCCACAACCCCACTAGCCCTGTTTGTTGAGGTATCACATGGCAGTGGTGTGGTCTGTTAACACCTGCACTACTTTTCCTTTGAGAGAGGAAAGAAATGCCTTCAGTGCCAGTCCGATCACCCAAAAAGTTCCAAAAGGCTGAAACTCAGGCCAGACTCCGCCAGATCTGGTTGGGGAAGGGAGAGGGATCTGCCTCGATCCAATCTTGGTTCGCTAGCCACCACTGCAGTTGCTGCACAGTTCTCTTCGAGATCTGGATGCATCCGGAAAGATTCCCCTGATGCTGCATCCACTGGAACTTAAGGTCCCACTGCAGAGCTTGCATAAGCCATCTGGCATGATCCACTAGCAGTATGCAGGCGGCCATAAGTGCCAGCAGCCTCAGTCATTCTCACCGCAATCCAGGATGGAGGATGAAACATCAGTATCATAGCCCGAATATCCCGGACTCGCTGCTTGGGAGGACAAGCCCGGAACTGCAATGTGTCCAGAATCACTCCATTGAAAGGAAGCGTTTGAGAGGGAGTCAGGTGTGACTTCGGCATGTTTTTAGTAAACCCCAGCGAGTGCAGGAGGTCTGCCGTAGTCTAGAAGCGGGAGAAATTAGCTTGGGTGAGCTTGCCTTAAACAGCCAGCCATGGAGATAGAGGAAGACTGGCACCCCTTATCTGGGCAGATGAGCTGCGACCCCCGCCATCACTTTCGCGAACACCCGAGAGGCACTGGTTAGGCAAAGGGGCGCACAGTGAACTGAAAGTGCTTGTGGCCCAATATGAACCGTAAGTAATGTGGGAATATGGATATAAGCGCCCTGCAAGTCCAACACCACCATCCACTATGCTGGGCCAAGGGTAGAAAGGACCTGGGCCAAAGTGAGCATTTTGGACTTCTCCTTCCGAAGGAAGAATTGAGGGTCTGGAGGTCTAGGACAGGATGCAGGCCTTTGTACTTTTTTGGGCACCAGTAAGTAGTGGGAATAACAACCACGTCCTATTTCTGGCACAGGGACCTCTCTATGGCTAAGAGACACAACTCACTTGCGGAGGAGCGCCAAATGATCCTCTGACATATGGTTGTAGGAGGGTCGCATGGGGGAGGGGCAGTCTCAAAGGGGAGGGAGTAGCCCCTTTGGACTATCTGCAGAACCCTATGTAGCACCGAAGGAGAATGCAGTTCCTGTAGGGTGGGGAAAGAAGAGAAGGAGGCTAGGTTGGTCAACACCCTTACTCAGTAGTGGAGTGTGGGTGCCTCCCAATTTGGGAAGCGGGGCCCTCACACATCCATTTGGGTGTCATGCTTCATCATAGGGCTTGCTCATCAGGCCGGCGCTGCAATGCCGGACGGGCACCCAATGAGGGGCTCTTTGTCAGAGATATTTTTCCCAAGCCATATAGGTGAGGTGCGTGCGAGGGGCCTAGTGGTGCAGATGTAAGGTGATGTGCGGAGAAATAAAATAAGGCAAGGTGGTGCTCCAAAATGAATTTTAAATCTGCGAGCCCACTCGCCTCATTTAAAATCAGAATGGAGATACCGCTGATTATAATGGTCGGAGGGGTCTATATGTGTGTAGTCATGGTCAACATGTTTCTTGCCTTATGTGTGTAAATCACTCAGCAATTCTTTAGGACCTATCTTGATGCACTATCTACACGGGTGGTTGGTTATGGAAAATGAACCAATCACTCTGACGACCTTTCAATGAGGCACCTTAATAATACAAATCATGGGACCAACCTAATGAGATTCAAAACCGAGAGAGAAAAACAATGGTACACGAATAAGGTATGCACATACAGCAATAATGCCTCCAAAATGAAATTAAAAACATGCCACAACCACAAGTGGTTAGTGCAACTCAAGAGGTGCATGGCCAGACAAACCTCAGCAGACTTGTGGAACACGCGACATATACAAAACCTACTGGTGTCATTGGTGGTAGCCAACCACCATAGGAAATGGTGCGATGGCACTCACCCAATTCGGGTTCAAGTCACGCCTGTATAGTTAGGCAGAGCAACGATGGTTACAAAAGTAAACCTCATGCTGGTTTTGAGGAGAGAAAGAGAGGGGGGGGGGGGAAGATAAAAACCATGATTGGTATAAGCAAAGATGGAAGGCTGCCCAAGGATGAGCATCCTGTCAAAGTGGCCAAGGCCTCTGGTGCCAAAAGGGGGCGGGGGGGGGGGGGGGGGGGGGGCCTTGTGAAGCCGGTAGGTTTAAGTAGCAGGGAAATACCCGGAAGTGGAAGGCCGAGGGACATCTACAGAACCCACCTGCCGACGCAATGGACCTTTAGCGGAGGAGGTGATGATGAATACTGCCTCCGACTGGCCGACGATGGGCCTGAAACGTCAGACTAGGAGGGTTTGGAAGCAGGGGCAGAGGGGGAAAGGGTTTACTGGCCCGAAAGCGGACTCTCTGACCCCAAAGGACGCTGGGTCCCACGTCTGCAGCCAGAGGCTGGACAGTTTGCCCGACTCAGGGCAAGACAGAACTTGGCTGGGCACCCATTCCCTAGGCACGAAAGGGACGAAAAGCAGACAGAGGGATGGGTTGGAACCATGAGGCCCAAGGATCTTGCCGTAGCCCAAGATTCCTTGAAACGCGAGTCCACCTTCTCGCCAAAAAGGAAAATGCCATCAAAGGGCATGCCCATCAGTGTATATTGGACATTCCCCTGAAAAGCCAGAAGTCCATAACCAAGCACAGCGTCGCAATGCTACTGACGAGAGAACCGCTCTTCCCAGTGAGTCGGTGGTGTCCAGTCCACAACAAAAAGGTGAATTTCGCTGTGTCTCTTCCATCAGCAACTGCCTGAGAGAGAACAGCCCGGGCCTCCTCCGGGCACTGAGGAAGCACCTGCGTAACCGTATCCCAGAAGGTATGGGAGTATCGGCCCAAGAGGCAAGCAGTATTCACCGACCACAATGCCAAGCTAGAAGAAGAAATCATCCTCTTCCCAAGATTGTCCAGCTTCTTGGATTCCCTATCTGGGGGAGCAGAAGGAAATGTGCCTTTGGAAAAGGAGGATTGGACAATCAAGCTCTCAGGGGAAGGATGCTGCATAAGGAACGCTGGGGAGCCCTGCTATGGTGGCGGGCAATTGTACTGTCCACAGGAGCCCCTGTGCTGGGCCTGGACCAAGTGCCTAGAGAGATATCAGTGAGGGCTTCATTGGAAGGCAAAAGAGGTTCAGAGGTAGCGGCTGTAGGCTGAAGTACCTCCGTCAGGAGGTTAGCCCTGTCAACGAAGGGAGCTCAAGGCCCAGGACCTAAGCTGCCCTTCTCACCACCATTGCATAGGATGCCCCCCTCCTCTGTAGTCACCGTAGAGGGGAAAAAGCATGCAAGTGTCAGGGAAAGTGTATAACCCACTGGCCTCGCCCAGCTCCATCCGCCAGTCCATGGGGTCTTCAAGCTGGTATGTTAAAGGGTCCAGCTGTCCTTCCCAGTCCTCTTTACTACCTCCTGGTACAAAAACAACACCAGGAATGAACACAAGGACAAAAGTCCCTTCCGGCGTCTAAATAGACATCTATCGATGGCGGTCCGGTTCAGTGTCCAAGTAGAGGACGAGGATTCGGTTGATGCCGACCAGTTGCTGGAGCCTCGCTGCCCGGATCGATTTTGGGGGGGGGGGGGAAGGTCGAGTTTGAACGAAATAAGTTGGTCCAGATCAGATAACAGACCCATGGGGGCCTTACTGAGCCAGGATTTCCAAAGATGAGGTGCAAGGGCTGATAAAATTGTTGAATTGGGCGGAAGACGCTCCGCCTCCCGGAAAAGTGGGGCGGCGCGGAGCAATCTCGGAATGAGGTTCCTGATAGGGAGGCCTAGAGAGATGACGCTGTGTCCTGTCAGCCAACAGACCGTGTAAAATCGAAGAACGCCCATGCTTCTTTGACTTCCTGTGCTTACCTGAACATCCCGAAGATTTCAAATAGGTAGAGGAGTGTGGGCTACGCGACTGTTCTCAGGACCTTCCTCTCAATCGAGAATGGGAGAGACACAGAGCCTAAAAGGTAAGGAATCTACGACTAGAAGTCTGTCAGCTTAACATATATTTTTAAAAATATATTTGAGGGATTTAGGTCAGAACCGCTCTCAAAAGCGCTTAAATATTCAAGAGAAACCTCTAACCCTTAATAAATACAAAACCAAAATGCATTTGTGCACTTTTTTGCAGCATGCCAGCTTGAATCTTCAGCCAGTACCAGAGAACAATCCTTCAGAAAGGTTGTCACTTTTTAGGTCAGCAACATAAGCAGCAACATTGAGGAGACATTTAAGAGACATTGATAGCTTTAGCAACAACGCGTTTTAGATTTCAAGGTCTTCAATCTCCCTGCAATGTTTTTTTACACTGCTTTTATCATACCTGAATACTGTCAAAGGCATGACTACTGCCAACTGCAACATATTTTGAATCCATGCATTTTTCTAGTTCTTACCAGTTACACGGTTCTAAAATAGTCAACCTACAGGTTTGGCAGTTCCGGGTCAATGGATGTATCATTAGTGTATATGTAGGAGGTCTTTGTGCTCAGACAAGAGAGACACAGTATTTAACCACCCAAGCTGAGAACGAATGGAGGTACAGTTGATGAACAAGTAACTTACTTTTGGCGATGCTCTATCTGGTAGATACCATCTATCAGCAGATTCCTCACCTCTTGAATACTCCACCTGGTGTCCGACTTGACCTGGAAAATCTTCTGCAGTACTTTTGAATGCCAGCAGGTGACGCAGGCAGGTCTGCATAGACATCACTCGCTGCTGGCTGGGATGTCTGCAGGCCTATATAGCTGCCACCAGACATCAGTTACTCACTTAGGGTCTCTCATGGTCAAGATCATACTTTCCCAGATTGCATGGAACTCAGACTAACCCACACAATGGCACCACAGGCATACAATGAGAAGCCAGTGATATAGTGGAAAGGCCCAGTACATCTTTGCGGATGAATAGTTTAGGTGATCAAAAAATATGCATTCTCTGGAGGAGCACAGGTCTTCATGAATTTGTGGCATTTGAATATCGTGGACACACCTCTAATGTTTCAGGTTATAAAGGTGTAGTCATGAGGTTGTTTGCCAGTCTCATGACACAGCACCAGGTTTCCCAATCCCCCACAGCGTGAGGGCCACGAGTTTGCTCTAGGGTGCCTGGTGAGGAGCCATCTACCAAACAGTGTATGTGTGTACTAGCAGAGTTCAGGGCTGCATCTTTTCTATTGAATCTATCTAGGGTGTTCACTACACGAAGTAGTGGATCGTCCCTGTTCTCAGGTCGGACAGTCATGTGGTTCATGCTGTGCTGTAGCCTACATGCTCAGTAGGTCCAAGCTACAGAACATCAAACACAATGCTCTAAAAAACCAAAAATGTATGTAGGATGTGTGTACACAACCCCCCCCCCCCCCTCTTTTGGAGTCACCCATCATTTTGGGCGGCTCTGGGCAGAGAGGGTTCCTTACTTCCCATGGGCTGAAAATTCAACACAGCCCTCTTATATATAGGCTTCTGTCCACTTTGACACTTCCTAAGAAATTGGCAATAGTGAAGTGCGGCGCCAAAAGGAAAGTTACTGACGATGTGGGTAAGGGGGAACGCATTTGCAGATCAGACAGCTAAGGAAACAGCCCAAACTAAGATTAAAAGAATATTTGTAGCAAGTCCCACTAGGTGGGTGCCCGAGGTCACCATGTTTGAGGATACACTAGAGAATATGAAGGAAATCCAGAGTAAGGCTGGTGGAGGATTTAGCAGTGTGGCAAGAAAGTACAGCAAAATTGAACAATGAGGAATGGTGGATTGACAAGCCAGGGAAGCAGAGATGGATGTTGACAGATGCACATGTTCATCCTGTAGTCACAATGGCTCATGGCCCAGCCCAAATCAGTGCTATGGGTATTTGCAAGTTGTTAGACCCCGTATGGCAACATGACAACATTTTGAAGACAGCTACACATTTTGTGAAGTACTGCATGGTGTGCATGATGCACAATCCTGGCAAGGGAACCCCTACACCACCCCTCAATTTTGCACGTCCAACTTTCCCTTTTGAGGTCCTTCAAATGGACTACATTGAAATGGACAGGGTCAATAATTTGAAGTATGTGTTGGTGGTTGTTTTTGCATCCAGTAAATGGGTTGAGGATTACCCCACGAAAGAGAATATAGCCGCTGCGACTGCAAAGGTACTCCTGAAGTCGTTTTTTTCCTCGCTTCAGTTTTGCCCCTTTTGATCTGGAGTGATAACGGAAGTCATTTCAATGCCAAGGTTATCCAGTTAGTTTGTGAGGGTCTACACATTAAACAGAAGTTCCATGCTGCGAGTCAACCTCAATCAGCAGGTTTGATTGAGAAGTACAATGGCACTCTCAAACTGAAATTAGCAAAGATTCAGGAGACAACAGGGTTACAGTGGCCAGGTGCTTTATCATTAGCTCTTTTGTGGACAAGAACAGCAGCACATTCTAGGACAGGACTGTCACTGTATGAGGTCGTGTTTGGACGCCCGGCAAATGTCTGGGGCGTCTCACGTCCCCAACGGTTTTCTGAGATTGAGTACCCTAAATTGACAGACTACGTGTGTCAGTTTACTTAAAATTTGTGTTCTATTCACCAACAGATTCGAGAGTCACTCGCACCTATACCAGAGGGTCAGGCCATAACATCCAGTCTGGGGACAGGGGGTTGCTACGAAATTCAGCGGAAGAAGAGCTTGGAGCCCCGGTGGAAGGGGCCCGAGCAGGTCCTCCTCGCTACCCAGACCGATGTGAAGGTTGCCAGCTGAAAGAATTGGATTAATTCCAGCCACTGCCACAGGATACCCTTATCCTATGATCAATGGGTGATGGACGGCATTGGGGACGCGGAGGGTGAGAAAGTGCCCCAGTTTGTCCCTTTTGGCAACGCAAAGCTTACATGGACCCAAACGGATGCAGAGAATGACGACGTACTAAATGCAGTGGTCCATCCGGAGATCCGAGCCATTAAGGAACAATTATTTGTTGACCCCTCCTGGCCTGGAGTCACCAGGTACAATTTGCACCCTCGGCCAAGAAATAGTGCACCAAAGGAGAAGTCAGAGTAGTCAGGGATGGACTGTGCAAGTTAGGGTGTACTTTGCTATAGTACCAACGGTGTTCGTTTCGGGTGAGGCGTGCACTGTTCTGACATTGGACAGGATTAATTGAATGTGCTCTCTACATTATCCTGAGTGACGTGGGATTCATCGAGAGCTAGGACTGAGGAGCTTTATATTATATATAAAGTTTCACAAGTTGCCCAAGGCGGGGCGCACTCTCCTCTTGACAAACCATAGGGTCAGGGAAGGACCAGGCACACTCGACGTCAGCAGAGTCCTGACGCGTTTCGGGAAACTCCCTTCCTCAAAGGCTGTCTGCTGCACACTGAAAGCCACCAAACGGATTTCCCAGCATTCTCCCTCTTTATTTAAATGCAATCCAATATTACATTCAGGTGAGTAAATGCACCATTGCTTTCTGGGACTGGGAGTCCATGATCAAAACCCATGTGGGCTGCTGGCAGTCTATTGTACAAAATAATGCAAAAATCACGGGTGTGTCATCAAAGCCTTCCCCCAATGCTGCCTTGTGTCAAAAGGTCCCGCGCGCCGAACCACAGTCCAGCACAGGAACCGCTTGAGTCTGCGGCGGTGCGCCCCTCGACCGAGCAGGCCGAATATATAAAGTTTCACAAGTTGCCCAAGGCGGGGCGCACTCTCCTCTTGACAAACCATAGGGTCAGGGAAGGACCAGGCACACTCGACGTCAGCAGAGTCCTGACGCGTTTCGGGAAACTCCCTTCCTCAAAGGCTGTCTGCTGCACACTGAAAGCCACCAAACGGATTTCAAAGCCACCAAACGGATTTCCCAGCATTATATATATACATATATATATATATATACATATATACATATATATATATATATATATATATATCTCCACTCCAACTCTCCTTCACATTCTTTGTTCAAAACAAACAGGTGCAGACCCAATAGTTCTTGTGCAGAGGTTATTTAGCCATTATCCGCCATTACGCGTTTCGGGCGATCCCGCCCTTGATCACATGACAACTCTATGGCTGATGACCGCTCTATTTAAAGTGCAAGTGCTGGTGAATCAATTCATGGACATGAAAGAAATATTTCACAATAGAAGTAAGATACCGTCTTCTTAGCAATACCCACATAATGTAAACATCATATCTTACTATTTTTTATACATCACCAAAAATTTTTGAAATGTACAATGGTATCTCAACTCCATAATATCTGCATAAATGCAAAATGAATCCGCTTTACATCATGTCCAGAAAAAGATAATATTGAAATAAAAAGTGCTAATTATATAAATATACATAATTATTTTAAAGTGCAATTAAACATATACCAATTACAATAAATCCATTCAACGGATGCTAGCAAGTGACCAATTCTAATCACAAAGAAACTACTCCAAACCTATTATGACATAATGTCAGTTCTCCGCTTGGGTCGGAATAGAGTGCAAAACGCAAGGACATTTATAAAGTGCAAAGAAGCTCAGGATGACCAGAAATAAAAACTTGAATAGATTGTTATAGGTGGACCACATCAGAAATTATATATCAATTAATAGAAGTAATAAATATACTCTCTATTACCAATTTCTAAAATCAGACCTAAAACACTATATATATATATATATATATATATATATATATATATATATATATACACACACAAATAAATATATAAATATCATCCTTAAAATATTTGCTTAATATATCTTTTCCTAAAACCTTTTGCAGTGGTGAAAAACAAATTCATGCACCCATTGAAGGAGGTATAAAAATACATAAAGAAAAGGAAGAAATTCCTATTTAAATACATTGAGCTATCTTGTAGTGGCTGGACAACTATAGACTTATTTTCAATTGGAAATTATTATATAAAAGCACTATATTTGTATACATTTATAAAAAATGTATAAAGATCTTCGCTGTTATTAAGTCCCATGGGGTGTTTGGAATCCAATTGTAGGATATATGTTGTTTCTAACCTCCTTAATTTGGATTCCCTATCGCCTCCTCTCTTTTGTGGGATAACTGTATCAATAACATAATACTGCAAAAATTTAGCGTCACTATTGTGTTTACTTTTAAAATGTTTGGCTACTGGGTAGCTTTCATCGTTATTGCAAATTGCTCTTAAATGCTGAAGGATTATTTTATGTACTGGCAATCTTGTGCTTCCTACATACCTTAAATTACAACTACAGGTAAGCACATAAACAGCAAACTCTGTTTGGCATGTGAGGAAATGCCGAATATCATGATTTTGAGCCAAATGCTGTAACATAATTTTTGGTATTGATTGCATATTTACACGCTTTACAAGATGTACACTTATAGAATCCCTTTCTCACCGATAGCCAGGAGCCCTTATTTGCCATCTCCAAGTTGCTTCTGACTAAGGCCATACCCATACTGTTAGTCTTTCTGAAAGCGACTGAGGGACTACTAGATAATAGTTCTCCAATTATCGGGTCGTCTTTCACTATAGTCCAGCTTTTTCTCACAATATTTCTTATTTGTTTTTCCTGACGAGAAAATCCTAAGATTAATCGAATAGGCTCCTGCGCTCTGTTTGGGTCTGGTAGACCCTCTTTCTGTTTTAATAGGTCATGTCTAGCCAAAGACCTAGATTTGGTGATGGCAGATTCAATAATTTCAGAGCTGTATCCCCTGTTAAGGAATCTGACCTTGCTCTCTCCCTGCTTTATATTGCATTCCTCTTCCTCACTACATATCCGTCTGATACGGAGCATCTGCCCATAGGGGATGCTCTTAATCAGGTGTGGAGGATGGGCGCTAGAGGTGTGCAGTAGTGTATTCCCTGCCGTTGGTTTCCTGAAGAGGGTAGTGGATAACCTATTAATTATTTTTATTTCTACGTCTAGGAATGTGACTTTATCTTTGCTAATATTTGAAGTAAAATTTAAATTTAGTGCATTATCATTCAGCTTTAAAATAAAAGCAGTAGCGCTTTCAACATCGCCGTCCCACACTATAAAAAGATAGTCTATATAGCGGAGCCAGGAAATTACCTTCTCATTAAATACTTGTTCATGCTGTTGCATGAGGACCAGCTCCTCCCACCAACCCATAAACAAACAGGCATAGCTGGGAGAGAAGCTGGCCCCCCATAGCAACTCCCTGTATCTGCTGGTACATTAAACCATTAAAAAGAAACGGGTTGTTTTCAAGGCAAAATACAAGCATTTTCAACAGCATTTTGTTGTGATGCAGGAAATCCATCGGCCTATTCATCAAAAAATATTCTACAGCTTTGATACCATCATTGTTCCTAATACAAGTGTACAACGAGGACACATCTAGTGCAATCATTAAATAAGAGGATTTCCACCTAATATTTTGCATTTTCCATAGAAAGTCACTTGTGTCCTGTACAAATGATTTTAGACTTTTCACGAAATCTTGCAAAAAAAAGTCAATGTATCTAGACATGTTCTCTAGGAGACCATCACACGCAGCAATTATAGGGCGCCCTGGAGGTTTGTTCATATCCTTGTGCAGTTTGGGTATGAAGTAGATTACAGGGATGGTGGCATTTTCCTTTTTAAGATATTTGTACTCATCCCAACTGAGTAAGCCTGTACTTCTCCATGCTATAAGCTGGGAAAAGAGCGCCTCTTGTGTGATCTTAAATTTGGTCGGTGCAACTCTTTTATAGCACTCCATATTGCTTAATTGGCTATGGGCTTCTTCTAAGTATTCTTTTAGTGGCCACAACACCAAATTGCGTATGATGATTTCATGGTTTTCCCTTAGTTTTTTGATGAGTTGCCAATATCTTCTCTCATGATTGGTGAATTTCCTTTTACTTGCATCATTAGTAGCAATGTTGAGTCTTTTAATTTGCGCCACAATTTGTTCATTAAAAACATCTATAGTCTCTCGCCATCACTGGTACAAATTTGGATTTTGGTCGAAACGGAGTCCATGGCTTAATATCCGTACCAGGGATCTGAGATGTTTGTGTATTGGTTGACATCCTTTCATCTTGTGACTGACTATTAGTATTGACGTCACCTCTTTCCAAACTGCGCATATCCTTGAGAAGCTCATAATCGGACCCCCGAAGACCATACATTTCGCAAGTCTGAACTGGGCATTCCGTTTGTTCTAATCTTTCCTTAATGCCTCGCTGATGATATTTTTGCAATTTGAGCTTACGTATAAATTTATAGATATCAGCGCGAGTTTGAGTGTAGTTAAAATTGGATTCTGGGCAATAAGAGAGTCCTAATGATAGAAGTTGGCGTTCAGCAATAGAGAGATCAATACCTGCAAGGTTGACGATAGTATTAGTGTTTTCTGTAGTGGAGGGGTCGTTATCACAATTTTCTTTTGATAGCAGGTCAGCTATCGGCGAGCCCTGCCCCTCCCACGCCTTCTGACGTTTCCTCCTTGCTTGCCTACGCTCCCTTCTTCGCTGGGTTGCCCTGTTTTTTCGGGTACCTGGGTGCGTGGTCTGAGTGTTTCTTTCCTGCTGCGTTTTAAAATCTCTAGCTCTTCCCCCAATGTTAATTTTACGTTGCTTGCCTCCGATCTTACTCCCACATTATCTGACTCAGAACCACTCTCCATGGCTGAGCTTAGCTCGGAGGCTGAGGGGGAAGCGTTAGTTGCCATTTGGTTATTTCTTCTATCCTCCTTGTTACCCAGACGTTTTTTAGCTGTATCAACTCGCATGGAGTCATATCTCCTTGCGAATGTAAATATCTGTCCGTTTACATAATCGTCCCGATCCCGTCTAAATTTATATGTCTTTCGATTCTTTATTTTTTCCTCCTCCTTTTCAAGTCGTGCATTCATTTCTTCCACCATTTTCTGTTTAAGTTGTGGATCACCCTGTGGTTCAATTTCCTTTTCCAAAAGCTCAATCTTTTCTTGCAGCGCTCTCCTATCAATATCAGCATATTTCACTAGTATGATAACAAGTCGCCTGGACGATTCCAGATTACATTCCCCCCATTCTGCCATCATGAGGGGGTTTGGGGATTCATAGCTGGGGGCAATCATTATGCGGAGGCCTCTCTGAATTCTCCCGACATCCAAATACCTTTGTAATGACCGAGCCTCCCACCATTTTGATTGTTCTTGCCGCTTCAATTTTTCCAGTGCTCGGAAACTGTCCCTGAGCCCCATCCCTTTACTGGGCTCCTCATTGGTCTTTTTACTAGCTCCTTGACCGTCTTCTGGGGAGTCCGAAAACATCCCCTCAGCTGCCAACTCACGGTCCCTGAGTATGTCTGCGGACATTTTTATGGCCTTTTCAAACAATACGTATCGCAAGATGCCTCCCTACACTGCCCAATGCTTGAGGGGGTTCCGCTTGTCGATGCACACCTCTCCACCTGTTATTGGCCTTTCACGCGCTGTACCTGATTGGAAATGCCAGATGCAGTCACTGTTGATGCCTCCTCACCCGCCGATCCTCCGCACTGGAAACACCGGAAGGGGAAAGCGTCGCAGCAACCTGGCTAGCACGTCCACGTACTTGCGTTCCAACTTCTGGGCCCACAGGGAGATATATATATAAATATATATATATATATATATATCCTACTGGCAGTCGCCAGTAGATAGTTATAGTTGGGACCTATTTTCCATAGGAAATCCGCAACATTCTATTTGGAATAACGTTGGTGTCGATGGATGAATCTTCGCGAAATTTTCCAAACTTTTGGTCTGCTCCTATCCTGAAAATTTCACGGTGATTCGTCAAGCAGGGGCCCGAGAAAAAAGGGGGGTCCCAAAACGCGTTTTCCCCATGCATTTTCCCATAGGACCTGTTGATGCAGCTACAGCCCGAAGTGCTGAACGGAATTACACCAAATTTTGCAAAGAGGTAGTCCTCAGTTCAGACTCGTACCTTTTGCTTAAATGGTGTAAATCCGTTCAGTAGTTCCTGAGAAAATCAAAAGTAAAATCGCATATATATCTGGGCGGAGCCTAACCACACATCTCATCGTGAGATCTGATTGGCTGTCAGCACTTCATCCAAGAAGTGTTGGCAGCCATCTTGGGACCAATATACAGGATAGCACCTCATGAAAAAGCATTGCATAATTAATAGAAGGTTTTAATACTTTAGTTACATTATAAAATCATTTGTTGATGGTACCATAATCATTTTAGGAATTGTGGTGTGTTCTAAGGTGATTTTACCATGTGAAAAAGCCTTCTGCTGTGATATCATGAATCATGTTTGAGAGAAAACTATTTTCTCATGCTTTTCCCACAGAGGTTTGGAAGGTGATCTATAAGCTAAACTGAGAGCATGTTTTCTGTAAATTCACATTATCTTTCTCAGTCATGTGAGAATGAAGTCTGACATTCTCAGTAAAACATGTACATCCAACAAGGGCAGAGACTGTCAGTTGATTCCTTTGTGTTCTACTGCAGCTTCCCAGAGTGTTCTAAAGAACAACTAGAGCACTAACAGTCCTACTTATGACAAACGTATGGCACACCTGAAGCCATCTTGGTTGGAATAAAGTGGTAACTCTTAAAACATTTAATTTAAAAAGGAACAAAATGAGGGGGTTCATTTTGCCATAGAATGTATGATTAGTGCTGCAGAAAGAAAAATTAGGGCACATTTTGACTTCTCAAATCCTCTTCTATTTCATAAACAAATTCTGACATGCAGACTGAAAAATGCACTTTGAATACCAGCAGCAGACTTCCCTGGTGAGCAGTAGCTTTACTACAGTGATCTAATGAGCAACTAGAGTGCTAACATTCAGAATTTATGGCAAATGTGTGACACATCTGAATGCCTTCTTGATGGAACCAAAGTAAAAAAACTGAAAGTATTTCCTACTGTGGAGACTGCAGTAAATGAGGAAATTAGGAAACTTCATAACAAATAAATCTCACAAGATGGCCACCAGAGACAAAAGAGCCCAAATACAGCACACATATCACCCAGATGTAGCCCACATGTAGCCCAATGACAGAAGTGAGCAAAACACTTATTTTTTGTGTATTTGTGCAGACTTGTCAGGTATTGGAGTGCTTTACATGAGCATTGGTTACATCACACAAGATCAAATTCATTTTGGTTGTAGACATGGGGAGATTAAGTGATTTGACCAGAATCACAGAATGTTGAGCTGAAGCAGAAACTCCAACCTGGTTCCCCAGTTGCAAAGTATGCAGTTCTGGAAGTAACACCACATCCTCTCCCCTAGGTGCCACATTTAATCAAGTGGTCAACTGGATAAAAAAAACAAAGATTACAAATAATTTAAAAGTTCTTTGTCGCTCTTTGAAAACTCAGAAAATATGTCCTCATTTTAGTTTTTTTAGAGCACTAACCATAATTTTGATACATGTAACTTCTAAAGGAAATACTCTAGGTATTACAGTTTTGATTACATCAAGATGACGTCAGGCGTTCCACACTTTTGTAATAAATATAGAATGTTAGCAATCTAGTTGTTCATTGGGATACTGTTGAGAGGCAGAGGCCAGGGGCACAGACTCTGAAAATTGAAGGCAGGTAGGAGAGTGCAGAGGCAACAATTTGACCACTCTGGGCAGGCAGGAAGGGCAGTGGCAGCACAACAGACTATGGAGGGCAGTGGAAAGGGGGGCAGGGGAAACAAACCAACAATACAGGACTGGCAAGAGGCTGTGTCAATATAATAGACCATTGTGGGCAGAAGGAAGAGGCAGTGGTAGTACAACCATACATGTCAACAAACCCGTTTCAGCTAGGAAACGTTCACTGTTTTTAAGCTCAAATGGGCTTTATTTGATCTGTCTCCTGTCTACAATCTCCTCTTTTTAAATGTAACTTAAAGGGGAAAATCAATACCCCAGTTTTTTTTCAAAACCTCCCTCTTACCAAGTTCAAAATGTTCGCAAGTATGGTACATTGGATCATGGTAGGCAGGAGGAATTTGGGTAGGGACATGGACTCGGATAACTGAGGACAGGAGGGACATGGAGAGGTGCACCAAACTGACCCTACAGGGCAGGCATCAGGGTTTGCAGCAGCACAATACACCACACAGCGCATGCGTGACGGGAGTGCAGCACAACAATCCATAGAAAGCAATAGGGAGGGGACAGGACCATGCACACGGACAACAGAGAACAGAGGGGAAAGAGGCAATGGAAGCTAGCTGACCATAATGGACAGACAGGAGAGAAAGCTGCAGCATAACAGACCATAAAGGGCAGGAGGGACGGATCAGGGGCATTACAATGGAACAGACAAGCTAGGAGGGGGGATGGGGGGGGGGGGGGGAGATAGGGGTCTGCACATGGAAACGGAGGGCTGGGGGCAACGTCAGTGCAGGAGCAGCAAGATGACCATGGAGGTCAGGCAGGATGGGCACTAGAAACAAGACACCATGGAGAGCAACAATGTGACTATGATCGCATACACACAGACCATGGAGGGAAGGTGGGAGGGGGTCAGGGGCAGCTAGCTGACCACACAAGGAAGGTGGGAGGGGCCATGGCAGCACAAAAGACAATGCATGGCAAGCGGGAGGGTTAGTGGCAGCACAAGGACTATGATGGGTAAGAAGGAGGGTGCAGGGGCATGCACAAAGGACCATGGAAGATAGAAGGGAGGGTCAGGACCTGGGCACAGACAAGAGAGTTCAGGGGAAGGGCCCTCACAACAGACTGCGCGGGGCAGGCAGGAGGAGCAGTTGCAGCACAAAAGACCAAGGAGGGCAGAAGGGTGTGGCAGTAAAATGGACCATGGAGGACAGGAGGAAGGGGATAGGGGCATGGCATGTGGACAGGCAGGGTGGAGGTGGCAGGGACAGGTTACAGTCATCTAGGCAGGTGGAAGGGGAGTGGCAGCTCAACAGAACACTCAGAGTAGATAGGAGTGGCAGGTCCATGGAACATGGTGGGCAAAAAGGATGGAGCAGGGGCATGCACTAAGACATCGGAGGGCAGAGGGAAGGAGAATAGGGGCAGCAAGCTAAGCACAGAGGCTAAGCAGGAGGTCAATGATGGGTCATAGAATTGGGCAATGGAGGGCGGGAGGAGTGGACTGGTACATCATGCTAAATGGAGGGCAGTGGCAGCACATCACACCATGCATGGCAGGAGAGAGGAGGCTAGTCCATGGATTCAGACAACAGAGGATAGGGAGGAGGTGGATGGGGCAGCACGCTAACTGTTCAGAGAAGGTGGGTATTAGGAACTTTATTGTTTTTAAAATGTGTGTCTGTGCGAGCTACTTCAAATATGAACAAGTATGCAGCATAATCTCACTTTTATTCAGGAAGAAGAGGAAGTTTGTGACTGTGACTCCGGGCTCACTAGGCAGAAACACCCCCTGACCCTCCACCCCCATCGCTAAATGTAATGCCCATGAAAAGGGTAGGTGGACGCAGTGTTATATAGAACATAGTCCTGAGAGCGCGATTGTAAAGGAAAACTAGATATAGTATATGGTATAAACTATGCACCAAAAAGTGTGATACAAGATGAACCGGGCGTGAAATATAATATGCAATACATTGTGCGCAATGACAGATTCATTGGATAGCGCGAGATAGCACAGGCACTAGCGCGTGCTATGCAATACACTGCACCGGGCAGTGTTGTGTAACCTATCTAGTCTCTAAAGTTGTAATATAAAATATGTGCTGGGGAGTGTAACGTTGCATATGCACTGTGACAAAGATATGGATCCCAGATTGTAATATGTATGGCATGGCGCTGTGTGTTATAACATAGGCATCGAGGAAGGCACGTTAGATGGGGCAATATAACCCGTGTGAAGGCAAGTGTGGCATGACATTCACGGGGTGGTGTTACAGTGCACATGGGCTAGAGAGTGTCATAGCATACGCACTAGCTGGTGGAATACAACACAGAGGTGTGTGGCACTCGGCGGACACTGGTGGGTGTAACACAGCATTGGGCTCAGCCAGGAGCACGCTGTGACTCTCAAGTGAGGTTCGTCTCCTTTCCAGAGAGTAAAATAAAAAGTATTACACATCCAGCGGTGGATGTGTGTTTTATTAACCGTGAGGGGGGTTTCTTGCATAGTTTGGTCGAATTTTTGTCGAATCCCCTTTGAATGGCTTGGTGTGCGTGTATATTAAATGTGCCCGTCAATAGCTTCCCATGTTTGTATAAATAAACGACAAGGGTGTCTACTTGGAGAGGACCCACCGGCGGGGGCGCCGGTATTAGGCACAGTAGGGCGTCAGACATGTTAGAGCTTCAATAGCGGTGTAAATACATTCCATGTGGATTCATTCTATGCATAGTCGCCTTTTAATGAATATACCGCAAATAGTCATGGTGATAGGTACATACGGTTTGTCCAGCATGTCCTAGGTGTTTCTATAAATATATATTTTTTAAAAATAATAAAAAAACAAAAACCGGCCCCGGGGGATTGGGTCCCCGGGGCCATAAGTGGCCTGAGGAGGGGGGCAACGCAGACCCCTCCTAAAGAATTAAAAATAAAAAAAACATGCCATGACCCAGGGGTTGGGGTCCCCGGGGCCGATTAAGGCCTTGGGAGGGCCAAATTTATTTTTTTCAACAAAAAAAATTAGGGTGCAGGCCCTGGGGGATGGGGTCCCCAGGGCCAGTAAATTAGAAAAAGGGGGGCTACACCGCTCTCCTTCTTAAAAAAAATAAAATAAATAAAAGACCGGCATCGTGCCGGAGGCCACGCCCCCTCCTTGCAGCACTCTGCAAACGCGCCCCCTGGCCAGTTGTAGGTTGGGGAATTAATTCCCCTTCAATACTGAGGGTCCCTGAGGGCCAACTAGCCCAACAGGTATCTCCAGTATGCGCCAGGGAGCTGCGTTGCAGACAGGTGTTCTGAGGCCACGCCCCTTTTTACACCTCTATGCAACGCAGCTCTGTGGCGCTTACTGGAGGTACCTAGTGGGCTAGTTTGACCCTAGGGACTCTTAGGATTCAAGGGGACTTAATCTCTCAACTTAGAACGGCCACAGGGCGCGTTTACACAGTGGTGAAGGGAGGGGACGGGGTCTGAGGAGACGTGTGCTAATACGCCCTGTGGCGCGTTTTAAGTTGGGGAAATAATTCCCTTTCAATTCTGAGGGACCCTGGGGGCCAACCAGCCCACCAGGTGCTTCCAGTAAGCACCACTGCTCTGCGTTGCGGAGAGGTGGTGCAGGCCGTGCCCCTTTTTACACCTCTCTGCAATGGCGCTTACTGGACGTACCTAGTGGGCTATTTTGCCCCTAGTGATCCTCAGGATTCAAGGGGACTTAATCTCCCAACTTAAAAAACGGCCACAGGGCGTGTTTACACAGTGGGGAAGGGAGGGGACGGGTCCTGAGGTGACGTGTGCAAACACGCCCTATGGCACGTTTTAAGTTGGGGAAATAATTCCCCTTCAATCCGGAGGGCCCCTGGGGGCTAACTAGCCCACCAGGTGCTTCCAGTATGCGCCACTGAGCTGCATTGCAGAGAGGTGGTCCAGGCCGTGCCACTTTTTACATCTCTCTGCAACGCAGCTCTGTGGCGCTTACTGGAGGTACCTAGTGGTCTAGTTGGACCCTAGGGACCCTCAGGATTCAAATGAACTTAATCTCCCAACTTAAAACAGCCACAGGGTGTGTTTACACAGTGGGGAAGTGAGGGGACGGGTGCAAACATGCCCTGTGGCGCGTGTTAAGAGGTAGTTTTAATCCCCTACCCTATTATATACTAGGGGCTTACAGAGGAGGTCATGCTGATCACAGGGGGACCCCAACGCATAGTGTTCCCTAGTGTATGTACGTGTTTTCACTGTATTCTGAGTGTCTTTTAACATAGCACTGGCTCTGGGACTGGTTAGTCAGACAGTTACCACCAGTATCAGTCTGAAAAGGTTGAGTGTACAGGATGATTTTGCAACAAGGCTTTTTTCTGCTCTTCGGTTTGTTCTTTCTGCACGTTATCCTTCTTCCTGCACTTTTCTTCGTCTTTGAGGACTTCTGTTGCTTCTTTCTGCATTTCTTTTTTTTCTCTGTGCCTTTTTTCTTCACATGTCCTATCTCTGTAGGCATAGTTAGAAATTAGCATTTAAAAAACCTTTGAAATTCACTGAAAAATCCCTAGGTTTCAGGGGCATTATAGTTAGCTGGACTTTTCACTTGTACAAAACCATTGAAATTCCCCCGTTATAGTTAATTCAGCTAACTATAACACGCGCGCCCGCAATGCACTGCTGATGACGTCACATATTACATCACTCATGACATGGTCAGTGACATCACTGATGACATCATCCTTGTAATAGAGTGGCAGACCTCCTCTCCTCCTAATATAACCTTTGATACACACATTCAAAAATAGAAACTAAAATTTTCAAAACAATAGACATACCAAGACCAGTTACAACAACCTATTCAGTAATTCTAAGATCCACATACACATCCACTCATTCACCAACAGTCCTATACAGTCACTCATACATGTACTCACTCATCATATGTAATCATACACCTATACATCCTGTTACACAACGCCACTCATCCATAGAGTTACTCACACACATAGTCACTCATGCTAATAAAGAATCAAACATCAATTTACTTGCATACACAGTTATACACACACACCACCACACTTACTTCTACAGAAACTTACACATACTTAGTCTTTTAAACAATCACTTATAGAAACACATACTTATTTATACAGGAACTCTTTCGATCTCTCACTCTCACATATACTCACTTATATACACCAATAGTCACATATACTAGTTTAAAACATATGTAGTTACTCATAAAGGCACTATTGAGACAGGTCATTCACTCACTAACACACCCATGCACACACTCATCCACCCATACAGTCCTGCACACATGTTGTCTTCAACACATACAGTGAGTCACTTATTCATGCACCTATGCACTACGTAATACCCCCCACCGAACCATACATACATCAGACACTCAAACTGATACTCAAAAAAGCAACTAATAACCTATATAGACACTCATGTAGCTACTCACCAACCCATGCAGCCACTTTCTCACAAAGTGAGAGACTGATACAGATATTTACATATTTAAACATTACTCACTAAGCCATGTATTCACTATGATACACTTAATCAGTCAGTTATACAATCAATTTTTCAAAAACAAATCATCCATTTAGACACTTATATACCCATTTATTCTTCCATCGACCTTCAGATATACATATATAAAACATATGTAATTTTCAGATAAACACACATTCACTGGATGAGGTCATCAGTGATGTAATTTGAGATGTCAATAGTGATGTCATGAGTGATGTCACTGACCATGTCATGAGTGATGTAATATGTGACGTCATCAGCCGTGCACTGCGGGCGCGCGAGTTATAGTTAGCTGAACTAACTATAACGGGGGAATTTCAATGGTTTTGTATGAGTGAAAAGTCCAGCTAACTATAACGCCCCTGAAACCTATGGTTTTTTCAGTGAATTTCTAAGGTTTTTTAAATGTTAATTCGTAACTATAACGTGCCTGAAACCTATGGTTTTTTCAGTGAATTTCAAAGGTTTTTTAAATGCTAATTTCTAACTATGCCTATAAAGATAGGACATGTGAAGAAAGAAGAAAAAACGCACAGAAAGAAAAAAAAAGAAATGCAGAAAGAAGCAACAGAAGTCCTCAAAGACGAAGAAAAGTGCAGGAAGAAGGATAACGTGCAGAAAGAACAAACTGATTTTGCAGCAAGGCTTCTTTCTGCTCTTCTTCCTGTACCCTCAACTTTTTCAGACGGATACTGGTGGTAACTAAGTCTGACTAATCAGTCCTAGAGCCAGTGCTATGTTAAAAGACACTCAGAATACAGTGAAAACACCTACATACACTAGGGAACACTATGCGTTGGGGTCCCCCTGTGATCAGCATGACCTCCTCTGTAAGCCCCTAGTATATAATAGGGCAGGGGATTAAAACTACCTCTTAAAACACGCCACAAGGCTTGTTTGCACACGTTAACTCAGGCCCCGTCCCCTCGCTTCACCACTGTGTAAACACGCCCTGTGGCCGTTTTTAGTTGGGAGATTAAGTTCATTTGAATCCGGAGGGTCCCTAGGGTCCAACTAGCCCACTAGGTACCTCCAGTAAGCGCCACAGACCTGCGTTGCATGGAGGTGTAAAAAGGGGCGTGGCCTCAGAACACCTGTCTGCAACACAGCTCCCTGGCGCATACTGGAGATACCTGTTGGGCTGGTTGGCCCACAGGGACCCTCAGTATTGAAGGGGAATTAATTCCCCAACTTACAACTGGGCAGGGGGCGTGTTTGCAGAGTGCTGCAAGGAGGGGGCGTGGCCTCCGGCGCGATGCCTGTCTTTTATTTATTTTATTAAGAAGGAGGGCTGTGTGGCCCCCCTTCTTTTTCTAATTTACTTTCCCTGGGGACCCCATCCCCCAGGGCCTGCACCCTAATTTTATTTGTTGAAAAAAATTAATTTGGCCCTCCCTAGGGCTTACTCGGCCCCGGGGACCCCAACCCCTGGGTCATGGCCTTTTTTTTTTTTTTTTTAATTCTTTAGGAGGGGGCTGCGTTGCCCCCCCTCAGGCCACTTATGGCCCCGGGGACCCCATCCCCCGGTGCCGGCCTTTGTTTTTTATTATTTAAAAAAAATATATATTTATAGAAAAACCTTGGACATGCTGGACAAACCGTATGTACCTATCACCATGACGATTTGCGTGATATTCATTAAAAGGCGACTATGCATAGAATGAATCCACATGGAATGTATTTACACTGCTAGTGAAGCTCTGACCTGTCCGACGCCCTACCGTGCCTAAACCCAGCGCCCCGCCGGTGGGTACTCTCCAAGTAGACACTCTTGTCGTTTATTTATACAAACATGGGTCGCTATTGACGGGCACATTTAATATACATGCACACCAAGGCATTCAAAGGGAATTCGACAAAAATTCGACCAAACTATACAAGAAACTCCTCTCACGGTTAATAAAACACATCCACCGCCGGATGTGAAATACTTTTTATTTTACTCTCTGGAAAGGAGACGAACCTCACTTGAGAGTCACAGCGTGCTCCTGGCTGAGCCCAATGCTGTGTTATACCCACCAGTGCCCGCCGAGTGCCTCACACCTCTGTGTTGTATTCCACCAGCTAGTGCGTATGCTATGACACTCTCTAGCCCATGTGCACTGTAACACCACCCCGTGAATGTCATGCCACACTTGACTTTGCACGGGTTATATTGCCCCATCTAACGTGCCTTCCTCGATGCCTATGTTATAACGCACAGTGCTATGCCATACATATTACAATCTGGGATCCATATCTTTGTCACAGTGCATATGCAACGTTACACTCCCCAGCACATATTTTATATTACAACTTTAGAGATTAATTAGGTTACACAACACTGCCCTGTGCATATTACACTCCAAGGCGCATATCGCATAGCACGCGCTAGTGCCTGTGCTATCTCGCGCTCTCCAATGAATCTGTCATTGCGCACAATGTATTGCATATTATATTTCACGCCCCGGTTCATCTTATATCGCACTTTTTTGTGCATAGCTCATACCATATACTATATCTAGTTTTTATTTTCAATCGTGCTCTCAGGACTATGTTCTATATAACACTGCGTCCACCTACCCTTTTCACGAGCATTACATTTTGCGATGGGGGGTTGGAGGGTCAGGGGGTGTTTCTGCCAAGTGAGCCCAGAGTCACAGTCACAAACGTCCTCTTCTTCCTGAAAAAAAGTGAGATTATGCTGCATACTTGTTCATATTTTAAAAACAATAAAGTTCCTAATACCCACCTTCTCTGAACAGTTAGCCTGCTGCCCCATCCACCTCCTCCCTATCCTCTGTTGTCTGAATCAATGGACTAGCCTCCTCCCTCCTGCCATGCATGGTCTGATGTGCTGCCACTGCCCTCCATTTAGCATGATGTACCAGTCCACTCCTCCTGCCCTCCATTGCCCAATTCTATGGCCCATCATTGACCTCCTGCTTAGCCTCTGTGCTTAGCTTGCTGCCCCTATTCTCCTTCCCTCTGCCCTCCGATGTCTTTGTGCACGCCCCTGCTCCATCCTTTTTGCCCACCATGTTCCATGGACCTGCCACTCCTATCTACTCTGAGTGTTCTGTTGAGCTGCCACTCCCCTCCCATCTGCCTAGCATGGTCAGATGACTGTAACCTGTCCCTGCCACCTCCACACTGCCCGTCCACATGCCATGCCCCTATCCCCGTCCTCCTGTCCTCCATGGTCCATTTTACTGCCACACCCTTCTGCCCTCCCTGGTCTGTTGTGCTGCAACTGATCCTCCTGCCTGCCCCGCGCAGTCTGTTGTGAGGACCCTTCCCCTGAACTCTCGTCTGTGCCCAGGTCCTGACCCTCCCTTCTATCCTCCATGGTCCTTTGTGCATGCCCCTGCACCCTCCTTCTTGCCCTTCATAGCCATTGTGTTGCCACTAACCCTCCCGCTTGCCATGCATGGTCTTCTGTGCTGCCATGGCCCCTCCCACCTTCCCTGTGTGGTCAGCTAGCTGCCCCTGACCCCCTCCCACCTTCCCTCCATTGTCTGTGTGTATGCCATCATAGTCACATTGTTGCTCTCCATGGTGTCTTGTTTCTAGTGCCCATCCTGCCTGACCTCCAAGGGCATCTTGCTGCTACTGCCCCCTTGCCCCCAGCCCTCTGTTTCCATGTGCAGACCCCTATCCCCCCCCCCTCCCCCCTCCTGGCTTGTCTGTTCCATTGTAATGCCCCTGATCCGTCCCTCCTGCCCTTTATGGTCTGTTATGCTGCAGCTTTCTCTCCTGTCTGTCCATTATGGTCAGCTAGCTACCATTGCCTCTTTCCCCTCTGTTCTCTGTTGTCCATGTGCATGGTCCTGTCCCCTCCATATTGCTTTCTATGGATTGTTGTGCTGCACTCCCGTCCTGCATGCGCTGTTTGGTGTATTGTGCTGCTGCAAACCCGGATGCCTGCCCTGTAGGGTCTGTTTGGTCCACCTCTCCATGTCCCTCCTGTCCTCTGTTATCCGAGTCCATGTCCCTACCCCAATTCCTCCTGCCTACCATGATCCAATGTACCATACTTGCGAACATTTTGAACTTGGTAAAAGGGAGATTTTTTTAAAAAAACTGGGGTATTGATTTTCCCATTTGAGTTACATTGAAAAAGAGTAGATTGTAGATAGGAGACAGATCAAATAAAGCCCATTTGAGCTTAAAAACATTGGACGTTTCCTGGCTGAAACTGGTCTGTTGGCATGTATGGTTGTACTACCACTGCCTCTTCCTTCTGCCCACAATGGTCTATTATATTGCCACAGCCTCTCTTGCCAGTCCTGTATTGTTGGTTTGTTGCCCTTGCCCCCCGTTCCACTGCCCTCCATAGTCTTGTGCTGCCACTGCCCTTCCTGCCTGCCCAGTGTGGTCAAATTGTTGCATCTGCACTCTCCTACCTGCCTTCAATTTTCAGAGTCCGTGCCCCTGGCCTCTGCCTCTCAACAGTATCCCAATGAACAACTAGATTGCTAACATTCTATATTTATTACAAAAGTGTGGAACGCCCGACGTCCTCTTGATGTAATCAAAACTGTAATACCTAGAGTATTTCCTTTAGAAATTACATATATGAGAGGGTAGACGGTGCACGCATTGCAGCAGCGGTTCAAGCAATATAGATCAAAGCTCCAAAGTCCCACCTTGTTGGTGAACTCTTCAGGCGGGTGCTTTGATACGAGAGGTGGGGATCGCGATAAAATACTCCAGCTTAGTCACAGGTGATGTGAAGCACTCACGGGGCAACAGGATAGTTGGTAAGCATTTCTTTATTGAAAGACACATTTCGGCGTGATGCCTTCATCAGTTTCACGAAATGCTATATATTCCCGGTCTGCTCGTCGGTATAAATACACTGTCCTCAATTCTCATTGGATGTTCCCGGGCCAATGGCAAAGCTGCTCTCATCTTCCACCAATGCGGCGATCTTTCTGTACAATGCCCCGTTGGCCCCCGGAACCAAACACCGAGTTCAGCAACAAGGTGGGACTTTGGAGCTTTGATCTATATTGCTTGAACCGCTGCTGCAATGCGTGCACCGTCGGCCAATAAGGTCGTGAGCTATACAAGCTTGAAGACGCCGAGCCATTTGACCGACGCCTGCGGCTACATCGCAGATGCACCAGCTGGCGAGGGGGACATGGTGTTTGGTTCCGGGGGCCCAGAGGGCAATGTACAGAAAGATGGCTGCATTGGTGGAAGATAATGAGAGCAGCTTTGCCATTGGCCCGGGAACATCCAATGAGAATTGAGGACAGTGTATTTATACCAACGAGCAAACCGGGAATATATAGCATTTCGTGAAACTGATGAAGGCATCACGCCGAAACGCGTCTTTCAATAAAGAAATGCTTACCAACTATCCTGTTGCCCCGTGAGTGCTTCACATCACCTGTGACTGAGCTGGAATATATACATACATATATATATATACACATATACACATACATACATACAGCTAGCAAAATAAGAGCCATACTATGCAGGAACTGGAAAATCCTAAAATCCGATAACATCATAGGGAATGAGCTCTCTGATCATCCACAAACAACATTTAGAAAATCAAGATCTCTAAAAGACCAACTAGTACAAAGTCATTTAGCTAAACCACTCTTTTTCAGGACTGCAGAGCCTTCATGGCTCATTCCCATGTGGGAAATGCAAAGCATGAAGCACCAGTAAGAAAATTTTGACCTATCAGGTTCCTGGGAAAAAGTCTTGCAATAAGATTACTAAATTCATGACTTGTACAACAACATATGTTGTATACTGCTTAGAGTGCCCATGTGGCTACCGCTATATAGGTAGCACCATGAATGCAGTGAAAAGGCGCGTATTGGAGCACCAGAGAGCTATTGCCAATAAAGATGAGAATTACCCTGTTGCACGTCACTTTGCCAACCACCATAATAGTAACAGAACTCTTCTAAAATTCTTCTGTCTAGACTGTATCCCTAATGACATTAGGGGAGGAGAGAGAGAAGCTTACGACGTCTGGAATCCAGATATATTATCAAACTCCAGACTAAGTCACCTAATGGCTTAAATGCTGGGGAAGAGTTAATAACCCATCTATAATGTAAACATAACATATAATTCAAGCAGCATTGTATCTGTTTAAGTTGCACAAACTAGGGAGGACTGAATAATGATTTTTTTATGAATTAAAAGCATATAAGGGTAACGGTAATATAATATGACTAATCTTAACGAATAAGAGTTTAACTGATGGTATGAATCAATATCAGCCCATTTAGGGCTTAATAACGTAAATCAGGAATTATGAATTGCTCACGATGTTCTTTGGACATACCTTTATGAGACTATTGAGATTGAACACGCTAATCTTGATTTAATTACAAAATTATGTTGGTTCTTTATATTTTGGTGATTTTGATTGTGATTATTATAAATCCCTTATTAATTCTGTGGGAATCTCATCATAATGAATTGAGAATGGCATTTTTCGTGATAAAGTAAGAGAATGATAACGCGAATGTAATGTTATAATGTTTATTTTGCACATTCTAAGATGGCGACTAAACTCATGCGAGTCCTTCCTCTAATTTGATGAAATGTTGTATATATGAACTTCCGCCTCGAGACGCGAGCTGACACTGACGAAAGCTACGGCTGAAACGAGTCTGTTTTTGCTTTGCACGAATAAAATCCCAACCGGGATTTACCTAACACGAGTGCTGGTCCTTTTGTTGTTTAACATTGGAGCGTCACGCGTGTCACACACACCACACACACACACACCACACACACACACACACACACACACACACACACACACACACACACACACCTCTCATATATATCCATCTCTATATCGCTATCTAATGAGTTACCTTCGGTAACGATGTATCTGTAAGAAACATTAGTTAGTTAGATTGCTCACCTTAGAATATCCCCAGGCGTGAGGCTGGATCCGGAAAGATTTTGTCGTCCGCAATACCCCTTGCGCGTCTGCAGCTCCGCGTCAGTCGTCAGCGTCGTGCACCGGAATGACGTCGGAGTACGTAGACGCCGCCCTCGCGTGCTGACGTCAGTTCTTGTACATAGCTTTCCGCGCCAGGAACGCAGAGCCATGCAAGAGACCGACACTGGTGCCAAAAAAGTCTAGGGCCCTGAAAAGGATAACCTTAACCCTAGATGTCGGTTCGCAGAAAAGGGAGGATGGGTGAATCAGTGAGGAATCTAACCAACTAATGTTTCTTACAGATACATCGTTACCGAAGGTAAGTAACTTGTTCATCTGAAAGAAACACGTTAGTTAGATTCCTCACCTTAGAATAGATACCCCAGCAATACCAACCCCGGTGGTGGGTCTGCGGACCAAGATCACACCAGAAAGTCCTGGAGAACAGAATGGCCAAAGAAGCCGTCTCTCCGTACTTGGCTGTCCAGGCAATAATGCTTGGCAAACGTGTGCAGCGAGGCCCACGTTGCTGCCTGACAAATGTCCTGGAAGGGGACTCCCCGACCCAGGGCAGTTGTCGCCGCCGTGGCCCGAGTGGAATGGGCCCTCAGCCCAACAGGAGGTTCCTTTTTAGCCAAGGAGTAACAAACTTTGATGCACAAAACAACCCACCGAGAGATGGTCAGCTTGTGCACCGCCCGCCCCTTCTTAGCACCCACGTAGCCAACGAAGAGTTGGTCATCCACCCGGAACTGTTTTGTGCGGTCCAGGTAGAAGGAGAGCGCACATTTTGGGTCCAGACGGTGGAGCCGCTCTTCCTCTTTCAAGGGATGCGGAGGCGGTAAGAAGGTGGGCATCGTAACAGACTGCCCGATGTGAAAGGCAGTCACAACCTTAGGAAGGAAGGAAGGGCGAGTGTGGAGTACAACCTTGTCCGGATGAATAGAAAGGAAAGGAGGCTTAGAAGAGAGAGCCTGGAGCTCACTCACCCTTCTAGCAGAGGTGATGGCTACCAGGAAAGCAGTCTTAAGCGTCAAGAGACGAAGAGGACAATTATGAAGTGGCTCAAAGGGAGTGCATATCAGATATGTCAAAACAAGATTCAAATCTCACTGAGGCATTACAAAAGGGACAGGAGGAAACATGCGAGTAATGCCCTGAAGGAATCGAGAAACAACAGGGGATTTGAAGAGAGAAGGCTGATCAGGAAGCCGACGGAAGGCAGAGATAGCAGAAAGATAACCTTTAAGAGTGCCCAGAGCAGAACCCTGCTGGGCCAAAGAAAGAAGGAAGAGGAGAACCTCAGAAAGAGGGGCGGAAAGGGGATCCACAGCCTTTGCAATGCACCATGCCACAAATTTGTTCCACCTACAGGCGTATACCGTTTTAGTGGAGGGATGCCTGGCTGCCAGAATCACATCACAGACTTCAGGAGGCAAGTCAAATGGCATAACTGCCGCCGCTCAATCTCCACGCATGAAGGTGGTGACTGGACAGGTTCGGGTGGAGGACCGTCTCCTGCTGCTGCGACAGAAGGTCCTCCTGAAGAGGCAGTCGTAACGGGAGATCGATTGACAGACTGAGTAGCTCGGGATACCAGTGCCTTCGTGCCCAATCCGGAGCCACCAAGATGACTTAGGCCCGGTCGCGCCTGATCTTCAGCACTCTGGGCAGAAGTGGTATAGGCGGAAAGGCGTACAACAGACCGCAACTCCACTCGCGACGAAAAGCGTCCCCGAGCGAGTGCCGCCTTGGAAACTCCAACGCGCAGAACTGCTGACATTGTGCGTTCTCTTCGGTGGCGAATAGATCTAACCAAGGCTCTCCCCACTACCGAAAGAGGCCTTGCGCCACGTCCGAGTTGAGACGCCACTCGTGATCCATCAAGCACCGGCAGCTGAGATAGTCTGCTCTGGCGTTCAGAGAGCCCGCCAGATGTTGAACCACCAGGGTAATGCCCTGATGTTCCAGCCATGTCCAGAGGCGCAGAACCTCCTGACAAAGGGTCCACGACCCCACCCCGCCATGTTTGTTGCAATACCACATGGCGGTGGTGTTGTCCGTGAACACCTGCACCACACTTCCCCGGACAACGGGAAGGAATGCCTTCAGTGCAAGTCGGATCGCTCTCAGCTCCAAAAGGTTGATATGGAGCCGAGACTCTGCCGGAGACCAGAGTCCTCTGATCTCCGCCTCCCCCATGTGGCCCCCCCATCCCAGGAGGGACACATCCGTCACCACTACGTGCTCCGGGTGGGGTAGGGAGAGGGATCTGCCGCTGACCCAATCGCGGTTCGTAAGCCACCACTGCAACTGCTTCGCAGTGCCCTCCGAGATCAAGACATGGTCGGACAGGTTGCCCCGATGCTGGGCCCACTGAAACTTCAGGTCCCACTGGAGAGCCTGCATTCGCCACCTGGTGTAATGCACTAATAGGATGCAGGAGGCCATCAGACCCAGAAGCCGCAGCACCAACCTAACCGAAACCCGGGATAGAGGCTGAAAAATGGGAATCAGAGCCTGAATATCCCGGACCCGCTGTTCCGGCGGATAGGCCCGGAACTGCGCAGAGTCCAGAACCACTCCATGTCTCTCTCTCTCTATATTATACATATACACACATACACCTCTCTCTATATAGATATATACATCTCTCTCTCTATATAAATATTCACGTAGCAAACTGCTGATTTTAATTGATAAGCACAATTTACAAGCACTACACTTGCAGATTCGGTTACACACTGGGGAGAATAAATTAAGACAGCCAAAACCATTTCTCTTGCTTACATAAATATCTAAAATGCCCACTAGCAGTATACAAGTGGCATTGCAATAATGGAATGGATAATAAACAAACAACATACTTATGTGCTGTTGAGAAATAATTGGATTGTCCTTTGAATGCACAATGTTTTACCAAACCCCAATTTGCACATTTTCAGATGTTATACATATATTTATTCTCTTATTGATCAAATATTCTAATATTTATACAATATTTATAGCGTATTTATTGAGATATTTAAAACATTCATATTTATATGTTTATTTGTGCCTTAGACAAATTTATTGATCTAAATTGTGCAAACAATATGCTATGATCATATCAAATGTTAATGACTATTTTTGAATGAAGCAATATGTGAGAAAAAATGGTATTAAGTATGTCTTCTATGTTCATGACAAAAAACGCGGAAACCGGAAATGGATAATATGCACTGTCACTTTAAAAAGACAAAAAATGTCAGTGAGCGCTGTTATGTGATCAAGATCCAGGAGGGATCGAAACGCGTCATGGCCGACTTAGCACAGGAAAATAAAACTATGGAAGCGCATATTTGTGGTCCGTGCCACTAGCAGTTTGTGAATATATATATATATATATATATATATATATATATATATATATATATATATATCTATTCTAATCTATCACTCACTCTTCCCCCCCCCCCCCCGAAAGGCTGAAAGCAGCTGCAATAGTTTTCGTTTCTCCAAGGTTGAGCCTTGCTGTACTAATGTCTTATTAGCGCATACCTTTCCCACTAGATAGGCCTGCTCCAACCTTTAGAGCGGCGGGCACAGGCAGAACGACCTTGGCATTAAGATAGCGTGTGCCCGTTCTCAGGATCGAACTCATCCTTCTATACTTTCTTTGCCCAACTGCCTCCAACTGGAAATTTCCAGTCGGGCGTGTCTTCATTGGTTCTGATTGTACATAATGTATCACCATGCTTGCTGAAGTCAGTCCCTCTGCAGCAATCCCAGGAGGCTGGTCAGTCTGGACTCTGCTCTAGTGTACCTGAATAAATATACTTGGTTTTTATTTTCTATTGTCTGACCGGCTCTTCATTTGTATGGAAGGGTGAGAGGTGGTCGTGAGTGATCCGGGTGGCCCTAAATCAGGTCACTTCCTTCTCCATCGCACAGTCCATCACCTCCAAGGACGGTCTTTCCCCTTTCTGGAGAATTTTCCTCACTTTCATTTGCCATCTTCATGAAGTTGATCCACATTCGGAGCCAGGTCACACAACAACATTTGTTGCTTCTATCGACCCAGAATGTCAAGAGCATTAGCTGCTCTGACTATTGTGGCAGACCGACATTGAAGTAAAAAGCTTATCAGTGTTATCCAAGCGCCTGCCTTCCCCATCTGGAGGCGTGGTGATGGGCACAGAAGGGTTCTTGGATTTTCTCTGCGCTGCCCAAGAGATTACAGAGTCGGGTTAGGGATGACTCGCCAAGTAGGCTGGAGCATCCTTTGGAGCCTTGTATTTTTTCTCCAATCTGGATAGCACAGTCACTGATGTTTTTATGACCTGGAGTCCTTCTCATATATGACTCACAGTAGGGATAGCTCTAACTGATTTTCCTAAAGGGCTCTTTAAAATCATATAAAAACCAGTCAATTTGAGATGTTGGCATTGGCAGATTAAATCTCTTGGCTGCCCTTTCTGGTAAGTTGTGAAACCACCAATATGTTCTGGTGGCAAGTCAATGGGTACACGAGAAGGAAAAGAATGAGTTATTAGACCCATTCTCTATGTGGATTGCTGAGTTCCCCCTCTTTCTGGTCATCATCTGTAGTTCCTGGATCTTGTTGAAGAGCTGATGGACGTGATGTCTGTAGAGGGTCCACCTGCAAATCTTGAAAACTCTTTGGTGTAGATGGGATAGAACGAAGAGCCAATTTAGACTGTTTAGGAGGTGCAGGTGTTGGCAGAAATCTTTTTCTATAGTCAGCTAACATGAATTTCAGGTCTGTTAGCAATGATGAGGGCAAGTATACTACCACTTCGTGATAGTCCCGATAGTATTCCTGCTGAGGAATAGGATATTGATGTTCTCCATATTCCTCCTCAAAACCATCCTCTTGGCACTTAACTTGCAGCTGGGATGAGCGACTTGCGTAACCAAAAGGATCGTCATCTTCCTCTGCTCTTCCAACAGGTGAGATGGCAGCAGAGGGGTAACCTTGCTCGGTGAGGTAACTTCTGGTGTCTCGTTCTAGGTTTCTCTCAGTTTTCCGCCCTCATCAACGATCCCATCGACGGTACCGCCGACACCACCACCATCGGAGAAGTAGATATAGGCGATAAATTGGAAACCACAAGCGACAGTATTATTGCCGTGGACCAATCAATCAATCAATCGGGGATTTGTAGAGCGCACTACTCACCCATTGGCGTCTCAAGGCGCGGGAGGGGGGGGGGGGGGGGGGGGGGGGGGTTTCGGGCAGCAACGGTCATCAGAACAGCCAGGTCTTGAGGCTATTCCTGAATGCTTGCAGTGTGGTGCTTTGTCTGATGTTGAGTGGTGGGGTGGGGGCAGTTAATTCCAGGTCCTGGTCGTGATGTAGGGGAAGGATCTGTCTCCCATTCTGGCTCTGTGGATGAGGGGGGATTTCGGACAAAGCTTGGTCAGCGGACCAGAGGTTTCTCTTGGTGGCATAGAAGGAGATTCTTTCGTTGAGCTATTGGGGTCCGGTGTTGTGGAGGGCTTTGTAGGCGAGTGAGAGCAGCTTGAAGGTTACTCTTTTCGACAGGGAGCCAGTGGCGGTCTCGTAGGTGCTGGGTGATGTGGGATGTGGAGAACGAGTCTGGCTGCGGCTTTCTGGACGGTCTGGAGATTGCAAAGTAGGGATTTGTTGATTCCGGCGTAGAGAACATTCCCGTAGTCCAGTCTGCTTGTGATAAGTGCATGGGTGACTGTCTTCCTGGGTTTGTGGGGGGGGGGGGGATCCATTTGAAGGTCTTGCGGAGTACGCGGAGGGTGATTAAGCATGTGGAGGATACGGCATTGATCTGTCAGTTCATGGTTAGGGAGAAGTAGAGTATGATGCAGAGGTTGTAGGCGTGGTCCGTGGGAGGGTTTCTGAGGGCGGGGGGGGCACCAGGTACCACCACCTGGAGGAGGTGGATGAGAACTTCTGTTTTCTCCAAGTTGAGCTTCACGCAGCTGTTGCTCATTCAGGAGGTGACATCTTCCATTCCTTCCTGGAAGTTGTCTGGTGATGTTGGGTTCCTTGGTGAGGGAGAGGATGAGCTGGCTGTAGTCAGCAGAGGATACTATGCGGAGTTTGTTATCTGACAATGGTTGCAAGGGGGGCCATGTAGATGTTGAAGAGCGTGGGGCTGAGGGAGTATCCTTGGGGTACTCCGCATCTGATCTCTGTGGGTTCGGAGAGGAAGGGTGGGAGTCTTATTCTTTGAGTTTGGTCAGCGAGGAAGGAGCGGATCCAGTCTAGGACCAATCCCTCTATGCCGGCGTTGTGGAATATGGCGAATAGTGTGCGGTGGGAGATGTTGTCAAAGGCTGCGGAGAGGTCTAGGAGTATGAAGGCTGCAGTGTGTCCTTGATCAAGGAGTGTGCGGATGTAGTCCGTGGCAACTAGGAGGGCGATCTCGGTGCTGTGGAAACCGGATTCAGAGGTGTTGAGGATGTTGTTGGATTCTATGAAGTTAGTTAGCTGGATGTCGACGATCTTCTCTGTGACCTTAGCAGCGAAGCAGAGGAGTGAGTTGGCCTGTAGTTCTTGAGGTCCGTCGGGTCTGCAGAGGGCGTCTTAAGAGGGGTTTGACTTCTGCCTGTTTCCAGTCGTCGGGGAACGTTTCGGTTTCAAGGGTGCAGTTGATTGTCCATCGTAGTCCTGGTGTGATGGTGGCCCTGTGGAAGATCTGCGGCGGGCAGGGGTCAGTGGGTGCTCCGGAGTGTATGGTCTTTGCGGTGACTTCTGTGGTGACAGTGTCCAGGAGATGTCGACATTGTCATTGGCACTCTTAGTCGATGTCTTCATACCTGCCATAAGAGTCAATGTAGTCGCTGTTCTCGTCTGCATCATTGACTAAATCGTTGTCGACAGCTTACTCTGCATTGACGAAGTGTTCAACGACGGAGTCATCGTCATCAATTTCGGTGCAGTACTCTCTTTCTGCTTAGATGTCGAAGACTGGTGAACCTCCGTACTCCCCGACGACGGTTAGGGCTTCTTCATGGACGGTCCTGTCGACGATGGACTTTGTAGACTGATTTTCTTCAGGAGGCACAGAGGAAGGCTTCTTGAAAGAGTGCCTGCCTTGAGGGGGTGTAGTAGAAGGCTCAGAACTAGCCTTTTTTGATTGTTTGTCCCCAAAATTATGCCCCTTTCTCTCCTTTTCATGTTTGTGAGGAGATTTTGAGGGACTGTGCCCACAAGAGGTCTTTTTAGGGTCTTCTTTTGACGCTCATCAGAAGAACGGGTGTGAAGTGATCTCCCCCTCTTATGGAACCTTCTGGATGATGAAAAAGACACCTCATCACTGTCCTCACTCAAGATCACTTCCTTTCTGGCTTAAAGTTTCAGGAGCCACATAAGTAGATCCCTCAAAGTTTTATCAGAAAAGGTAAAGCTGTGAAAAATGCTGATTTGAAGTAAAGAACTTTATCCAAATTCACTGAAGTAGAAGAAGCTGAGCAGAGCTCAAAGGAGACTTTCTAGGACAAGGTGCGGTAGAAAATCTGAGGATCAAAGGTTCTCTCAGGAGTGTTCTAGAGGGTGAGACGTCCCAATTGGTTCAGTATTGACTTTTGGTCTCTTTTACAAAACAATAGAGAAGTTACAAAACTGAAATGGGCCTAGTCCTATTTTCTGCTTTGTATTTGCTTTGCATTGCTATTCTGCAGTACCGGGGACTTCGATCTCGAAGGGGAATGATTCAAGCATGTGAATCAATGAAAGTTCCAATACTGGAGTAATTTAGGGTTATTTCTTAAAACCACTTTGTCTATGTACTTGAAAGAACAGTTCATCTAAAGTCAATGCTTGAATTTCCCGACCTCTTCTAAGTGAGGACAGCAATTAGAAAGGATAATGTTACTTGCCCTGTAAGCATCTGTTCTTGGCATGTAGAGCTGCAGATTCAAATGCTTTGCATACTCCTGCTGTCTAGTTTTGGGTCTGGATGTTTGCATGTTGTTTTTCTTCGAAGAGGTCTTTTCCAGTCACAAGGTAAGGGGACTCCTCCTTTTGGTGATAATTTGCATGGCATCGACTCAATTGTTAGATTGTTTTCCCACAAGAGGGTGAGACTGGAGTAAGTAGGGTACAGAGATGTCCATGCGCATGTAATGAGAATAATAAGAACTGCAACAACCACAGGTGTCCGGGGAGGAGGGAGGGCACATGTGAATCTACAGCTCTACATGCCAAGAACAGATGCTTACAGGGTAAGTAACAATCCTATTTTGTGAGTAGAAAGTGCTCTAGGAGGTATAGTTAAGTTATTTTAGCTTTAACATAGCAAGTTTGAATACATTAAACAATCTATCTAGAAATACCAGATTTAGAGATAGGACTTCCGTTATGAGGTGGCACAAATACAACAAAAAGTTGTTCCCTCAATATAGGATAATAGTTCTCTTTTGACATCAAGTGTGTGTAGAGCCCATTTTGCTACTGAATCAGGTTGAGGGAAGAACACCGGTAACTAAACTGATTGTTAATAAGAAAAGCAGAACTACTTTTGGAAGGAATTTTGGGTTTGTAAGAAGAACCACTATATTTATGAAGTTGAATCAACGGCTCTTCTAAGGTTAATGCCTGTAGCTCACCAACACGTCTTAATGAAGTGATACCAATTAGAAAGGCAACCTTCCATGAAATAAATTGTAATGAACAATTGTGTAATGGCGCAAAAGGAGGACCCATAAGCCTTGTGAGAACAATGTTAAGGTTCCAGACAGGCGCAGGTGGTACCCTAGGGGGTATTATTCTTTTAAGGCCCAACATAAAAGCTTTAAATGACTGGAACTTTGAATAAGGATAAATGTTGTGTTGTGCAGATATGCAGCTACTGCCGCATGGTGTAGTTGAATAGATATGTAGGCAAAGGCAAGTTCATCTGCTGCACTTTTAATGTTCTCTATCAAAATTTCAGTTCCTGCCCAGATGGTCTCTGGGTATAGGAGGATTCATTTCTGGCACATCTTGGCGTTAAGGCCAGAACCTAGACACGACCGGCAAATGTGCGGATCTAGGACAGACATCTGCTTCCCGCAGTCGCTGTAAAATTTTAAGTCAATGGTCCTAAGGGATTGAGAAAGCATTTCCTTGTCATAGTGTAGAATTCTGATGATTTTTAAAAGGTGGGCACCAATGACTTTGGAAGTGGAGCTCTGGATCCAGAATAAAGGACACTGAAAGAAACATGTGTGTGCTGGGGCAGCGCCTATACGGAGCTCTGAGGTGTCAATTTAGGAACCGAAGCAAAGGGTGCATGCAGTCTGATGGCTCCACCTACAGGAAAGGCAGGAGCAAGTGCTTGAAATGAAATCTGGATCTAGTCTAACACCTGGGCTGTTCAAAAGTTGAGGATCCGGCAGTTAGAAGCATCTATCATAAGTACTATAATACTTTGAACAGTAGAATTTTATCAAGCAATATATCGGTTATGACTTCTATATGCAATATATGGATTGTTCCTACAAGAGAATGATTCTCTAATTTTGTCATCTAGGTTTTGTGATTTTCTAATCCCAAATAAACTTTTATACATCCACCTTTTATTTGGTTGTTTCTTTCTGTAGAGCAGAATCCTGGCCGATCAGTCAGCCATAGTTTGTGTGCATCATTCTGGAAACCATACATTTTCTTTGATACTAGCTTTTGAACAGATCACTCACTGGTCTACCAGTAAGTCAAGATGATCCCTAATGATGTTTAAATTTAAGATATCAAGTCAGAAGTAAGCATCAGGAAACATGTACGATTCCTGGGTGTGTAGTCTCAGTTGTAGGAAGACACAGCTGCATAGCTGAGCAACACTAGATATATAGCACTAGAATATATTGAATGTGGTGCAGCACAATGACAAACTTTACAAAGGTTACTTGGTCACTTGTTTATTGCTGTATGTAGGGATTAAACTGGTACTACTGAGGTGAATGTATTTTCCCTAGTCAGTAAAACTGGGAATTGCTTTTGTCTAAGGCATAAAGAAAAAAAAAAGTGCAATTTAAACAGAGCGCAAATAATGACTCCTCCTTTGTGATGGACATGTTTGGCTTCACTATTTATCAAAAATTATGATACATGAATGTCACAGTCCTTAAAACAGCAGTTATTTCATGAGGACACTGAGAACTGAAACATCTCAAACATTTAACTTTTCCTTAAGGTCTCTTGTCTGGAAGCATACAGTGCATCCCTAGAGCAACACATACATATGCAATCAAAATTATAGCTCTACAAATCTGGGATGAATTCAGGTTCTGTGAAACCGCTTTAGGGAAAACCAAGCTTTGTGATTGCCAAGTTTGTTAACGATCTTGCCTCCCAACTGACTTTAATTTGTAAAATTGAACTAAAGGGGCTGGACGTTCAAGGTTACTTTATTTTAAGAGATGAAGTTTCTCTTAGATCCAAAGTTTACTTTCTCTTTTGTTTCCTTTTTCAGTGAATATTTATTTTTGGTTTAATCAAACTGATACCCTACCATTTTTTGTTATTTGGGATGCCTTTAAGGCAGCTGCTGGAGACTTCACTATTGCCTTGGTCTAAAAAAAAAAACGCAAAACTTCACACAAACCAAATACCTTTTAATTAAGATAAAGCGATTGGAGCACTCATTATTCTTCCAAATCAAAAGAATGTCTATATGGACTTATAATGGCCAAGTTTCAATTTAACCAAGAGTCGACAGATAATGCCTCAACCCATTTGTTAAAATCTAGAGCAAAGTTTTATGGAGGTCAGAACAAAGCTGAGAAAATATTAGCTAACTATTTGAAAGTTACAAATAGGAAGCTCAACAGAGTCAATTATGGATGAACAGGAAACGTTGAAATTTAAGGATGCTGATATTTTGAATGAATTCCTTAACCTTTTACAAAACACTATACACATCAGATAATTCTCCATCAGAATTTCACATTTCTAAATTTTTTTCAATCATTCAACATTCCTCTGATACTTGGTTAGGTCTCACCTCCTTAGAATCCGATTTATCACAAAGAGAACTCTTAGCTGCCCTGCAGACACTAAAAAAGATAAAGCCCCAGGACCAGACGGCTTCACTGTTTTTAGTTTTTTTTATTTGTAGCACAAGTATAAAATTTTACACAGTACAAAAAGAACAAGTTACTTACCTTCGGTAACGATGTATCTGTAACAAACATTAGTTAGTTAGATTCCTCACCTTAGAATATCCCCAGGCGTCAGGCTGGATTCGGAAAGATTTTTGTACCAATACTCCTTGCGCGTCGCTAGGCGTCGTCTGCGGCTCCGCGTCCGTCGTTGGCGTCGTGCGCCGGAATGACGGAGTACTTGGACGCCGCCCTCGCGCGCTGACGTCAGTTCTTGTACATAGCTTTCCGCGCCAGGAACGCAGAGCCATGCAAGAGACCAACACTGGTGCCAAAAAGTCTAGATGTCGGTTCGCAGAGAGGGGAGGATGGGTGGGTCGGTGAGGAATCTAACTAATGTTTTACAGATACATCGTTACCGAAGATAAGTAACTTGTTCATCTGAAAGAAACACGTTAGATTCCTCACCTTAGAATAGATACCCCAGCAATAACAACCCCGGTGGAGGGTCTGCGAACCAAGATCACACCAGAAAGTCCTAGAGAACAGAACTGCCAAAGAAGCCATCTCTCCGGACTTGGCTGTCCAGGCAATAGTGCTTAGCGAACGTGTGCAGTGAGGACCACGTCGCCGCCTGACAGATGTCCTGCAAGGGAACTCCCCGTCCCAGGGCAGTAGTCGCCGCTGTGGCCCGGGTGGAATGGGCTCTCAGCCCAACAGGAGAGTCCTTTTTCGCCAAGGAGTAACAAACATTTAAACACAAGACGACCCACCGTGAGATGGTCCTCTTGTGTACAGCCCTCCCCTTCTTTGCACCTACGTATCCAACAAAAAGTTGGTCGTCCACCCGGAACTGTCTGGTGCAGTCCAAATAAAAGGACAGCGCACGTTTGGGGCCCAGACGGTGGAGCCTCTCTTCCTCTTGCGAAGGATGCGGAAAGAAGGTGGGCAATGTGACCGATTGCCCGATGTGAAAGGGGGTCACCACTTTCGGAAGAAAAGAAGGATGAGTCCGGAGGACTACCTTGTCCGGATGAACAGAAAGAAAGGGAGGCTTAGATGACAGAGCCTGGAGCTCACTCACCTATCTAGCCGAGGTGATAGCTACCAGGAAAGCAGTCTTAAGAGTCAGAAGACGAAGGAGACAATTGTGAAGAGGCTCAAAGGGAGCGCACATCAGAAAGGTCAAGACAAGATTCAAATCCCACTGAGGCATTACGAAGGGGACAGGAGGAAACATGTGAGTAATGCCTTTAAGAAAACGCGAAACAGGGGACTTGAAAAGAGAAGGCTGATAAGGAAGCCGTAAGAAAGCAGAGATTGCAGAAAGATAACCTTTCAAGGTGCCAAGAGCAGAGCCCTGCTGAACCAAAGAAATAAGAAAGAGTAGAACCTCAGAAAGAGGGGCGGAAAGGGGATCCAGAGCCTTTGCTGTGCACATGCCACACATTTGTTCCACCTGCAGGCGTATACCGATTTTGTGGAGGGACGCCTGGCTGCCAGAATCCCATCACAGACTTCAGGAGGCAAGTCAAATGGCATCAACTAGCGCCGCTCAATCTCCACGCATGGAGGTGGAAACTGGACAGGTTCGGGTGGAGAACCGTCCCTTGCTGTGCCGACAGAAGGTCCTCCTGAAGAGGCAGTCGTACCGGAGGATCAATTGACATACTGAGTAGCTCGGGATACCAGTACCTTCGTGCTCAATCCAGAGCCACTAAGATGACTTGGGCCCGGTCGCGCCTGATCTTCAGCACTCTGGGCAGAAGTGGTATAGGCGAAAAGGTGTACAACAGACCGCAACTCCACTCGCGACGAAAAGCATCTCCGAGCGAGTGCCGCCATGGAAATTCCACTGCTGACATTGCGCGTTCTCTTCGGTGGCGAATAGATCTAACCAAGGCTCTCCTCACTGCAGAAAGAGACCTTGCGCCACGTCAGAGTGCAGACGCTATTCGTTATCCATCATGCACCGGCGGCTGAGTTTGTCTGCTTGGCGTTCAGAGAGCCCGCCAGATGTTGAACCACCAGGATGATGCCCTGGTGTTCCAGCCATGTCCAGAGGCGCAGAGCCTCCTGACAAAGGGTCCACGATCCCACCCCGCCCTGTTTGTTGCAATACCACATGGCAGTGGTGTTGTCCGTGAACACCTGCATGACACTTCCCCGGACAGAGGGAAGGAAGGCTTTCAGTGCAAGCCGGATCGCTCTCAGCTCCAACAAGTTGATATGGAGTTGAGACTCCGCCGGAGACCGGAGACCAGAGGCCTCTGATCGCCGCCTCTCCCATATAGAACCCCCATCCCAGGAGGGATGTGTCCGTCACTAATACGTGCTCCGGTTGGGGTAGGGAGAAGCATCTGCCCCTGACCCAATCGCGGTCCGTGAGCCACCACTGCAACTGCTTCGCAGTGCCCTTCGAGATCAAGACCTGGTCGGACAGGTTGCCTCGATGCTAGGCCCACTGAAACTTCAGGTCCCACTGCAGAGCCCGCATTCGCCACCTGGCATGTCGTGCTGCATCTCGCCCGTCAGCAAGCGCGTGGGAGAGACGTGTCCAGGCCTCCTCTGGACACAGGGGCAGCACGTCCTCCACCGTATCCCACAGAGTGGGAGAAACGGTCCAAGAGGCAAGCGGTGTTCAAAGACCGCAGGCCCAAACTCAGGGAAGAGAACAGCTTCTTTCCAAACTGTTCCAGCCTCTTGGATTCCCGATCCGGAGGAGCGGACGGGAAGGAGGATTGGGAAGTGGAGGCCTGGATAACCAGACTCTTGGGGGTGGGGTGTTGGGACAGGAAACTGGGGTCGCCCGGAGCAGGGCAGCAGCGCCGGGCCACGTTCCGATCCACAGGAGGATCTGTGGAGGGCTTGGACCAAGTGCCCTGCAGAACGTCTATGAGGGCCTCATTGAACTGCAGCAGAGGCTCTGTGGAGCTTGCTGATGGTTGAAGCACCTCTGAGGATCTTAATCCTCACGGCCACAGCAGGCAACTCGAGCCCCAGGGCTGCGGCCGCCTTGCGCAGCACCACTGTGAAAGCTGCACCTTCCTCCGAGGCCACAGTTGGAGGAGAGATGAAACCAGCGTCCGGGGAGATGTCCAGACCACTGGCACCCCCCAGTTAGTCTGCCCAGTCCTGTGAAAGTTGGCCCTGTATGGCCATAGGGTCCTCAGACCCCTCCCAGTCGCCCCTGTCATCCAATTCCTGATAAATAGGAAGAATGATCGGAGCCGGGTGGTAGATGAAACGCTCATCCATCGGCGTCTGGTGCGGCGTCAAACGGCGCCGGGCAGGGGCTAAACCGGCAAACGTCGTCGTCCGGAGACTGCGCCGGAGGCGGAACCGGTGTCGGCGGAGGAGGCGACGTGAGGTCGGGACCAAAGTCGGCGGCGGCGCCGGAGCCGCCGGCACGCGAGGTCGTCCAGTCGAGCCCGCGGGGACCGAAAGCGGGCCGGCAGGCGTCGACGGCAGAGCCAGGCCCCTCATGGCCGAGAGGAAGCCACTGACCTCCGCCGGAGTCGCGTCAGTCCCAGGAACCGGCGGGTATGGAGACTGACGCGGCTCCTGCGGCTCCGACGGAGCCGCGGGGGTGGGACCACCCTGACCCCTCGCCGGTCGCGCGACTCGGCCGAGGGAGTCCGACGAGCGGTGTCGCCTCTTGGATTTCTTTTATCGCTTCGACTTACCCGAAGACTTCGAGCATGACGAGCAATGATGGTGACAGCGACTCCGCGACCGGTCCTTGGACCTCCTCCTGGACCGTGAGCGGTGCGGAGGAGAGTGCCGAAGCTCGAGAAGCTTACGGGACCGCTCCCGCCTAGCCTTCGAGGTCAAGGCCTGACAATCAGGGCACGACTCGGCGTCGTGGTCGGCAGTAAAGGCACCGGCGATGGTGGTTCGTCATCGACATTAGTCGATGACAGGAGTCACAGGCTTTAAACCCAGGCATCCTACCGGCACCAGAGTCGAGTCGACGGTAGACCAAAAAGAGTCAAAAAAAGTTTAGTCAAAAATTGACTAAGGGGTAAGCTCTTCCCGGATCGGCGCTGTCTGGCGCGGAAAAAAGGAGAGCTATGTACAAGAACTGACGTCAGCACGCCAGAGTGGCGTCTAAGTACTCCGACGACGTCATTCCGTCGCACGAAGCCAACGACGGACGCGGAGCCGCAGACGACGCCTAGCGAAGCATATGGGGTATTGCTACAAAAATCTTTCCGGATCCAGCCTGATGCCTGGGGATATTCTAAGGTGAGGAATCTAACTAACGTGTTTCTTTCACATTACAAAATGCAGAGCAGCGACCTGCATAGCTCCAGTTGCGCATCTACAATAGTCATAGTTCATAATCCATTTTAAGAAAAACCATCATCCAAACATTTCATAAATAATTATTGTGCAAGGAAAAACATGATGGAAAAGAAAATCGAAACAAGATCAGATGTATTTTGGTTTTAGCGCTGCAGGTGCAGAAAACTCAAACCATACTAAAAAACTCAAGACCTACTAAGTATAGAAAAACTCAAATAATAATAGAATAGTACTTGATAAAATATTAGATCGAAAAACAATTCAATTCCAAAACCGCCAAATTCTTTCCAGTTTGGTAATGGAACCTACCCTTTTAGCATAAATAAATTCTCGATTAAAGACTCTGCATTTTTGAAATCCATTGACAGATCGTCGGGACCACCTTAGACTTCCATTTTGCTAAGATAAGTGATCTGGAAATTAAAGTTGCAATAAAGATAAACTGAAGTTGACCTACAGTCAAGTCTTCACTCGTTGCCAAAAAGGGCAGTAAGAGGGCTGAGAAGAAGAGTAGTTTCCAGTTTCTTACTGATTCCAGAGAAAATATCCTGCCAAAAAGGTCTTGGGTGGCAGCATGTAAACCCGACATGAAGCCAGTCCCCCACTACCAGCCCAAATCTAAAGCACCTGGGATCCACAGAGGGGAACAATTTAAGGAGCCGATCTGGGGTGTAATAGGTCATCCATTTGCTGAACCATGCCATCCTTCTCAGATTAGCAGCCCTGACTGTTTTACTGCTCATGTTATTATAATTCTGCCGTAGTTGCAGGGTAAAAGTGCAACCAGTAGTCAAGGTGATCTTCTCCAGGTGATCGACGATCACCTGTTTATTCTCCACTGATTTGAGTAATTTAAACCAGTTGCCTATACCTTTAATTTTAGATCTAAAATGAGCCTTCCCCAGAAGCCTGGACAATCTTTTTTGAAAGTTTGGCCTGCGCAGAACTGCTTAACCTGTGTGCAGCTAAATATCAGGAGACTGCTTATATTGGTCTTACTATTTTGCATCTGTTGCCAGGAAAGAAACCCTTCATTTCTATAAAAATCATGAAGAGTAAAAAACCCCAATTTCGCCCACTGATCACAATTTTGACGCGAGCACTGTAGCCCCAAAGGAATACACTCCTTTAATTTCCTCTGGGGGTGGAGCCACGGAATAGCATAAATTCCCCATATTTTGTGGAAAAGCAGAGTAGTCACCCATGGGGTCTTATAGCGTGTTTTTTTGGAAGTTTGGGTAGACTTAAAAAGGGTGCAAGATCGATCTCCGATTCCTTAAGCATGAAAGGAAGAAATTGGCATCGAGCAGCTACTCTGCATTGTTGTAATTAAACCAGTTAAGGATTGAGGCATAATAATATAGCAGTACATCTGGTAAAGCTAAGCCCCCATCCACTACTTCTAATTGAGGAATCTGTAATTTTATTCTTTGGTTTTTGTGCAGACCAAATAAAACGTCGAAACTCAGACTGGACGTAATCAAAAAAGGATTTTGGAATTGTAATCATTAAATTGGAGAACAGAAATAAAAATAGTGGGAGAATATTCATTTTAATAAGGGCGACACACCCCATAATTGAAATGGGGAGACTCCCATTGTTTAAGCACATTTTTTGTTTTGTTTAAAGTGGAAATACAATTTAATAGATATAAATCTTCCAATCTAGCGGTCACAAAAATCCCAAGATATCTTATTGGCTTGGCTACATTATAATGTTCCTGAATGGCAAGAGGCAAAATATCAGCCGTGCTGTTAAAGAGAAGCACCTCTGATTTAGAATGATTGATTTTATGTCCTCCAATATTAGTAAACTCCGATTTTATCCAAGGCTCTTGTTAAATTATCCCTATCTGCTGCTAGATAGAGCACCATATCATCGGCAGAGAGTTTAAGTTTTGCCGAACCCGGTAAGGGAGCGGCTATAGTGCCATCCTGCCGAATAGCACATGCCAGAGGGTCAATAAACAGGGAAAATAAGACTGGAGAAAGTGGACAGCCTTGGCGTGTCCCCCGGCTGATAGAGATTGAACCTACGATATCTCCATTGATGATTATGGAGACTTTCACATTAAGGTACAGATTTTTCACCGCATGGCAGAGTTCACTTGGAATCGCAAATTTCTTTAAGCTTGTAAATTAAACCTGCCGTTGTACTCTGTCAAATGCTTTTTCAGCATCAAGCATTATTACAGCCGCCTTAGTTTTACCAATTTAAAAATAATCGATCGCCTGCACCAAATAATGAGTATTGGATGCCAATGGTCTTTTTTTGAGAAAGCTGTCCTGATCATAATGGATCAGTGTAGGGGCAACCTGTGCAAGTCTGTCAAGATTTTAAAATGTTGTAGTCGGATTTTAATAGACTGATGGGCCTATACGAGTTGACCTCATCTTCTGGTTTCCCTTTTTTAACAAAGCTCATTACCGCTGCCTGAGTGAAATTTTCCAGAACTTGGCCCCCTCCAAGAATCCTGTTGAATAGAGTACTTAAAAATACAGCAAATTGAGGGGAGAAGATCTTCTAGATCTCGGACGGTTCCGTCGAAGGCCTTAGCAGCCAGAGAAAGATTTATCGCCTAGGTAACTTCGTCGAGGGAAATATCTGATCGCAAGAGGTCTTGCGCCTCAGATGATAGAGTAGGGCTATTTATCTTATCGAGCCAATCTAGAGCAACCTCTGGGGTGGTATTATGTGTCTCGGTATAGAGGTCTTTGTAGTGATTAAGAAAAACCTCAGATCTCCTTGGGGAGTGACGTAGAGCACAGAGTAGTTGGATCTAAAAAAAATTTAATGTGGTTCGAATTTGTCTCCTTTTTGTAGGCCAAGCCAGAAATTTACCTATGTGCTCACTCTCCTCATATCTTTTCTGTAGAACAGAGGCATGATGTAAAATTTCTTTAGATACAAATAAATTGTGTAAATTGGAATTAGCACCAGCGAGTTTAGCTCTCCCTTCTGGAGCTGGCATAGCAAGATAGTCTGCGGTAATGCGGCTAAGCTCTTCCTCGAGCTGAGATCTTTGAGAGGTCTCTTTTTTCCTCTTAAAGGCCAAAAATGCAATCACCTCGCCTCGAAAAAAAGGCTTTTAAAGCATTCCAGACAGAAAATGTGGAAGCGGTGTTGATATTTAATTTTAAAAACTCCTCTAGTGCCAAGCGCATGTTCATAAATAAGGAGTGATTTATCGAATATCCATCTGGGCCTAATTTTCGTTTGAATCTTAATTTCAAACTTCACAGTGATCAGAGCATGATCTGAAAAAGGATTTTCACAAATCTCAGATTCAGTCTTTAAAAGAGTATGTGAGATAAAAACAAGTCAATCCTAGAAGAGGAATGAAATCTACCTGAACAAGTATATTGCCTTTTGTCTGGATATTGGTCCCTCCAACAGTCTACTAGCGAAAAGTCCCTTATAAGATCTTGGTACAGCTTTCTGGATTTGGGTTTAGATTGCTTCTTATTTGCTCGAGAGCAATCTACGGCTGGGTTAATCAGCAAATTAAAATCCCCCTAGTACAAGATACCCGGATTGAGGTGTTGCAAAATCATACAGGGACTGTAGGGATAATGGAGTCCTCAATAGAGCCATAATAACTCGCAAAGTTAAAAAGTTGGTCTGAAATCTTCATCTGTACCCAAAGCTACATAGCACTATGATCTTTACGAACCATCAAGATTTCACATTGAAGTTTTATTTTTGTAAATTTGTATTGAACATACATCAGTTTATTAGTTGCAGTACAGAGGAATAAGATCTGGCATCGCTGAGACAATGGGTGAAATCAGACATAGCAATATATCATATGGATCGTCTTTGGGGAGGGGGAATCATCATAATGAACAGAGCAAGGTGGTTGGCATATATCCCCCGTGGTAGGAATTCCAAACATTGACGTTTTAGCTACTAAGATAGCAACGCCTCTAACAGCTGCGTTAGAGGAAGTGTAAAATTCATGTTGAATATAGCCAGGGGCTTTATCTACAGGGGTGCCCTCCTTATAGTGGGTCTCTTGTAAAAGTACATCAGCTTGAAAAGATCAAAACCAAACCATCATAGATCGTCTCTTAACTCCATTGACATTGCAAGACACTACCTGCAACATTTTACTAACAATTTATTTTTTTGCACATAAACATTACCTGATAACAGGAAAGACAAAAAATAAGACAAAAAAAACCTTGCATAGGTCTTTAAGCTTTTTGTACATGTGCTACATATTATTCCCCCACCCGTGCCCCTGCCACCCTCCCCCTCCCAACCCATTTGTGAAGCCCCCACCCCAACCGACCCGTAGGCCCCCTTGACCTTGGAACCATGCCTGTCTAGGGATCCTAGGGCGCCCCCTGCACGTGTGAAGCCTCTCCCCCGTGACCCTATCTACCCCCCCCCCCTTCTCCCTATGCTGGGGGTGCAATGACATGGCACCCAAGGCGATAAGGGGGCGGCTAACACTATCTAGAGAGGAAAAAAGAGAAAAGGGGAAAAAAAATAAAAATAATAATAAAGCTAGACCGAAATGCCTCCATCCAATACCATCCATCTCATACTATCTAGCGTTCGAAAAAGAGAGAGAGAGGAAAAAAGCAGAGAAGGGGCAAAAAACACTAACCCTTATTCCCATCTCCTGCATGCTGTAAGGACTGTAAGAACTCCTGAGCTGGTTTCACAGAGTGAAAAATCTTAACCCACCCTTTGTAAAACACTTTCAATTTGGATTGCTGGATTACACCAGCCGGGGCCCCAAGATGCTGAAAGGAATTAATCATGCCTCCAAACTCCTTTCTCCTCCGTGCCACAAAGGCGGACATATCTGAAAAGATTTTAAATGAAAAATGATCAGATGTCTGGAATCCTTTGTCTTGAATGGCTCGTGCCAAAATCTTGTCCTTGATTCTAAAGTCACCAAAATTTCCAATAATAGTTCTTGGGTATTTAGCATTGGGGTACTGTACCGCTGGGACCCGATGAGCTCTGGTGATAGTGAGATCAGTTCGCAGAGTTGCCATTTCAGGACAAACATTTAGAAATAAGATCAGAAACAACTTCCACCACAGAACAGCAATTCTCGCTACCCTCAGGGACTCCTATAATACGAAGATTACATCTTCGTGAACAATTTTCTGCATCGTCCACTTTGATTTGGAGGCTGATGAGTTCGGACTGCAATTTTGAGATCTGATGTGTGTAGAGGCATCTTGTCTTCGAGGTCTGACACCCGCTGTTCTGTGTCAGTAATACGGGATGAGAGTTGCAGGATATCGGAAGCTCCCGTCATGCTCCGCGAGTAAAGGAGAGGCGGGCTGGGCAGCTGATGGAGTTTCTCTCTCTCTCTCGATAGTCTAGAGAGGAGGAGCAGGCTTGTGTCTTTCCCCGAAGCGCGGAAGACGACGCGTGGCTGATTCGCGGTCGCTGTTACATTGTTGCAGCACTCTGAATTCAGTCCCTGGGAGAGGGGCTCAAACATTTCTTCAATTCCGGGTGGGAAAAGAAAAGCGGAGGAGATTCCTCCCTTTTTGGTGCTGGGTTTCCACGTCTACCAGGAGCCGACGGCTGATGGATGACTGGTGCTACTTTGTTGCAGCTCATAATCTCATGGCCGGGCAGAGGGCTTTGACGAAGTCTTGCTAACCGTTTTTTCTCTCTGGAGCAGAAAACTTCCAGAGCAGTTTATGGGTTCTGCCCTGTTAACACTAGACTGAATGCGGCTCAGGGATGTGGTTGGCGGTATGACTTTCTTTTCCCAGGAGATTCCAAGGCGGACAGTGGTTTTGATTCTAGAGGTGTTACTGTGAACTCTGCAGCCAGAACGACAGGAGGCTGAGGCAAATTACTTTTCTGACCAACGAAAAGCTGCCTTTTTCCATCACTGCTGTGCCTCACCCGCCCTCACTTGGCAAATCCTCTCCTATGGCAATTTCATCACATTAGAAGCGTGTGAGGCGTTGCCAGGCTCTCCAGGTATGTGAGCCGATTGCTTTTCTTCATCGCTAGGGCCCTTGGTCTTCCTGTTTTTTCTTCTAGCTGGCCAGGGGGTTTTGGGGGTGGGGGAATTTGGGTGGTCGAGGAGGCGGCCCATATAGGTTTGGGTGCAGCTTGCGTCTCTCCTCTTAGGCACTTAGGCTGTTCTCGCTTACTGTTCTATAAAAGCCAAGAAAAGACTCCCAGGTCAGTACTGTCAAACCCCGACTAGTAGCCAATGTTACACGGGCGGCAAAGAATCGCAATAGGATCTCTTCTGTTAAAGAGAAGGAGATGGATTCCAGGTTATTAAACAGGAGATCTAAGGCTGTCTCTCATACAGAAAATCTGCCCTTCGCAAAAATCTAGGGAGCAAGAGGCTCGTAAGCTGGCCGCACCTTGGAATTTTACATCTGCCAAAGGTTCCCTTGACTCTACATATAACACTTCATGTGCTCCAAGCCAGATCAACCCCCCCTCCCCCTCTCCCCCCGGGGCTAGAAGCTAGTGCCTCACTACCAGATGCAACACCTTTAACAAAACCGCCCTCGGGAGCAATGCAACAAGGGAGTTAACCATTATTTGCTGGTATTGGCACAAGCATTCACCCAAAAGCAGCTAACCCTACAACATCATTGTAAGGCCTTATTTTAGACATCCATGACAATTACGAGGCAGGTGTCTCAGGGGAGGATTCAGCAGTCAGACTCCCAGGTGCTTCTTTATTCACTACTGCCCTCGAAGCTACAGGTGAAATCTCATCTGTGGTTTCCTCTAGCCCAGGGCCGGATCAATCTAAATAGCTGGAATCGCCGGGAGCATCTGAGGCTACGTCTCAGGCTCTATTACACCAGATTTTGACAGAATTGCAAAGTATGAAACTTTCTCAGGTGGAAGCACAATAGAAAATGGAATCCCAGTCAGACGGCTTCACTGTTGAGTTTTCTTTTGCATTTCGCACAGTTACTCCTGCCCAAGATGCAAAACCAATCCTCTGGTTCTTTTGCAGATGCCCTAATTTGCCTTATTCCTAAGGAAGGGAAGGATTTACGATATTGCAAGAATTATAGACCCATTTCGCTACTAAGTATTGATTATAACATTTTCTCTAAGGCTTTGCCCATGCATTTGGAACTCCACTTACCCCAATTACTAGGTGCAGAACAATCTGGTTTTGTTAAAGGTTGTCTCATCACAGATAACGCCAGACTATTTTTTGACATATTATCCAAAACCGCAGTTCTACCTCAATCAATGGCAGCTATAGCCTTAGACGTGGAAAAAGCGTTTGATAGAGTTGAATGGCCCCATCTTTTTCTAAACACTTTAAATGTGAAATAATGCCTTTAACTAAATATACTTTCAAAGAGGATTCTGTTGCTTCCAACTTTGATTGGAACCCTGATCATATAAAATATTTAGGTTTACATTTCACCCCTTCCATCCCAGCAACACTTTCATGTATAGATAAATGCATACAAAGAATCTCCACATTGACTGCTAAGTGGCATTGCTTATACTGATCTTGGTGGGGTCATTTGGACACTATAAAGATGATGATAACCTCCATTGTACTCTATACAATATCCAATATTCCAGTGCCCTTGCCTTCAAAATTTGATAATAAGATAAACTCTGTATTATCTTCATTTCTTTGGAACAGGAAATCTTGCAGGTCATCAAAATTGTCAAGACCGAAATCAGAGGGTGGCATCAACTTTCCTGATTTTCTGTCCTACCAAAAATCGTTATTACTCCGCCAATCTTCAAGATGGCTCTCTGAGTCACTTTTGGATTGTCCTTTGTGGGTGAAACTTGAACTTTCTTCTCTCAAGCCTTAATCATTTCAAGAATATTTATCTTTCACCTGCAAACCTCAATCTATATCTACCCCTATACTTAAATACACTTTCAAAAAACTAGATGCTAATGCCTTGACACTCTTTACAAATGTAGATTTTTTTCTTGGTTCCACACTATAGCATAACAAGATATTACTGATACCTGGTAAGCCTTTGTACTGGAAGTCCTGGAGACAAGAGGGTTTAATTTGGGTGCATCAGCTTTTTGTACAAGATGAGGTCATGCCTTTTCCGCAAGCTACCTGGCTCTTCAATCTGCCCACTACCTGTCACTCTATTTTTTTTTTTTTTTTTTGAAACATTTTTTATTAGTTTCCAAATCAACAACAACTGTTCATTACATCATGGGTTCCCTCGTGCCGTAAGAGCAGCCCCCCTCCCAATCCCCAATCCCAACTCGTCCCCCCCCTCCCACCCCCATGTCAGTGCACCCCTGTCCCCCATTTCACCCTTGATGTGCCCCCCGACCTTGGAGTTCAGTTGCAGTTGCTCACCTCCTCTCTACGGAAGCAAATCGTCCCTCGTGGCCAGGCCTCTGGCATTTGTCTGGGGGCCACCCTCATCCCCTTCCTAACTCAATCCCCAGGTCCCCTCGCCTTATGCCGATCCGATGCGCTCCCTTCTTCCTCGACATCAGCCCCTGGAGCTTCACTACCAACGCTTCCCATGCCCTTGCTGTCGCTAACGCTTTCTCATCGTCACCCCTCAGAGCCATCTGCACCCGGAGCGTACCCTCCGCTCCCGCCCATCTCACTAGCGCTGCCCTCCACCGCCCATAGTTAGGCCCCCCCTGGATTTCCAGTGCAGGGTCAATTCTCTCTTAGCTAATATCAGCCCCAGATCATAGAACCTACTAGTGACCTTCGTGCGGCGGGTGTGGGGAAACCATAGTAACAAGCATGTCCCCATCTCTGGAGTGAGAGAGCGGTCTGTCACCTGATTCAGGCAATCCACTACCTCCGCCCAATAATCGCCTAACTGTGGACAGGCCCAAAACATGTGGCGAAAATCTACCCCCTCACCCCCACATCGAGGGCATGGCCGGCGTTATATACGCCCTATGTAATGTGAAAAACTGAACGAGCTGGAATCGTGCATTCCGAGTCCCCTTCCAGGCCCTCCGCACTAGCGTAGACCATGTGGTTTCCGGGATCGTTTTCCCGAGGTCCCTTTCCCACTTTTCTCGCAGGGCGGCCAGTGGTTGCAAACCCTCCGTCGATAATCTGCGGTATAAGCAGGTTATGGCTTTGGCCGTCCCTGCTGCCATTACGACATACTGACAACCCGCCGCGGTCGGGGGTTCCGACAGCCCCATGTTCCAATGCTTCTGAATGCTCGCCACCAAAGCCGCATGAAGCACACTACCTGTCACTCTAAATACAAACTTCTGCAGCAAACTCTACAGACTGCTTACGCCCAACTTCTAACCCCCAACACCAACATCTTTTCTCCTGTGAATGGGCTACATGATCTTCGCACCCATCCCAAGACCTCTGTTAATCTATACATTGTTGTGCTCCTCGCACAACGTTCGAGAAAAACATAAAGTAGAGCTCTCCTGCGAACAGGATTTATAGGTGTGTTGGTCTACATCCTTATGGAATAAGATATGGACTAAATCAGGAAATCCTCTAGAGCAGCAAAAACCACGCAAACACTCTTTTAAAAAAATGTAGAACAGATTTCTGCTATCATACTGCCATTCCTGATACTTGCTGGACGTGCTCCTCCCGATTTGCTGATTTAAACTACTTACTTTTCACATGCTCGCATGTTCATAAATTCTGGAAGAGCGTTTGGTCTCAAATTAACTCAATCTTTGGTCCCAGAATCCCTTTCTCCAACACACATTTATTTCTAGGGAGTTTATCTCCAGCTTGGGTTAACTGCAATTCCAATACAAAGATTACAGACCTTTTGTTGGCAGTTGATTTCCAGCAAATAACCAAAAATTGGAAAGATTTCCCCAAATTATCTTATCAAGCTTGGTAGTATGCCATCTGTTATAACCACAGACTAGATACAGCCTTTGTACAACCTATTCATATGGTCTCGAAACGTTTAATTTTATGGTCACCGGTCACATCTTTCATAGATGCTAGCGCCAAGCACTCCTTGTCCCTAACTCCTATTCAACAATACGTTTCTCAACCTCCTTGACTTGCCACATGTTAACTATATATCAACCTGTTCATAATTAATGTATTTTCTGTATGACATGTATTATCTCGTGGTATACACCAATTTAACCCTCAATTTGTTTTTTTTTATTATATCATCCTTCAAGCCATGCCAGTCTAATATCTACACCTTATAATTGTTTCCTATGTTCTAACTTAATTTTTGTAATTATCCAATGTCTGACTATATTATGTACCTTTATCTTAAATTTCTTCAATAAACTTACTTTTGAACTTGAGATAATAAGTGTATAGAGGAACAGCACAAACTATTTAACTAGCAGACCTTTCTTTTATAGGAAACTACCATTAGACAAGCAGTGCTACAAACATTATTTCCAAGCTGCATAAGTACGAGACCTTTTGAAAGCAAAATACAAAAGATAGCTCAGCACCAGTTTCAAATGAACAAAGCAGCAATCTAGAACATAATGTCTTTCTGCCACTGGAGAAACAGAATCTTCAACCGAACCTGAAAGAAAGTAGAAACTACACCAAACATCCCCAAGTCTCGCTCTGTTCCTCTGCTAATGCCCAACAAAAGCAAATCTTCATTGGCACAAGGTGAAAGTCGATGGCAGGTCTCTTGCCTATATTTTGCTTAATGTAGACGCTCACGTATATAGAAGCTCTTACCTTAAAATCAAAGGTATAATTTGTGTAAGGCATCAGGCCATTCTCATAAGCACTTTTCAGATTAAATCCATGTGTGATTCTTCCATTAGTTGTTACATTTTTCCCATTACAGTTGAAGTTTGTAAGACTTTCATTGTATCTCAGCTCCTTAAAATCTTTGTGGTTTGTTTCAACTCCTCCAGTGCTCAAGTACTCAACAACACCTGCATGAAAGAAAACAAATTCTCAATGAACATAGGTTCATTCAGTTTCTGTGCTTCCTACATCAACATTATCCACTCTTCATTCACTTTACAGAGAACTACTTCTCTGGATGAAGATACAAGATGATAAATAAGACTCCTTAGGCAAAAATGTGCTGAAAAGTAATTTGCTGACTGTGCCAACACCTCACATTTACAAAACGAAGGTCCATATTCCATTTGACACTGAACAAGTCTTTCTACAGAAAGTAGAAAACCAATTATTTTAAAGTATTAGATCACTATTCCAGGAACAAGTGGATCTTTGGAAGCATTTTAACCAATTAATGATTTTTAATATTTTTTTGTTTTTAATACCTTTTTAACTCAAACTTTACTATTATTGCAAGACATACTGAAGATGAATGAATTTCCCTACCGATAGATAGTTCAATAAAGAACACTTACTATAAAAAAACAAAAACAGCATGACCAGTTAGAAGCAAATACGGATATGTTTAAGGGCATTCATGCAAGTACTATTATAAAAAGGAAGCTGCACATTGAATTCTTTCCTATTCTTCATTTTTTAAACCACTTGTTTACTGAGTTTTAACAAACCTATACGAAGTAAGGAAAGGGAAATGCTACTTACCAGTATGCATCTGTTCTTGGCATGTAGAGCTGCAGATCCACACACTAGCATAGTAGATCGCCATCTGGTGTTGGGCTCGGATGCTTGCACCTTGTTGTCTTGGAAGAGGTCTTTGTAGTCACGAGATAGGTGACTCCTCCCTTGGACGATAGTGTGCATGGACATCAACTCCATCCTTTGATTGTTTTTCGCCATGATGGGAAATGATGGAGTTAGTAGAAGAAAAGAGATGTTCATGTGTGTATATCTAAGTAAGATAGAACTGGAACAGATCCAGGTTCCGGGGAGGTGGGTGGGTGAGGTGGGTGGGTGTGTGTGGATCTGCAGCTCTACATGCCAAGAACAGATGCATACTGGTAAGTAGCATTTCCCGTTCGAGGCATATGAGCTGCAGCTCACACACTAGCATAGACTATACACCAGTATCTCCCCTAGCGGTGGTCACCTGTATCGGTTGCAGTAGTTTAAAATAGAGTTTTAAGGACAGCTTGGCCCACAGAAGCTTGTTGCTTTGCGTTCGCGTCAACACAATAGTGTTTAGTGAAGGTGTGTGTTGTAGACCATGTGGCTGCCTTACAAATATCTTCTAAGGGAATGTTCCCTAAGAATACCATGGACGCCCCTAGTTTGCATGTGGAATGCGCTCTAGGGGGCACTGTTAATGTGCGTTTAGCTTTTTGGTAGCATATTTGGATACATTTATCTATCCACCTTGCAATCCCAGATTTGGAGATGGGGTTACCCTTATGTGGTGGAGAGAAAGCTACAAACAATTGTTTTACGAAAAGATTTAGTTCCGTCAATGTACTAAAAAGAAGGGCTCTTTTAACATCTAAGGTGTGAAGAGCCCTCTCTGCTACGGAGTCAGGGTTTGGAAAGAACACTGGTAACTCCACTGACTGGTTAAGATGAAAAGGAGATATGACTTTTGGAAGGAGTTTTGGATTTGTCCTGAGAACCACTTTGTTACGATGTAATTGTAAGAATGGTTCTTGTATGGATAAAGCCTGGATCTCACTTACTCTTCTGAGAGATGTGATTACAATAAGGAAAGCTACTTTCCATGTAAGGAACTGCAGTTCGCATTTATGTAGAGGTTCAAATGGGTGCCATGAGCCTAGTAAGAACAATGTTTAGATTCCACACCGGAGAGGGTGGTAATCTGGGAGGAATAATTCTTTTAAGTCCTTCCAAGAAGGCTTTGATTGCAGGTACTCTAAAAAGTGACAAGTGTTGTCGGTTTTGTAAGTAAGCTGCAAGTGCTGCTAGATACAGACGTATGGAGGAGTATGCTAAGTTACATCTTTGCAAATGTAGTAAGTAGCAAATGATGTCCTGGATGGAGGCATACAGTGGGTGTATATGACTGTTAGTGCAGTAAATGGCAAATCTTTTCCATTTTGCAGCATAGCAAGATCTAGTAGTAGGTCTTCTGGCTTCTTTGATAATGTTCATGCAGTCCGGTGGAAGGTTAAGGTAACCGAACTCTAGGACTTCAGGAGCCAGATCGCCAGATTCAGTTGATCTGGATGTCTGATCTCTCCATGGTTCTGGGTTATTAAGGAAGGGGAGACGCGTAGTTTTTAAGGTGTGGAACTAGTGAGAGTTCCAATAGTGTTGTGTACCACGGTTGGCATGCCCATGTGGGAGCTATGAGGATCAGTTTGAGAGATTGTTGCCTGAGCTTGCATACCACTAGTGGAATCAGTGGGAGTGTCAGAAAAGCGTACGCAAATCTGCCTGACCAGTTCATCCATATCGCATTGCCTTTCGACTGCGGATGTGGAAACCTGGCGGCGAAGTTTGGGCATTTTGCGTTTTCGTGTGTGGCGAACAGATCTATGTCTGGTTGGCCCCACATTTGGAAAAAGGGTAATAGAACTTGGGGATGTAGTTCCCACTCGTGAATCTGTTGTATTTGTCGACTTAACAGATCCGCAATCTGATTGTGAACTCCTGGAAGGTGTTCTGCAAGTAGCTATATGTTCTGAGGAATGGCCCATCTCCAAATGTTCTGTGGGAGCTGGGGCAGCTGCAGAGAATGTGTGCCTCCTTGTTTTTGTATGCAATACATGGCTGTCATGTTGTCCGTCTGGATGAGGACAGCCTTGTTCTGTACATGTAGTTGGAAGGATTTTAGTGCTAGGAATACTGCCAGCAGTTCTAGGTGATTAATATGGAGCACTTTTTATGGAGTGGTCCATTTGCCCAGAGTTGTGTGTCCGAGGAGATGGGCTCCCCATCCTGTGAGTGATGCGTCTGTCATCAGCACTATCTGTGGAAGAGGCTCGAGGAACGGCTGCCCTTTGGACCTGTAAGTTGTCCTTGAGCCTGGTTCCACGGACGTGCTAGACATTCCTGTAAGAGACGCATTTGGAGTCTCGCATAAGGCACAATGAAGATGCAAGATGCCACCATGCCTATGAGTTGCATGAACACTCTGGCTGGAAGAGAGTGTTGGGTCTTGAAATTTTGTGATAGGAGTTTGTATACTGGCTATCCTGGCTGGACTGGGATATGCTAGCGCTGTGGAGGGGTTTATTGTGGCTCCTAGATATTGGTGTATATGAGAGAGCTGGAGATGCGACTTGTTGTAGTAGATCGTGAACCCCAAGTTGTGTAACATTTGGATAGTTTGGTGAGTGTGTAGAACACATTGTTGGAATGACTTGGCTTTTATTAGCCAGTCGTCTAGATATGGGAATACATGAATTTGTTGTCTTCTGAGATGTGCTGCTACTACCGCAAGACATTTTGTGAATACTCTGGGTGCGGTGGTCACTCCGAATGGAAGGACTCTGAACTGGTAGTGTTGTCCGTCCACTACAAACCTTAGGTACTTCCTGTGAGCAGGATGTATGGGAATGTGGAAGTAGGCGTCCTTAAGATCTAGTGTGGCAAGGAAATCGCCTTGTTGCAGCAGCGGGAGCACTTGTTGAAGAGTGATCATATGGAAATGATCTGAGTGTATATACAGATTTAGGGGTCTGAGGTCGAGTATTGGTCTCAGAGTCCCATCCTTTTTGGGTATTAGGAAATACAGTGAGTAGACCCCTGTTCCTTGATGCTCTAAGGGAACTGGTTGTATTGCGTGCTTTTGAAGCAGTGAGAGAACCTCTTGTTTGAGGAGTGCAAGATGGTCTGCGGACATTGGACGCTGTTTGGGTGGTATGTGTGGTGGGGTAGTTGTCAGCTCCAGGCAGTAACCATACTGGATAATTTGTCTTACCCACCTGTCTGTTGTGATGGAATTCCAGACAGGTAGGAACTGTGTTAATCTGCCCCCGACCGGAGTGGAATGATCTGGGGGGAGCGGAGGAAAGTCACTGTTTTGTGGCGGGGGAGGTGCGAGTGTTATTACCTCGACCTCTTCCTTTATTGTTGTTTCCCTCTGTATCCGCCTCTAAAATATCCTCTACTAGGGGATGTTTGTTTAGTGGCTTTAAATGAAGAGGAGGTGTCTGCGCCCATGTTTTTGGAGGCTCCTCTATAGAAGGAGCGATGAAAGGAGCCACGTGTTTGTGGAGACTGTAACGTTACCATGGACTTCGCAGTCTCGGTGTTCTTTTTCATTTTTCCAAGTGCAGTGTCCACAGCCGGGCCAAAAAGCTGCTCTTGGTTGAACGGCTGACTGAGTATGGTAGTCTGGACCTCCTGCTTAAAGCCCGAAATGCGTAGCCAGGCATGTTGTCTAAGGAGCACACTGGTGTTGATTGATCCAGAGGCAGTGTCTGCTGCGTCAAGTGCACATTTAATTGACGCATTTGAAATTAGCTTGCCTTCTTGGATAAGGTCATTTGCCTGGGTTTTATACTGCTCAAGCTTATGCTACAATAGGTTTTCTAGCTGGTCATAATGTGCCCTGTCATATCGTGCCAGCAGTGCTTGTGTGTTGGCAATACGCCAGTGATTGGCTGCCTGTGCCACTACCCTTTTGCCAGAAGCTTCCAGCAATTTGGATTCCTTATCTGGGGGTGGCGCATCCCCGGAGGTCTGGGAGCTGGCGTGCTTTCTAGCATTGGAAACGACTAGAGAATCCAAAGGCGACTGTCCTTTGATGTAAATAGGATCTTCAGGGGCAGGCCTATATTTTTTTTATCTATTCTAGGGTTAAGAATCCTGGCACATACAGGATCTTTAAATACTTCTGGGGCATGCTTAATGACTCCTTTGATCATTGGAAAGACTTGCACTGACTTTTGGGATTGTTCAAATGTATCTAAGACGAAGTCTTCCTCTGGTGCATCTGAGTGCATTGTGACACCATGATAAAGTGCAGCCTTATTTAACAACTGTCCAAACCCAAGGTGATCATCTGGGGGAGATAGTTTTGAGGGATATGGCTGTGGGTCTGGGAGGTCTGGTAGATCTGTTGGGATAGGATATGCCGAATCATCTAGTGGTGAGGTATCTGGATTCGTGAACGGGTCACTCGGATCACCCCCCCCTCCCCCCCCCCCCCCCAGGTCGTCATCATCATCATCATCTGAAGGTGGTGTATCTGGAGGAGAAGTTAGAGGTAAGGGAGGTGTAGGCAGAGGAGGTGGGTTAGAAGGTAGTATAGGAGAAGGAGGTATAGGTGATGTGGCAGAGTCCTCCTGTGCAGGAACTGGTTCAGGTGGTGTCCAGTTTCCTCTTTTTACATGGCACAGCCGTGACATGTCCTGTTTTTGGGTTTATATAAATCTTTTTTTGCCTTGGATCGATAGGATCTGGGTGAAAACGTTCTTGTTCCTGGGGAACCGCTTTCGGTGCCGATTTTTTCAGTTCCGGGCAAGGCTGCGGTTGATCCTTATGGCCTTTGGCTTTAGGAGGCGTATTAGGGTCCTTAGGCTTCTGTTTCGGTGCCGAGGATGGTGGTTTCGGAGCCGAAGCCAGATCTTTAGGCTTGGAAACGTTCGAAGCCGGTTTATCGACAGGCCTCGGGGTTTTTGGGGCCGTTGTGGAGGTGGAAGGCGTCTGAGCCGATTTCGGAGCAGAGTGTTACTTTGGTTTCGGTGCCGAAGGCGCCGGTGGGACAATTACATGAGGTTTGCTCTGTCCCGAGCTACCGGAAGGCTTGTCCCTTTTCTGTCGGAGCTGAACCTGGAGGCGGGGTTTCTGAAGGATGTTTTTAGTCTCGACTGGGGCCAACAGGCAAAGTCTTGACCAGTGCCTTCGGTTTTGGAGGGGTTGGGGTAGGGGCAGTAGTACTCACTCGTTGCCCAGGAGTGATGGGGTTGTCTGAGTCTTCTGCCTCTGACACGATTGAGATCTTCTTCCAGGACATCGGGCCTTCATCAAAGATGTCCTCTGGTTCCGGAGCTGGTCTCTGCATCATGATGTGTCGTCAAGCCCTTTGATCTCGAATAGTCTTCTTCAATCGAAAGGATGCGCAGGCTGGACAGCTGGACTCGTTGTGTACAGGTGATAGGCACAGATTGCAGACCTTGTGATGGTCACTGTGCGGGAACTTTGCTCCACACAGGGGGCATTTTTTGAATAACGTCCTTTCAATGACCTTTAGGCCTTACGGTGTGGATAGGCCCAGCGGCACGCGTCGACGACCGGAATCGAGCCGATGAAGTTGGGTCGAAGATGAAAGTGAATTCGATGATGTTTTGGAAGTTTTGCGCTTCGAAAAAGTTGGAAATTGAGATTACGAACAGGAGTCGATGCCCATGCGCACTATCGTCCAAGGGAGGAGTCACCTATCTTGTGACTATAAAGACTTCTTCCAAGACAACAACAAGGTGCAAGCATCCGAGCCCAACACCAGATGGCGATCTACTATGCTAGTGTGTGATCTGCAGCTCATATGCCTCGAACCAAACATTATCTATACCCAGATCAACAATTTCAAAGAGTTCTCTGCATTTCCTTTCTCTTTAAATGTATTGGTCTCCAAGTGTGTTGTAATCAAAGACAGAAATATTCAGTTGACAACCCTAGCTCAATTACCCATCTGCTATACAGATTTGATAATCCAGAGTCTCCAAAATAATTTTCAACCCTGTATTCTCAACGTTTTATTTCCCTTCAGTATCTAAAAATAGAGGCACAAAACTCAAACAGCTGAACCCCTTCGATGCGGCGCCGATTCCCGCTGAGCGCTGACCGTTTCTTGCGCGGGCGTGGTCATGACGGAACGGTTCAGTCATGAGCACAGCTCAACCGACGCTCATGACGGAACCGTTCAGTCATGAGCACCGAAGGGGTTAAAGTATTGGAAATGTGTCCACATACTGGCATCGTCCAGGGACTGTCAAATCCTTGTAAACAATCAAATGCCTTTTTTTTTAACACCATTCATCTAAAGGGCCAAATCTAAATCGTCCCTTTTCAGTCAGGGATCAATCCTATGTGTAATGTTTTTTCCTTGCCTTGGCCTGATAAACCCCACTTGAATTTGATGCTTAGGAAGGATTCTGTTCTATGTAGTTAACTTTGGTTAATAACTTGGCATTCACGTTCAAGAGTAAGATGTGCTGGTAGGCTTTACAGCCTGAGACATCCCGCCCCTCTTTCAGGGTTACTACACGCAATGCTTGCAGCATAGGTGATGGTAGACAGCCTCATCTTGAATATCATTGAAGAACTGCCAGCTGGGATGTTATCATGGGCGTCCGCAGAAATGTTTCCAGGGGGGGGCAAAATTTTAACTTCATCACCATCCTCCAACATGATTGAGCACAAGTATTAAATACATTTTTAAAAAATCTAATAAGACAAAGCTTAAATGAACAAAGAAACCCATAGGAGGGGGGGGGGGGGGGGAAGAGAAAAATCTGGTGAGGTGCCACAGCAGACGACCTGGCAACTACAATGAAAGAGGGGAAAAACTAAAAATGGCCGGAAAAAAAAAAAAATCTAAAATCAGATTGATGTGGTTTTAGAGAGATCCACATCCTCAAACCTTTCAATGATGATACAGTGGACGATTGTGTCAAATTCAAGAGCTAGTAGGATCACTCGCTAAGCCACATCGTATCAAACAATATTAATGAAGCAACTCATTAAGTACCAGAGCCATGACAGATTCCATCTATCTACTTGGACAGAAACTCAGAGGAGTGTCCAGAGCATTGGATTTCTCAAGATGGTCGGTATGTTGTTCAGACATTATTTGCTTTGTCGATTTTTTCCAAAGTGGGTAATAGCACCATGAGATCAGAGATATAAACATTTGGAACATCCAAACCATCTTTTGAAGGCAGAGGGCTAACACTGGATTTCCAAACTTTGGGTACAAGCCCAGTTGTGAACAATGCATTGATAATATTCGCAATTTCCTAGACACTGGCAGTAGAAGTTCCTTGAAATATTCTGACACAGCACGATTCATTGGGAAAGCCAGGTTTCAACATGGATAGAAGAATGCCTACCTCCTCTTTAGAGTCTGTGGAAAAGCAAGAGAGGGAGATCTCAGTGCAGAAGTAAAGGCCGGGTGCAGGAAAACTGAAACAAGGAAAGCAGGGGACTGATAAATGGGTAGGTTTTAGGTGTACTCTGCAAGTCATTGAACATGGAAGTGTCAGGGCTACATGTCCTCCAATGCACACCTCTTTAGAACAGAGGCAGAGACCAAAAGGCAAACAATAAGGATGGACAGAATGGAGTTCATGGGTTTGGTGAGATGGAGTTCTGAGAGACTTGGGAGTTACATTCAGCTAGGAGTAGGGGGCAAGGAAATGGAGGACGAGCTTGATGCCGTATTTTACGTTATTCTTGAGCCTTGCCCATTCTAGGGAAGAAACCGTGTTTTGAGGTCACTTAATAAAAAGGTGATGTGGTGAGAGTATAATAGTACTGTAGATGGAGCAGGGGAGGAGGGGGGGTTATGAGGTAGCCCCAGCTCTTTCTGGTGTTGCAAAGCAAGGACACAGATGCCCAGGGCTAACAGATACATTTAGGAGAAAAGTAATCTGCTAAAGAGGCAGGTCCGGAAGCAATAAATCATATCAAGTAAGACTTCCTGGGGATTGATGAGGGATGACGAAAAGGTGGAGATGGACGAATACAGTTGTCCTAGTTTTAACAAAAAGGGGGTGCGGTAACCAGTCAAGTGAACATTCTACCTCTTAATTTGTCTAGAGGGTCCGGGTCAGACATAATCCCTGGAATCACTGAGATATGGCAGTGCTGGCCTGATACTGGTAGGTTTGAGAAAGGACTAAAAGATCAGTGTGAAGAAGGTGTCTAGCAGGCCTAAGAGGAGACCAATATGCCAATGGAAAGTGGACAGGGTCTAGAACCCAAAGAGCTAGGTAAAGTGGTGTGGTGAGAGAGCGGAGAGTCACATACAGGCTAGGTTATTGCATAGTAGAAGGTAATGGGATGATGTATTAGTTTTTGCTGTTGACCGTTCTATTAATTCATAAACTAAAGGGGTGGGGAATTATTTTTAGTTTTTTCTTGTCTCAATAATAACACAAACTTCATTCAACTTTACAGTTTGTCCGTGCTGATTTCATTGCGCCTTTTCGGCCTTCATTGACAAGCCGATTAGTTTGATCCCAAAGAGATATTTCTCTAGGTACTCGCGCAAGAGCAGTGGCTTCAAATAGGCACACCCCATGTTGACACCATTGCATACACATGCATCGTCTCCACACCCATTCCTGCCTAAAGAGCTGCACTTCACACCGACAATGCCCCTATGCAGCTGGAGGCTATATTTTGTTAAAAATAGTGACCCCTCACACAGATCCCAACAGAAGCATAGCGCTTTGCAGACACTTCTTCAAAAGAACTGCATCTCTCAAATACACCAAGGAAGACTTCTTCCTTTCTGAGACACTGCCCGTTGGTGCTACATATGTAAGGCGACAAGATGACTGCAAGTTACGGGGAGAATTACTTTTCCAGACCTAGGCTTTGCTTTTACATTATTAGCTAGTGTGTTTGACCAATTGGTTGAACTAAAATTAACCTAGACTACAGCTCCCAGAATGCACTGGTATGGCAAATCAAAACTGGAAAAGTTGTGCTCTGGCGAGTCATCGGGTCACCCTATACATATGACTGACCCTGCCCCGAAAAATGTATATTTGCAGACAGTGCCCAACCACCACAATGTCACCAAAGCTCTGCATTTCACGCAAACAAAGACCCACATAAAGGGTGAGCCTCACACCAATGCTTATTTCTTCCAAACAACATTAATATCGACCCCCGGTAAAATAACAATGCCTCAACATGGAGTACTTAATACCAGCACAGTACTCCCAGAGACGTAGCCAACACAAGTGGGTTTAGCTGCAACTCCCCGAAGAGGCGCTCCTCATAAATAACCCCCAACGCACACACAGAAAAGAGCAAAACGTTAGGGTATGTGGTGGATGTGTTGTGCAGCTAATATGACTGAAGTGTAGGCCAGGTAAAATATAGATGTAGGGTTCCGCCCCAAAAGTTCAAGAAGGGCTGAGACACGCAACCACTTGCAGTGAAATGGCAGCAAAACACGCAATATTGCAACAGATTATAGCCGGACCAAACGATGGGGCCCATTCAGAAACTATTAGATGGAGAATATAAAAGCTGAAGCAGGCCCTACTTGAACGGACAGGATTTTTTAAAATAACCTTTATATTTGTCTGCATGTGAGGTATGGTGACTGATAAAAAAAACAACTAGTTAAAAAAGAGCTGTACTGCTCAAGCACTTTTAATTTCTGACAGGCAGCTGAAAGTTTGACCACCATATCTCAGCCCTTACTGGTCTTAGCCGGCTCCATTCGAATATCAAAATTAAATTAAATTAAATTCCAAAGCTCAGCACACAGCCTCACACTCATCAAAGGGTTAATGAAACCACTCAGCGCTGATTGATTCTGGAAGTTTCCATGGTCGGACCATGCAAGCATGATCCGTGTTTTTCAGGCGCTGTGGAAACAGTTTAACTCCCTGCCTTCAAATGTTTGCACTCGCACCACGCACTTAACAATCTAAGCAGCGAAAATCAGAGAAACTGGTGGCCCGGCCTACTTACTATAAAGTTGTGACATGTACATGGATCAATGCTGCTAAAGGATAAATTAAAATGGATATTGGTATTCTAGCAGCAGGGAGCTTTTGACGTTGATAGTAAGTACTCTGTATGTTGTATGTTTTATGTGTGTGTATTATAAATGTTTCACTAACGTTATGTTTAGTAGTGTTTTTATTTAGGCTAAAATAGGTTGAATTGAAAGTGAGGTGGAGCGCTGGTGACTCAGAGGATATGATGACCCTTCGCAGATGAGGGTGATGGAACTCGGGGTGGGGTTCGTCCCAGATGGAGGTAGGGTGACCAACAGGCATGGGTGCAAATTCAGGACAGTGAGTGTAAAAATTCAGGACAAAGGCTCAAAATTCAGGAAAAAAATTCAGGACAGACGGTCAAACTAGTCCATCCTACATTCAACTTTTGAAGTGCTTTTACCTCATGGCCTGGGGCACAGTTTGGCTGCAGAAATGATAGCTATGACCTTGGCAGGGCCAGCTTTAGTGCTTGTGGCACCCGGTGTGACAATCTTTGTTGACGCACCCTCCTCTGAAAGAAGTGGCATAACGCAAAACTATGGGGGGTGGGGTGGGGGGGGGGGGCCTGCAGAATTAAATGTGGGCCCACTGAGTCTCCCATATCTCACATATGAACATTGGCTTTAGGCTGTACGAGGCCTCCTGAAGGTTTGGGGTTCCCTTGAAGGGTTGCCACCTCCCCCACACTGCATGGGATACGGAGGCCTTCAGCCTTCATTACACCCCTTCACCAAAGACCTTTCTCTCAGAGTCCCTCACTATCAACCTCCAATGGTGCCCCTCATCTCCATATAGACGATCTTTTGTGTATTTCATTTCTTTTATAGTGCTAGTCAGCCCAATGTAGGGTGCTGAGCACTTTAGCTCACACACATTGTTCAGAGACAATGACTCATATGTATGTAAATCAACGTATAGGAAATGTTAATTATGACAATGGGGGCTGCAAGGTGTAGGAGTCACATGTCATCCATACTGGTAGGTACTATTTGCAGGGCCACTGGAATTATGCAGCAGGGGAGGGCCAAATTATGCTGCAGGCTTGACTAAATTATTTGGCAAGAAAAGGGAAATTCTGCAGCTGCAAATTTTGTGATAGTATAACTACATTATTTTCTCATGTTTGCACTTTTTAATACTTTCTGGGCATAGTTTGGACCTCATTGGTAACCGTATAACACCCAAATATAGCAATATGCATAAGAAAGGTGACCAGTCAACCTTTCCAAAGAGCCTTTGCAACCATTCACGTCGTAATCTTTTAAAATCTCACACAGAATATAGGCATCCCCTGTACAATCACCATTTTGGGTAGAGAACAATAAAAACATAACTCACAACATTTTGCGCATCACTTTAGCTACATGTTTTTTGTTGGGTAAAGTGGGGGAAAAAATATGCGCTGGTGTCTAGCCTTTTGTTGGTAAAGTTGGTGGTCCCTTGAAAATATATATTAAAAAATATTGGCTAAAAGCTAAATCTTTTTGGGTCTCTAAAAGCATGCATTGCCATAGTGGTCCATGGCACAGAAGGAGATTTCTCAGTATGTGGAAGCGCTCCGTGTGAAACAGTATGCAGTCACTCGTAATTAAATTAGCCAGTGCCTGAAGAGTGCGGACATAATTCCCCATGCTGTATGTGGTAATAAGTGAAAGAAAAATAATGCAAATGTCACAACAAACGGCTGTGAGGGAAGAGGGCTGACTGGATGCCCCTATGAGTAAATATATTATACAGAGACGTTTAGTAAAATCTTAAGGTTTTGGCTAAAGCCAGATCTAAAAGATAAATCCCTTATCAACTTTAAGATGACCAGCTGGGAGCTTGCATGCATTTATCTTCGAGTACAAACAGTTTTCTTTGTTCGTTCTTGTATGTTGGTGGCCATGTGCAGAGAATATTGTTCAGACCACATTGATAATTTTGAAAACACAGTATTTCTCCGATTGATGTCCAGCAAAGGTTTCGATGAAGCCCTGGAATTAACACCTGGTTGCAGGGTTTGAGCATCTAATTTCCGTTTGCTTTTTTTTTTTTTTTTAACTGTTTAAACTCTTATTTATTTTTTGCTAAAGTATTAAACATTCCTTCTGAACCGAGTTTCTCAGCCTCATGCAGTTTTGCACAACTAGACTACTGCAATGCAATATGTGAGAACATTTACATGTTTATGTAAATGTTCTCACATATTGCATTGCAGTAGTCTAGTTGTGCAAAACTGCATGAGGCTGAGAAACTCGGTTCAGAAGGAATGTTTAACCTTTTCGGTGCTCATGACGGAACGGTTCCGTCATGAGCGTCGGTTGAGCTGTGCTCATGACGGAACCGTTCCGTCATGACCACGCCCGCGCAAGAAACGGTCAGCGCTGAGCGGGAATCGGCGCCGCATGGAAGAGGTTAATATTTACAAATAAAAAATAAATACGGGCTAAACAGTTAAGGCTAAAAAAAGCAAACAGATCTAATAGTAATAGTAGATTTTTTTTAATCAGATGTGCGTGGTATAATCTACTGGCTCCAAGCGAGTCACTCGCCTTCAAGGCACGTTAAAGGCAGGCGGCCCATTGTCATTCTTTATGTGATGATCAGCAGCAGGCACAATGACAATGGGCCAGTCCGCAGTCTGCTGGAGGTCGGGGAGGGGCTGCTGCAGTCTCTAGAGTTCAAAGAGAAGTGCGAGAGGCCCCAAGTGAGAGAACGTTTAAACTCCTAAGGCCTCTCGCAGGGGAACAGCACAGCCTGCTGTAATCGTGATAATTACGGACCAAAGACCCTAGGTGGAGGGAGGTGGGTGGCTGCCTACTCAGAACACATGGGCGTCCGAATCTGCAACGTGCGCTGCCTGAGTGACAATACCACATTGTCACTGGGCCAGCACCGGACGGCCCGGCGATCCAGGGGGGAGGGGGGGGGGTTCAAGCGCCCCCCCTTGCCCCCTCCTGCGGACGCCCATGGAGGTTATGTGTATTTGTAAAACGAACTATCACCCACAAGAGTATCCTGCCGTTGGGCAGGTGTGTGTGTGCCTCGCCCTGCCTACAGTAGGTTGATCAATTGAAGAGCTAGGTCTTCAGCTTCCTCTGGATTCCAAGCAGAGAAGAGGAGGCTTTTATTATGAAGTGGGAAGCCGTTACAGGCTTTAGGAGCAATGTAGGATAATGTTCATCCTCCTGATCTGGTTCTGTTTATGCATGGGATCTGTAGGAGTAAGAGTCCTGCAGGCAGAGGTGTCTGGGTGGGTTGGAGGACAGAGATGGAACTGTTTAGGTAGATGGGTCCGAATTTGTGTGGTGTCTTGAATGTGTGTAAGGATTTTGAAAGAGCACATTTGTGAATTGGGAGACACTGGAGCTCCGTGAGGTGTGGTGTGATGCGAACTCTGTGTGGAAGGTTGAGGAAGAGTTTGGCTGCCGAGTTCTGGATGGTTTGTAGTATTTTAGTGTAATGCTGAGTGATCCCAACAGAGGATGTAGTCCAACTTGTTGGTGACTAGGGCGCAAGTTAGTTTTTCTAATGGTGCTTGGGAGCCATATGAAGATCTTCCTCCACATCTTCAGGGTCTGGACGCATGATGCAGTGATAATGCAGACTTGTGAAGTCATGTCCAGTTTGCTGTAGATTATTTTGAGGCTCCTGGCAGGGGTGCTGGCTGTGGGTCTGTGTTTGAATAGCCACCATCTGGAATTGCATGGTGAGGTGTTCTTGCAGAAGATCACTACTCCGGTCTTGTCTGTGTGGAGCGCAAGACAGTTGGCTTCTTCCAGTTAGCGACTTTAGTCATGGAGGCTGTTGGAAAATGGGTCATTAGCTGTGTGGCCTGCACAAGTAATGGGTCCGCACTTATCAACCACTGAGAACCAAACACCCTATTGTAGCACTCATAGGGTAGAGTTGCAGAGCAGTCCAATGCTAGGTCAAAGGTGGTGGTGTGGCTAGTGATCTCCATTCACAGATGCACATTAATAACACTCAATATAGGATTGTCCAGTCTGCTTTTTCTCTTGAAAAAGGAAAAAGCCAATTTATTACACACACTACTCAATACTATGCAGCAATTAAAAAATATACACAAGCTGATGGAAATGCTTTTGAAGGACATTGCATATTAATTCTTACCCCTCCCAAAGGGAGGTCCAGAGCAACAAATCACGTCAGAACATTTACTTATATTAGAAATGCAATAATGGAATGTCACTTTGAATGAGCATGCACTTAATATGGGCAATAAAGCATGTTTACTTGACCTATGCGTGGTTGTCAGCGTCATTTTTTCAATAAAGCATTCACAAGCGAGTAGGTCTATGCATGTCCATGTGATTAGTGTCAAAGTTACTTGTAGTTTGAAAGACGCATTTTTAACATTGCCCCTAAAGGCAACACAATTATAATCATATTCATATAATTATAGTTCTCTCGCGCCTAGATGGGGTTTGCAGCATCAACACTCATCAAAATGAAAATGCTGCACTTTAGAAATATTCAATAGGGACTATTTCTATCGTAACTAAACCAGTGTGCAATTACAACCTTTCAACCCTAGGGGGTGTCTCGCAACATGAACTCCTACTATTATAAACCTTCAGGCCACAACTGGTTGTAGACCTACTGTTCTCCCAGAGGGTGCATCAGTCTGATGCTGAATAACAAAAGTTCCACCACAGAACTACTTTGAAATATAGAAATACCCATGAGGGGTTATCGTCTCAGTGTTCCCTAAACTTAGGGTGGGGACTAGTGAATTCCTTTTTTGGGGTGGGGGGCGTGGAGTATGCATTGCTCCTGCAGCTTCTTCCGCATTTCGCCAAATTTCTGGTGGTGGCACCGCTTTCCTGAGGTCCCCATAAGCCACAAACAAGTGGTTTAAATTTTCTTTTGTGTCAGCGAAATTGCCACGCCCCGCAGCACATTATGGGGCGCTCATCCATGAGCGAAGTAAATTCTTAAGCTCTACCGATGCGTTGGGTAGAGCTGCGTAGGTTTCCTTTTGTGTTTTTCCCTTTTTGGGTCCTCTGCGTTGTGCTTTCCTCTCGGGGTGCCCGGTCCCACCCAGGCACCCTGCACGCTCTTTCTATGCTGGAGAGCAGCTCGGGGAGCCCACCCCCAGTCAGTTCCCCACGAGGCTAGCAGACGCTTGTGCTGCCGGCGCTTCTCTTCTAATCTGCTCACTCCTGCGGGCAGACGCAACCTGTGCAGCTGGGGAGGTGGCTGCATGGGAGAGCTCCGCACTCTTCTCTCCGGGGACCAGGGATGGAGTCCTGGCCCCAAGTGGACCTTCAAGGGGGCCGCGAAAGCATACCCAGTCTTCATTTCCTCACTAGGGCCCAGCTATGGGGTCCTGGGGCCCTGCTTCACATTGCAATGGGGCACAAGAGCGCTCCCTTGATCATTATCTTCTCGGGCCCAGGGATGGGGTCCTGGTCCCCTTCTTTCTCCTTGCAGGGAAAGCGCGACAGTGCTTCATGCATTTCTTTGGCTTTGATTTGATAGATGCTATCTCTTCAGGGTACACACTCCATAGATAAGACAGGGTAGTAAGACCGGGAGGAGGGCTGGCCATTGTACACAAATTAGATTATCATTGTCATCTGGAGACTATTCAATGCACTAAGCCTTGTGAGGCTTTATATTTTACTATAAAATAAATTCAACCACCAACCTGTTGCTGGGACGTTTGTAGGAAGCTGGCTCTGTATATACTATACCAAAGTGAGGTATAGTGTGCACAGAGTCCCGTGGAACCCAAAAGGTAGGCAGCGGTAAAGTAGATAGCACCTCACTCTCTATTTGTGGTAGTGTGGTCGAGCAGTAAGGTTTTATTAAGTGTTAAGCATTTGTTGTACAGACTCAGTCAGTCCTCAGGGTTGATAGCTCCCACAACTCTATCACTGAATTCCAGGATACCATGTTATATATCCAAAGTTGGATGGATCTTAATCATCTTAAACGGAATCCTGGTAAGACAGATAGTTCTTACTGGTGATAGTCATAAGCACTGGGGCCCCCACTACTGGCCCTCAGAGCTTGGCTCTCCTCCCGCCCCGTCCGCCAAAACTTTAGGAGTATTTCTGGACAGCGACCTCTCCCTGAAAATTCAGGTTGGAGCTGTGGTGTCCAAGTGCTTTTTTCAAATGCGCAAAATCCGGAAAATTCACAGTTTCCTCACTGACACCTTGAACCAGGCCATGATTTCTACGGTTCTATCCCATCTAGATTACTCCAATTCTGTATACTTGGGCATGCCTCACTACTTGCTTAAGCGCCTACAGATAGTCCAGAACCAGGCAGCACGACTGATTTATCGTCAACCTAAATGGCACACCGCTACCCCGCTGTTGAGGAAACTACATTGGCTTCCAATATCACAGCGCTGTGCTTTCAAGACTGGTTGCCTCATTTTTAAATCCCTGCATGGCACCAGCCCGGAGTTCATTAATAGCACGATACTCAGGCACACTCCCACACACGATTTAAGGTCCGCTCATCTCACTTCTTGCTATCCCGGGTTTCAAACGGGTACGCCAAGGAGGTCGCAGATTTGCCACTCTTGCCCCCAAATTGTGGAATTCCTTTGCGCTCGAAATTCGATCATGCACCGACCTTCTCCAATTCAGGAAATCTTTGAAAACATGGCTATTCATACAGGGTTAGCTTCTGTCTTTTCTGTCAACCTTTTGAGCCTTAGCGCCATGAAGCCAATCGGCGTACGTGCGCTCTATAAATCCCTTTTAACATTAACTCTTGTTACACCCTCAGCGGCACTAGGGCAGCCGGGTGTAACAAGAGTTAATGTTGTAAACTGGCTCTATATATACTACACCAAAATGAGGTATAGTGTGTATAGAGTCAAAGTGTCCCCAGAGGTAGGCGGAGGTTAAATTTAGATAGAACCTTACTCTCTAATAGTGGTAGCTTGGTCGAGCAGTAAGACAGTATCAGAGGACAGTGTTAAGCATTTGATGTACCCACTCAGTCAGCAAATGAATTTACACACAAGAACTGAACTCTAGGCCAATTGTTGTTGTATAAAAATATATTGTTTATTTTTTTGGACCAAGCAAGCCTGGTACAGGTAAGCATTAAATACTCTTCAGTAATAAGTTACTGGATATAGAACAGTTGAAAAATGCAATAGTAATTGTACTTTGTTTGATTTACAGGGGAGCAGTAGTATGCAACACTTAGCAAATGCAGTACATTGAAATGAATGGGCTTCTACAACAAATTGCAGCTAAGTAACTTTTACGATACTTTTTTTTAACTCAGTGCTGGATGCCTAGATTCAGCACTGGGACATTTCCTGAAAACAGTTGAGAAAATGCGTTTTGGTTATTGTTTCGATTTTTAAGGAATATTTCAAGTTTTCAAAACTCCACACTTAGTCGTTTTTTCGAAAGAAAATTGTCAATGTTATTCTATGGAAGAAAAACAGTCGGTTTGCAGGTAAGTAAACAACTGTGGGAGTTAAGGTTCTAGGGTTAGACTCCGGGGTCCCCCAGGGTCAGTGATGCACTGAGATTGCACCCTCAGCGGCACTAGGGTGGCCGGGTGCAGAGTGTTGAGGCCCAATGTTATCCTAATGAGGATAGGGGGCTCCCGGTTGGTAGCTGCTGGCTAGCAGGCCACACTACTGTGGGAGCAAAGCTCCTAGGGTTTAGCTCTGGTCAAGTTGGTGACCAAAGTAGCACCAAAGGTGCACCCTCAGCGGCACTAGGGCGGCCGGGAGCAGGGTGCTGTTTTGAGGTCAGGTGCCCTGTTTCCACCTCCGGGACAAAAACACTGCGGGCTCGGGGACGAGGATCTTCTGGGTGCAACCACCACTTTGAGGGGTAAGTTGGGATGTCGCGGGTTGGTTAGGCACCGTTGGTTTGGGCACACAAGGCCGTGGGGCGTCGGGTGCAGGGGTGCCGGGGGGGAAACCTCCTCCTGGTGTTGGTTCACTCGAGCTCGGGCCGGGGTCGGCGGGTGCAAAGTGTGTTGGATTCGCAGTCTCTGGCTGGCACCAGAAGCTGCAGTTTAAACACGTCCGGTGTTCTCGGGACATAGAGTCCTTGAAGTGAAGGCAGGCAGGTCCTCCGGGGTTTGTGAGATTGCTGGCTGCAGGACACGCCGGGATTTCGCAGAAGCAGGTCCGAGGGGAGACAGGCCTGTAGGGCTGGGCCAAGTCAGTGGGCATTGTCCTCTTGTTAGCTCTACATGGCTCTTCAGTCCTTATCTTCTTTTCTTGTGGTTTCTAATCTGAGGAAGCAAGGTTCAGGGTGCCCCCTAAATACTAAATTTAGGGGCGTTACAGGTAGGTAAAGGGCAGGGACCAATGGGTCCCTTCCCTGGGGTGGGTACACCCCCTATTCTGCCACTCTCCTGTGGGAGGGGGGCAGGAGACTGTCCCTGGTTGGCTGAATCCCCCCATTCTCAAGATGACGGAGACTCGAGGTTGTGCTTTACCTTGCCTCCCCCATCTTAGGGGTGGAGTTGGCATAGGTGGGCACACCTCTCTTCCTCACTTGTTTTTCCCGCCGGTTCTCCCGCACTAAGTTGGGGGGGGGAGGGGGGGGGGGGGAGGAACCAGTGGGGACCAGTTGCTGAAAGCAGCAAATGGTCTGGAGAGGCTCACAAAAGCGGCATGCCTTTGAAGCTTCTCCTTCGTGAACCCTGCCTATTCTGGGGGAGGAAGCTTGGCACCTCGTCCCAGGATGTGCATTGTTTCAGGCACCCGAGAGCAGCAGGCTCTCGACCCAGGGGTCCAGAAACATGTCTGGTGGTGGCAGCCTAAGCAGCCACTCAGTCAGGTCACTGGTAGTTGGTAGTTTTTCAGGGGGCATCTCCAAGATGCCCTCTGTGGTGCATTTTACATTAAATCCCACACTGGCATCAGTGTGGGTTTAATGTGCTGAGAAGTTTGATACCAAACTTCCCAGTCTTCAGTCTAGCCATTAAGGTGCTTTGGAGTTCGTAATGACAACCTCCCAGCACCATATATTCTTAATGGCAGCACTGCACTTCCAGGGCCCAGGAATGGACCTGGGCACTGTAGGGGTACACGGCTCATGCACCTGTACCCTCACCACTGGCATAGGGCACCCAGCTTCAATGCTGACTGGTGTATGCCAGGGCAGTGGTTTGTGGGCATGACACACAGGGATGTGTGCCATGTCGACTCGGTTTTGGTCTGCACCCAGACACTCAGCCTGCAAAGGCAGTGTGTGTGTGTGTCCGGGTACAGGGCCTCTAAGGGTGGCACAATAAGTCCAGCAGTCCTTCGGGGCCTTCTCTGGTCACAGAGCCCTGGGTACCGATGGGGGGCTAACATGTGGCCAGAGATGTCAATTGGGTTTTGTTTTGGGGAAAGAACACAGGCCCTGGGGTCCTGATTGGCAGGGCCCCAGAGCACATCAAGTCAAAGAGCATCATTAGTCTGGCAACAAAACAAAAAGGGGGGGAGGGGTTACTGCAACAGAAAACCACTTTCTCACACAAACTTCCCAGTCTTCAGTGTAGCCATTATGGTGCTGTGGAGTTCATAATGACAAACTCCCAGCACCATATACTCGTAATGGCAGCCCTGCACTTACAGTGCCAAGGAATGGACTTTGGCACTGTAGGGGTACAGGGCTCATGCTCCTGTACCCTCACCACTGCCAAAGGGCACCCAGCTAGAGGGGTGACTGATGTATGCCAGGGCTGCACCAAGGCACTCAGTCTGCAAAGGCAGTGTGTGAGTGTCAGGGTACAGGGCCTCTGATGGTGGCACAATAAGTGCAGCGGCCTTTAGAGGCCTTCCCTGGGTACCATTTACCAGGGGCTGACCTGTGGCCAGAGATGCCAATTGGGTTTTGTCTTCAATGCAGTTTTTAGGGAAAAAACATAGGCCCTGGGTACCTGATCGGCAGGAGCGCAGGGCACACTCAGTCAAAGCACATCAGCAGTTCAGCAAAACATGTGGGCTACCATGCAGAAAGAGGGCACTTTCTCACAACGTTTTGGACTGAACTAGAACATCTCATTGGCAATTCCTAGTAATAGGATTATGTTACTTACCCAGTAAGCATCTGTTCTAGGCATGTAGAGCCATAGTTTCACATGATTTGCATACTCCTGCCATCTAGTGTTGGATCCAGATGTTTGCAAGTTGTTTTTCTTCAAAGTCTTTTCCAGTCACGAGGCAAGGTGACTCCTCCTTTCGGTGATAGTGCTCAGGGGCATCGACTCATTGTTAGATTGTTTTCCCGCAAGAGGGTGAGAATGGAGTAAGTGTAGTAAGAGATGAACTTGCGTATGAAATGTGAATAATAAGAACTGCAACAACCATGGGTGCCCGGGGAGGAGGGTGGGTGGGTGGTTGAATGTGAATCTACAGCTCTACTTGCCAAGAACAGATGCTTACAGGGCAAGTAACATAATCCGTCCGAGGCATGTGTGCTGCAGATACACATGCTTGCCATAGATTGTATAGCAGTATTCTCCCAAAGTGGGGGTTAAACAGTGGGTTTTGCAGTAGTTTAAAAAAGTGTTTTTAGCGCGGCTTGTCCTACATTAGCTTATTGACGTGTTAATACATCCACGCAATGTTTGGTAAATTGTGGGGCGTAGACCAAGTTGCTGCCGTACATATGTCAGATATGGGAATGTTAACTAAAAAGGCCACAGACGCTCCTATTTTGCAAGTAGAAAGTGCTCAAGTGTACTTGGTGCCACATCCTGCTGAGGAGGTCGGCAAATTTATTGTGCATGCCTGGAAGGTGTTCTGCCAGAAGATTAATTTTGTGGTGTATTGCCCAATGCCAAATGGTTTGAGAGGCGTGACAACTATAGAAAATGTACCCCTGCTGTTTTTGTGCATATTACATCTGGACTAGGACAACTTACCCTAGGAGGGGAGGCTGAAACGCTTTTAGTGCTAGATAAACAGCTTTAAGCTCCAAGTCATTGATATTTGTTTGATCTTTTTATTGTTATTTTATATTCTACATAACAGCAATATGTGATCTAGTATTATACTTTTTGCCCTGTACATTACACGCATATCAAATCTGCAATCAACTTTAGTCAAGTAAAGCAGCACGGTCCATAGATTACCGCATCCAAAAACAAAGATTGTAACATATAAAGTGACACTAAACAACCGCCTTCGTCCTCCCCCATTTCATTCACTCTACAGTATCCTCCATTCTTTGCATCCTTTATCACGCTGTCATTGCATTATCTCAAGTGTATTTCATATATAATATATAGTTAACCAACAACTTAAACTTCCACAGGTTACATCATTAAACAAAGGCATCTCCCATATACATAAAGTGTGCATATATACAGTGTCATATACAATATTTATCCCTGGTCGAGATCCCTTCCACTGAAATGTTGCTGGTTTGGCATTAGCCGTCCCATCCCACGCTCATCCCTTGTCCAACCCTAACCCTGACCCCCACCCCTTGTCCTTCCTGCCGCGTGGATAAGCTGTCAGGGTCTAGTTGCACTTTGAGCTGCAGTGTCGTGAGAATTGTGCCCCAGCTTTCCGACAGCGGAAACTTCCGCAGACCAAAGGATCCACTCTCTCTCCTGAGGGACATACCCTCGGCTGCCGCTCAGTTCAGCATTGAGCAGGCCCATGAGAAAAAGGCAGGAGGCTCTCCTGCCTTCCAACGCCTCGTGATGAGTCTTCTAGCCCCCGCAAAGCCGAGATCAGTAAACCTATTTGTCGCCCTATGTGTTTTCCCCCGTGGAAACAGTCCCAATAATGAATATGCTACTTACCAGTATGCATCTGTTCTTGGCATGTAGGGCTGCTGACATTCATATCTGTGCATAGATCGCCGCCTAGTGTTGGGTCCGGATGTTTGCACGTTGTTGTCCTGGAAGAGCCTTCGAAGTATCCTGAGATAGGCGACTCCTCCCCTGGACCACAGTGCGCATGGGCATCCTCTCCATCCTCAGATTGTTTTTCGCCATTGTGGCAGTGATGGAGTAGATACAGAAAGTGATGGCCATGCTATACAGTAATTCTGAGAGCTGCAGCTGCTACAGGCGCCGGGGAGGAGGGTGGGCGATATGAATGTCAGCAGCCCTACATGCCAAGAACAGATGCATACTGGTAAGTAGCATATTCAGTTCGAGGCATGTGGGCTGCTGAATTCATATCTGTGCATAGAATACATAGCAGTACCCCCATTAGCGGCGGCCACCAGTGCCAGCTGCAGCGGTCTGAAAAAGAGTTTTGAGAACAGCCTGTCCTACAGCTGCCTGCTGTTTTGAGTGTACATCTACACAATAGTGTTTGGTAAATGTATGTATAGTGGACCATGTGGCTGCTCTACATATATCCTGTAAAGGAATGTTTCCCAGGAAAGCCATGGATGCCCCCAACTTACGTGTTGAGTGGGCTCGTGGGGGAATCGTTAATGTGCGTTTAGCCTTTTGATAGCAAATTTGAATACATTTAACGATCCATCTGGCTAGACCTGCATTGGAGATGGCGTTGCCTTTGTGTTGTGGAGAAAAGGCAACGAAAAGTTGTTTTGTCTTCCTAAAGTCTTTAGTTCTGTCTATATAGTACATGAGGGCTCTTTTGACATCTAGTGTATGGAGCATTCTTTCAGCGACATTTTGTGGATTCTGAAAGAAAACAGGCAGTTCAATAGTTTGATTCATGTGGAACTGCGATATTACTTTAGGCATGAATTTGGGGTTGGTGCGTAGTACGACCCTGTTTGCGTGAACCTGTATGAATGGCTCTTGAATGGTTAGTGCCTGGAGTTCACTAACTCTTCTTAACGAAGTGATTGCTACTAGGAAAGCTACTTTCCAGGTGAGGAATTGAATCTCACATGAGTGGAGAGGTTCGAAGGGTGGACCCATCAGTCGGGTGAGGACCAAGTTGAGGTTCCACACCGGTGCTGGTGGGTGTCTTGGGGGAATCACACGTTTAAGTCCCTCCAAGAAAGCTTTGATGGCAGGCACTCGGAATAAAGAGAGGTGCTGCCTGTTTTAGAGATAGGCTGCTATTGCGGTCAAATGGATACGTATTGAGGTATTTGCCAGATTGCATCGGTATAGGTGTAAGAGGTAAAAGATTATGTTTGGAATGGATGCGTCTAGCGGGTTAATGTCATTGTTGTTGCAATAGATGACAAACCTTTTCCATTTAGCTGCATAGCAAGCTCTGGTAGTGGGTCTCCTGGCCTCCTTAATGATCTCCATACAGTCAGGTGGCAGGTTTAGGTAGCCAAACTCTAAGACTTCAGGAGCCAGATTGCCAGGTTCAGCTGTTGCGGATCTGGGTGCTGAATTTCGCCATGGTTCTGCGTTAAGAGTGCAGGTTTGATCCGCAGCCTTTGATGCGGCACCACGGAAAGTTCTAGAAAGGTGGTGTACCATGGTTGGCGCGCCCATGTGGGAGCAACTAGGATGAGTGTCAGTGAGTGCTGTCGCAGTTTGCGTGCCACCAGCGGTATTAATGGCGCTGGGGGAAAAGCGTACGCAAATCTGCCGGACCAGTTCATCCATATCGCATTGCCCTGCGACTGTGGATGTGGGAACCTGGCGGCAAAGCTTTGGCATTTTGCGTTTTCGTTTGTGGCGAATAGGTCTATTTCTGGATGACCCCACTGTTGGAAGTACGGTTGGAGTACTGACGGGTGTAGCTCCCACTCGTGCATCTGGTGGCTGTGTCTGCTGAGCAGATCCGCCATCTGGTTGTCCTTGCCGGGGAGGTGTTCCGCCATGAGGAATATGTTCCTCTGAATGGCCCACTTCCACATGCTCTGAGCCAGATGAGACAACTGTGGAGAGTGTGTTCCTCCCTGCTTCTGTATGTAGTACATGGCAGTCATGTTGTCCGTCCGGATCAACACGACTTTGTTGCACAAGTGTACCTTGAACGCTTTCATTGCCAGGAAGATTGCCATCAGTTTGAGAAGGTTGATGTGCATCTTCTTTTGTTGTATTGTCCATAGTCCCTGCACTGTGTAATTGAGTACATGAGCTCCCCATCCCTGGAGAGACGCGTCCGCCGTCAGTATTATTTGTGGAACAGGCTCTTGGAACGGTCGGCCCTTGCAAAGGTTTTGTGGGTTCCACCAATGCAGAGAGTTGTATGCCCGACCGCTCACCAACACTAGGTCTTTTAATTGCCCGTGAGCCTGATTCCATTGACGTGCCAAGCACTCCTGAAGCGGGCGCATATGTAGTCTCGCGTGCGGGACTATGAAAATGCAGGAGGCCATCATGCCTATCAACTGCATAAACACTCGCGCAGGAAGGGAGTGTTGAGGTTTGAACTTGGAGATCAGCATTTGCATGCTGTTGATCCTCACTAAATTTGGCTGAGCTGTGGCTGCCAGAGTGTCTATGGTCGCACCTAGGTACTGTTGTACGTGTGCGGGTTGGAGATGTGATTTTGGGTAATTTAGTGAGAATCCCAGACTGTGAAGAAGGTGAATGGTGAGGGACATGTGGCTGGCGCATTGCTGGGCTGACTTTGCCTGAACAAGCCAGTCGTCCAGGTAAGGGTAGACGTGAATGTGTCGTCTCCGTAGATGTGCAGCCACTGTAGCTAGGCACTTGGTGAAAACTCTGGGTGCTGTTGTCACACCGAAGGGGAGGACTTTGAATTGGTAGTGCTGCCCCTGAATAGTGAACCTGAGATATTTTCGGTGCGACGGGTGTATGGGTATGTGGAAATACGCATCTTTGAGGTCTAGTGTGGCTAGGAAGTCTCCCTGTCTGAGCAGCGGGAGAACCTGCTGTAGGGTGAGCATGTGGAAATGCTCTGAGAGAATGCAGTGGTTGAGGGGTCTCAGGTCTAGTATAGGTCTGAGTGACCCGTCCTTTTTTGGGATTAGGAAGTACAGAGAGTACACCCCTGTCCCTTGCTGGTGGACGGGCACGACCTCTATTGCGCCTTTTTGCAGCATACTTAGCACTTCCTGCTGTAATAATGCTAAGTGCTCTGAGGACATAGGACGGTGCTTTGGCGGTATTGTGGGTGGAGTGGAGGTTAATTCGAGGCAGTAACCGTGTTGGATAACATCTTTGACCCACCTGTCCGTGGTGATGGTATTCCACGTGGACAGGAACCGCTGGAGTCTTCCCCCGACAGGTGTTATGTGGTCGGGGGGAAGGGAGAGGGCGTCACTGCTTGTTTTTGGGGGAGGACCTGGTGTTGCCATAACCGCGTCCTCTGCCCTTTGTGCTGGAGCCACGATATCCACCTCGGGTGTTTTTATCGTAGGTACTCTGTGTGCCCCCTTTATTGTAGGTTTGCTGTGACCCCTGTCTTCTAGCCGCTCCCCTATTTCCGGGGCGACGAAAGGAGCCACTACGAAATGTTTGCGTTTGCAGAGCCCCCATTGACTTTGCAGTGTGTCTTTTTTGATCTTTTCTAGGGTGGTGTCAACCTCTGGTCCGAATAAGTAGTCGGGGTTGACAGGCTGATTGAGGATGTTATTTTGAACCTCAGGTTTGAATCCGGAGATTCGTAACCAGGCGTGTCGTCGTAGCATGACGCTGGTGTTTATTGCCCTCGCAGCTGTGTCGGCGGCATCCAGTGCACACTTAATGGATGAGTTTGTGAGAAGTTGTCCCTCCCTGATGAGGAGCTCCGCTGCCTCTTTGTACTCGTCTGGTAGATGTTGGAGTAGGGACTCTAACGTGTCATAGTGTGAGCGATCGTAGCGAGCTAGGAGCGCCTGTGTATTGGCAATGCGCCATATGTTTGCCGCCTGGGCCGCAATCCTTTTGCCGGAGGTCTCCAGCACCTTGGACTCCTTGTCCGGGGGAGGAGCATCACCAGTTGTCTGCGAGTGTGCCCGTTTGCGAGCGTTAGCAACTACGATGGAGTCCAGAGGTAACTGGCCTCTAATGTACATAGGGTCCCCAGGCGCAGGCTTGTATTTTTTCTCGATCCTGGGGTTTATCACCCGTGCCCTGGTTGTTTCCTTGAAAATGTCCTTTGCTGGCTTGAGGACACCTTTTAGCATGGGCAGAGTCTTTACAGTCCTCTCCGAGGAGGCGAAAGTGTCCACTAAGAAATCGTCCTCGATTGTGTCTGAGTGGAGTTGCACTCCATGATTGGCTGCGGCACGTTCAATGAGGGCGTTGAATGCAGCCGTGTCCTCTGTGGGAGATGTTTTTGCGCCATAAAGCTGCGTGTCCTGGGTATCTGTAGCGGCACCCGGGTCTACAGGGTCATCCCAAGCTTGATCTGGGTCCTGCTGCTCCTCAGGATCCATATCCCTGGGGTAGGTGGTGTCATCACCCATGTAATCCTCCATTGCGTCTGTGTCGGAGTGCGTCGGAGAGAAGGACTGTGGATCTGGATAGGAGGTGTGGAGGCGTTCATAAAGAACTGGTTCCGATTCTGCTGGCAGTTTCTGCTTTAGAGGGATTCTGTAAGAGTCCAAAGCCTGCTCGGAAGTGACCTTCCGCTTTCGGAGCATGAGCCTGCCGGTGTCGGCGTCGATGAATTGGGACGGTGATGGCCCAGCAGGAGAGTGTCCAGTAGATGGGGACCTTGTCTGGGTGACACGTGTTCGGATCTCGAATAGTTTTGGCGCCGTGGACGGCGGCAAACCAAAGGTGATGTTGGTTGGTGCCGAAGGTGCCTTTGGAGCCTTTTTCGGCTCGGAGCCCGACGTGGTCTGGAGGGCTGCCTTTTCTCTGATACGTTGCAAGGACGCTGCAACTTGTCGCACCGAGAACGCCGAAGGTTCTTTGGTGCAGAGTGGTTCTGTAGAGGTAGGTGTGGACTTCGTCGGAGCCACAGGGTCATCGAGTCGAGGAGAGGTAGTAGCTGTCGACAGCGTCGATGATTGGACCGTAGTCGCTGCCTTCGAGGTGGATTCCGATGGAGCGGCCATTTTAACCTTGGTGGTCTGTGCCGATTGCTTCGGTGCCGGGGGCCGAGGCGCTTTGGTGGTACCGCTGGCCTTTCTCTTTGGATCGGTGCCGACATCCGCTGCAGCGAGTTCGGCGCCGAAATCCCTTTTGGTGCGGTCGGAGCCGATGGTTTTGGCTGGCATCGAAGGAGTGGAGGTCTTCGAGCCGACCAGTGCCAGTTTCACTTTCGGTTTCTGTTGAACCGGTGCGACGATTGGTTTCGGTTTCGTTGAAGGGAAACCAGTCTTTTTGGGTAATAATGGCTCTCGCTGGATGTTCGAGGCCGGGCCAGAGGGCGGGGCCGAAGAACTGCGGGATTGATCTCGGGTAAGGCCCGAAGGCGATCCCTCGACCGGAGCCGTAGACTGACGCACTTTGATAGCCTCCGTTTGGACGGGTAGGCCCTGCTCTTCACCAGAGCTATCTTCTTCGGCCCCGAAGGCCTCATCATAGTCCCCTACCTCATCGTCGGCTTCTTCCCTGTGAAAAAGCTCTTCATCTGCGTCTTCCGATCGGGAACCGTGTTCGGAAGCTGGGCTGGAGTGTATGTTTTCCACGCTTTCAACATCTTCGTCCTCGGTGCTGAAGATGTTGGTCGGGGCCGGTGCCGCTTGCTGCGCTTCTAGTCTCGCGGCTCGTCGATTCCGGAGAGTCTTCTTGGATCGGAATCGGGCACAGGCCATACATTTCGATTCGTCGTGATCCGGAGAGAGGCATTTGTTGCACACCGGGTGGACGTCGATATGTGGATATTTTGCGTGGCAAACAGGACACCGTTTGAATGGGGTCCTCGATTCCATCGTCGATGTAAGGTCGATGGTCGGATGAAACGGATCCGAAAAAAGTTGGTAAGGTCGCTAAACTAGCAAGTAAACTGTCGATACCGATCGGGAACAGTACAGACGAAAACTAAAGGCCTTTTGGGCTGAAACTAAATTTTCCTAACTTGAGTCAAGATAAGCACATCCGAACCCAATGGCGGAAAAAAACAATCTGAGGATGGAGAGGATGCCCATGCGCACTGTGGTCCAGGGGAGGAGTCACCTATCTCAGGATACTTCGAAGACTCTTCCAGGACAACAACGTGCAAACATCCGGACCCAACACTAGGCGGCGATCTATGCACAGATATGAATTCAGCAGCCCACATGCCTCGAACACATGACTTCCAGGAGCGTGGAAGTTGCCAATCAGTGCACCCCTCCAGGTGCTCAATCATTGTATCCCAAAATTGTTGAAGCTTATGGCAGGACCAGAGCATATGTACAATGTCCGCATTCAAGAGAGCGCACAGAGGACAAAGAGTCTAGTCTATGGAAATAACGATTGATTTTCTCCGGAGTGAGATATGCGCGATGCACTATATAATATTGTATCAATTGGAACCTTACATTCCGCTGGACTTGTGTAGGACTCTAATAAAATATTCCATTCTACCTCCGTGAATAAACAATCCATATCCTGTTCCCATTTCTACCGCAGTGGGGCTAGGTCTATTGCAGTGTGCTGCCTCAGGGCATCCGCAAACCAACAAATTAAGTGACTACCGTTCCCATTATGTGAATATATTGAATTATCATGTTTGTTTGAGGTTCCTGCGAAATATCAACCCATTGGCCGCGTAACACCCTGATCCAGGAAGCGTGTAGAACAAAGTGTACCGGATGTATGACCTCCTCCTGCGCCAGTGTTCAAAAGTATCAGTCCATCATCATTATATAAATCCCCAAGTTTGTGTATTCCTGCCGCATGCCATTCCACTAAGTCAGTTGGGGTGGTATAACCTGTACCCCTGGGCAGCCCCATCAGAGGCAGCGCTGGCGCATAAGACTTCACGTGTCTGGTAAGAAATAATGCCCTGCGGTAGTATCTAGAAGCTACTTGTGGTAGCAGTGGAAGAGGTTTATTCTGCCTGTGGCAGTAATGAAAGACCGATAGAACGGTGTGTAGTGTCATGGGACCCCCCTCCAGTGTCCGATAGGTGCCTACCTTCTGCCCACTAGGCCAACCACTGCAACTGGGACCCAAGGTAATTGTGTTCCAGGTTCGGCACCGAAAGCCCTCCCCGCCCCGTTTTGAGGAACAGCTTCGTAAGAGCCACTCTGCACCGAGAGGTATTCCATATAAGTCCCTGTATCATACGTTCTAAAGGTTTAAAGGAGGAGGGTGGCAAATATATTGACAGATTTGTGAAATAATATTAAAGGAGGGGAAGCACCACCATCTTAACCAAGGAGACCCTACCGGCTACTGAGATGGCCATCGTTTTCCAGAAGGTCATCTGTGCAGACAGCGCTGTGACTGCTCTGGTGAGATTACCGTCCAAGAGGTCTTGGTCACTATGATATAGCCAGATACCCAGATATTGGAACACTGAAGGCTGCCACTCTATGACTATGTTACCAATAGCAAACCTCAGGTCGGGCGTAGTAGGTCAGAACGGATAAAGACAGGATTCGTCCTAATAGACTCGTAGGCCTGAGAGGTAAGCAAATTGGTCAAGCATATTAGGTATACATCCGAGAATCTCACCCAAGTCTTATTATATAGCAGGTGATAATCCGCCTGTAGAGATATTGCATGAGTTGAGTCACCCATACAGATACCCCAGTGTTCCGTGGATGCCCGAATAGCTAAAGCCAATGGTTCCTCGGCCAAAGCAAACAGGAGAGGGGAGAAAGAGAAGCCATGCAGAGTGCCTCTGGAGACTGGTATGGGACCTGAGAGCACCTGACCCGTTCTCAGCTTCCCCACCGGCCCCTGATACCGCAGTCTAATCAGCAAAACAAAATATGGACCCAGTCCATATCGAGGAAACACATAAAAAATGTATGGCCATTACACCGTGTCAAACGTATTTTTCCAGATCTGGGCCACTTAAGTGGGGCATATTTTATAATACCTAACAGGCACCGTAGATTTAGGGAGGTAGACCGATCCGGTACAAAGCCGTTCTGATCCTCATGGATCAGCAGGGGTAACACCTCTGCCAGTCTCGCGGCTAATACGTTAGCCAATACTCTATAATCTACATTCAGTAGCGCAGGAGGGCAGTACGAGCCTAACCTGGTGGTGTCTGAGGCCCCCTTGATTACACTTCTAAAACCGGACACTCGTTGAGGACGACAGCTTCGACTCCTGTATGGCTTCCTCAAACATCCGCAAAAGATTGGAGGCTAATAGGTCTGCATAGGTTTTGTAAATTTCAGTTGGGAAGTCGCCCGGTCCCGGTACATTCCCCGATGCCAGGGCCGTAATGGCACCGTGAATCTCCTCAACTGTTATGATCAGCAGTGAGCGGCGGAAAAGGGAGCACGTCCAGGAAACTGGCCATATCCTCCTCATTCACCACTGAGGTGGATAGATACAGCAAGGTGAAATGGGAAATTAAATCATCATGTATCTCATGTTGGGTGTAATGTATTTCCCTCTCTGAGGAGTGTAGTGCAGCGATAGGGCAGCGTGACTGATCCTGCTTTATCAGCCACGCAAGATTGGCTCCCGACTTATCTGCCTTCGAATGTGTCCTGGCAGAGTGTGCTGTAAAATTAATACTAAGCAGTCGTTCTAAAAGCGTGGTGTGTTGTTCCCTCCCCTCTAATAGGTCTGGAGTGCGGGCGGGGTCCAACACCGCTTCCGACTCCAAGGACAACAATGTTTTCTCTAGGTCTTCGAGTTCGTGTTCTAGTTGTTTCCGCATGCCTTCTCCCAGACCCATGCAGTTGCCCCTGAGCATTGCCCTAAAGGCGTCCCACTCCACTAGTATCAATACCACCGTTCCAGTGTTCAGCGTGAAGTAGCTATCTATGGAAGTGCTGAGAGAGCCCTGACAGGATACATCCTCCAATAGGGCGGGCTGCAACCCCCAAGCCACTGGGATGGGTCCCAAAGTGTCCCAGGCCAGATCAACATAATGAGGGTTATGGTCAGAATGGGTCCTGCCCATGTACTCCACCTGTTACATGTACGGCTGCATATTTGTAGTGCATAGAAATCTATCCAGGCGCATATGAAGGGCGTGTGGTGCCAAATAGAACGAATATACCCGCATGGCGGGATTACAGTGCCTCCATACTTCTGCTATTCCCCAGCTATCCACCCAGTTCCTGAATAGGGATGCCCCAGTAGCTGCTGCAGTACCCCTAAGGGGCGGAAAGGAACGATCAAGCATTACGTCAAGTACACCATTAAAATATCCCCCCAGCAACCATGGCATGTGATACCACCTAGAGAGTACTGTGCTTAGTGTATTCCAAGAGGGCCATTGCTCCGTGTTAGGGGCATATATGTTCCCAATTAACAGACTCCTCTCGTCTAGCTTTCCCTTTATAAATATGTACCTTCCCTCTGCACCTACTTCTTTATCTTCTATCAGTAGGGGCAACCCCGGGCGTACCCACACCAGCACCCCGTCGCACAAATGCTGAGTAGTTAGAAGCAATGACCCGCCCCCCTCCATCTACGTTGCAATCTGGCAGCTTCGAGGCGGTTCAAATGAGATTCCTGCAGTAGCGCTATCTCCACGTTGTGCCTCTTGAGATGGGAATAAACTGCATATTTACGTGTGCGCAATCCTCTTACAGTCCATGTGATAATGTGTTGTGACTGCATGGACCAAGGGTGTGTTCCGTATTCCCTAAGATTATGTGACCTACCTGGCCAATTACTGAGTGTACAGTGTCAAATGGGGGTCCTTGTGGGATAACAGAACACTTAAGTATCCTGTATGTACAACAACGGAACAACCTTTCAACCACTGCATACCAAAAGAGGATCTTGCAACAGTGTAGGACTGCCCAAAACGAACGACATTACTAGTTCAATGTACTAACCCCGGGCCCGTGGTTGAGAGAGGGGACCCGACCTTCCTCAGTCCGACAATTTCGACCCACCCGGCCGTATACTTTTAAAATGCTTTTCCCTTTTTCTCCCTCCCTTTGTTTCACCCCCCCTTTCCATTGTGCATGTGGTCTAATTTTGCAACCCAACCAATTAGTGCAGCACCTGCTTAGAGCATGTTTCTTGCCCCGTCTACCCCCTACCCAGCCTCCCCACTTATCTGCCATCTTCTGATTCTCTTATACCCCAGCCACTACAGGTATCTCAAGATAGCTCCTTCCCAACTATCCAGGGACACAACTCCCCAGTTCTATAGGATACCATCCAATGTCTGCAGGTTGACATCCAGCAAGTCAATTGAGTAATTTTCCGATAAGCCAGCATTGAAGAGTGTCCGTCAAGGGAAGCATGCAGAGAAGAAGGATCCCCGCCCGAGTCCCTGGTCGCCTCCGAGATCTTCTCTGCTTCTTGTAATGCTTGCCCCCGTTCTTTGATTATCTGTTCCAGATTGGGAGCCGCTGAGAGTTGCAGCACCTGCGTTTTCTGCACTCTCCCCTGCCGCTTAGCTTTGTTCGAGTCCGCTATCCGCTTGATTCCTCGGCCGGTGGGCCTAGGGTCTGAACTGGCCAGTTGACTCAAGCCAGTCCCATGAGTCTTATGGAGCATCGAAGTAGTGAGACTTGTCATCCGCCACAACTCCTAGCCGCACCGGAAAAAAATGAGCATTGGATGCGTAGTTTTTGTAGGTGTTGCTTTACTGTCAGAAAGGAGCTCTGCTGCCGTTGTACTCATTGTATAATCCGGGAAGAACATTACTTTGGCATTGTCCACTTGGATTTCTTGTAACTTCCTGGTTTCTTTCAAAATGGCCTCCCTTTCCCGATAGTGTAGGGTCTTGAAGATGAAAGGCTGGGGGAACGAGCCCGGAGGAGGCCTGCGAGCCAGCACCCGGTGTGCCCTTTCTATAGAAAAGGAGGACCAGGACCCATCTGGCATGATCTCTTTCAGCCACTGTTCAATGAATTCCACTGTTTTTTTGCCTTCCTTTCCCTCCGGCAGCCCCACAAGGCAGACATTATTTCTCCTGGAACGGCCTTCGGCGTCATCTGCTCTTTGTTCAAGCTGTCTGAAACTCGCTTCATGATCCATGATTTGTTTCTCCAGGAGGTCTGTGGCTGGCTGCAATTCACCCACGGTGCGCTCCACCGTCTGAGAGATTTCTATGATCAGAGTAGAGGAGCGCAAGTTCAGTGACAATGCTGTAGATCTTGGACACTAGCGAAACCCCGGAGAGCTCAATAGCTTGTAGTATGGCATCAGATATATCGCATGGTGATGAATTTCATGAACTCTGGGATGGCTGTTGCCCTTTCTCGGCTGGAGAAGAGGTCAGGAAGCTCGCTCTCCCCAAACGCCCCATTGTACTTGGTTGGCGGAATCCTGCTTCCCACTCACTCTGTGATAACTCCCCAGCCGTCCCTTTGTCTCGCTGCCGATTAGATTTCCACCTCTCTTACTCTCCGCAGTGAGTGACTAACCCCTCGGCCCGGTGGGTTCAGATAAAGCCACAGATCCTGCCTGGGAGCAGCCCCATCGACAAACAGTGCTTCCCAACAACGCCCAGGTCTCCACAGCTCTTAATGCGCCACACCTCAGGCTCCCGGTGCTAACCAGCTCCTGGGCCAGAACACCTCCTCAGCGCACCCACGCCCAAACGGCGCCACCGGATTCAGTTACGTGCAGTATTACATAGGTACCAGTTCCAGTACACGTGCTAACTGGCTCTCACAGGCCTCCAACCTCATCCCACCCCTCTATCTTGTGTGTCTCGTGTGGCAGTCCAGTGCACCGGGAAAGGGGGGGCTCAGCCAGGACGAGGACGAAACCTCTACTCATGCAGTCGCTGCATCACACTTCTCCCAAAAGCAGTGCTCATGCCAACCCCGCTCTACTGTCCGCTCTTTCAGGATGCATGCCTGCTGGGGATGGCAGGCTTCCCACTGTGAGCCTCCGTCTCTGAAAGTCTCCTGCTGGGCAGCAATCAGAGTGCAGGCATCAATAAAGGGAAGGCGCGGGAGTTCAGCCCAGGTTCACTCCCCGCCACCACACTGATGACCAAGTCTCCCGGTCCTTGGCAAACGATCATACGCCGACGACCTCCTGTCTCTGCCTTTGAAGGCAGCCCTGTACCGCGCCACTCTAATAGGAGGGACCCACATCCCAGGTTCTCCGGCTCGTGGAACAAAATACAGTCCACCACCGTCAGCCTCATCAGCGCGACCCGGTGGCGCCCGCTAACGCCGCTTCCACGATTCTTCGCGGCCTCTTGTCTGCGCCGCTGATGGCTTCTCTGCAAAGTGCTGCTCTGCTGGGCAGGGAACCGCCTCTCAGACTCCCGCAAGACTATTCAGACTCCACTGCCAAATTCCGTCGACCTCTCAGAACGATTTAGCAGCACCCGCTAACGCCACCTCCACGATTCTTCCTGGGTCCCCGTACTCCGGACAGCACCCCCAGCCAGAAGGGGGGCTAGTAAGGTAAATGCAGCTCCGATCGGGTGAGTAATTACGGATAATTTGGGCGGTCAGCGGAGCGAGTTTAGGCCGTTTCCACCATCATGAGCGTCCAAGCCATACCCCCAAGCTTCAAGTAATTGATGTTGAGACTCCCGTGTTTGGTGTCCCATAAACCCTGAATGGTTAGATTGTGGAGATGGGCACCCCAGCCTGTGAGAGATGCATCTGTTACTACGACTTGTGCAATCGGTGGTTGCATTTTTGTGTGTTCCACCATTGCAGAGAGCAATGAGTGCGGCTGTCTACCAACACAAGGTCTGTTGATTAACCCTGTGATAAAGTCCACTGACTTGCTAAACATTCCTGTAGAAAAAACACGTGTAATCTTGCATGAGGCACTATTGCAATGCATGATGCCATCATCCGTAATAGCTGCATGAAAGTTTTGACTGTTAGGTATTGGCTGTTTTGAAACGGTTGTAATAAGGTGTGAATGTTTTTAATTCTGGTTGCATTGGGAGAGGCTAGAGCAGTTTGAGTGTTTAGCATCGCCCCTAGATATCGTTGCATTTGTGAGGGTTGAAGATGGGACTTTTGTACTTTGACTGTAAAACCCAATTGATGGAGTAGATTTATGGTAGCTTGAGTGCGTTGTAAACACTTTTGCTGTGTGTTGGCTTTGATGAGCCAATCATCCAGATATGGGAAGACATGAATTGGTGGTCTTCTTAGATGAGCTGCTACTACTGCTAGACATTTTGTGACACTGGGTGCAGGAGTAACCCTGAATGGGAGTACTTTAAATTGATAGTGGTTTCCTGCTCTCACAAATCTGAGAAATTTGCGATGTGTTGGGTGAACAGCAATGTGGAAGTATGCATCCTTTACGTCCAGTGTTGACATAAAGTCGCCTTGTTGTAAAAGCGGAAGCACTAGCTGAAGTGGGACCATATGGAAGTGCTCCGACAGCATCCATAGGTTTAACGGTCAGAGATCTAATATTGGTCATAGAGAACCGTCCTTTTTGGGAATTAGGAAGTAAAGTGAGTTAACACCTAATCCTTGGTGTTGTTTTGGAACTGGTTCTACAACTCCTTTTGTTAAAAGAGCTTTTATCTCTAGTTTCAGGAGCAGTTGGTGTTGTAATGAAAGTTAGTGATTGCGAGGTGGAATACTGGGAGGATTGCTGGTGAGTTCTAGGCAATAACCATGTTGGAGAATGTCTAAAACCCATTTGTCTGATGTTATTGATTGCCAAATAGGAAGAAATGGTTGTAGTCTTCCCCAAACAGGTGTAAGGGGGTCGGGGGGAGGGGGGGGGGGAATTACAGGGTAATCACTGTTTATTGGGAGATTGAGAGGTATCTGTTGGTGTGCCTTTGCATCTGCCTTTGAAATTGCTCCCTCTGTAACGGTCGTTATAGAAACCCCTAGATGGAGAGGGTTGTGCGTTTGATTTGTATGAAGATGCATTTGAATCCGAGGGATTACTTTGGGATCCTCCTCTATAAAATAAGCGGCAAAAAGAGCCTCTATTGGATGGTGACTGAAGTGCTCCCATTGATTTCGCCACCTCCGTGTCTTTTTTTCATTGTATCAAGTGACTTATCTACTTGAGCTCCAAAGAGGTGTTTGACAAAGGGAGCACTGACAATAGATTGTTGAACCTCTGGTTTAAATCCAGAGATTGAGCCAGGCATGTCTTCTAAGGAGAATGCTAGTGTTTATTCCCCTTGCTGCAGTATCAGCAGCGTCTAGTGCACATCTAATGAAGGAATTCAATATTAAATTTTCCCTCTTGCACCAATTCTTATCCTCTTATGCTCCTCTGGGAGGTGTTCGAATAGCTTCTCCATGTCGTTCCAGTGGGCCCTATCATATCTAGCTAATAGGCCTTGTGTGAAGGCAATGCGCCAATGGTTGGCAGATTGGGCAGTCACTCTTTTACCTGATGCATCTATGTATTTAGACTCCTTGTCGGGAAAATGTGCATCTGCTGAAGTCTGAATTTGCTCTTTTCTGAGCACTGGCTACCACTAAGGAATCTAACTGCAACTGCCCCTTAATAAAAACTGGGTGAGATGGTGTAGGTTTGTATTTTTTGTCAACCATAGTAGTTCATATACGGGCCAGTACGGGGTCTTTAAAAAAAGTCATTGGCATGTCGCATCAGGTCTTTCAACATGGGTAAAATTTGAGTTGTTCTCTGTGTAGAACCTAGTGCTTCGAATAAAAAAATCCTCAAGATTCCTTGCAACTCCATGGTATGATGCTGTCCTTGAAATTAAATCCTGGTATGCTGTGTTAACAGGAGGTGATGGTTCTGCAGGGTATACATCAGGATCATTATCCATTGGTGGATCAATATTATAGTCATTCCATGGATCTATAGCTGGTGGACTTGGGTCATCCCCTATATCAGGCTGTGTGTGCGCAGAACCACCGTGGTGTGATGTCTAAAAGGTTTGACCCTGGTAGTGGTGAATATGGTGGAGGGGATTGAGGGTAAGGATAAAGACTATTTGTAGCCATGTCTTTTTTCTTTTTGAAAGTCATTTTGTAGCTTGTATCCCCTGAAATGATCTTGCTTTTGGAAGGTGTTACATCCTTGGCCATTATATGTCCAGTGTCTGGATTAAGGTACATTTTCTTTTGCTTAGGATCCAGTTTCTCCTTCATAATTTCCAGGATAGGTTCGGGAGGTTTTTGAAGGGCAGCTTTTGTTTTCGGTACCGAGCTAGACCGGTCTTTAAACCTTTGGAGCAGAATGTTTCGGTTCCAAGGGTGTCTTTTCTCGGCTCGAGCCCGAGCCAGAAGGCTTGGTGTGCTGTTTCGGTGCTGAGCCTGAAGGCTGGGGATTAGAAGCAGTCTCTTGTGCCGACCATGGCCAGAAGGCAGTGGTGGCCAGAAGGCTTTTGTTTGGTGTGAAAAAAATTGGGGGCAAAGGGGCTTTGTCACTCAAGGTACCCTGTCCAGCTGGAAGTTATTCTGACTCTAGGTCGATCTCCAGCTCAGAGTCAGATTCCTGGATAGAGAAGGCCGCTTCAATTTCCTCCTGCTCAGTATCTTCTCAAACGATATCCGGGGTGTATTCAATGTTCTACCGCTGCCTGTCCCTTCGTCGAGCCTGACGATCCGGCAAAGTGTTTTTGATCGGAACGATCAACAAACATTGCTATCTTATTCTTTGAGCTATGGTGGGAGGCAAGTTACTTACTTTCAGTAACAATATATCTGTAAGAGACATAGATTAGTTATGGATTCCTCACCTTAGAATTAGCCCCAGGTGTCAGACTGGATCCGTAGAATTTTTCTTCAGCAGTACCCCTGCGCGTCGGTAGGTGACATCGGTTAACTCCTCATGACATCGAGGTATCTACTTAGACGCCACCCCTGCGGGCTGATGTCCCTTCCTTTAAACGACATTCCACGCCAGAAGCGCAAAGCCATGCAAGGAACTGACCACTGGTGAAAAAAACTAGGGCCCTGAAGGGAAGTCTCTTACCCTAGAAGTCAGTTCGCAGACCGGGGAGGATGGGTGGGGCGGTGAGGAATCCATAACTACTCTAGGTCTCTTACAGATATATTGTTACCGAAGGTAAGTAACTTGTTCATCTGAAAGAGAGAGTTATGGATTCCTTACCTTAGAATAGATACCCCAGGAATACAAACCCGAGTTGAGTCTGCGAACCAAGTTCGCACCTGAAAGTCCTGGAGAACTGAACGGCCATAGAAGCTGTCTCTCCGTTGGCTGTCCAGGCAGTAGCGTTTGGTAAATGTGTGCAATAAAGCCCACATAGCTGCCTGGCAGATGTCAGGAAGGGGGACTCCACGTTCCAAAGCAGTAGTAGCTACTGTTGCCCTGGTAGAATGGGCACGCAACCCCACTGGAGGTTCCTTTTTCGCTAAGGAATAGCAGAGTTTGATCCAAAGAACAACCCATCGAGAGATGGTTAGTTTTTGCATGGCCTGACCTTTCTTGGCGCCTACATTGCCAACAAAGAGATGGTCATCCACCCGGAATGGTTTTGTGCGATCCAGATAGAATGAAAGCGCACGTTTCGTATTCAGACGGTGGAGCCTCTCCTCCTCTTTAGAACGGTGCGGGAGCGTGAAGAAGGTAGGCAAAGTGATTGTCTGCCTTATGTGGAAAGAGGTAACCACTTTGGGAAGTAAAGAAGGCCTAGTGCAAAGGACAACTTCATCCGGATGAACAGCCAGAAAAGGAGGTTTGGAAGAAAGAGCCTAAAGCTCACTCACCCTGCAAGCAGAGGTGATGGCAACCAAAAAGGCAGTTTTAGGTGTCAAAAGTCTGAGAGGACAGTTATGCAGCGGCTCGAAAGGAGCGCACAAAAGGTAGGTCAGAACCGGGTTCAAGTCCCACAGGGGCATTACAAAAGGAATTGGAGGAAACAAGTGAGTAATGCCCTTAAGGAAGCAATTTACAATAGGGGACTTGAAAAGAGAAGGCTGATCAGGAAGCCAAAGAAAGGTCGAAATGGCCAAATTAAGTGATCAGAGCAGAGTCCTGCTGGGCCAAAGAAAGAATGAAGAGGAGAAACTCTGAAAGGGGTGCAGAAAGGGGATCCTCAGCCTTTGCTGCGCACCATGCCACAAATTTGTTCCATCTACAGGCGTATACCGTTTTGGTGGAGGGACGCATGGCTGCCAAGATAACGTTAGACTTCGGGAGGAAGGTCTAAAGCGGTCAACTGTCTCCGCTCAATCTCCATGCAAGGACGTGGAGGCTGGACAGGTTAGGGTGGAGGACCGGCCCTTGAAGCAGCAACAGAAGATCCTCCCGAAGGGGCAGTCTGATAGGAGGATCGATGGCCACGTCTAAGAGCTCGGGATACCCTACTATTCGAGCCCAGTCTGGGGCCACAAGAATGACTTGGGGCCGGTCACACTTGATCTTCTTCAGCACTCTGTGTAGAAGTGGTATAGGCGGAAAGGCGTATAGAAGACCGCAACTCCACTCACGACAAAAAGCGTTGCCGAGTAAGTGCCGCCTTGGAAATTCCAAAGTGCAGAATTGCTGACATTGCGCGTTCCCTTCGGTGGTGACTAGATCGAACCAAGCCTCTCCCCACCGCTGAAAGAGACCTTGCACCACCTCCGAGTAAAGACGCCATTTGTGATCCATCATGCAGCGGAGTTAGTCCGCCCTGGCTTTCATAGAACCTGCCAGGTGTTGAACCACCAAGGACATGCACTGACGTTCCAGCCACGTCCAGCGACGAAGTGCCTCCTGACATAGGGTCCACAACCCCACCCCGCCCTGTATGTTGCAGTACCACATGGCGGTGGACGTGAACGCCTGCACTACCCGCCCTTTGACAGAAGAAAGGAATGCCTTCCGTGCAAGACAGACCGCCTGAAGCACCAGAAGGTTGCTATGAAGCCCAGACTCCGCCAGAGGCCTCTGATCTCCGCAGCTCCCATGTGGCCGCCCCACGCCAGAAGCTATGCTTCTGTCACCACTGTGAACTTTGGCTGGGGACGGGAAAGGGACCTGCCGTTGACCCAATCCTGGTACATTAGCCACCACAGCAATTGATGTGCAGTGCCCTCCGAGATCTGGATGCAATCAGAAAGATTGCCCTGAAGCTGTGCCCACTGGAACTTCAGGTCCCACTGCAGAGCCCGCATATGCCACCTGGCATAGCCCACCAGCAGGATGCATGTGGCCATTAGGCACAGTAGCCTCAGGGTCATTCTTCCTGATACCCGGGATAAAGACTGAAAGATCGGAATCATAGCCCGAATATAATATCCCGAACTTGCTGCTCGGGAGGATAAGCCCGAAACTGCGCTGTGTCCAGATCCGCTCCGATGAAAAGGAGCTTCTGAGAGGTAATCAGATGTAACTGCGGCACGTTGATGGTGAAACCCCGTGAATGCAGGTGGTCAGCTGTAGTCTAAAGGTGGGATACGACAGCCTGGGGCGAGCCAGCCTTCAACAGCCAGTCGTCTAGATAGGGGAAGACTGGGACCCCTGATCTACACAGATGAGCTGCAACCGTAATCACCATCATGAACACCCATGGGGCGCTGGTAAGGCCAAAGGGGAGCACGTTAATCTGAAAGTGCTCGTGGCCTACCGTGAACCGTAGGAAACGCCGATGGGCCGGCAGGAAATGGATGTGAAAATAAGCGTCCTGCAAGTCCAACACTACAATCCAGTCTCCAGGCTCGAGGGCAGACAGGACCAACATTTTGAACTTCACCTTCCGGAGGAAGCGGTTGACATTGGTTAGATCCAAGATAGGACGCAGGCCCTTGTCTTTCTAGGGCAACAGAAAGTAGTGGGAATAACAATCACAACCTACCTCTGGGGCAGGAACTTGCTAAATGGCTCCCTTGGCCAAGAGAGCCTAACTGTCTAGTGGAGAAGGGCCAGGTGATCCTCAGACATGCAATGGAATTGAGGTGGCATGGATGGAGGTGCAGTCTCGAAGGGGAGGGAGTAGCCCCTTCGGACTATCTTCAAAACACACCTGTCCAACGTGATGTTGAGCCAGTGGGGGGAGGTGATGGCGAATCCTGCCGCCCACAGGGGACTAGGTCAGACTAGGAGGAATTGGAGGCTGCTGCAGAGGGGACGCTGGTGAACTTGCCAGCCCTCTGGCCCCAGACCCACGACGGTGGGTTCAACTTCCCCAGCCACCCAGAGGTTGGACAGGTTGCGCAGGCCTGTGGCTCTGGGACGTGGCGGGGCACCTCTTCCATAGCCACCAAAGGGGCGAAAAGCAGACTGTGCAGGGCGAAAGGTGAAAGCGAGGCCCAAGGATCTGGCCGTAGCCCTGGAGTCCTTAAGGCGCTTAAACTGCCATCAACGGGCATGTTCCAAAGGGTAGCTTGGACATCACCCGAAAAGCCAGTGGACCTCAGCCAGGCACAGCGTCTAAGGGCTACAGATGTTGTAATCGTCCTGCCTAGTGAGTCGGCGGTGTCAAGCCAACAGGGGATGGCAAGCTTTGCTGGTGCTCTCCATTCGGCCACTGCACAAGAGACCATTGCCCGGGCCTCCTCCGGGCACTGCGGCAGCACCTGTGCAACAGTGTCCCACATAGAGTGGGAGTAACACCCAAGAGACATGCGGTGTTCACCGACCGCAGTCCCAAGCTAGAGGAAGAAAACATTTTCTTCCCAAGATGGTCCAGCTTCTTGGATTCTCTATCAGGTGGTGCAGTAGGGAATGCGCCCTTGGAAGTCAAGGCTTGGGCCGCCAAGCTCAGGGGTGGGGTATTGGGGGAGGAAAATTGAGTCACCCAGGGCCGGGTGGTGGCATTGGGCAATCATCCTGTCCACAGGAGCCCCTGTGTTGGGCTTGGACCAAGTGCCCAAAAGCAGGTCTGTAAGGGCCGCATTGAAATGCAGCAGATGCTACGAAGAGTCCGCTGCCGGCTGAAGCACCTCTGTCAAGAGGTTAGTCCTGACTGCCACCCTACGCAACACCACTGCATATGATGCACCCTCCTCCGTAACCACGGTAGGGGGAGATAGCATGCCAAGATCTGGGGAGGTGTCCAGACCACTGGCCTCACTCAAACTCCTCTCTCCAGTCCAGTTCCTCTAACTGGTCTGCCAAAGGGTCCATAGACCCCTCTCACTCCTCCTCAGGTAGCCACTCAGGGCGATAGGGCACACCAGGCGAGAACAATGGTACAAAGTACTGGTCGGTGCCGGTCGGGCTCAGTGTCCACATCGAGGTGGAGGCTGGGGTCGACGTCGGCTGGGGAAACAACAGGCGTCGGTGGGGGCGGAGGTGTCGCCACTTGATTCGGCGCTGGAGGAGGTGTCACGAGGTCTACCGGAGCCAAAGTCACCGGCATTGAAGGCCTAGAGCCCCCAGCAGAGTCCTCGGTCCTGAAGGCGCGCAGACGGAGTCAGGCTGCCCAAAGATAGACTGGAGGGCTTCGTAAAAGCTACGGAGTGGGGCAGAGGTCGCTCCGGCTGCACGGAAGGCCGGAGTCGACCCAACAGGCTCCGTGGGTGGAACGGATGACTACCTTATGCTTCCCTTGTCGCGTCGGCCGACGGACGGGGAGAACGCGAAGAGCGGCGGTGCTTCTTCGCCTTCTTCTTGAGCTTCGACTTACCTGAAGATGAAGACTTTGATGAGGCTCCTCGACCGGTCCTGCGACCTCCCTCACGCCCGGGACCGCGAACAGCGCAGAGCGGACTGCCAGGCCTTGAGAAGCTTGCAGGACCGCACCCACAAAGAGTTCGGGTTCATGGCCCAGCAGTCGGAGCACAACTTCGGGTCGTGGTCCAAACACCAAAGGCACACGAGGTGCGGGTCCATAACCAACATCAATTTGCAGCAGGAGTCGCAAGTCTTGAAGCCGGTTCAAGGTCAGGCCATCCCTACATGCACCAGGAGTCGAATGACTCGAAAAGATGTAGAAAAAAATGGCAATAAAGGAGTCAAAAAGTGACACCACCTGATGCGCAGGGGTACTGCTGAAGAAAAATTTATAGGATCCAGCCTGACGCCTGTGGGTAAGTCTACGGTGAGGAATCCATAACCAATTGTCCCTTTCAGATTGCAGACTTTATGAAGGTGCATGGATACTTGGAGGTGCACCGAGGAAAGAATTGAAATGGAGTCTGTTCCATCGGCAGAAGGCTCAATAATATGTAACTGAGTGGAAGTCAACTGACATGGCTAGGCCCGAAGGCCGCCAACGACATCTTCTCGATCGAAGATGGGATCTTGTCTATATTTGACATGCCGAGTATGATGGAATGCGTAGGAAACAATACCAACAAGGGTACAGTGGGTTGCACACCGAAGGGATCCACAACAACAGTTTCAAACCGGAGCGCTGCAAACCAATTCTGAACCCGATGGCAGAAAGAAAACAATCTAACAATGGAGTCGATGACTATGCGCACTATCACCGAAAGGAGGATTCAACTTACCTTGTGACTGGAAAAGACATCCGGACCAAAACAAAAGATGGCAGGAGTGTGCAAAGCATGTGTATCTACAGCACACATGCCTCAAACAGTAATATTACCGTTATTGGTGGCTTCAATTTTCATTTGGAGGATACCAATAATAGAGACTCCAGTGCACTTAAGGATACTCTGGCTTGTTTCGGGCTCCCACAGCCAATCATCGTCCCTACTCATGTAACGACTCCCGCCTATCAGTGCACAAGACGTTACCACTTAGCTGGTCTGATCACTGGGCAGTATCCTTCTCACTTACCCTGCCATTCTTCCAGAATAAGGATACTCTCACTAAGATGAAGACCTCTGAAAAGGAATTGGAAGGGGGTGTCAGCAAAATCCTTCTCTAGTGCCCTTACAAGTAAGCATTATATTGACTATGAGGACATGGACAGAACGGTAGAAGAAATCTGGCTGGCTTCGGCAGCTGATAAGGTAGTACCCATATGGAAGTTAATTATATGAGAAAGCTGCTCACTGGCCCTTAGTACACGGAACGGTTAAGGCTCCTTGGACAGGCTTGTCGATGCCAGGAATGCTCCTGGAGGAATCACTATGAGGAGCAGGAAAAACAAGCATTGGCATAGCCAATAGGTCTCGCCTTTGAGACCTTATAAGTGTTTAGCCATGCAACAGTTGCATAACTAAATACTTATAAGGTCCCAAAAGCGAGACCTATTGGCTATGCAAAGCAGCCATGAAAGTGATCGCGATCAAACATCAAAGCGGCCACGAAACCGAAAGTAATCGCGGCGCGCGCGCCCATGCACTGTAGCTCTAGGCTGGCCTGGTAGCACTTTTTGGAGCCCTCTCAATAAGTCTCGCCAGACCAGCGCATGCGCTGGGTCAGGCGAGACCTAATTACATGACAGCCATTAGAGATTATAAAATAGCCATTAGAGAAGAAGGAATATGCTACTTACCAATATGCATCTGTTCTTGGCATGTAGAGCTGCAGATCTACACACTTTTGGATAGATAGCCATCTGGTGTTGGGCCCGGATGTTTGCAGTTTGTTTTTCCTCTTGGAAAGTCTTTGGAAGTCACGAGGTCGGTGACTCCTCCTTTGGATCGTATTGCGCATGGGCTTCGGCTCCATCCTCAGATTGTTTTTCGCCAGCAGGGAAAGATGGAGCGTAGTAACAACAGTGAAGAAACCAATGTGTGTTGTATCTAAATAAGATAGACTGGAACAGATACAGGTAGCCAGGGAGGCAGGTGGGCGTGTGTAGATCTGCAGCTCTACATGCCAAGAACAGATGCATACTGGTAAGTAGCATATTCCGTTCGAGGCATATGAGCTGCAGATAACACACTTTTGCATAAACTATATAGCAGTTCACAACCTTAGCGGCGACCACCGGTATCTGTTGCAGTGGTTTGAAATAGTGTTTTTAGTACAGCCTGGCCCACACTAGCTTGTTGCTTGGTTTGCACATCTACACAATAGTGTTTAGTGAAAGTGTGCGGTGTTGACCATGTAGCTGCTTTGCAGATATCATCTAGTGGGATGTTCCCTAGAAAAGCTAGGAAGCCCCTATCTTCTGTGTAAAATGGGCTTTAGGGGGAACGGAAAGCGTTAGTTTTGCTTTGTGGTAGCAAATCTGGATGCATTTTACAATCCACCTAGCTATCCCTGATTTTGAGATGGGGTTGCCCTTGTGTGGTGGAGAGAAAGAGACAAACAGTTGTTTGGTCTTTCTGAAAGGTTGTGTTCTTTGGATATAGTAAAGTAAGGCTCGTTTGACATCTAGCGTGTGCAGAGCCCTTTCTGCAACGGTCTGAGGTTGCGAGAAAAATACTGGTAATTCTACAGATTGGTTTAGGTGAAAAGGGGAAATGACTTTAGGTAGGAATTTTGGTTTGGTACGGAGAATAACCTTGTTCTGGTGCATTTGAAGAAAAGGTTCTTGTATGGTAAGTGCTTGTATCTCACTGACCCTTCTAAGGGAAGTGATGGCTACAAGGAAAGCTGTTTTCCATGTGAGGAATTGCAGTTCGCATTTATGCAAAGGTTCGAAGGGAGGCCCCATCAGCCTTGTGAGCACGATATTTAAGTTCCACACAGGTGAGGGTGGTACTCTGGGGGGGATAATTATTCTTTTGAGGCCTTCCATGAAGGCTTTAATGGCAGGTACTCTGAAAAGTGATAGGTGCTGCCTGTTTTGTAAGTAAGCTGCAAATGCTGCGAGGTGTAGCCGAATGGAGGTATAGGCTAGATTACACCTTTGTAGGTGGAGTAAGTAGCATATGATGTGTTGTATAGACACGTCTAGAGGATTGATTGTGTTGTTATGGAAATAAACAACAAATCTTTTCCACTTGGCAGCGTAGCAGGCTCTAGTGGTAGGGCGTCTAGCTTATCTGATGACATTCATACAGTCAGGGGGAAGGTTTAGGTACCCGAATTCTAGGATTTCAGGAGCCAGATCGCAAGGTTGAGCTGCGCTGGGTCCGGGTGCCTGATCTCTCCATGGTTCTGGGTTAGGAGGAATGGTGAGAGGTGTAGCTTCTGGTGTGGTACTACCGAGAGTTCCAGCAGCGTGGTGTACCACGGTTGTCTGGCCCACGTTGGAGCTACTAGGATCAGTGTGAGGGAGTGCTGTTGTAGCTTTCGCACCACTAATGGAATGAGTGGGAGAGGCGGAAAAGCGTACGCAAATTTGCCTGACCAGTTCATCCATATCGCATTTCCTTTGGACAATGGGTGTGGGTATCTGGCGGCGAAGCTTGGGCATTTTGTTTTTTCGTGGGTGGCGAAGAGGTCTATCTGTGGATGCCCCCACATTTGAAAGAACGGATGAAGAACCTGTGGGTGAAGTTCCCACTCGTGGATCTGTTGCGTTTGTCTGCTGAGCAGATCTGCCACAGTGTTTTGGACTCCTGGGACATGTTGAGCTAGGAGAAAGATTTTGTGGGGAGTTGCCCATCTCCATATGCTCTGTGCTAATTGAGAGAGCTGTGGAGTGTGTGCCGCCTTGTTTTTTAATATAATACATGGCCGTCATGTTGTCTGTGCGAATGAGGACTTCCTTGCCTGAAATCCGTGGTTGAAACGATTTGAGGGCTAGAAAGATTGCTAGTAACTCCAGATGGTTGATATGGAGTAACTTTTGTTGCGGCGTCCGTGTGCCCTACACTGTGAGCTGTAATAGATGAGCTCCCCAGCCGGAGAGCGATGCGTCCGTTGTTAGTATTATTTGGGGAACCGGGTCCAGGAACGGTCGACCTTTGGAAAGGTTTGTGGTGTTCCACCACTGCAGAGAGCGATGGGTGCGACCGTCTACCAACACCAGATCTGTCAGTTGCCCCTGGGCCTGGTTCCATTGGCGCGCTAAGCACTCTTGGAGAGGACGCATCTGGAGTCTTGCGTGAGGCACTATGAAAATGCAAGAGGCCATCACCCCTATCAGTTGCATAAACACTCGTGCTGGAAGGGAGTGTTGAAGTACGAATTTTTGTCGCAAAGCCTGAATGCTTGCAATCCTGGCCGAATTGGGGTAGGCTATTGCTTTTGAGGTGTCTATGGTGGCACCGAGGTATTGTTTTATGTGGGATGGTGTTAGCTGGGACTTTAGGTGGTTCACCGTGAAGCCTAGTTGGTAAAGTAGTTGGATTGTGGTGGCGGTGTGGTGTACACATTAGTTGTATGAAGTGGCTTTTATCAGCCAATCGTCCAAGTATGGGAAGACGTGAATGTGCGGTCTTCTGAGGTGTGCCGCCACCACTGCTAGGCACTTGGTGAATACCCGTGGTGGTGTTGTGACTCCAAACGGGAGCACTTTGAATTGGTAGTGTTGTCCGTCCACTACAAATCTGAGGTACTTTCTGTGAGCATGATGTACTGGAATGTGGAAGTATGCGTCTTTCAAGTCCAGTGTGGTGAGAAAGTCGTTCTGGGAGAGGAGCGGAAGTACCTGCTGAAGCATTACCATGTGAAAATGGTCCGAGTGTATGTATGTATGTATTTAGGGGCCGGAGATCTAGAATAGGTCGTAGAGTCTCGTCCCTTTTTGGTATTTAAAAATATCGGGAGTAAACCCCCAAATTTTGTTGATTGACAGGAACGTGTTCTATTGCCTGTTTTTGTAGGAGGGAGATTACCTCCTGCTTTAGCAATGTGGAATGTTCTTGTGACATTGGGCGTTGCCTGGTTGGAATGTTTGGGCCCCCATGGATTTTGCTGTATCCGTGTCCTTTTTCATCTTTTCTAAGGCCTCATCCACCATTGGCCCGAATAGATGTTCCTGGTCAAAGGGATGGTTAAGGATAGAGGCTTGTACTTCTGGTTTAAAATCAGATACTCTTAACCAAGCATGACGACGGAGAAGGACGCTGGTGTTAATGGCCCTGGAGGCTGTGTCTGCTGCGTCTAGGGCACAACGTATAGAGGTGTTTGTGATTGTTTTACCCTCTTGAATCAACTCGTTGGCTTTACTTTTATATTTTTCAGGGAGATGTTGCATTATGCTCTCTAATTCGTCATAATGAACCCTGTCATATCTGGCCAGCAGTGCCTGAGTGTTTGCTATATGCCATATGTTGGCGGCCTGGGATGCTGTGCATTTGCCTGAAGCATCTAGCAATTTTGATTCCTTGTCAGGTGGTGGTGCATTGCCTGAAGCTTGTGAGTTTGCCTTTTTTACATGCCGTAGAGACCACTAAGGAATCTAGTGGCGCTGGTCCTCTAATGTAAGAGGGATCTGAGGGAGCAGATTCGTACTTCTTTTCGATACGTGGGTTAAGGACCCTGGCTCTCACTGGGTCTTTAAAAACTTCTGCCGCATGCTTTACCACCCCTTTGAGCATGGGCAGTATGGAGGTAGACCTCTGTGTATTATCGAATGTGTCTAGGGGGAAATCTTCCTCCACAGGGTCATTATGCGTGTCCACCCTATGATAATGTGCAGCTCTTTGCAGAAGATGGTTAAACCCTAGTGAATCTTCAGATGGAGATGGTCTAGAGGGGTAAATATCATCTTGTGGGACGTTGGGGATATCTGGTATATGGTAATCGTCCCATGGATCTGGAGATCCTGTAGGGGTGGGGTCTTGTGGCACATCCCCTTTATCATAATATGGATCCCCATGATCATCATCGTCTGGAGACGGAGTAGGAGAACGATGAGGTGGGGGTGGAGGGGGTGGAGGTGGAGGAGGGGAAGGTATTCTGAATGGAGAGGTAGCAGAGTCCTTCCTCTTTGGAGGTGGAGGCGGAGCAGGCTTCTCCAAATGTCTCTTCTTAATAGAGAGCGTCAAATGTCCAGTTTTTGGATCCTTGGTAAGAGTTTTTTGCAAGGGATCCGGTGTAAATAACTCTGGTGAGGTAATTTGGTCCGTCGGCGCCGATGATTTTTTTTTTGGTTTTTCCGTGCCGGTTTGATGTTTAGAACCCGGCTTGGGACCCTCCGGTCTCTTGGTCGGCGCCGAGATATGCTTCGGCTTGGAAGTGTCGGTGCCAGTGGCCTTGTGCGGTTTGGTCGGCACTGAAGATGGCGTCGGTGCCGAAGAGCTGGGTTTCGACCCAGAGGTGCGGAGCTCTGTGTCGAGGTGGAGGCCGTCTTCTTTTTCGGTGCCGAAGTGTGTTTCTCGGCACCGCTGGCACGAGCCAGAGCCGCCGGAAGGCTTACTTGGCTTCTTCACCGGGCCCGAAGGTGGGGTGTGTGAAGCAGTGTCTCTGGTCTTGCCTAGGCCCGGAGGCCAAGGCGTGACCGAAGCCTTTTTGGGTGTCAGCGCACGTGTGGGAGGGCGTAGATTGGTACTCACGACCCTCTGCGCCGGGGTGATGTCCTCCACATCTGACTCGTCGGCCTCGGAAGCGCTGACGAGGTCCTCTTCGGTACGATGATGTTTCGGATCGTCGAGGTCGTCTCCGAAGATGTCGACTGGAATGGACGTCGAGGAGTGTGCCATGTTCCTTCTGGCTCTTCGGTCCCGAATAGTCTTTTTGGATCAGAAAGACTTACAGGCCGGACAGTCTCGAGCCTCGTGTTGCGGGGAGAGGCAAAGGTTGCATACCTCATGAAGATCGGTGTGGGGAAATTTGGACCCACATTGAGGGCACTTTTTAAATGGAGTTCTTTCCATGAGCTGGGACCGGAGCCTGGGTAGGCCCGAAGGCCGCCGTCGACTACTGGAACCGAAGGTTTGTGTCGATGAGAAGGCGCGTTGATTGAAGAGATCGTGATTGAAACAATACAGCGATTAGGGTGAGGATTGCGCGTCGATCATTGAACTGGAAGCTGTTCGGAACCGGAGCGCGAAGATCACATCCGAGCCGGATGGCGGAAAAAAAAAAAAACAATCTGAGGATGGAGCCGAAGCCCATGCGCAATACGATCCAAAGGAGGAGTCACCGACCTCGTGACTTCCAAAGACTTTCCAAGAGGAAAAACAAACTGCAAACATCCGGGCCCAGCACCAGATGGCGATCTATGCAAAAGTGTGTAATCTGCAGCTCATATGCCTCGAACATAACTCTACTGTACTAATAGAATACCAACTCCTCAAAAGAAGGTTTTAAAGTTATTCACCAGCTCTCAACTCCTCCAGTCCCCTCGGAAATAGAGGGCTCACAAGAGTTCTGCAACAAGTTGGCAGAATTCTTTTAATTGGAAATCACATGTATGCAGAGGACACCAGATCATTGCCTAGCACACATGTAACAGGAATAGCACAGGATACCATCACCCGCTCCCCACTCTAAGGGCACCACTGCCATGAGATGTAACATAGCCTGATTATCAACACGGAGGACTGTGAAGGTCTCACCAGTCAGGTATTGTCCTGGGGATATCAGTTCCTCAGTCACCATAGTGAGACTTGCACCTGTATCACTCAGTGCTTCAACTCTGATCCCATTTATATGTGGCTGTTGTCTGTACTTCTCCTGATTACTGGGCCAGGCAGCCAGGGCCTCCACATCCACCTCACCCTCGGAGACTAAAGCTGCTTCAGTGAGCTCTCAGACATGGCCAGTGATCACCTGGGATCCCATCTGAAGACTTACCACTGCATTTACTGCAGGTGTAGAGGAATTATTTTTGTTGGGACAGCTAAGGTCTCCAGTTCGGTGCCCATTGGTCTTACAATCAAAAGCACAAAGCCTTTGTGGGATCCAAGTTTTTGCACTAGTACCCACCCTTAGACTGTGTATTGTTTCAGGACTCACCCCCTGTGAGAAAGTGCCCTCTTTCTGTATGGCTGCCCCCACTTTTTGCTTAACTGCTGATGTGCTCTGACTGAGTGTGCCCTGGGCTCCTGCTAATCGGGTACCCAGGGCCTATTTTCTTTCCCCAAAACTGCATTGAAGCCTAAACCCAATTGGCATCTCTGGCCACAGGTCAGCCCCTGGTAAATGGTACCACAGGTACCCAGGGCAGTGTGACCAGAGAAGGCCTCTAAGGGCTGCATCACCTATTGTGCCACCCTTAGAGGTCCTATAACATTACACTCACACACTGCCTTTGCAGGCTGCGTGCTTTGGTGCAGAACAAAGTGAAGAGTGCATGAGCCCTGTGCCCCTACACTGTCGAAGTCCATTCTTAGACATTGTAAGATCTGTGCAGCCATTAAGAGTATATAGTGCTATGAGTTTGTCATTACGAACTCCACAGCACCAGAATGGCTACACTGAAAACTGAGAAGTTTGGTATCAAACTTCTCAGCACATTAAACCCACACTGATGCCAGTGCGGCATTTAATGAAAAATGCACACAGAGGGCATCTTAGAGCTGCCCCCTGAATACTAACCTACCACTAGTGTCCAGGCTGAGTGGCTGCTTTCAGCTGCCACCACCAGACTTGTTTCTGGACCTCTGGGTCGAGTGCCTGCTGCTCTCTGTGGCCTGAAACAATGCACATCACGGAATGAGGGGCCAAGCCTCCTTCCCCAGGATGGGCAGGGTTCATGAAGGGGAAGCTTCAAAGGCTTGCCGCCTTTTATGAGCTTCTCCAGGCCACTTGATGCTGAGAGCAACTGGCCCTCACTGGTTCCGACCCCCACTTTGGGCAGAAGAATTGGCGGGAAAAACAAGTGAGGAAGAGAGGTGTGCCCCCCTCTGCCAACTCCACCCCTCAGGTGGGGGAGGCGAGATGAAGCACAACTCTCAGTCCACCCCATCTGGAAGATGGAGGGACTCAGCCAACCAAGGACAGGCTCATGCCCCCCTCCCACTGGAGGGTGGCATAATAGGGGGTGTACCCACCCCTGGAAAGTGACCCTTTAGCCCAAACCTTTTACCTACCTGTAACACCCCTAAATCTAGTATTTAAGGGCACCCCTGAACCTTTCTTCCGCAGACAAGAACCTGCAAGAAGGAGTACCGAACAGCCGCGCAGCAGCTAACTAGAGGAAGACACCCACTGACTTGGCCCCAGGTCTACCGGCCTGTCTCCTCCTTGAACCTTCTCCTGCGAAATCCTAGTGTGTCCTGCAGCCAGCAACCTCGAAAACCCCCGGAGGACCTGCCTGCCTTCAACTACAAAGATTGTCTCCCGTGAACATGAGACTTGTTCATCTGCAACCTCTGGCTCCAGCCGGACACCGCAGATCCGCCCCACTCTGCACCCGCCGTCCACGGCCTGAGTTCGAGTGGGCAAACACCACGGGGAGGTCACCCCGACGATCCTGACCAGAGATTAGGTGATCCCTGACCTGCCTCCAGCCGACACCTGCAGCCTAAATCCAGAAGGTCCCAAACCCCCCTCCCCCCCCCCCCAGGAGCTGGTAAGAAGATACGTCCCCAAAAGGCACCCGTGCACCAGACATCCCATGGCCTTGTGTGCCCAAACAGACTATGCCTACCCAACCCCTAACTTCCCAACTTACCTCTCAAAGTAGTGGTTGCACCCAGAAGACCTTCGTCCCAGAGCCTGCAGTGCCTTTGCATACCGGAGGTTCCTAATTGAAACCAACAGGGAGCCGGCATCGAAACAGCACTCTGCACCCGGCTGCCCTAGTGCAGTTGAGGGTGCACCTTTGGTGCTACTTTGTTTCCCCATTTACCCTGAGCTTAAGTCCAGGAGCTTTGCTCCCACAGACGAGTGGCCTGCTAGCCAGCAGCCTCCAACCGGAGGCACCCTATCATCCATTGGATGACATTGGGCCTCAGCACTCTGCACCCAGCCGCCCTAGTGCCGCTGAGGGTGTAAATAGAGTGCATCCTTGACCCTGGGGGAACCCTTGTTCTAACCCCAGAAGCTCAACTCCAAAGACCGATTACTTACCTGGTAACCGTTAACTTAATTTCTCTCCATAGGAACCTATTGACTGTTTTTCTCTGAAAAGTTTTGTGGAGTGGATTTGCATGAAAACCTGAAAAATAACAATTGTGCAAAACTGACTTTACTTTCATTTTCTCTAGGAAATGTCCCAGTGTGATATCTAGGCATATCACACTGACTAGAAAAAGTAATCTCAAAAGTAACGTAAAAGTAACTTACCTGTAATTCTCATTACAAAATCGATACAAAAGTATATGTACAGCATTTCACAGTATTGCATAATCAGTAATTCAAACTGTAACCATTTCAAAGTACATTTACAAATGCATTTCAAACTGTATTTTTACTGCAAAACATTTATCAACTTACCTGTGCAAGGCTTGCTTGGTTCTGGAAAATAAAATAACTAAAAGAATATTTTTATACAAAAACAATTGGTCTGAAGTTCAGTCTTTGAGTGTGTGAATTCATTTGCTGAGTGTGCAGAACAAATGCTTAACACTGTCCTCTGATCCTGCCTTACTGCTCGACCACACTACCACAAATAGAGAGTGAGGTGCTATCTAACTTTACCTCTGCCTACCTTTGGGGATCCACTGGACTGTGCACACAATACCTCACTTTGGTGTAGTGTATACAGAGCCAGCTTCCTACATATTATACGATTTTTGAAGAATATTTAAAGATTGCAGAAATCGACACTTAGTAGGTACAGTTGGTTCACCCTCAGCGGCTCTAGGGCGGCCGGGTGCAGAGAGAGTTAGGCCCAATGTTATCCTATGAGGGATAGGGGGGCCTTGTTTGGTGGCTGCTGACTGGCAAGCCACACGGCTGTGGGAGCTGGGCACCTGGTCACTTACTCAGGGCAAGTGGGGAAGTAAAAAGGAGTAGAGTTTTCACTGCCAGGGCCACTCGGGCGGCTGGGTGCAGAGTGCTTTTGAGCCTTTGCGCGCTCAATGGATGTCAATGGGAAATCTCCGGTTAGGAAAAAGACTGCAAGCTCAGGGACGAGAACTCTTCAGGTGCCACCACCACTTCGAGAGGTAAGTTGGGTAGTTGGAGGATAGGTAGGTACCCCGGGGATGGACACAGGGGGCCGTGGGGCGCCGCGTGCAGGGGTGCCTTTAGTTGTCGGGAAATCTTACCCTCAGTTGATCGCGGTTGGGGGGGCACCTGGTTCTGAGGCTGCAGGCTTCTTCAGGAATGTCGAGGGAGGTCCTTGGGTGCCGGACTCGGGGTCACAGTCGCCGTGGGGTCATCCTCAGGGTCTTTGTTCACTCCAGCACTGGCCAGGCTCGGCTGGTGCAGAGTGTGCTGGGTTCGCGGTTCCGGGCTGCTGCCAGGGGTTAGAGATAGGTTTCGAGTAGAGCCTCTACTCATGGGAGTCCCAGGGGCTTAGAGCCAAAAGGTAGCCAGGTCCTCCGGGGTTGGTGAGGTTGCTGGCCACGAGAGACGCCGCGCTGGAGCAGGAGCAGGTTCGAGGGTCGACAGGCCGGTAGGGCTGGGGCCAAAGTGGTTGGTGTCTTCCTCTTTTTAGCAGCTGCAGGGCAGGTCTTTGATCTTCTTGCTCTTCTTGTAGTTTTGAATCTGGAATCTGGGGAAGGCAGGTTCAGGGTGCCCCTAAATACTAGATTTAGGGGCGTTACAGGTAGGTGAAGGGCAGGGGCCAATGGGTCCCTGTCCTGGGGTGGGTACACCCCCTATCCTGCCTCTCTCCTGTGGGAGGGGGGCAGGAGCCTAGTCCTGATTGGGCAGGGCTTCCCATCTTCAAGATGGCGAGAGCCCGGAGATGTGCTTCACCTCGCCTCCCCCACCTGAGGGGTGGGGTGGGCAGGCTGGCACATCCCCTGTCCTTGTTTGGGGTTTCCGGCCAAGCTTCCCACCAGAGTGGGGGGTTGCAGTGGCCTGGGGAAGCTCACAGAGGCGGCATGCCTTTGAAGCTTCCCTTTGCTCATCCTGGGGGGAGGAGATTGATCACCTCGCCCCGGATTTGCATTGTTGCAGGCCCAGGAGAGCAGGGGCTCTCCCACCCAGGGGTCCAGCAACGTGTCTGCTGTGTGGCAGCCTGGGCAGCCTCAGAGCAGACGTGGATTGTAGGTTAGTTGTAAGGGGGAATCTCTAAGATGCCCTCTGGCATCAGTGTGGGTTTAATGTGCTGAGAAGTTTGATACCAAACTTCCCAGTCTTCAGTGTTGCCATTAGGGTGCTGTGGAGTTCGTGTTTGACGAGCTCTCAGCGCCATGTACTCTTAAATGGCAGCACTGCACTTACAGTGCCCAGGAATGGACCTCGGTACTGTAGGGGCACAGGGCTCCTGCGCCCACACCATTGGCATAAGGCACCCAGCCAGAGGGGTGGCCGATATATGCCTTGGCAGTGTAGGTGATGGGCATGGTACACAGAGATGTGTGCCATGTCGACTCTTTGTTTTGTCCTGCACCCAGACACCCAGCCTGCAAAGGCAGTGTGTGTGTGTGTAAGGGTACAGGGCCTCTAAGGGTGGCACAATGAGTGCTGCAGCCCTTAGAGGCCATCCCTGGTCACAAGGCCCTGGGTACCTAGGGTACCATTTACCAGGGGCTGACATGTGGCCAGGGTTTGCCAATTGGGAGTTTGTGTGTTTTAGGGAAGGAACATAGGCCCTGGGCACCTGATTGGCAGGAGTCCAGGGTACACTCAGTCAAAGTACATTCAGCAATTCAGCAAAAAGTGGGGGCATACCATGCAAGAAAGATGGCACTTTCTCACACCCTACCCCTACAACATTAGTCCGCAAAGCAGGGAGGCATGGGTGGGGCTGTAAGGAATCTGCAGCTAGATAGAGTCTCTACCAGATAATGCATTACCGAAGGTAAGTAACTTGTTCATCTGATAGAAAATACTAGCTGCAGATTCCTTACCTTTGAATTAGATACCCAAGCCATACCATCCCAGCGCTGGGCTGCGGACCAATACCTTAAACTAGAAAGTCCTGCAGGACAGAGTGGGCAAAATGCCCATCTCTGCGGACCAGACTGTCCAGGCAAAAGTGTTTTGCAAACGTGTGCAAAGATGCCCACATTGCTGTTTGATAGAGGTCCAGGATTTGGACACCCCGATCCAGGGCAGTAGTCGCAGCCTTTCCCCTGGTGGAATAGGCCCTTAATCCCTCAGAGGGGCTGCTTCTTTGCCAGGGCATAGCAGATTTTAATGCAGAAAACGACCCAGCGAGAGATGGTCCTTTTCTGAACTGCCCTTCCTTTCTTTGCTACCATATACCCCACAAAGAGTTGGTCATACACCCAGAACTCGTGTGGCCAGTCGGTGAAGACGCTCCTCCTCTTTAGAGGGATGCGGGAGAGCAAAGAAGGCGGGCAACTTGATGGATTGAACCAGATGGAATGGGGACACGACCTTTGGTAAAAAGGAAGCCCAGGTGCGAAGCATCACTTTTTCTGTCAAAGACATCAGATGGCGGGGCATGAAAGAAGACGCCTGCCACTCACTAATACTCTGGGCATATGTAAATCGCCACTAAAAAGGAGGTTTTGATGGTTAATAGCCGGAGGGGACAGTTATGTAAAGGCTCGAAGGGAGCACACGTTAAGTAGATGAGGACCAAATTAAGGTCCCACTGTGGCATAACAAAGGGCGTGGGTGGAAACAAGTGAGCCAGCCCTTTTAGAAATCTATGTACAATAGGAGACTTAAAGAGACAAGGCTGGTTTGGCAGCCGCAAAAAAGCAGACTGAGCAGAAAGTTAACACTTGAGTTCCAAGGCAGAGCCCTGCTGGGCAAGGGTCAGAATGAATAAAAGAACAGTGGAAAGAGAAGCAGAAAGAGGGTCAATAGACCTTTCTGTACAGTATAATACAAATTTCTGCCAACGGCAGGTGTATACCATTTTACTGGAGGGCAACCTGGGCGCCAAAATAACGTTACATACTTCAGGAGGAAGGTCAAAAGCTATCAACTGCCGCCGCTCAAGCTCCAAGCATGGAGGTGCAGAGTTGAGAGGTTCGGGTGCAGAACCCTCCCCTGCTGCTGCAACAGAAGATCCTTCCGAATGGGCAGCCTGATCGGAGGATCGAAGCACATCTTCAGAATCTCTGTACATCACTCTCCTTGCCCAGTCTGGAGCCACAAGAATGTCTAGGGTCTGGTTGCTCCAGAGTTAAACAAAACTAACCAAGGTTCTACTCACTGCTGGAGTCCTTGTGCCACGTCCGACTGGAGACGCCATTCGTGATCCGCTAGGCATCGACAGCTGAGTTTGTCCGCCCTGGCATTCAGAGAACCTGCCAGGTGTTGAACCACCAGCGTTATGCCCTGCTGTTCGAGCCATGTCCAAAGACGCAGGGCCTCTCGACTAAGGGCCAACAACCCCACCTGCCCTGCTTGTTGCAGTGCTACATGGTGGTGGGTGTTGTCCATGAACGGCACTAGCTTCCCCTTGACAGAGGGAAGAAATGCTTTCAATACCAATAGAATCGCTCCAAGCTCCAACAAATTTATGTGGAGCCCGACTCTGCCAGAGACCAGTGTCCCCTGATCTCCACCTCTCCCAAATGGCCGCCCCCATCCCAGAAGGGACGCATCCGTCACGACAGATCTGGTTGGGGAAGGGAGAGAGGTCTGCCATTGACTCAATCGCAGTTCGGCAACTACCACTGCGGCAGAGGGGGAGGGGGGGGGGGGGGGGGGGGGGGGAGGAGGGATGGATTCTCCAGCCAGCTGGAGGAGAGTGGTCTTGCAGATTCAGACTAGGAGTGCTTGGAGGCTGTGGCTGCCGGGGGTAGGGTGGCAGACTACTTCTGACCTCCATTCCTGGGTCAGAATGTACTGTGTCCACGTCCCTGCACGGCTTGGGAAGTCTGCATAGGTCAGTGGCTGGGATAGGGCTGACGCGCCTGGACCCCCTTCCATTGCCATAAATTCAGGAACAAGGTTGAAAGATGGTCATAGCCTGAATGTCAGACTCCCCTTCCTGCGGAAAAGGTACGAGACCAAACCATGTCCAGAATGGCTCTGATGAAGGAGCGTCTGAGAGGGAGCCAGCTATTACTTTGGCAGGTTAAAAGTGCACCCCATAGATGACAGGAGGTTTGCTGTAGACTGGAGGTGGCAGACGACTGCCGAGGCCAGTTGTCGAGGTAGGGGGAAGACTGGTACCCCACACCTTCAAAAGATGAGCTGCCACCACAGCCATCACTTATGAACACAACAGAGAGGCACTGGTAAGACTAATGGGGAGCACAGCGCATTGGAAATGCTCCCATTTCACACAAAAATGCAGGTAGCGCCAATGGGCAGGCTGGACTGGAATATGAAAACAGGCTGCATTCTGTGGGTCCAACACCATCAAGTTTTCGGGGTCAACGGCAGACAAGACCTGGGCCAGGTTGAGCATTTTAAAATTCTCCTTTCAGAGGAAGGTGTCGAGGGGGTGCAGGTCTAATATAGGGCAGAGGCCTCCATCGTTTTTGTGCACCAAAAAGAAGCGAGAATAGCAACCATGCAGAAAGTGTAAGGTGCGGTGGGAAGAAGGGAATGAGAAAGTAACCCCCCTATGCAAACTATCTGCAGGACCTACCTGTAGAGAAAGTACTGGGACTCAATTGGCAGATTTGGTATAAACATCTAAACTCAAGTGAAGGATGAGATGACGAGAGGTTTGGGTCTGAAGGTGTAGCCTGTGAAGTTGTGCGATTAATTTGTTAACTGTCGGGCACAAAAAGGGTTTCTTCCAGACAGCCAGTACTAGCTCATTAAAAGTCAGGGGTTCTAAAACTACTGAGGACAGCTGTGGAATTTCAGTTAAGTAACTGGACTTTCAGAAGTAATTCCAGTGATTCCGCTGCTTTTCAGACAACTGAGGTAAATTAACAGACCTTGATTCTAAAGGGTAAGAAATGTCTACCATCTGGAGGCGTGTGAAGACCACTTTCATTTTGTAGGTCTAAGTAATGGACAGCATATGTATTACTCGTAGCTTCCTAGTCATCTTTCTCTATGCATCCATAGCCTTGGTTAGGTATTACCAGGGTATCGGGATTTGATCCGAAAGGTTGCATCATCTAGCCAAATCTATGGACCCTAGGAGAGTGCCTAACAGGCATTAAAGAATGAATACACTTTTTTCATTGGCCGCTCAAATATCTCCAGACTTCAACGCCGAGCTAAAATCAGTTTTGAGGACAGCACCAGTGACGGGGTCAGAGCGTGCTGAAAGCACAAAGGTTCACAAAAAGAAAGGCAGGTTCTTCATCTGAAAAAGAATCACCCAGAACTTTGGGAGCCACTAAAAGTTGGTAGAGTTCAGAGCAACTGGAATTGTAAATCACGCAGGGATGCCCCTAACCCTGGAGAATGGCCCAAAGGGCATCAGACCATCAATTGAAAATGACCAATACGGCCTACTGAAAGACCTCAACCTGATACTAGTCACCTGATTGAGTTGGGCACTTTGGCGTCATCTTTTTGAGAACTATAATAGACTTGAATGATAAGGAAGAGACTAGCGTCAGGGAATGGCTTTTTCCAATGGTCCCACGAGAAGGACTGTTTGTTCAATGAAGACTTCGCCTTCAACCGACATTCCATGGAGAGGAGGGAGCCTGTGAACCAAGAAATACTCAATGACAAGACATACAATCACTTGCATCCACTCACTTGTCTTAGGAAAGCAACAGAGTTTTTAAGAGATTAGTGACCAAATTGTAGAGCTTTAAATTTGAGAGCATTTAATGTAAGACAATCCTGCACTGGAAATTTAATTTAAGTAAGGTTATACTTGCCACTGGAAGACAACTTTGAAGTTATAGGAATCGGTGTTTTAAAAAAAAAAAAATATGTCATTGTTGTAACTAAAATCTGCCCCATTCACTGCTCTAGTGGATTAACTAGAAAAGAGATGCTGCTTCTATTACAGTCCTTACCAGAGTCTGGCAGAGAATTAAGATCTGCACAGAGCACAAGCGGAATGGTTCCACCGGCTTCTCCTGATCCACCAGGCTTGAGTCTGCGAGAGGCTTCATCAACGATGTTCTTTACTTCTGATAGGAACATCATGGTCTGCACCAATTTCACATCGGAGTACTCAGGATCCCAATGCATATGAGCATTAGCTACAAGTATAAGCTGCTTTTCCAAATCACTGCATGGCTTTCCAGCTATAGGTGCAAACAAACATTGAGCACATTTACAAAAGCTCCAAAAGAATAAAGGGACCGTTTCAATCATCATTACATTTTTTGGTTATTTAGCACAGAGGGAAATAAAAACAACGCGCATCCATCGTGTTTTTCTGTTTTATGAAACAATAACCCACAACTGTACAGCTGAATACCAATTCAATTAATTATCAACAGTTCAACAAGAGAGAAGTTAACAGGACAGTAACTCAAATACTGGATTGCCAACTAAAACATTTGGAAGTCAGGTGTAGTACCTTTCGCCTCATCAAGTGCACCACTTATGAAGATGAAAAGCTTGAAGTATCCATGTCTCACAAGTAGTACAGCAAATATATAGAACTTAATCAGGTCAGCTTAAAACCCCATTACGGTCAGAATGAATATTGCACACACAATTAAAGGCGACAGAAAGCACACACACAATTACAGGCAACAGATAAAAAAAGTGAAGGCAAAATATATGTACTTTTTGGATGCTCGGAGAGCAGAGCAAGCACTTTTCATGGTTCATAAATGACATTAACCAAGGGTTTAACATGGTAAAAGTTATCACTCACTGAAAAACAGACAGATTAGTTAAGAACAAAATAGGGAATACAATTGTTGTTTCAACTCAGGTACCATACAATTAATTGTGATAAGCATGCCAAGGTCCAACAGAATAACCAGAACTGCATTTTGCAATTCCAGACCCATCAGAATAAATAAATAACTTAAGATGGAAGGCTTCCTAAATAATATTATGGACTGGAAGAATTTTAGATATGTATAGAAACGTACGTTCTCTTACTAATGCATTAAGGTTGGAAATTAAAACTTGATGCACCTGCACACCTCCAGTGAATGTCAAACTCTTTTCTCCTGAGGTTATTGAATTTTGAAAAATAAAAAGGGTAAAGAATAACAGACCTGTTGAAATGAAAGCCTGAGGGAAAATTTGGAGTCAACTTGGTATGGGTGTGCAAGGTAATTTTTAAAGTGAATGTAAGTTTCCTTTATTGTGAAAACTTGAAGCTCTCCTAGTATCCTTGTGGAGACCGATTTATTTCCCATGAGCGGTATAAGAGGTGTGCCTCATGCTTCGGCTCAAAAGAAGACAGCCACAGCAGCCATAGAACCATGGTCAACTCCACAGCACTGGGGGAGGGGGACTGGGAAAAGGGCACTTGGGGTGGTACTTAACAGGAGGGAAGGCTCTAAAGTGTCCTTTGATGAACTGCTTGATGATTCTCTGGGGAATAAATTACATACTTTGTCTAAATTTTGATATCACGGCCAGATGAGTGAAGAATATTGGAGACCTTCTTGGGCCAAGTATAGCAGGTATGGCAGTTCTTGGTGTGGTGGCATCTCAATGGGAAGAAGCCTTTACTCTTTCACCGTACACAGAAGAGTTTTCACTTTCCTGTTAAAGAGGTAATTGCAGCTCAAATTATGCTTGTGCCAGTATCTCCTAGCAATCTAGGAAATTTCAAAGTGGCCAAAATCTAAGCGGTGAGAAACAATGCGGTCAGGTTGATCTACCTCAAGTCATGATAAATCTGGCAGTTTGATCTGGATAGGAGTCTGGGGTGAATCTTCAATTGAATCAGAGGGTATCAGGAAAGTCTTGCAAGTCTGTGAACCCGAATCGTTACATTTTCACTGGGGCAATAAGTAGCAGAACATTGCTACACAATGGCCCGCTTTAGGACTTGTGATCTGTAGGGGAAATGGCAGACTGCCATGACGCAAAAGGTACTTACTTGTGGAACGATACATCTGTAAGAGACATTAGTTAGTGATAGATTCCTTACCTTAGAATATCCCCAGGCGTCAGACTAGATCCGGAAAGTTTGTCAGCAGTACCCCAGCGCATTGGTAGGCGTTGTGCAGCTCCGCGTACGTCGCTGGCATCATATATTCGCCGAGATGACGTCATCGGAGCTACTTAAACGCACCCATGCGCGCGGACGTCAGTTCTGTACACTACTTTCCGCGCCAGGAACCCAGAGCCATGCCAGAGACAGACTACTGGTGCAATAGAGCTAGGGCCCTGAAAGGGATGACCTGAACCCTAGAGAACAGTTCGCAGAACGGGGAGGATGGGCGGGCAGTAAGGAATCTATCACTAACTAATGTCTCTTACAGATATATCGTTACACAAGTAACTTGCGCATCTGAAAGAGACACGTTAGTGATAGGTTCCTTACCTTAAAATACATACCCAAGCAATACCAACCCCGGTGGAAGGTCTGCGAAGTGAAATCACACCAGAAAGTCACGGAGAACCGACCGGCCAAAGAAGCCGTCTCTCCGGACTTGACGAACAAGTTACTTACCTTCGGTAACGATGTATCTGTAAGAAACATTAGTTAGTTAGATTCCTCACCTTAGAATATCCCCAGGCGTCAGACTGGATCCAGAAGATTTTTCATCAGCAATACCCCTTGCGCGTCGCTAGGCGTCGTCTGCGGCTCAGCGTCCGTCGTCGGCGTCGTGCGCCGGAATGACGGAGTACTTAAACGCCGCCCTCACGCGCTGACGTCAGTTCTTGTACATAGCTTTCCGCGCCAGGAACGCAGAGCCATGCAAAGACCGACACTGGTGCCAAAAATAAAATCTAGGGGCCTGAAAAGGATAACCTTAACCCTAGATGTCAGTTCGCCGAACGGGGAGGATGGGTGGGTCGGTGAGGAATCTAACTAACTAATGTTTTACAGATACATCGTTACCGAAGGTAAGTAACTTGTTCATCTGAAAGAAACACGTTAGTTAGATTCCTCACCTTAGAATAGATACCCAAGCAATACCATCCCCGGTGGTGGGTCTGCGAACCAAGATCACACCAGAAAGTCCTGGAGGACAGAACGGCCAAAGAAGCCATCCCTCCAGACTTGGCTGTCAAGGCAATAATGCCTGGCAAACGTGTGTAGCGAAGCCCACGTTGCCGCCTGACAGATGTCCTGCAAAGGGACACCCCGTCCCAAAGCAGAAGTAGCCGCTGTGCCCCGAGTAGAATGGGCGCGCAGCCCAACAGGAGGGTCCTTTGCCAAGGAATAACAAATTTTGATGCACAAAACGACCCACCGAGAGATGGTCCGTTTGTGCACAGCTTTCCCCTTCTTAGCACCCACGTATCCAACGAAAAGTTGGTCGTCCACCCGGAACTGCTTTGTGCGGTCCAGATAAAAGGAGAGCGCACGTTTTGGGTCCAGACGGTGGAGCCTCTCTTCCTCTTTGGAAGGATGCGGAGGCGGAAAGAAGGTGGGCAAGGTGACAGACTGCCCAAGATGAAAGGGGGTCACCACTTTCGGAAGAAAGGAGGGACGAGGCCGAAGGACAACCTTGTCCGGATGAACAGAGAGAAAAGGAGGCTTTGAAGATAAAGCCTGGAGCTCACTCGCCCGTCTAGCCGAGGTGATGGCTACCACAAAAGCAGTCTTAAGCGTCAGCAGACGAAGAGGACAATTATGAAGAGGCTCAAAGGGAGCGCACATTAGAAATGTGAGAACAAGATTCAAGTCCCACTGAGGCATTACAAAAGGGACAGGAGGTAACGTGCGAGTAATGCCTTTTAGAAAGCGTGTAACTACAGGGGACTTGAAAAGAGAAGACTGATCAGGAAGCCGCAAGAAGGCAGAGATGGCAGCAAGAGAACCTTTCAAGGTGCCCAGGGCAGAGCCCTGCCGGGCCAAAGAAAGAAGAAAGAGGAGAACCTCAGAAAGAGGGGCGGAAAGGGGATCCACAGCCTTTGCTGTGCACCATGCCACAAATTTGTTCCACCGGCAGGCGTATACCGTCTTTGTGGAGGGACGCCTGGCTGCCAGAATGATATCACAGACTTCAGGAGGCAAGTCAAATGGCACCAACTGCCGCCGCTCAATCTCCACGCATGGAGGTGGAGGCTGGACAGGTTCGGGTGGAGGACCGTCCCCTGCTGCTGCGACAGAAGATCCTCCCGAAGGGGCAGACGTATCGGAGGATCGGTCAACATACTGAGTAGCTCGGGATACCAGTACCTTCGTGCCCAATCCGGAGCCACCAAGATGACTTGGGCCCGGTCGTGCCTGATCTTCTTCAGCACTCTGGGCAGAAGTGGTATAGGCGGAAAGGCGTACAACAGACCGCAACTCCACTCGTGACGAAAAGCGTCACCGAGCGAGTGCCGCCTTGGAAATTCCAACGCGCAGAACTGCTGACATTGCGCGTTCTCTTCGGTGGCGAATAGATCTAACCAAGGCTCTCCCCACTGCTGAAAGAGACCTTGCGCCACTTCGGAGTTCAGACGCCATTCGTGATCCATCATGCACCAGCGGCGGAGTTCATCTGCTCTGGCGTTCAGAGAGCCCGCCAGATGTTGAACCACTAGGGTGACGCCCTGGTGTTCCAGCCACGTCCAGAGGCGCAGAGCCTCCTGACAAAGGGCCCACGACCCCACCCCGCCCTGTTTGTTGCAATACCACATGGCGGTGGTGTTGTCTGTGAACACCTGCACGACACTTCCCCTGACAGAGGGAAGGATGGCTTTCAGTGCAAGTCAGATCGCTCTCAACTCCAACAGGTTGATGTGGAGACGAGACTCCGCTAGAGACCAGAGGCCTCTGATCTCCGCCTCTCCCATATGGCCACCCCATCCCAGGAGGGACGCATCCGTCACTACGACATGCTCCGGTTGGGGAAAGTGAGAGGCTCTAGCCCTTGACCCAATCGCGGGCCGTGAGCCACCACTGCAACTGCCGTGTAGTGCCCTCCGAGATCAAGACATGGTCGGACAGGTTGCCGTGATACTGGGCCCACTGAAACTTCAGGTCCCACTGCAGAGCCCACATGCGCCGCCTGGCGTGATGCACTAGTAGGCTGCAGGAGGCCATCAGCCCCAGAAGCCGCAACACTAGCCTGACCGAAACCCAGGATAGAGGCAGAAAGATGGAAATCAGGGCCTGAATATCCCGGACCCGCTGTTCCGGCGGATAGACCCGGAACTGCGCCGAATCGAGAACCGCTCCGATGAAGAGGAGCTCCTGAGAGGGACTCAAGTGTGACTTCGGCACGTTGATGGAAAATCCCAGCAAATGCAGGAGATCCGCCGTAGTCTGGAGGTGGGAGACGACTGTCTGGGGCGAGCACGCCTTCAACAACCAGTCGTCGAGATAGGGGAAGACTGGAACCCCTGATCTGCGCAGATGAGCTGCGACCACCGCTATCACTTTCGTGAACACCCGAGGGGCACTGGTGAGGCCGAAGGGGAGCACGGTAAACTGAAAGTGCTCTTGGCCCACCGTGAACCGCAGGTAACGCCGGTGGGCCGGCAGGACGGGGATGTGGAAATATGCGTCCTGCAAGTCCAACGCTACCATCCAGTCTCCAGGGTCTAGGGCAGCTAGAACCTGAGCCAAAGTTAACATCTTGAACCTTTCCTTCCGGAGAAAGGCATTGACGTTCCGGAGGTCCAAGATAGGGCGTAGGCCCCCTTTGCCCTTCTTGGGAACCAGAAAGTAGTGGGAATAACAACCACGACCTACTTCTGGGCTCGGAACGCGCTCGACGGCCCCCTTGGCCAAGAGGGCCGAAACTTCCTCGTGGAGAAGATTCAAATGATCCCCCAAGATACGGTGGTGCTGCGGTGGCATGGCTGGAGGGGTCGTCTCGAAGGGGAGGGAGTAGCCCCTTCGGATGATTTGCAGCACCCACCTGTCCGATGTGATGGACCGCCAGTGGAGCAGGTGATGGCGAACTCTGCCGCCCACTGGCGTGGAATGGGCCTGAAAGCTCGGACTAGGAAGGCTTTGAGGCGGATGCTGCCGGGGTGGATGTGGGCTGACCGCGTCGTCCTCCAGAACCGCCTCGGCGGAAACCACGTCCGCGACCGCGCGCAGGTTGGTTCTGCGGCTGGTGGCTAGGCGCACGTGAGGAGGCACCCCTTCCTTGGCCACGAAAGGCGGAAGTTTGCGACCGCGGGGCCGAGAGGCCCAAGGACTTGGCCGTAGCCCGGGAGTCCTTAAAGCGATTCAGCGCACTGTCCGCTTTCTCGCCGAAAAGGCAAGTGCCATCAAAGGCATGTCCATGAGGGTGCTCTGGACATCGCACGAAAAGGACGTGGACCACAGCCAGGCGTGACGTCTAAGCGCCACTGAGGTAGAAATCGCCCTACCCAGCGAGTCCGTAGTGTCAAGCCCACATCGGATAGCATGTCGTGCTGCATCCCTCCCATCGGCCAGAGCCTGGGTAAGTCGTGTCTGGACCTCCTCCGGACACAGGGGCAGCACGTCCTCCACCGTATCCCACAGAGACTGGGAATAACGGTCCAAGAGGCAGGCGGTGTTCAAAGACCGCAGACCCAAGCTAAGGGAGGAGAACAGCTTCTTGCCGAACTGTTCCAGCCTCTTGGAATCCCGGTCCGGCGGAGCGGTCGGGAAGGAGGATTGGGAGGTAGAGGCCTGGATAACCAGGCTCTCGGGGGTAGGGTGTTGGGACAGGAAACTGGGGTCGCCCGGAGCAGGGCGGTAGCGCCTGGCAACGTTCCTATCCACAGGAGGAACTGTGGAGGGCTTGGACCAGGTGCCCTGCAGAACGTCAGTGAGGGCCTCATTGAATGGCAGCAGAGGCTCAGTGGAGCTTGCTGCAGACTGAAACACCTCTGTGAGGACGTTAGTCCTCACAGCCACGGCAGGTAGCTCGAGCCCAAGGGCTGCGGCCGCCTTGCGCAGCACCACAGAGAAAGTAGCACCCTCCTCCGAAGCCACAGTCGGAGGAGAGATGAATCCAGTGTCCGGAGAGGTATCCAGACCACTGGCCTCCCCCAGTTCATCTGCCCAGTCCTGTGACAGTTGAGCCTGAGCGGCCATAGGATCCTCGGATCCCTCCCAGTCGCCCCCATCATCCGATTCCTGGTATGCAGGAGGAAGGATCGGAGCCGGGCGATAGACAAAGTGTGTCTCCAGCGGCACCGAACGCGGCGTCCATAGACGCCGTATCGGCGCCGGGCCCGGACCGGGGCTCGACGTCAAGCGGAGTCGGCGTCGGAGGTGGTACCGGTGTCGACGCCGGCGGAGGAGGCGTGACGAGGTCGACCGGCGTCGGCGGGGACGGGTCCCTCGGGCGCTTGCGGCGTCGAGGCCGGAGCCGCCGACAGGCAAGGTTGCCCAGTCGGGTCCGCGGGGCCCGAAGGCGCGCCAGCGGGCGTCGACGGCGGAGCCAGGCTCCTCATGGCCGAGAGGAAGGCACTGACTTCCGCCGGCGTCGCGTCAGTCCCAGTGACCGGTGGGTATGGGGACTTGCGCGGCGCCTGCGGCTCCGCCGGAGCTGCGCGGGTGGAACCACCCTGACCCTCGGCCGAGTCGCACGACCGGCGAGGGGAGTCCGAAGAGCGGTGTCGCCTCTTGGACTTCTTGGAGTGCTTAGACTCACCCGAAGACTTGGATCCAGACGACCGATGATGACGTCGGCTGCGGCTCTGCGACCGATCCTTGGACCTCCTCCTGGACCGGGATCGAGAGGGGCGCGGAGCCGAGTGGCGAATCTCGAGAAGCTTACGGGACCACTCCCGTCTAGCCTTCGAGGTCAGGGCCTTGCAGTCCGAACACGACTCCGCGTCGTGGTCGAGGCCCAAGCAGTAAAGGCACCGGCGGTGATGGTCCGTAACCGACATCAAGCGGCTACAGTCAGCACAGGCTTTAAAACCAGGCATCCTACCAGCACCGGAGTCTAGACAAGATCAAAAAGGATCGAAAAAGTTAGTCAAAAAATTACTAAAGGGGTAGCTCTCCCGGATCTACGCTTACTGGCGCGGAAAAAAGAAGAACTGACGTCAGTGCGCGAGGGCGGCGTCTAAGTACTCCGACGACGTCATTCCGGCGCACGACGCAGACGACGGACGCGGAGCCGCAGACGACGCCTAGCGACGCGCAAGGGGTATTGCCGACGAAAAATCTTCCGGATCCAGTCTGACGCCTGGGGATATTCTAAGGTGAGGAATCTAACTAACGTGTTTCTTTCAGATTTTTAAGGCAATAGTGCTTAGTGAAAATATGCAGCGTGGCCCACGTGGCTGCCTGACAGATATCTTGCAGGGGGACACAGCGACCCAATGCTGTAGTAGCTGCTGTGGCCCTGGTAGAATGGGCGTGCAGCCCTACTGGAGGTTCCTTTTTAGCCAGAGAGTAATGCACAAGACAACCCCTTGGAAGTTAGTCCTCTTGTGCACAGCTCGGCCTTTCTTGGCGCTCACGTAGCCAACAAAGAGCTGGTCATCCACCCTGAACCGTTGTGTGCGATTGAGATAGAATGAAAGTGCACGCTTTGGGTCCAGACGATGGAGCCTCTCTTCCTCTCTTGAAGGGTGCGGAGGCGGAAGAAAGAGTGACAGTTTGCCCGAGATAAAAGGCAGTGACTACTTTCGGCAGAAAGGAGGGACGTGGTCGAAGTACAACCTTGTCCGGATAAATCGCCAGGAAAGGAGGTTTACATGAAAGAGCCTGGAGGTCACTCACACGCCTAGCGGAGGTGATGGCCACCAGGAAGACAGTTTTCAAAGTTAATAACCGCAAAGGACAGTTCTGGAGAGGCTCAAAGGGAGCGCACATTAAGTATGTGAGAACCAGGTTCAAGTCCAACTGAGGCATCACAAAAGGAATAGGAGGGAAAAGGTAAGTAATGCCTTTGAGAAATCTATTGACAACAGGGGACTTAAAAAGAGAGGGCTGATCAGGCAGCCTGAGAAAGGCTAAAAGAGCAGAAAGGTAGCCCTTGATAGTGCCCAGAGCAGAGCCCTGCCGGGCCAAAGAGAGAAGAAACAATAGGACCACAGAATGGGGATCTACAGCTTTCGCTGTGCACCATGCCACAAACTTGTTCCACCGACAGGCGTACACGGATTTAGTTGAGGGACGCCTGGCTGCAAGAATCACATTACAGACCTCAGGAGGCAAGTCAAATGGAATCAACTGACTTACCTGTCCCCGATTCCGACGAACGGTGGTGTCGGCCCTGCGACCTGTCCCTCGACCTCCCACGGGAGCGGGACCTAGAGCGTCGCGGAACCGAATGCTGGGCCTCCAACAACTTTCGTGAACGCTCCCGCAAAGACTTCGGCACCATGGCCCGCCAATCGGGGCACGTCTCGGGGTCATGGGCGTGCCCCAAGCACAAGAGGCACATGTCATGCAGGTCCGCCACCGACCTGTTCCGACGGCAGTCCCTACAGGACTCGACAAAGCAAGAGAAACCAGTCTCAGAAATAAAGTTAATATTAACTAAGAGTACTGCTCTCTCGGATCTGCGCTTGCTGGAGCGGGAAAAAAAAAAAAGCTGACGTCAGCACGCGTGGGCACGTCCAAGTAGTTCCGATGACGTCATCTCTGTGAATAAGATGCCAGCAACGTACGCGGAGCCGCACGATGCCGCCTACTGATGCGAAGGGGTACTGCTGATGAAAACTTTCCGGATCCAGTCTGATGCCTGGGGATATTCTAAGGTAAGGTATATGTATTGTATATGTATATGTAAGGTATATGTCCTGGGCACTGATCATTACGAGGTCACCAGCTACATTATTGCTCCACTAAAACCTACTGTGTTTGGTATCAAACACCATGTCTTGACAAATCCACTACTGGCATCAGTATGGATTTATTAAAACATGCACCCAGAGGACACCTTAGAGGTGCCACCTGAAAACCTACTAGCCTCTAGTGTGCTGGTTGACTGGTGTAGTCCTGCCTGCTGCCACAGACCGGTTTCTGACTCCCTGCAGGCAAGAACCCATGCAAGGAGGCCGGAAACAATGCCTGCGTCGGAGGAAGGTGTTCACACCTCCTCCAGCAGGGTACTAGTGATTTAGCATATCAGGGCCAAGGACTTCAAAGTCCATGGTGCCTTTGATATGAGACCCTGGTTTACCCCAGACCTGAGAGATGCTATCCCCTGCCCTGAGACCCCTTTGGCACCAGAACAAGAGGAAAATTGGATATGCATGGAGGCGTGGTGCACTACCAGGCCAGTCACACTCCTAAGGTGGGCTGCCTGTGACCCACAAAAGAAGGATTCCACCATCTTGATTTTGGTGGTACTAGGAACTCTGGGCCAGGGTTATGCCCACTCTCCACAGGAAATTGTCATATAGGGGATGTATTGACCCAAAGGGTAAGAAGCCCATTGTCTACTACCCGCCACGCCCCAAAATTCAGTATTTAGGTGGTCGACTGTCACCAAAAGAAGGACCAAGAAGAACTGGAAAAGTAAGAACTGTGGTCAAGAACCAGACTTGGTGCAAACCCCTGCCTGCTTGCTATCCTGCCAACTGCGAGAAGATGACATGTCCTGCAACTGTGCAGTCTCCACAACCATCAGAGAGCTGCCAGCACTTCGTAAATGAAGCCAGCATTTGCTTTGGAGTAGAGGAGCTCTTTCCCTGCATCCTACCGGTAATGAACGCAAGCTCCAGTTCACCGAACTGCTGACCACTGGACTCCGACGCAGCAGCCTCCCAGGAGTAGGTGTTCTGTGCTCCAAGAGGACAGCCCAGTCCCCCCCAGCGAGTTAGAAGATGCTAGATACGGGGCGTGGCTTGGACGGCAGTCGAGATGGCCGCCTGACTCCGTCGCTCCGTTGGTCCAGGGGAAGATGCTGCCCTTCCCGTGTCCTGTGGGGATTGTTTGCGACTCAGGCTGAGCTTATTCTACCGCGCAAGATGCCGGGCACAAGAGGAGCCCTTTGACGCCAGCTGCGGTCCCTGCATAGGCGATCTGTGAAACATCCTGCCTCGCGGTGCGAAGCGAAGGAAAGGAAATAAGATGGCGCCTCCCCGCTAGCCCGAGCGGAGTCTCCTCGAACGATAGACTCGTGGTCTGCCCGCAAGTACCCTGCTTGTTTTATATCGGATGGCTGTTTGTTTTCACTGTTGGTGCCTTGCTGGCACGGTTTAATCGGCGCCTTTGCTGTCTTTGTGAGCGGATCGCCACTACGTCAACATGCCTGACCTTAAAATGGCGACGGAGGTGACGGCGAGACGGAGCGATCCCAAGCATTACAAGCATTTCTAGCTTTGATTTCACCAACTTATCCAGCGCTACTCTGACAAAACCTGCCACAGAGGGGGTTGCCCACAGATTTGCCAGCGCGACCCCGGTACCAGGTCACGGTCTGTGTCTGTCCAGTCTCACTCCCAGACAGCAGAGCGCAACATCGGAACTAGACTCCCACTGCTCCCACTCCTGGTCTCATGAGCTCTGAAGCGCTCTAGGGTCAGAGGCTGGGGGAGGGAAGGATCTGTGAGTCGGACTTCGCCACGCTGGGCCCCGTGTCCCGTGCGCTCTGGGGGGCGATTCAACCGGCGATTCAGCGGAGGGTAGGCTTGGGTCACCGGCCTGGGTGCGACTTTGGCCCTGTAGCTGAGGGTATGTGTCCATCTTATTAAGACTCCTGCTGCCTCAGAGGCTCTGCCGTACGGCCTTTTGGTGGCTTACCCTCTCACGCCCCTGTGACTGGTCGACCGACTGCAGAGTTGTGGTCATTTGGTCTGCAGGTTCCACGGATACTATGCGATTTTCTTAAAGTCAGCCTTTCTCTTCTCCAGTGCTCGGCGCTGTTGGAAGTCGACAGTCAATTTTGTCAATACAGTCAATACAGTCAATACAGTCAATACAGTCAATATTGCAATATTGCAAGCCGGGGTCACAGGCCAGCTACACAAGACAGCTACTCATCCAATTGTTGCCACGACCTCCAGAATTGCTGATCGCGAATCTAAACTGGTACACAAGAGAAACAAAGGTGAACCTTCACAGTCAGACTCTCCTGTCAAAATGAAACCAGATATCAATAGCACCTTGGAACTAATTCTGAAAAAGCTGGCCGATGTCCATGACTTAGCCAAGTCGACCAAACAAACTACTGACACCATACAACTGGAGATAACAGCCATCAGAGCAGACATGAATGCAGTGAATAACAGACTTTCCGCTGCTGAACAGAGGATCAGTGATGTTGAGGACATTGTTTCCAAGTCAAGTAAGGAGATGAAAGCCTTTTCGAACACATCCTCCATGCTCCTAAGACAGACGGCCGAGTTGGAAGACCGCAACCGTAGGGGCAACATCCGAATTCTTGGGGTTCCGGAGGGTTCAGAGGATCCTCTGGGCTCCTGTTTAGCCTTTCTGGAGGATTGGATTCCTAAGTTCACTGGCATAACGTTCGACCAGCCCTTTGAATTGGACAGAGCACACAGAATCCCTTCATTCAAATCCTCCTCTCGGCAGGGTGTCCGCCCAATCATTTGTAAACCTCTCCGTTTTCGCCACGTAGAAGCATTACTTGCCCATGCCAGGAAAAATCACAACCTCAGTTGGAAGGGTAACAAAATCATCTTTACCCAAGACTTTTCGAAACCTACTGTGGACACTCGTAGGGGGTTCCTAAGCTTGAGAGACAAACTGAAATCCAGAGGTATTCTGTTCTCCTTTGTAGGGCCTGCTAGGTTCAAGATCACCGAGGGGGGGGGGGGAGACACCTCTTTTTCACTGACCCCGGTGCTCTTGCCTCCTATTTGGAAGGCCCTCCTACTCAGGACATGGATTCGTCGCAGCTTCTGGTCAGCAAGAGAAAATCCTCACCGGGCCCGGCGTGACGCATGTACTGATTCCTCTGCTCCTTTTGTTATTGCCCGGTTCAGGTGTTCCGATGGGATGTATTGGCTCTTTTGGTATTTGTGTCCTATGGGTGGTATGGATCTTTCTTTGTGGGATTTGCCACGCTGATATGTCAACAGTTATTTGGATTTGAATTGCATTCTTACCAACGGCTCTTTGAAAGTTGGATACTGGGAAGGTATGTTTATGTATATATTTCGACCATTTTGTTTCCCCTGGGGGGCGGGTGGACGCTTCTGTCGTCGCACCTCCCACATGCTAGGTTTTGAGGGTGGGGTGGGTGGGTGTGGGGGGGAATGGGGTTGAGAGCGCCCACGTTTATACGACCATTTTGATGGTTTTCACAGTTGCTTCCTCAATTGCTCTCCTTCTACTTTCCTTTCGTCTTCTCTTCTCTTCCCTTCCCTTTCCTCCTTCTGCCTGTCTCCTCTCTCTATCTGGCGCCTCCTACTCTCTAGACATGACAAGTGGCCTATGTACCGTATGCTTTGTTCGGGATGGGATTGTCCGGTTTCCAGATGTGGAATACAGTTATGGTTGTATGTTTATATTGGCGCCCACATTGGACCTGCGCTGGTGTCATTAGAACTTTCACATTTTTTCTTATGTTACGACCCACACTTGTTGAATTCACCATATAGACACATTACTCATGACCACTGACAAACAGGGAATCCTTTTGAGTGATCTGAAGATAGCTTCCCTGAATGTCAAGGGCCTTAACCATCCTGTGAAGAGACGTAAGGTCTTGGAGTATTTAGCCAAAACCAAAAGTGATATAGTTCTCCTACAGGAGACTAAGCTTTCCGAAGGAGACAATAATCTGGTAAAGGGCAGCTGGATTTCGCAATTGGCATGCTCATCGGCAGTTAAGAAGAAGCGAGGGGTCTTAACCTTGATCTCGAGATCTGCTAACATCACGCTAGAATCCTCCCAGCACGATGATGAGGGCCGTTTCTTGCTCACTCACTTGAGGAGGGGCGAAGACGTATTCCATGTGATCAATATTTATGGGCCCAACACAGATGATCCCACCTTTTGGTCGGGCGTCTCCGACAAGCTAGATGGTATCTCTCGGGAAGATTTGATAATAATGGCAGGAGACTTCAATCTCCCCCTGGACCCGATAATTGACAGACAGTCCACTTGCCAATACCACCCCACAAGCGCACACGCTGAGCTCACCTCTATTTGCTCAAAATTTAACCTTAAAGATTCCTGGAGACTCCAACACCCAGACTCAAGGGATTATACTTTCTACTCGCCCCCCCACAATTCATACACTAGGATTGACTATATCCTTGTTTCCGGTGCATACACCAGCCTCATTGAGTCCTCTAATATTGCTCCACGATTGATTTCCGACCACTCTTGCATCTCTCTTACCCTGACCGGTAGCCACAGAGAACAAACTCCCAAACGGTGGCGGTTTAACAATGATGTCCTATCGGATCCTGAAGATAAAAAAAAGATTACGGAGGCCATTTCAGAATACCTTGACCACAATAAGGTGTCGGATACTAATATGAACACGCACTGGGACGCATTGAAGGCCCCTATACGGGGGACAATCATTGCGATAAAAACTAAAATAAATAAACGATTGAACCAGGGACTTCTTCAATTAGAACGGGAAATTAGAGACTTAGAGACCGCCCATATTGCCTCCTTGAATGACTCCACTCTACTCTTGACTCTGACACAGAAGAAGTATGAATACAATAAGATACTGAGTGAACGAGCGGGGGTGTGGATTAATAAATTTAAGGCATTGAATCTTTGCGAGGCCAACAAGGCGGGGAAACTCTTGGCTTCATATCTTAAGCATAGACAAAATCAACACGTAATCTCTTCCATCAAGGACGCTAATAACCTAACCCACACATCTCACAAGGCCATTCTTAATACTTTCAAACAATTCTATCAGGACCTATACTCAAATAATCAGATTTTCGACACTGAGAAGTGCTCTGCCTTTCTCCGTGATCTTAATCTGCCATGCCTTTCAGACGATGACTCTGCCATGCTAGCAATGAAAATCAGTAGCTCGGAACTAGATAAGACGGTCATGTCCTTGAAGGAAAATAAAGCCCCAGGGCCGGATGGCTTCACGGCATCCTTTTATAAGTCTTTCTTAACCCAGTTAGGTCCTGTTATGTTGCAGGTTTTTAATCATATGGCCGATACTGGACACACACCCGACTCCATGACTGAAGCAAACATTGTAGTTATCCCCAAGGAGGGGAAGGACCCTGTTCTCCCAAAAAACTATAGGCCAATCTCGCTTATAAATGTTGACTGCAAAATCTATGCCAAAATTCTCGCGGTCAGACTCAATTCGGTCCTCCATAAATTGATAAGCAACTCCCAGGTGGGGTTCCTCCGTAACCGTTTATCTAATGACAACACACGACTGTTATGCCACGTATTAGAAAACGCTGCAACCAAAACTGTGCCCTCGATTGCCATCACATTAGACGCCGAGAAGGCCTTCGACAGAGTCTCTTGGCCGTTCCTGGAGCGTTGTCTGCACTCCTTTAGCCTGGGTAAGGACTTTATTAAAATGATTATGTCACTCTACCTAAAACCGACTGGGCGTATAGCTGTCAATGGGGCTCTTTCGGAACCCTTCCCCCTATATCAGGGTACCAGGCAGGGATGCCCTCTGTCTCCATCACTTTTTCTTCTGGCGCTAGAACCCCTTCTTCAGGCTATCAAACTTAACAGGGACATTGCGGGTGTGGATATCAACGGCATCCGGGTCAAACTGGCCGCGTACGCGGATGACATTTTGATAGTTACAGAGCGTCCAGACTCCTCCATTACTGCCCTAATGGAGACGATTGCAGAGTATTCTCTGCACTCTGGATACAAACTTAACAGAGATAAATCGGAGGTTAAACCACTGAACGTTTTTTGTACTAGCGACATACTGGGGGACTCTGGGTTAGCTTGGCAATCGAGTTTCATCAAATACCTGGGGATTGAATTTGGTAATAACATCATGGAAACCCTGTATCAAAATGAGAAGGTACTCCTGCAGAAAATGAAAACACTCCTGGAAACCTGGTACCCTAAATTCATCACGTGGAGGGGGAGAATTGAAACTATTAAGATGATGGTTACTCCTTTAGTCAATTATCTCATCAGTATGTTGCCATTGCTACTTACCGACTCCTTTCACCATAAACTAGATACTCTTCTAACGTCCTTTCTATGGCGTGGTAAAAAAGCCAGAATCAGCATCCGTAAATTGAGGCTTGACAAGTCTATGGGCGGCGTTAACCTGGCAGACTTTCGTTTATACCAATATGCCTTCCTAGCGAGACAGGGTTTGCTCTGGGTCTCTCCTCCTGATCACTATACGCCGGTGTGGCTGGAGGTGGAAGGGGCTCTTTTACAGAACATACGTCCTCTGTCAGTTCTCACGGCCAACCGCCTTGTTGCCACCCACTCCAGATCCATCTTTAGGAACACTAAACTGGCTCTCCTAAAAGTGGACAGGTCCTTGGAGGTTGGTAGGAGGGGATCCGATATGGAGTCACTTTGGCTTAATTCCAAGTTCCTTTATAATGGCGAACCTTTACTCCTTGACTCTTGGTGTAGAAGAGGTATCTTTTTTCCACACCAATTGACGGATGGCACATATCCTTTGACATTCAGGGATCTCCAAACCCGCTTCCACTTGGCTGATATCGAATTCTATAATTTCCTGAAAGCGAGGGCTGCCATTACGAAATCCAGAGTGTCTCCCAGCTCCCCTTCGCTTCCCAACTTTGTGGCAAAACTTAATAGGCTTGGTCATCAAGTCTCCCAAATCTATCGACTTCTGCGCCCAAAATCCTCCAAGCTTAATTCTAAGGTGGTAAGCTACTGGAACGAACTGTCTGATACTCAACTATCCGATGTTTCTTGGCCCCAGTTATGGAGATCAGTCACACGTAATAAGATTTCCCCAGTCCTCTCCCAAACGAAATTTTGGCTATTACACAAAGCCTTTTGGACACCGGCCAGGCTGTTTTCCGTGGGGTTCCGGGATGACGATGTGTGTTGGAATTGTAAGCAAGACAAAGGGGATTTGGCTCACCTTATTCTGCACTGTCCGATTGTGAAACCCTTCTGGGATAAGGTCTATCTGTTTTTGTATAAATTATTTAACTGTCTTCTTCCTAGGTCCTTATCATCCGTGGTAACTGCTTTTTTACAGGAGGACTTGCATTCGGAGGGGGATTGTGATCTCCTTGATCTACTGTTGATTTCTGCAGTTAAAATGATACTCACCAATTGGAAGGACACTAGCAAGGTCTCTTACAAGTGCTGGATGAACTGGGTCATTCATCTCAGGGGAGCAGATAATATTGTCCTACAACAGTCACCCTGGAAATCCTCCACGAGGAACATATGGTCTACCCTGGATGACTACTTTGCTTCTCATAAGCCGCCATGAATTCACTTTCTGGAAGAAAATTCGCAAGTTATCATACCATGGCTACTGATAGAACGGACACTTGATGCTGCATCACGTTATATTATTGTGAAGCTAGAGGCGCCGGATAACTCTCCCTTTCTTTTTCTTCCCCCTTTTCTGTCTCTCCATTCACCCTCTCTCCTTTCTTTCTCTTTCTTTCTCTTTCTTTCTTTTTTCTTCCTCCCCCTCTTCGGGAGTTGGAGATTTCGGGGGGACATCACTGGCATGGTGTTCGTCTAATGTTGACAGCTATCTGCTGACCCGGTGAAACACAGTCATGGGTATTCGGGGGCCCTCGCCCTGATCCCAACTCCTGTACTGTTCCTCTTTTTGTTTTCATAAAACTTTTCAATAAAGATATTTTGAAATTAAAAAAAAAAAAAAAAAAAAAAAAAAAGAAGATGCTAGATACTCCAGGTGCCCTCCAGCCCCAATACCCATGGCACAGGAACCCTTGCAGCAGCCATGACTTGGTGGTGGTCCAATCCGAACTCTTGACTCAACACAGTCTGACCAGCCGATGACAGACATTGGCACCGCAGAAGCCACCATATAGAGAGACCCAGCTGTGCAGCTGTGTCCCCATCTCCAAGTTGTCACCTGAAGCAAGGGTCTCAGCCTGCCGCGAGCCGGCACCTCAAAGCACCTATGGACCTGAGCCCCACAGCCAGAGTCCAAGCCACTCTATGATGTCTCTTAGCACCCAGAGACCCCCAAAACCTGAACTCCCCTTTAAGTTCTGCCAGACATGCATTGATACGATTCCCCAGATATATGGCCTCCTCTGTAACCCTGGAATCATTAATACACACATGCTCAGTGCAGATTATTTGCATTTTGGTATATTTAATTTGAATCCAGATCTTTCCCCAAATACAGCTGCTAATTGCTCAATCTCTTTCAAGGTTTTAATAGGATCAGGTGAAATAACCGCAATATCATCTGCATATGCTAGTAGAGAACCTCCGACTCGGGTCTCACAGACAAAGCATTTAGCCTATGTTCCAATAAATTCAGTAAAAGATTAATATAAAGGGCAAATAATAAAGGGGAACAGGGACACCCTTGTCGGGTATCTCTAGATATTGTAACAGAATTAGACTCCAGTCCCAACGCGCATAATTTTGCCTTAGGTGATCGGTACATAGTCTGAAGAGCTTGAATAAACCCAGGTCCAAAACCTTGCCATCGCATCGATGCCCATAAAAACTCCCAGGAGACACGGTCAAACGCTTACTCCACTTTCCGTACATTAACGGAGTCCAACATGGTGACTACCCGGCTGACGTGATTGACAGTGCCTCTTACGGGAATAAAGCCATGCTGTCGGATAGAAACTATGGGAGTTAATACTTGGGAAAGACGTGTTCCCAACATTTTCACATATATGTTCCCATTGCAGTTTGAAAGCGAAATGGGTCGATACGATCTTGACAACATAGATGGCTTAGCCTTAAAAAAAAATTAAAAAATTATACCTCGCTTCATCCCATGACGCTGAAGCGTGCCCTTTCTGTGCCTCTTGAAGGACCGTAAGCATGTCTATTTGTATCTTGGTAAGAAATTTCTTATAGAATTCAAGCGGAAGCTTATCGGGGCCAGCGGCTTTCTCTATTGCTAGTGATCAAACCGCCTCTAATTCTTCCAGGGTTATAGGTTCTTCTAAATGGGAACTATCTAGCACACTAAGTATCTTCCTATGTGGGTCCTTGCAAAATTCATTAGATATATCCTGATTCGCATACTCTTCTGTATGTAATCCCTCATAGAAGGCTCTAAAAACTTCTAGGATCTCTACCGGTGTTTTCACCATTTTTCCATTAACGTCTTTATTTGCAGTGATTACTTCTTTTATCTCTCTATTCCTGATTTTCTTAGCCAGGCACTTTCCTGTCTTCTCCCCATACTCATAGCACTCCCTTCTAAATGTTTGATATTTACTAGCATTTTCTTTAACCCATTCCTCATTTATCCTAGCCTTACATCGTCCTACCTCAGTTTGTACCCGAGAGCTATCCACCTTCTCCCTTACAACATGCATTAACGCGTATTCTGCTTGTTTAAGGTTATCATACAATCCGTAAATAAGCCGTCTCTGCTGTTTTTGAGCATACAGTCCTCTGAGTGCGGCCTTTAGCGCGTCCCACATAATACAGCTGTTAGTAGAGTTCCGTTTTATACCAAGAAATTATTTTAACCATTGTCGTATATGACTGACAAACTGATCATTTAGCAGTAGTTTTCGATTAAAAGAAAAGATCCCCCGGGTTCGGACCACTCCTTGCATTTTAATCTTTAATAGTAGTGGATTATGATCCAAAGTGATTCTTGGAAAAACCTGTATTTGTGCTTCAGATAAAAGTGTTTTAGTGACCAAGAAGTAATCTAGCCTTGCTAACTTCTGATGTGGACAAGAAAAGTGCGTATAACCAGGATCTGGTTGATTTAATCTAAGTCGGGTATCATCCAACCCATGCTCATATATAATTTGCTGTGGAGCTTTATAAACCTTGGGTTTTCGACCAAAGTAATTTCTTCCAGCTGAATATTAAGATCCCCACATAGTATCAGGGGAGACAGCCAAGAGGCTAATTCTATATTCAGGTAATCTAATATCTGAGCTTCATCTTTGTTTGATCCATATACCGAACATATTGTAAACTTTTTATTAGCAACGACACATTCGACAATTGCCCAGCGCCCATATTTATCCAACAGGCATTTCCCTACCATTATGTTACTTCTTTTAACCAGAGTGGCCCCCCCTCTGGTTGTAGTCCCTAGTGAGGTACAAGCCAATAGCTCATACCCTAACTCTGTAAGTACCTCATGCGTAAACCAGGGGATATGAGTCTCTTGAAGATGTATCACACCGGGGGACATGTTTTTAATTTCTTGCACTACCCTTTGTCGTTAAGCCCTCTCATTAAGGCCCCCGGACATTAAATGAACATATTGAAAACATACTCCGCATTAACTTTCTTCAAAATTAAGAAATCATCTCCCTCTCTCCCAATATACCAAATCACTACCTCATTTGCATAAACTCACTTATTGGCTTTTTTACCCGATTTTTTATTCCCTGTGCCCCAAGCTGCCACCCTCCTCCCTAGTATCCCACCCTTCCCCCACCCACTTGTCTCTTCTGCCTGCAGAGACCTCCCCTCCTCACCCAATCATGGAGGCTACAAGACCCATGAGTCTTGGATGATGGAGAGCCCTGCACCTGCAGCTTCTTATTTCAGGTACTGTTTCCTATGGCCTTCAACAGGTCGCCTGACACCAAAAAGCACCTCTGCACCCAGACACCCCAGAGCCGACCGAAGTGACCCGTTTGTGACATCTTGGACCTTGGTCCCTCCTTACCTTAAGTCCTGAAGAACAGTCCGGTAAGTCATTGACAAGTGACCGTATGCAGTATATGCTTTTCTTCACAGGATTACTTTATCACGTTTTCCTGCAGATACAGTTCATTTTCTATTTCTTACAAAATCACTATCTCGAAAAGTACTTAAACAAGATTCAAGTTCTTAGCGTTGTGAAAATAAGTGTTTTTTTGTTTTGTTTTTTTAAACTGTGTCGAGTGGTTTCATCAGTGTGTCTCTCATTTATGGACTCTGTGTGCTCAACTAGGATTAGTTAGTTACTTACCTGTAATCCTAGTTCTCATCAAAGTCATAATCTATGAATAATCCCCGCCCATGTGCGGGATCCCGGAGCATATAGAAAAAACATATATACATATATATGCATATGTGAAAACATATACATGCAGCCTAAAATGTTTCAAACATGGTAATGCTGTAAATTACATAGGTTTGCATAGCAGTGCCCCCTAACCCATAAGGAAACAAGCATTTGCAATGCAATAGGTCTCGCATTTACGCAAGTTTAAACTATTGGCATTGTAAATGACGATGCCTTTTATTTATGTTTGAAAAACGAAAACACAAATAAAGGCATGGTTATTTGCAATGTGAATAGCTCAAACTCGCGTAAATGCGAGACCTATTGCAATGTAAATGCTTGTTGTTCCTTTCGCTGTAGCAGTGACCTGGTTTGTTTTAAAAAAAAAAAATAAGATCTTTGGCCTCACGCTGTTTGTTCATTTACATCTCACTGATGCTGGGAACAAAGATTGCAATCTTTACTGCCGATCTTTACTGCCGTGCGGCCCGCGAAAGTGAAAGCAAACGAGTGCTTTCAGGCCTTCAAATGCTGCGTGCGCCCAGCCGGCGCACAAGCACTGTATTTGGAGGCCTGAAAGCACTCGTTTGCACTTCCAGATACCCCATTTACAAAAGCTCTCGCGAGAGCAGCGCTAAAGCGCTGTCTCAGGCGAGACCTAAAAAGGAAGCACCAAGCCAATTGTAACACAGCACTGCTTTATTGCCATAAAGCAAACTTGTAATTGTAGGCATTCGCCTGTAGGCTGCAGTAGAGTATAAAGAAACAAGGAAAACTGACACCTCGCCTTTAAGGCATTAGAGTAGGGGGACCGTGCCTTTAAGACCTGCAGGAGACCCCCCTGCTCCCATGATGCACTACAGGTGGCAGTTGGGCCAGTTCTTTTTGGCGGTGCATTCGCACCTGAACATATCTATATTCCAGAAACAATACCTTAAGGAGAACAATGCTCGTCCGGGGAGGTGGGTGGGTCGCTTATGACTTTGATGAGTATACCCCTGGATGAGAACTAGGATTACAGGTAAGTAACTAATCCTTCTCATCCAGGGGATACTCATCAATAGTCATAATCTATGAATAGAGTAGCAAGCCCATACCCAAAGTCTCGCGGACGAGCATTATAGCATTTAAGACTTGCAGTCACATCACATAACATAACCGTCATGCAAACAAGTTCCTCAAAGAAGCCTGCCCCACCTGGGCGTCGGCCTGTGCGTCTGAATCTAGGCAATAATGGTGCGGAAAAGTATGTACTGAGCGCCATGTAGCCGCTTTGCAAATCTCAGACATGGGAACGTTGCGAAGGAGAACTACAGTCGAAGCCTTCCCTCAAGTAGAGTGTGCTCTAGGTCTACCCTGCAAAACCTTATGGGACAGTTGGTAAGCCAAGGCTGTACAGGAGACAATCCATCGAGAAATGGACCTCTTGGAAGCAGCCAGCCCTGTGTTAGTGGGCCCGTAATTAACAAAGAGCCTGTCGGACTTTCTAAGTGAGAGAGTCTTAGCCAGATAAAATTTGAATACCCTCCGGAGATCAAGAGAATGTAAGGCTCTCTCCGGGATAGTGGTTGGCTGAGGAAAAAAGGTGGGCAACGTGATCACCTGATTAATGTGGAAGTCTGAGACCACCTTGTGCAGAAAGCTCAAATGAGTACGGAGCACCACTCTATTAGCATGGAAAACCGTGTAAGGTTCCTTGCAGCAGAGGGCCTGAATCTCGCTCACCCTGCGGGCAGAAGTGATGGCGACCAAGAAGGCAGCCTTCCAGGTCAGGTGTTGCAAGGATGCCTTATGGATAGGTTCGAAGGGGGACCCCATCAGCTTAGAGAGTACAATGTTGAGTTCCCAGGAGGGGGAAGGAGACCTCACTGGTGGAAATACTTTCTTAAGCCCCTCTAAGAAATCCTTAAGCACTGGCATCTGGAAGAATGAGGTCTGGGTAGGTGATTTCCTATAAGCTGTGATCGCAGCTAAATTGACTGATGGAAGAATATTTTAACCCAGACTTCGCCAAGTACTGTAAGTAGGGGAGGATAACCTGTTCTTGACCCCGGATCGGATCAAGGGCGTTATCCCTGTACCAAATACAGAATCTCTTCCACTTGAAGCCATAAGACTTCCTGGTAGAGGGTCTTTTCGCTTCTCGGAGGATGGTCATACACTCCGGTGGAAGATCTAAATGTCCATACTGGACGAATTCAGGAGCCATGCTGTCAGCCGGAGGGAGGGGAGGTTGGGATGGAACACTCTCCCCTTGTCCTTGGTCAACTAGTCCGGAAGGCAAGGCAACCTCCGGTGTGGCACCTCCGACAGCTGGAGTAGGACCGGGTACCACCATTGGCGGGGCCACTCCGGGGCTATTAGGATCATCTGAGTCCTGGCCCTGTAGAACTTCTGTATCACAGCTGGGATGAGGGGGAGAGGAGGAAAAGCGTATAGCAATGTCCTGGACCAGCTGATCAAAAGAGCGTTCCCCTGGGACCCCCGTTGGGGGAACCTGGAGGCGAAGACGGGGCATTTTGTGTTTGTCGCATCTGCAAAGAGATCGTTGTCCGGTACTCCCCACAGCCGGAAGATCTCTTGAGCGACGCCTTCGTTGAGCACCCAGTCGTGCGCTTCGACGAAGTCTCGGCTGAGACAGTCTGCCTGCACGTTCAGGGTCCCTGGCAGGTGGACAGCGATGATCGACAGGCCTCTCGCCAGAAGCCATCTCCAGATGGACTGAGCCTCCAGCGACAGCACTCAAGATCTGGTGCCTCCTTGCTTGTTCAGATAGAACATAGTCGTGGTCTTGTCTGTCTGAACCTGCACATGGTTGGTGTGGAGGGATGGGTACAGGGATTTGAGCGCGAGATGAACCGCTCGGAGCTCCAAGAAGTTGATGTGATAACTCTGACCGATATCGGACCAGAGACCTTGTACTTGAAGCTGGCCCATATGAGCACCCCAGCCCTGCATGGAGGCATCAGTTACCACGGTCTGTGTCGGTGGCGCTTGATGGAAAGGAACGCCGTGAAGTAGATGGGAGCGTTTCATCCACCACCTGATGGAGTCTTTGGCTGCTTGGTGAAGGGAGAGAAGATTGTCCCATCGATCACTGACCACTGATCCTCTAGGTCTTGTTGTAGAGGTCGCATGTGAAGACGTGCATTGGGTACAATGTAAATGCACGAAGCCATCGGCCCCAGAAGAGAAGACACTTGCCTGGCTGTGGGAAATGCGGTGTTGAGAAGCTTGCGGCATTTCTGAAGCATAGATGATAACCTCTCCTCCGAAGGACACATGTTTGCCTTTGCGGAGTCCAGAGAGGCGCCCAGGTAGTGAATCCGCTGAGTGGGATTGAGGACCGACTTCTTGTAATTGACCTGTAGACCCAGTGATCGTAGCAGCTGGAGGCAAAATGATAGATGACTCCGGAGACGAGCCGGCGTTGAACTTTTCAGGAGCCAGTCGTCCAGATAAGGGTAGACGAATATCTTCCGCTTGCGGAGGAAGGCAGCCACTACCGCCATACACTTTGAGAATGTTCGTGGAGCGGATTTGAGGCCGAATGGCAGGACTCTGTACTGATAGTGCCGACGAGAGACCTGAAATCTGAGAAATGTACGCGCTTCGCTGATACAGGGATATGAAAGTAAGCATCCTGAAGGTCGATGGCACACATCCAGTCCCCCTGGTGGAGATGCGGGAAGATCTGGTGCAGGGCCAGCATTCGGAATTTTTCTTTTCTGACAAATCCGTTCAGGAGCCGGAGATCGAGAATGGGTCTGTACTCCGTGACCGCTCCTCGTTTTGGAACCAGAAAATACCGGGAGTACACTCCTTGATTTCTCTGCCGGGTGGAACTTCCTCTATGGCGTTCTTGGAAAGGAGTGTTGCCACTTCGTCCTGTAAAAGTAGTTTTTGGATTTGAGGGAGTGCCTGCCTCCGTGGTGGTATCTGCGGAGGGGGAGACTTGAACCGCAGCAAGTAGCCATGCTGCACAATACTCAGCACCCATCTGTCTTTTGTAATTGCTTCCCACTCTGCCAGGTGAACACTGACATTTCCTCCTACCGGAGTGGCGAACGAGCGCGGAGGAAGTAAGAACTCACTGCTTTGAAGGCTGCTTGGTGGAGGACTGCTGCTGTTTCGCATGTCCCCTTCCTCTGCCGCGGCCCCTTTGCTGGAACTGGGACCTCTGTTGATTTTGGGAGGACCATTGGGGTGTTTGAACGCGCTGATGAAATGCACGCTTGTCGCCCTGACGAAAGCGCTTACGGAACTCCTTGCGCTTTTCTAGCCCCACAGCCTTAACAGTGTCCAACTCCGCCTTCATCTTGCTCATCTGGTCGTCCACGTGCGCCCCAAACAAAGACGACCCGTTAAAGGGGAGATTGAGAATCCTCTTCTGCGCATCCGGCTTGAGGCCCGTTAGCCTCAGCCAGGCAGATCGCCGTGAACAGACGGGCCTGCGAGTAGCCATGCGCGGCGAGATCCGAGGCATCGGCAGCCGCACTGATTTGGTTGGCTACCAGCCCGCCTTCCTGGAGAATTTCCGTGAAATCCTGTCGGTCCTCTCTCGGCAATTTTTCAGCGAACCTTGTAAGGGAATCCCACAAAGAACGATCATATCACCCTAGCAGGGCTGAAGCGCTAGCCACTTTCATGTGCGAGGCAGAGGTGCTGCACATCTTTCTGCCGTAAGAGTCCATCAGCTTGCTGTCTTTCTCAGGGGGGACAGAAGAGGACACTGAGGCTGAGTGAGATTTCATGGCCGCCGCCACGATCACGGAGTCCGCTGGCGGGTCCGCCCTCAAGAATAAGGGATCCTCCGCAGGGGCCTTGTACTTATTCGCTATTCAGGACGGCACCGTGCCCACCGTAGCCGGAGTAAGGAACGTGGCCATGGCTGGTTCCAACAATCCTGGCACCAAAGGTAGCAGAGGTCTGGGTGCTGACCGGTGATGCAATGTATCGAAGATTACTGTAGTGGGTGCCAGAGGAGTGTGCAATGTGATATTCAGTTTTTGCGCACCTCTACCCAGGACGTCGGAGAAAGTGGTGATGTCATCCACCGGGGACACTCTAGAAGGAGGTGTAGAAGAGAAGGTCGGAGAGTAGTCCCGGACCGAGGACCTTGTAGATGAAGAGCCAGTATACGATTTGCTGCGTCGCCTCTTGTGGGGAGCCCTGGACCGTGACCTGTGCTTTGACGGAGATCTTGGCCGTTTGTGCGTGGATCGACGGTCCCTGGAATGAGACCGATGTGGGGGAGGAGGCCTCGGACTCCCTCGAGGAGACTTACTCCGACGCGGAGAGATGCGGGATGGAGAATACGTGCGGGAGTATTCCGATCCCGGACTCCTACATGTGCCAGCGCCCACATCCTCCAGCCATCGAGGTGACAGTCCGAACCTCTCTTGAGCCTTAGGCGACCTCTCCGGAGAGATCTGCACGATGTGCAGGCCTGGAGACGATGACCGCTCTTCTGAAGTGACTCGTCTCTCCGCGGGCACTGCGCCATTATCCTTAGACGTCGACCCCCTCGACGTTTGCGTCACCATAGGTGCCAAGTTTTGAGTCTGGTGTTCAGACCTCGACGGCGGTCTCGGCGCTGAACGCGTTGCGGAGACAGACGCTGATCGCCTTCGCCCCGGTACCGGACGTCAACCGGAGGACTTCCGACAGACCATCCCGGACGTCGACCTGGTGACTTTGACGTCGACCTTCCATGACGCCGACCTGGGGACTTCGACGGCGACGACCTGGTGACCTAGACGTCGACCTTCCATGGCGTCGAGTGGGGGTTTGTCTGGATGTAGAGCGACCCACTCGCGGCGAAACGTACATCGCCGCCTCTCTCGACGCCGAACCCCTCGAGGGCGGCAGAGAGTGCCTCGACGTCGACGGAAGACTCGACGTAGACGGTCCAGATCTCACTGGACCAGCAGCCTTCGAGCACGAAGGACTGCGCCTCGACGCCGACTTACTTCTACGCGGCGGAGAATCTGGACGGTGAGATGATCCTCTTGATGCCGAAGTCGTCCTCTTGTGTGTTGACGGTACCTTCGACGTCTACGACGAATCACGTGCAACCTTGGTCTTCCTGGAGTCAGGAGAGGTGGTATGTCGCCGTTTTTTAGCCTGGGTAGCTGAAGAAGGTGGTCTAGAAGAAGAATGATCGTCCTGACGACGGCTTCTTTCCTTCTCCAGCTGGGCATGTAACTTGATGCGCTCTCTGTCCCTCAGAGTGCGCTTGGAGAACTTCTGGCAGTGGGGGCACCGGTCAGGAGTGTGTTTAGATGGCAAACACACGATACACACCGAGTGTGGGTCTGCCAGTGCCATCTTATTTCCACAAGAAGGGCATTTCCTAAATAAAGGAGGCATACTGACTGGAAAAATTTCGACATTTTACAGTACACCAGTAGAAAATGCCTTCAGGAGCCAGAAGCTGTCGAAATTTTAGAGAAAAAAGATCAAATTTTCAAAACTTTCAGTCAAAGACTGAAGAGCTCAAGCTCCAGGATCCTCACAGAAAGAGCCGGAAAAAAGAACTGGCCCAACTGCCACCTGTAGTGCATCATGGGAGCAGGCGGTCTCCTGCAGGTCTTAAAGGCACGGCTCCCCTACTCTAATGCCTTAAAGGCAAGGTGTCAGCTTTCCTTGTTTCTTTATACTCTACTGCAGCCTACAGGCGAATGCCTACAATTACAAGTTTGCTTTATGGCAATAAAGCAGTACCGTGTTACAATTGGCTTGGTGCTTCCTTTTTTCCTTATGGGTTAGGGGGCACTGCTATGCAAACCTATGTAATTTACAGCATTACCATGTTTGAAACATTTTAGGCTGCATGTATATGTTTTCACATATGCATATATATGTATATATATATATGTTTTTTCTATATGCTCCGGGATCCCGCACATGGGCGGGGATTATTCATAGATTATGACTATTGAGGAGTATCCCCTGGATGAGAAATTCATTAACACTACCCTTTGATAAGCCTAAACTGCTTGCACACACACTACCACAAAAGATAGCATTTTGGATTAATTTAAATCCTGTAAACCAATGAGGGTCGACTGGACTTTCTAAATAGTGTACCGCTTTTCAGTACACTACATACAAAGCCAGCTTCCTACACTACGTGACTGCACATGAGCCAGGAATGCTTCTTTTGGGCTGTCAGTGATCAACGTCGGAGATGGTTCTACTTTAGACAGTTGGAGTATCTCAATGAAAGGGAAAGGCTGATGAGATCTGAAGCTCCTGGTGGGGTGTCAGATTGACATTGTATGCTGAGTTTATACTCGTTATTCCTAAATAAAGTAACTTCGGTACATAAGCAAGGTCTGGACAACCTATCATCTTATCGACTGTTCCTCTTCCAAGTTTCCCTCTTCACACATTAAGGGGAAAAAAAGCACCTCACCAGTGTGGTCTCATCTGGTGGCCCAATAACAGTCTAATTTATGCAGAGAAGGGACTAGGGGATATCTACTATTTAGCAGCTGGAGGGAAGAGGTTCCTTCAGTAAGGAGAAATTCACATCTGGAGTGCTGCAAAATCAAGACTATGGTGGCCAGTCGTGAGCAAGTGCCTCTTGACATGGGTAGTGTGGGAAAGTGCCATCTTTCTTGCATGGTATGCCCCCACTTGTTGCTGAATGTACTTTTGAGTGTGCCCTGGACTCCTGCTAATCAGGTGCCCAGGGCCTATGTTCCTTCCCTAAAACACACAAAACCCTAATTGGCAAACCCCGGCCACATGTCAGCCCCTGGTAAATGGTACCCAGGGCCTTGTGACCAGGGAAGGCCTCTAAGGACTGCACCACTCAGCCACCCTTAGAGGCCCTGTATAATATATATATATATATATATATATATATATATATATACATACACACACACACACACACACCCACCCCCCCCCCCCCCCCCCCGGCTGGGTGTCTGGGTGCAAGACAAAACAAGGAGTCGACAAGGCACACATCACCTACACTGCCATGGCATATATCCGCCACCCCTCTAGCTGGGTGCCTTATGCCAATGGTGTGGGCACAGGAGCAGGAGCCCTCTGCCCCTACAGTACCCCGGTCCATTCCTGGGCACTGTAAGTGCAGTGCTGCCATTTAAGAGTACATGGTGCTGAGAGCTCGTCAAACATGAACTCCACAGCACCATAATGGCAACACTGAAGACTGAGAAGTTTGGTATCAAACTTCTCAGCACATTAAACCCACACTGATGCCAGTGTGGGATTTAATGTACCAAGCACCCAGAGGGCATCTTAGAGATGCCCCCTTAAACCTAACCTACAATCCACGTCTGCTCTGAGGCTGCCTAGGCTGCCACACAGCAGACATGTTGCTGGACCCCTGGGTGGGAGAGCCCCTGCTCTCCTGGTCCTGCAACAATGCACATCCTGGGCAAGGTGCTAAATCTCCTCCCCCAGGATGGGCAGGGGGAAGCTTCAAAGGCATGCCGCCTCTGTGAGCTTCCCCAGGCCACTGCAACCCCCCACTCTGGTGGGAAGCTTGGCCGAAAACCCCAAATAAGGACAGGGGATGTGCCAGCCTGCCCACCCCACCCCTCAGGTGGGGGAGGCGAAGTGAAGCCCATCCCGGGCTCTCGCCATCTTGAAGATGGGAAGCCCTACCCTATCAGGACTAGGCTACTGCCCCCCTCCCACAGGAGAGAGGCAGGATAGAGGGTGTACCCACCCCAGGACAGGGAGCCACCAGCCTGTCAACCCTCGAACCTGCTCCTGCGCCAACCCGGCATCTCTTGTGGCCAGCAACCTCACAAACCCCGGAGGACTTCACTATCTTTTGGCTCTAAGCCCCTGGGACTCCCATGAGAAGAGGTTCTACTCAAAACCTACTTCTAATCCCTGGCAGCAGCCCGGACCCGCGAACCCAGCACACTCCGCACCAGCCAAGCCTGGCCAGTGGCGGAGTGAACAAAGACCACGAGGACGACCCCACGGCAACTGTGACCCCGAGACCGGCACCCAAGGCCCTCCCTCGACACTCCTGAAGAAGCCTGCAGCCTCAGAACAAGGTGCCCCTCCTACCGCGATCAACAGAGGGTAAGATTTCCCGACACCAAAAGGCACCTCTGCACGCGGCTCCCCCCCCAGACCTAGAATCTAGATCTTTGATGACCTGAGATGAACAAAGATATCCCTGCAGAGAAGACTGAAGACGACGGCGTTGGCCCCAGCCCTACCGGCCTGTCTCAAGCTTTGACGATGTTGCTACCTGTGTTGCAGTCAGACTGCTAAAAACCCTGGGAGGACTGCTGCCTTAGAAAAAGACACCAATCTCCCCTGGACAGCAGACCGGTCCTGAAGAAACCAACTACAAGGACTCTGGATCCAGGCAGATCCGCGTCTCCTGCCCACTCTGCACCAGATGCCCACATCCAGAGTGTGAGTGGCTCACCTGTCCAGTGAAGTCTCCCCAGCGATCAAGGCCTCAAATCTAGTGTTAGCTGACCGCTCTAGGCTTCACGACAGCACCTGCACTGTGAATCCAGAGGCTTACCCTGACCGCGACCGGTTCCGGTAAGAAGACTCCAACATTGAAAGGCACCCCTGCACCCAAAGCCCCTGGGCCTTGGTGCCCCTATGACACCCTACATCTCTACTTACCACAGCTGTCGTTGGTCTACCTTCTGCAAGCTCCGGTGCCACGCCTGCAGCCTGTTTGTTGACAACAGAATCTTCATTGAAAAGCACTGGGTGCCAGACGCTGAAATTGAACCCTGCACCCAGCCGCCCCTGTGCTGCTGGTGTTGTATGTTTGGTGGCCCCCTGTGCTTGGTCCCTGCAAACAACCTACTTACCTGCAAGCAGTGTGGCTTTGAGTATCCCCAGCCTGTTCAAAGTGTCGATTTTTTAAAGAGAAATGTATTTATATTTAAAACCGTACTTTCCCTATTGCGAAGATCCTAGTCTCAAAATAAAATACAAACAATGCTTACTTTTCTAAAATTGGTGTGGATCTCCTTTTTGAGTTGTGTGTCCATTATTGGTCAATGTTGCGCAATAAAGGTCTTACCATCCTCTGTCGCCCACACTACCACTAATAGAGCCCTTTTGGGTTTTACATGGTACCACGCGACTCCGTCCAGACATCTTCTGCGGGCGTGACATCAGCGAGGTCACATAAGCCCCACCCCGGCGCACTGACGTCAGTTTGCTTCGGAGAACTTTTCCGCGCCACAACGCAGAGCCATCACAACAAAACTGAGGAGAGCATGGTAACAGTGTGCGAAAAAACCAGAGAAATAAAGAAACAAAAAAGGTAAGAAACATCACCAGGTGGCACCAAGGCACCAAAAGGCGACAACAGCAGGCCAGAGCAGGAAAAGAACAGAGCAGCACTCTGAGGAACAACCGTGCAAGCCAAGGCAAAAGCATCGGGTGGCAGAAAAGCACCAGAAGGTCAGAGCAGCGAAGCCATCGCAAGAAAAGCGCAAAGCACCACTCCTTGGAGGCACAAGCATGAGAAAGAAAGAGAAAAAGGGCCATAAGCCCGGAACAGAGGAGCAACAGCAACCCATCCCCAGACTACACCACCAAGGATGGCCCTACCTCCTGAAAGGAGTAGGAGGAGAAAGGGCAGGTAAGCGATCCGCAGACCACACTCCCAAGGAGGGCCATAACCCCTGAAAGGAGTAGGAGGTCAAAGGACAGGTAAAAGAACCCCCAACGAAGAAGACCAGTGGGTGTCAGAAAATCTAACCGGGGGGAAAGAGCAGATTCCTTAACGTAGAATAGATACCCAAGCCATACCCAGAAGGGAGGAGGAGGCCCTGCGAGAGAGCCTCCTCACCAGGAGAGACACAGGGCCCCAGCAGGGGACAGGTCACAGTGACAAAAAGGGAAAGGCCAGGATATCCTAAACCCAACCAAGGGAGAACTGCCCAACACCCCGAAGGGGCGGACATCGCCCGAAAGCCCCAAGGAACACATGGACCACCTCAACCTCCAGGAAGAAGAGGTAGAAGCGGAGGCAGGGCCCACCGTAAGAAACATACACAGTGACAGAGAAAGCTGAACACACCTCAGCCTCAAGCAGCGGACAAGGCTGGATAAGCCACCAAAACACAGACGGAAAAGAAAGGCACAGTTGCGCAAAGCCCCAGCTAAACCAGAGGCAGGGCACAAGGGAATACATCAAAGGCCACAACGGTGGGTTAGAACAAGCAGGCCCGCACGGGCATATGCAGCCAGCAGCAGGCAACACCACGGAACGGGGCACCCAAGACAAGCCAGACGCCAGCCGAAGGCAGAGGCCAGGAAGGGCCAGGACACACCCCAAGGGAGGGGCCAATCCAGAAACACACACACACTGACCCATGAAAGAAGTGGAACCAGGCAGAAAAGAAAGACGTTGGACGGACCAAACCATCCACCAGAACACAAAAACCAAGGAAAGCCAGTCCCCCCCGGAACACCAGACAGAGGACCAAGCCGAAACACCAGACAGAAGTGCGGAACCGCTACAACACAATGCCACATACAGCAGGCCAGACTGGGCTAGCGACATAGCAACCCAGAACGGACCGGGGCGCAACGCAAGCTGCTTCAAAACAATCAGCAAGAAGATCGCACCTGTGACAAATCGCAACGCCACGGAGAGCAGAATCCCGAAGTGCGACCAAACCTCCCCAGCACATGATAGAGCTATGCTATAGCTACCATTACCCCACATAGGGTACATTACGTCCCAAGAACATGGTAACACCTCTTAGGAAAAAGTTTCCACAGCAGAGGACAAACAGAAAGACCTCCGGCGAAAACCGCAGACGGCTTTTGCCAATCAGCCAATAAAGAATACACAGAAGGACTAATCTCGGGGCTTACCAACAGCCAAAACCACAAGTCAAAACAAGCCTTTGCAATGCAATAGGTCTCGCATTAGGAAAGTGTGAGCAGTTGGCATTGCTATTAATAATGCAATACTAGCTATTGGCATTATAAATGATAATGGCATGACTTTGTGTTTGTTTTATAAAATAGATTAAAAAGGCATTGTCATGAACAATGGCAATATCTTAAAATTTAGCAAAAGCGAGAACTATTGCATTGCAAATGCTTGTACCATCCATGTATATGACATGTAATGCCTCCTAGAATTGCTTGCTGTATTTTGTTGCCTCGTGTCATGTTTTCCACAACAAGCAATATGGCTAGTGAGAGGTTTTCAAAGGGAAACATCTCCCCCCCCCCCTTCATCTCACTTCCTGTCAGTCAGATCAAAGCAGCCTGCCATTGGAATGCCTGATTCCCTCCTCCCGTTGCGGAAGATCCTGGCGCAGCCATTTGCCTGGGGACACAGAAAGAGGTCTTTCCTCGCTCCTAATTAACGGAGTAATTATCACATTACTGAGATAACAAAGAGCCTGGGCTTTTGTTGAATCTTTCCCAGATCTAGCAGGCTTTTTTAGGCAGAGAAAGACAATATGCAACCTAAAGTGGCGCTGGATAAATATAAAATAGGCGGCCAGTGGTGGATATGGAGCCAGTCATGCTGCAAGGACATTACTTTGGAAGGGTTGAAGACAATTTGCAAATGTTTGGAGAAACATGGATTACTTTTCAACGAACCGAGGTCTTAGATGAATAGAGCCTTCATGGGAGTTAGGTTCTAAGTGGATGTGAACAGTAGTCCAGGTGTAGATTAGGTAAAATGGTTTATTGAGTAGTTATGGTGAAGAACCCCACCAGGAGCAGCCTCCCTGCTGCTCAGTCCAACTTTCAACTGACTCTCACAGACATCCAACACTCCATGCACCAACATTCCACACCACACCTACACTGGTCGAGCAGAAGGTATAACATCTCCCTTCTTTACAGGAAACACAAACATTGTGACTGCCCATTGAATATCTCACAATTACACAAGAGGAAAGCAACATATCAGACGCAATCAATAAAAGAATGAAAATTAAGCGAATGACAGATGGACATATCACTATCTGATAAAGAATGCATGGAAACAAATTAGATGCAATGCATAAGAGACCATGCATGTAAAATCACTGAAAAAAAGATACAAACATAAGAGACTTACACATATAAAAGCACTAAATCATAAAGGAGACACTATCACATCTCTCCCCTTTCAATACAACAATAGACAACACCGCAATCTACACCGCCTCACATCCCAGATGCCACATAACACACCAGTAGGCCAGACTAGCATGAAATACAGCCAAATGAAAACAAACACTAAAGCGGTACAGCAGAGAACACAAAGAGCTGAAAAAATAAAATAACAGGCGACCTACACTCTCACAGTCACCCCCGCACTAACATCACTATTTCAAAACATAAAGCAAAATGGCGGCTTCATAAATGCACATTGCGATATAGTTCTCTGGCATTCGCAATATTGTTTTATCTCTTTATGAGTTTGCGATAGACTCATCTGGTATTCGCAATGTGGGTGTTTTTATTTATTGCCTTTATATGCATGGGTTTTTAGGTTTATGATATATTATATATTCTTTACTCTAATATGTTTCCATGCATGCCTTTTTGTTCTTCATCAGTTTGCGTTATTTCATTCGGTCATTCGCATTATTGCTTTGTTATGTAAAAAGGGGAGATGTGTTATACCTGCTGCTCAGCCAGTATGAGTGTACCTTGTGGAATGTTGGTGCAAGGTGATGCTTTGGAATGTTTGGTGTCTGTGAGTGTCAGTTGGAGTAAGGGCTGGGGCTCTTCATTGAAGCTACTTAATAAACCATTTTATCTTAATCTACACCTCGGTACTGGACATCTTTATTACTTCATTGGTCAATAAATCACTGGATGCACATTGATAACTAATATCAAGCAGAGAATGTGGTCTAAGGCTAGAGTGGTCAACCTCGAAGCCGGGGAACCGGGTTGAAGTCCCGGCAGGGACGCTTATCCTGTGAGTCTGGGCAAATCACTTAATCTCCCCGTGCCTAACCAAATGAATGTAATCGTCTGCAACGCAACTAGTACTCATGTAAAGCGCTCTGCTACCTCCGGGTCAAATTCACGCGTTATAAAACTCCAAAATAAAAAATATATATATCTATACTTGTGATCATTGATTATGCTTATTGTTACTTTGGTAGGTTTCTGAAGTAATGACTGGGACAAGGACATGTGATGGTAAGGTAATGGCCTGATTAATTACCAGCAATATTCATCGCTCTGAGTCTCATCTGAGTCATTACAGCCCACTCTCCCTCCCTTGACATTCATGGTCTTCATTTAGGATTGTTATGGTACGAGGATGCTGTGAAAGTAAGCTTTTTATGACACCCAGCTGTGTGGGTGGGATTTTATGTTTACCATATCCAGTTGGTTCCTGTCTCAGATAGGTGGGATAACCCCATAAGTAATAATTGGGACGAGTGGGGATTACGAGTAACATACAACTATATTTCCATAACTTGATTTCTGTGAACCGCTAAGGCCCCGGTGCCACTGAACCTGTTGCGCTATTAATGACTATGCCCCTGCATGATACTAAAAGCATTTAATTTGTTTCTGGACGAAAAATCGTGACAAGCTAAAAGTCACCCTGGTAGACAAGCCCATCCCAGTGAAAAGTTCTCTCGCAGAGACAGCCCTCGGAAGGAAAGGAGGGATGGACAAGGATCTGGTTGTTTGGAGTGGGCGGGGTAGTGCTGGGAAGAGGACGGTAACCACAATTGCCATAGGGATTTATGTAACTAAGGCAGTGCGGCGCAGCAGCTGCTTCCGGCGCTAACCACATGTAGTGCTAACGCGCAGTGCACGCTCTCTGACGTCAGTGCTGTTGCGTGATGCTCCCCAGACCTCCAGCGCCATTTGAGACCCTGAGTAAAACCAGCTGGGAACACGACTTACAAGTTAGGTGGCGCCGGCGCCGCGTAGGGCCTGGTGCGAAAGGGACACTGCCAGCAAAACACCCTCAGGCTGGGAAGGACGTCAGAGACCCTCGCGGTCAATGGCCGGCAGAGAGGAGGGCACATGTGTTTAGGACTAGTTCCACAGCATACTAAAGGGACGATAAAGGAGTGTTCCGCATTTCCTAGAATAGGTGCCACATGCATGTTATTTTTTTTTTTTGGGGTGGGTGGTTTAGGAGCAAATAGCAGTTACGTCTTGGGATGGGTGGTGACGTATGAGCGCTCACCTGAGGGTTCGAGGGTGTCTTGGCGGGGAGTGAAGAAGCAGCAGCGCTTGCTGTCGGATCGGAGCAAGGGAAAAACAAGTTGAATACGACGAGTCGCCATTTTTAAAGTAAGATCGCGCGTGGTGCGCTGCAATAAAGAACTAAAAGCGCCCGCCATTGTTGAAGCCGGCGTCCCGAGTGCTGTGTGGGACAGGATGTAAAATAAGTGTACGGCATTGTCGAAGTTAAAGCGAGCATGGCTCACTGCAAATTAAAAAAAACAAAAAATCAAAAAAAGAAAAATCAAAAAAAAAAAAATCCGATAACTGAAAAAAAAACATTTGGGTGTGCTGTGCGGCCCGTCCCACGAGTGGGGGGTGTGGCTCCATTGTGAAAGTGCTGCAAATACCAAACAAGCCCGGCGGAGCGGGGCGCGCGCGCTTGGCGGGGGCGGGGGAGCGGATCCTTTGAAGTGCTCCCAAAAGCGGAGTGCATGGTGGCACGATGCGAGTGATTGTGCGCGTGCTGGCCATGCAATCCGCTTTTGGGAGCACTTTGAAAAGCCCTTTTACAATAGTCTCGCTTTGCGATCGCTTACGCGATAGCAAGGAGAGACCTAAAAAGGCAACAGCCAACAGCACCAAGGTCCCAGAGAAAAAGGGACCCTATGGCACATCACCCACACAGAACACGCAACTGGGGCAACTCGTTACAAGACCCCAGGAAAACAACGGAAGAACACTTCCCAAAACACAGACCGACGTAAAGGTCACTGAAGGGGTGGGGGGGGGGGGGGCGGAGGAGGAGGGCAAAGCCCCGCAAGAAACCTCTGAATGGCAGAATCCGCAGGGGCGTGGAACAATAGAGCGCCATCAGAGGGAAGGTCAACCAGCCATTCTCAGGGAATACACTAACCCGTAGCCGGGAAGTAGCCATGGTACGACCAAGCAACTCCGAAATGTCCAGAGCAGAGCGAAGAATAAATGCCGCCAGCTCCCGGCTATCCAACACATGGTGCCGCAGATCAACACAGGTACACTCCTGAGAAGCGGAAGCCATAAGGGACTCCGCCGAATCCCACAAGCAAGAAGTGGCTCTAACCAATACACAGTGTGTGTTAAGGGCCCGCAAAGCCGCACTGGAGGAGGCGAAGATATTGCGCCCCTAGGAATCTAACCAGCGGGCCTCCCGTGACGGGGGAGACAACACCGATGGCAGGGAGGGAAAGGCAGTCTGTAAAAGAGACTACTGCAAGCTAAGGCGGCCGTCCCCCAGCCCAACCGGAGGAAGGAAAGGCCAAGCCCGGGAAGGTGGATCGAGGAATGGGGAATGCAGCGACTCGTCTCCAGAGAAGATGAAACCAACAACCGCCGAACCTCTGGAGAAGAGGGGGCGTCTGAAGACAAATGGACGACCAGACAACTGCACGGCGCCGTAGAGTCCGCCACCGGCGTCCGGGCAAAGTCGACGAAGGGCACATCGGAATGAACTCTGCCACACCACGTGGCGCGGGAGACCGGGGCTGGGTCGGAGCCGGGGCGGCTAAGGAACGGCGCCGAAAAGGCGTTGACTCTCCCTCCAACGAGGCAGCAGCGTGTAGGAACGAGGGGGGCCCGGGGAACACGCCTCAACCCCGAGCCGGCCCCTGCGGCGCCGCCTCGGCGAAGGCCGCCGCCTGCCCAGAGGACCGAGAGGGACTCTAGGACACGCCCCGAGTCACGGCAACCTCTCGCGACACCACAGGGACCCCCGCGGGGGTTTGCGGCGAGGCAGAGGTGCCATGGTCCGAAGCAGGGAACCCTGAAGGGCCCAGACGGCACCACATCTTCAGAACCTGGAGCCGAACCGGTCGGCACCGGAGCCGCCAGGAGACGCTGCAGAAGTCCCCGCACGCAGCAAGGGATCCGCAGATGTCCCAGGTAGAGGGAAGAGCCAAAGAGGCCTGCAAGGCTGCTGCATAGGCCTCTATCTGGGCTCTGGTCGCCCCCGCGCCACCAACAGGCTGGGGACCGGGCCTCGGGGACAAACTGCGACACTTACTAACAGGTGAGCGACGCCCTTGCGGCCTGAGGAGAGGGATGATGCCGGAGACGGTGGGTCTTGATGCCTTCCATGGGGGACAGGCGCTGCGATGCCGCCGACCTGGACATGCATGCCGAAAGTAGTTTCATCTGGCGCTCCCACCGGGACTTCGGCTTCATTTGCTGACACGCCTTGCAGTCCGTGGAGTCGTGGTGCTCCCCCCCCTAACACCACATGCAGATGGGGTGAGTAGCCGCCGCAGACATCTGGCGCACGCAAGACTAGCACGTCTTGAAGCCCGAAGGCATTTGCACACTGTTCAAGAAAAAACGCTTAAAGCGGAAAAAGAAGGCCTGAAACAGATCCGCGTTGCATGCGGAAAAGAAAACTGACGTCAGCGCGCTGGGGTGGGGCTTATGTGACCTCGCTGACGTCACGGCTGTGGAAGACGTCGGGGCAGAGTTGTGTGGTACAATCCCTCCCCTGGCGTGCAGAGATGCTGGGCAAGAAAGTTTTCCGGGTCCAGTCTCACGCCTGGGGATAATTCAACGTTAAGGAATCTGCAGCTAGAGTCTCTATCAGATACACCACCACAATGGTGTCAATTCAGAGCACGGGAACACACGTCTGAGTCAGACAACAGAAACAAAATAATATTCAACAATGGAGCCGATGGCCATACAAATTCTAAGCAAGAGGTAGCATCACACTACCTCGTGACTTGAAAATAATTTTTGTAAGAAAAACAGTCTGCACACATCCAAGTCCAACAGCAGATGGCAGGAGAATGCACAGCATGTCTCTACAGCCACACATGCCTCGAATAAAAGGTTCTCTTGCGGCAGCTAATCAGATCGCTTGCACCTGCAGTACCAGCTTAGACACTGCAGATTTGAAATGAACGGTCAGAGAAACTTGCGAATTATTCCCCAGTCTCAAACAGCAGAGAAACAAAAGTGTTAACACTTTGAAGCCCACTCTGCAACTTTTCTAAATGACAATCTCTCAAAACCTCCGACTGGAGCTACATAAAACCAATGAAGGGACATGGAGTAAAGTACTACTTTCATGCCAAGTATGGTGTTGGATTCACTAGTTCAGGCTTCAGACGTCAGCAACACTTACTATGAGATTTAAAAATGGCACAACACCTTTTTTCAATCCCCTCCTTCTTAATTCTTTCCTTTGTGGATGGATCTTCACAAAAAAATTGCCATGCCCAAGCTTGCAATTTGCTGTGGATGGATCTGTATGAAATTTGGCAGTTAATAGTTATCAGTAAATCGAAGAATGCGCTTTCAATAGAAAGAGAACTTGAAATATAACTACGCAGTGGAAACCAATATTGTATGACAGATTTGTCTATATTTTACCAGAGGGGTGTTTCAAAAGCTTTTGGACTCAGCCTTCCAGAAGTGATGCGCTAATCACAGAACTCCTGTCTGGAAAAAGATAAATTATTAACTGTTTCACACAGGCCACAGTGGAGGATTCAGAAGAAAGTTTTTATGGTCTTTAACAAAAGGATGAATATTGATACATGTGCTGAAAAGAACACTTACAGGACATTTCCAGGAATTCCTTTCGTATTTCTAGCAATACTGCCACTCCAATGTTATCCTTTGTCATAACTCTGTTCAGCATAGCTTCAGACCCTTCAGAGTTTGCCATTGCTAATTGGTTGAATTCCACAGTGTGTTTCTGAATCAAAGTGAACCTGAAATAGAAAGGTTACACAAAAAGTCATGCATCAAGCTATGTAAGTGGATAGCATGAAACGCTAATTGGCCAAAACACAAGAAGTTTACCTCAAATATAACAGAAATAAAATACATTTGTACTTCAAAAAAATGTAAAATGGCTAATAACACAAAACTAAATTGGACAAATGCACAAGAGTCGCGTAAATAGAACATCTAGCGATACCATATCAAATAGGAGGCAATAAATGTAAACCTGTAAATACGTACTCTTATAAGTTGGTCCTTAGCCAAGAACTGAACAAGCTTTTTAAAGCAGTTATTCCCAACAAGAGCAATATAAGTGGTATAGCAGGAGCGTCCCTTTTCTTAAGAAAAGGGCCGATTGCCACACATTCTTCCTAAGGCACCCGCTGGCTGTGTGCCACAACCTTACATCTGAACATAATGTCCCTGGTATGCCAGAAGACCTGGAGTTGTAAACAGAGTACAAATGACGATGTAATTTGTGCAGCACACACATTAATCATTCAAAGGGAATGGTGCAGAGATTTATTCATTCTCTTTTTTTTTTAACCTTATGCAAGCTTGGAAAGAATACAGTCGATTTAGGAGAAAAGGAAACTACTAAATGCGTGGACTGAGAAAGCAATTGGAGCTTGTGAAACACGTGTTGTCAGAATACACAATAAATGTTGATTCACATTATTCGGAATGGAGTTCATCACATTTGTGCCCCTCAGTAATTTTCAAAATCCAACATTTTTTTAAAGGTATACCTGACAGGGAAAGTCGATATACGAAAAAAGTGCAGAAAGCAGGTCCAAATTTAGAATTTTTGGATTCAGTTTTGATTTTTGACAGTCACGTGCAAGAACTCACTTTTCGGTCTTGAAGAATATCGCACAACCATCAACATGCTTCTTTTCTTGCTCAGACATTGTTCGCGCTCTAGATTTTGGAGAGAAGAATCCATCATAACCATGTTCTTTTAATTCTAAAAGAAAAAAACTGTGGTACTGGTCCGTTTCAACCTCCTACAAAAGAATGCAAAGAGCAGAATATCAAATTAATTCTACAGTAAAAGGACAGTCTGGCAAAAACACAAAAAATAAACAGTTAAATAAGTTAGACTTGATAAAATTACCCAAGGACCATGTCATTTTTATACCAAGTATAGTTTCTGTTAAAATATTCTGTAGAGTCTCAACGAACAAGTTACTTACCTTCAGTAATGATACATCTGTAAGAGACAGATTAGTTTTGGATTCCTCACCTTAGAATTACCCCCAGGCGTCAGACTGGATCCGGATAATTTTTTCCTCAGCAGTACCTATGCGACTCGATAGGTGGCGTTGGTCGTCTCCGCGTTAGTCGTTGGCATCATGGTTGCTGAAATGTCGTCACGGTATCTACTTAGACACCGCATTCTTGCGCCGACGTCACTGCTTTACACAACATTCGATGCCAGAAGTGCAGAGCCATGCAAGACACTGACCACTGGTGCACGAAAACTAGGGCCCTGAAAGGGAGTCCCTTACCCTAGAAGTCAGTTCGCAGAACGAGGAGGACGGGTGGGGTGGTGAGGAATCCATAACTAATCCATGCCTCTTACAGATATATGGTTACTGAGGGTAAGTAACTTGTTCATCTGGAAGAGACAATTAGTTATGGATTCCCCAGCTTAGAATAGATACCCCAGCAATACCAAACCCGGTGGTGGGTCTGTGAACCAAGTTCACACCAGAAAGTCCTGGAGAACCAAACGGCCGAAGAAGCCGTCCCTCGGGACTTGGCCCTCCAGGAAGGAGTGTAGTGAAGCCCACGTAGCTGCCTGGCAGATGTCAAGGGGGACTCCACGTCCCAAAGCAGTAGAGGTCGCCGTCGCCCTGGTGGAATGGGCATGCAACCCAACTGGAGGTTCCTTTTTCCGCTAAGGAATAGCAGATTTTGATGCAAAGAACCACCCATCGGGAGATGGATTGTTTTTTTGCACGGCCCGACCTTTCTTGGCGCCCACACAACTGACAAAGAGGTGGTCATCCACCCGGGAAGGTTTTGTGCGATCCAGACGGTGGAGCCTCTCTTCCTCTTTAGAAGGATGTGGAGGTGGAAAGAAGGTGGGCAAAGTGATGGTCTGTCCTATATGGAAAGAGGTCACCACTTTGGGAAGGAAAGAAGGCCTAGTGCGGAGGACAACCTTGTCCGGATGAACAGCCAGGAAAGGAGGCTTAAAAAAAAAGGCCAGTAGCTCACTCACCCTGTGAGCAGAGGTGAGAGCAACCAGAAAGTCAGCTTTACGGGTTAAGAGTCGGAGAGGACAGTTATGGAGAGGCTCGAAAGGAGCACACACAAGATAAGTAAGAACCAGGTTCAAGTCCCACTGGGGCATCACGAAAGGAGTTGGAGAAAACAAATGAGTAATGCCCTTAAAGAAGTGATTGACAATGGGAGACTTAAAAAGAGAAGGCTGGTTAGGCAATCGGAGGAAGGCTGAAATGGCCGAAAGGTAGCCTTTGAGAGTGCCCAGAGCAGAGCCCTGCTGGGTCAAAGAAAGAATGAAGAGGAGAACCTCTGAAAGGGGGGCAGAAGGGGAATCCACAGCCTTTGCTGCACACCATGCCACAAACTTGTTCCATCTGCACGCATATACCGTTTTGGTGGAGGGACGCCAGGCTGCCAAGATAACATTACAGACTTCGGGAGGAAGGTCGAAAGCTGTCAACCGCCACCGCTCAATCTCCACGCAAGCAGGTGGAGGCTGGACAGGTTTGGGTGGAGGACCGTCTCCTGCTGCTGCGACAGAAGATCCTCCCGAAGAGGCAGTCTGATCAGAGGATCGATGGCCATGTGCAATAGCTCGGAAAACCAGACTCTTCGTGCCCAATCCGGAGCCACGAGGGTGACTTGGGCTCAGTGGCACTTGATCTTCAGCACTCTGGGTAGAAGTGGTGTAGGCGAAAACGCGTATAGAAGACTGCAACTCCACTCGCGACGAAAAGTGTCTCCTAGCGAGTGCCGCCTTCAAAATTCCAACGCGCAGAACTGCTGACATTGCGCATCCTCTTCAGTGGCGAATAGATCTAACCAAGGATCTCCCCACTGCTGAAACAGACCTTGCACCACCTCCGAGTGAGGACGCCATTAGTGATCCATCATGCACCTGCGGCTGAGTTTGTCTGCCCTGACGTTCAGAGAACCTGCCAGGTGTTGAACCACCAGGGATAAACCCTGTTTCAGCCATGTCCACATGGCTGTGGGGTTGTCCGTGAACACCTGCACTACTAGTTAGTGCAAGACGAATCGCCCGAAGCTCCAGAAGGTTGATGTGGAGTCTGGACTCCGCTGGAGACCACAGACATCTGATCTCCACCTCTCGCATGTGGCCGCCCCACCCAGCAGTGATGCATCCGTCACCACTGTGAACCCTGGTTGGGTAAGGGAGAGGGATCTGCCGTTGACCCAATCCTGGTTCGTTAGCCACGACTGCAAATGATGTGCAGTGCCTTCCAAGATCTGCACGCAATAGGAAAGATTCCCCTGATGCTGTGCCCACTGGAATTTCAGGTCCCACTGCAGAGCCCGCATATGCCACCTGTCATAGTCCACCAGTAGGATGCAGGAGGCCCAGTAGCCTCAGGGTCATTCGGACCGAAACCCGGCGGACAGATCGGAATCATAGCCCGAATATCCCGAACTCGCTGCTTGGGAGGATAAGCCCTAAACTGCGCTATGTCCAGAACCGCTCCGATGAAAAGGAGATTCTGAGAGGGAATCAGATGCGACTTCGGCACATTGATGGTGAACCCAAGCGAATGCAGGAGGTTGGCTGTAGGCTGGAGGTGGGAGACGACAGCCTGGGGCGAGCCCGCCTTCAACAGCCAGTCATCGAGATAGGGAAAGACTGGAACCCCTGATCTGCGCGGATGAGCTGCGACAACCGCCATCACTTTCGTTAACACCCGCGGGATGCTGGTAAGGCCAAAGGGGAGCACTGTAAACTGAAAGTGCTCGTGGGCTACCGTGAACTGCAGGTAACGCCAATGGGCCGGCAGGACAGGAATGTGAAAATAAAAAAAAATAAAAAAAGCAAAGCTACCATCCAGTCTCCAGGGTCGAGAGCAGGCAGAACCTGAGCCGGTGTCAACATCTTTAACTTCTCCTTCCAGAGGAAACGGTTGATGTCACTAAGATCCAAGATAGTATGCAGGCACTTGTCCTTCTTCAGCACCTGAAAGTAGTGGGACTAACAACCACGACCTACTTCTAGGGCAGAAACGCACTCAATGGCTCCCTTGGCCAAGCGAGCCGGAACTTTCGGTTGGAGAAGGGCCAGGTGATCCTCTGACATGTGATGGACTTGGAGGTGGCATGGATGGAGGGGTAGTATCGAAGGGGAGGGAGTAGCCCCTTTGGACTATCTGCAAAACCCACCTGTCCGACGGGATGCTAAGCCAGTGGGGGAGGTGATGGCGAATCCTGACGCCCACTGGCGAGTGATGGGCCTAAAAGGTCAGACTAGGAGGGTTTGGAGGCTGCTACAGAGGGGCAGCTAGTGGACTGGCCCACCAGCTGGCCCCCTGACCCATGGCAGTGCGATCCACGTCCCCGGCCGCCCAGAGGCTGGACAGCTTGCGCAGGTCTGTGGCCCTTGGTGGGACGTGGTGGGGCACCCCTTCCGTAGCCACGACAGGGGCAAAAAGCAGACTGCGCTGGATGGGAGGTGGAAGCGAGGCCCAAGGATCTGGCCGTAGCCCTGGAATCCTTAAAGCGCTCGAGCGCATGGTCTGCCTTGTCGTCAAACAGGCGACGGCCATCAAAGGGCATGTCCAAAAGGGTTGCTAGGAAATCCCCCGGAAAGCCAGTGGACCTCAACCAGGCGTAGAGTCTCAGTGCTACTGACATGGAAATCGTCCTGCCCAGTGAGTCGGCGGTGTCCAGCACACACCGGATGGTAAACTTCGCTGCGTTTCTCCCTTCGGCAACAGCATGGGAGAGCACGGCCCGGGCCTCCGCAGGGCACTGTGACAGCATCTGAGCAACCGTGTCCCAAACCGAGTGGAAGTAACAGCCCAGTGGACATGCGGTGTTCACCAACCGCAGTCCCAAGCTGGAGGAAGACAACATCATCTTCCCAAGGTGGTTCGGCTTCTTGGATTACCTATCAGGTGGTGCAATAGGGAATGCGCCTTTGGGCGTTGAGACTTGGACTAGCACGCTCTCAGGGGTAGGATGAGAAGAGAGGAAAATGGGGTCGCCCGAGGCCGGGCAGTGGCATCAGGTAATCATCCTCTTGAACGGTTCTCAACGGTTTCACTTCCTTCCTTCAAAACAGAACAAAGATTCAAGACCAATCAATCTTTATCCAAGCCCACTCCAGTCACTTTAGGAGTACCCCAAGGATCTTGCGTCTCCTCGACACTCTTCAATCTGTTTATGGTACCACTCATCGAGCTTCTCAACTCCTCAAATGTCCAATACCATATGTACGCAGATGAGAACTCTTCATTAAGATCCACTTACTTGAGTACATCAAGTCCCTCAACTCAAAGCTCCAAAAAACGCAGTCCTGGCTGGCAAAAAAAAAAAAAACACTTAAAACTAAACACCCTAAAAACAGAATTCCTCCTTATAGCACCCCCAGCCAAACAACCACCATCCGTGAGTGGATGAAGCACCTAACAGCACTCGACGGTCAACTGCTCATTATCGACTGCCAAATCGCTAGGAATAACTCTGGATAGTAAGCTAAATATGCAGAATCACATCAGCGCAGCAACTAAAGGAACACATTTTCAGATGAACACCTTGAGAAGACTGAAACCCTTCATACCCGCAAATGACTTTAAACAGGCAGTTCAAACTCTACTAATCCCCAGAGTGGAGTATTGGAGTGTCGCTCTCTGCGGCCTACCCAGATCAACGACAGCCCCTCTAAGAGAGTCAATCAACGCAGCCGCTAGACTCTCATAGGCTCCAAAAGAAACTGACATCTCCCCTGACCTATGTGCCCTTAACTGGCTACCTTTTGATGCCAGAATGCATTTGAAAATCGCCTGTATGACACAAGGCACTGCATTAAAAAACCCCGAGCTCCCTAGCATAGAAATTCGTACTATCGGGTGGTAACAGAACAACCAGGAGTTACTATAATCTTCTACTGAAACCACAACGATTTACCAAGAAGAAAACAAATAACCGTTCCTTCTCAGGATGGCCCCCAGGATTTGGAATGTCTTGCCCCCCAAAAACGAGACAGAACCCTCACACAGCATCTTTCAAAAAATAAGTGAAATCTATTCTCCTGGTCAAATTCAGTTGGACTATTACATACATTTGTGTAGATATTTGCTATGCGGTGATAGTTACCTCTGTTGGACTAATATAACATAGTATTTGTTATGTATATGTCCGTTACCTATATTTGTTGTAAAGCGCTCCGATACCCGCAAGGGTCTTGTTCGCGCTATACAAAACCTTCAAAATAAAATATATCAATAAATCCTAGCCACAGAAGCCAGTGTTCGGCTTGGACCAAATGCCCAAAAGAATGTCTGTGAGGGCCTCGTTGAACGGCAGCAGGGGCTCCGAAGAGGCCGCTGCCGGCTGAAGCACCTCAGTCAGGAGGTTAGTCCTGACTGCCCAGTTAGGAAGCTAGTAGTTTAGGGCCTCAGGTGCCCTACGCAGCACCACTGCATAAGATGCACTCTACTCCGTAGCCACGGTAGGGGGAGAAAGCATGCCAATGTCTGAGGAGGTGTCCAGACCGCTGGCGTCACCAAACTCCTCTCTCCAGTCCGGTTCCTCTAACTGGTCTGCAAGAGGGTCCACATGCACCTCCCAGACCTCCTCATCCTCTCCGGTTGGCCATTCAGGGTGGTAGGAAACATCAGGGGAGAACAGGGACAATCGGGCGGTGCAGGTCCAGATGTGGAGCGACATCGGTCCGGCTCAGTGTTCTCATCCAGGGGGAGGCAGGGGCCGACGCCGGCTGGGGACAACCCGCGTCGGAGGCGGCGGAGGTTTCGTCACTGGAATCGGCACCAGAGGAGGGGTCATGAGGTCAACCGGCAGCAATCCGGATCCAGAACCTGGATCCTTGGGGGCCCTGCAGCTACGGAGCTGCCGACATCGAAGGTCTAGAGCCCTCAAACGAGTCTGCGGTGCCAGAGGGCACACCAGCGGAGTCGAGCTGCCCAAGATGGAATGCAAGGCTTTGTAAAATCTTCGAAGCTGGGCAGGGGTCGCTCTGGCTCCCGGAAAGGGAGGGAAGGACGGAGTCGACCCAACAGGCTCCACGGGCAGAGCTGGACGACTACCTTCCAATAATCAAGTGTTTTTACTGCCAGTTTATATCTCGTTTCTCCTACTCTTCAGACCAGCATTTAAAACTCACTTATTTCAATTCCTGCTCTTACAGCCAGCACTACCACTACCAAAATACCACTAAAACGACAGCCAGTCTATAGTGCCTATCGACCTCCATTTGAACTGCTGTCATACTCCTCCTTGCTTTCTCTTTTGCTTTACACCTGCTAACATTCACTGCTGCCACTAACACCCCTCCCACCACCCTATGGATGCTCCTGTGCAAGGATCCTACAGACGCACATTTGTATAATATGTTGGTTCTTGCTATGTAACTTCTGTACTGTTGCTTCTAGTTTAGAATTTTTTTGAACAGGTGACTTCTTGCTGTATATGTAATCATCTGGCCTGGGCCTGAGCCCGTCAAAGTAACCTTGACCACATTGCCAAGGCTGGCATCTTTCTGAAGCGGCTAGAACAATTAAGTTGTGTGATACACACAAAGCCACACACCCTACCGTTGCTCCATCACACCTGCCAACTTCCAGTCATTCACACCCAGTCAGGCAAAGTGTTCTCTATGGAGTTCAGTGGGGGGTCTCAAAATCGTCAAGTTAGAGGTGAAGCTGCTATTGCCAGCTAAGACCGTCTGCTCTCTGGTTGAGCACAGACTACCAGAAGAAACGTCTTGACCAATGGTCCACTCGCACCAATTAGCAGCCATATCCTCTATGGAGCAAAAAGACAGACTGTTTGCTGTTGGACTCTACATAATATTATGCTGTCTTAGCTCATCTATGGCTTATAGAAATAGGGGAAAACTGCCCAAAAGGCCAAGGAGAATCCAATAAAAATGTGTCTCACCCCTGAGAATCTTGAATATACTTTTTTCCCCCGCAGGGAATTACAACACAGTTGTAACAACAACCGCGTTGTAACAACGCATTCCATTACCCCGCAAGTCGTAACAATGACTTGCGGAGGGGGGGTGGGGGGAGGGACTGGATGTTGGGATAGTATAATTTACTATTCTAACTCCAGTATGTGCAACAGTAGGGAAGGTACTGGATTTTAAATCCAACACCTTCTGCCCCCTCCGAAAGTCGTTGTTCCTACTTGTGGAGTAATGGTATGCGTTGTTGTAACAACCGCATTGTAATTCCCTGTTGTCAAAAGTATTTGTGGTAAAATGAGGTTTTAACTTGTTTATTGTCAATAGATTACTGCGGAACTATTGCATAAAACGACCGTGTTTATTGATTTCAAGTGAAAGCAAACTGTTTGGTCACCTTGCATTATATGTTTTTAATGTAATGACCTTTTATGCGCTTTTATGGTCTAGTGCCCGAAATAAAGATCTTGGACTCGAAAAAGACAGATTTGATCTAAAACAAGTTTATGCAAATGGACACACTCGATCTGCCCCACATGGAACAGATGTAAAGATTTTCTTGCAGTGAGCTCCACTTGCACTCTTGTTAATCTATTCTGATTACAATCTGTGGACAGGATAGCCCTACAAGTGCTACATCAAAAGTTGGTAAGCCTAGGTCCAGCATACCTGTGCTGGAATGAGTAGTGGATTGCTTGGGCTAGGCTTTCAAGTACAGCAACTGACCCCAATGCTTTGCCAAATATGACTGCAGTAGGGACGTGTGGGGTTTAGATAAAGTACTACTCAAATGCAAGAAGCTTGTAATTTTCAAAGTCTCTAGATCCTGAACGTTGATGTGCCAATTTAAAGTTTCGCCTACACAGTTTAGTTGAAGAAAAAAAAAACGTATAGTTTAACTGTCGGTGTAGTTTTGCAGCTTGAAGACTTTTCTGGATGTCGACATACCACCATTTGGTGTCCTTCTGCGACGTAGACGTGCTTCCTCAAGAAGCTCCCACCTTTAGTCTCCATCTTCTGAATGTTTTTTTTCCTTTTTTTATTTTTTTCTTGGTTGCCTTTGTTTATTTCTCCTGTGTCATTTTCTTGGCGGAGGTGGGTGGGTTTGCTAGTGAGTTCAGAAAAGTCTTCAAGCTGCAAAACTACACCGACAGGTAAGAAACTATACGTTTTGCAGCGTGAATCTTTTCTGGATTCACTATTCTGTGCATAGACTTTGTAGCGGTTTGCTAGTCCAGTGGTGGCTGGGTGGAAGATGAACACTGGTTTGTGAATATATGTTATAAGATCTTCTGTCCCACTTGTGCTTCCTTGTTCATCTGAATGTCCACACAGTAGTGCTTTGTGAACGTGTGCACTGAAGACCATGTTGCTGCTTGGCAAATGTCCTGAATTGGTGTGTTTACTAGGAAAGCCACTGTTGCTCCTTTTTTCCTTGTTGAGTGAGCGTGCAGTGCTCCTTGCAAGTTTTGACCTGACTGTTGTGGCACAACTGTATGGGTTGTGCGATCCATCTTGCAATGGTATTCTTTGTGACTAGTCGTCCCAGAAAATGGTTTGCAAACGAAACAAAGAATTTCTTTGTTTTCCTGCATTCCTTTGTTCTCTCAATGTAGTACATGACAAACCCCTGGCGCCCAGGGTGTGCAATGCTCTTGCTGCTTGTGTCATTGGGTTTTGGGAAAAGCTTGGTATTTGTCAAGTCAAGTCAAATGGTCTTTATCCGGATAAAATATCCATAAAAGTACAGTTCATCACCACCAAAAAGATATAAAATACAACATAAAACAATGATAAAAACAAGGTCATTTCCATAGTATTAAATGCAGGTATGGGCAAAAAGTGCAGGGGTGACAAGTAAAGTGTGAATATATTCAATGTGGGTGACATGTAAACATCAACAACTGTCATTTTGTGCAAGCAGCAATCGGAAGCATAAGATGAAAATATCAATGCAAGTTATCACCTCAAGATTAAAATGATTAAAACTTGTCCAGACATATAGTCAAGGTCAGGGAAATTTGTGCAAACTGACAATTAAGTGTAAACAGTTTCAATAGATATACTAGGCATATAACAGCCTGACGATGGCCATAAGTAAACAAGGACAACAGAGGAAGACAGTCTATATAGTAACCATCGTATTCCGTGAGCGTATCGCAGAATGCAAAAATGAGCTTGCTCTGATAATCATCGCGTCACTTCCTAGCCGTAATATTTCAGTGTATGCCATTTTATGGTCAATAATAGCATATGACCTGAAGTAAGGGATAAAATACTGTTTTGTATATCTGATATAAAAATTGCAAAAAAGCAAAAAGTGTAAAGTTGTTTGTTTTAAACCATTTCCGCAAGGGCAGGGCAGATGTTCAAGATTTTTATTAAAACCAAGTGGAAAGCAGAGAGAATATTTTATGCTCCCATCCCTAAGGCGAAAGAGAATGCTCCTGTTCCATCTTCCAATGTTCCTTTTCAGATATTCCTGTGGGGAGACTTTATTATAGATGGAAATATATCTGCTTATTGATGGTTTGGGAAACTCTGAGCGTTCCCTGTCCCTTCGGAATGAGTCATATAGTAGCTCTCTCACTGTCTTAATGTTCGTGCTCTCTGCGTTATGATGATGGAAAAAGGTGTGTTCTAAATCTACACTAGATAAACTTTCTTTTACAGCATTCAGCCATGGTATAGAGCAGCCCCTATCGCACTTAAGGCAATCACTGATTATTTCTTGTGTTAAAATTGCTGCCGGGTTTTGCCATATCTTCAGCCAGAATAAAGCTGGCCGGGATTTAATAAAATGCTCAACATAGTGCAGGTTTAACTCTTTGTGGCATATGTAGGTGGGTGAAGATATTTGTGCCCCCAAGACCTTCCTGCAAAATCTGTTTTCTTCTGTTTGGATGCCGCTACTTTTGGTGTACCCCCACACCTCAGCACCATAAGTTGCGGTAGGTAGACATTGGGATTTATAAATTTGTATTTGTATCGCTTGGTTAATATGGAACTTAGAAACCACCTTTGGTATAAAATGTGTATCTGTTCTCATGACGATTCTGTCATTGTGTATTTAGAAGTAGGGCTTTTGTAGCGTTAGAGCCTGCAATTCACTTACTCTACGTAGTGATGTTATTGCCACTAAAAATGCTGTCTTTAGCGTGAGCATGTGTAAAGTTGCCTTGTGTATTGGCTCGAATGGCGCCTTCATCAATTGAGCGAGTACCACGTTGAGGTTCCATGTGGGTGGTGGCATCCTCTTTGTAGGTGCTATCCTCTTTCCTCCTTCAAGGAATCTTTTGACCACCTGTGATGTGAAGAAACTCTTTCCCGTTTCTCCTCTCGTGTAAGCTACGATTGCTTTATAGATGCGTACCTTAGTTTCTCCTGTAGCAAATATGTCAAATATTTTAGTACTGTTGAATCCCTTTTGATCTTCCTTGAAAGTTTTGCCCAATGGAACCAAAATGAAAAAAGTTTCAATTTTGCTCCTTGTTGTAGGCCTTCTTGCCTCGGAGTACTGCCATTGTGCTCTCTGGTAGTTTGAAGTGAGAAAATTCTTAAGTCCCCAGAAGCCACGCCGCCAGGCTTAGGCTTTCTGGTTCTGGGTGTAGCACCCTTCAGTTTTGCAGAGTTAGAAGGTCCTTCCTGTTGGGGAGTTTGTGTGTTGTGCCTTGTGACATTTCCATTATCAGTGAGAACCAGGTTTGTCTGGCCCACTGTGGTGCTCTGAGGATTAGTGTCATGCAGCTGGTCTTGCACTTGTTGAGTACCTTGTGTAGCAGTGGTATCGGGGGGAAAGCGTAAACAAATGTCCCTGACCAGTCTATCCATAGTGCATTCCCTAGGGACTGTGTGTATGGTGGTCTGGATGGGCAGTGTTGGCATTTTGCATTTTTGGGTGTTGCAAATAGGTCGATTTGCAGAGTCCCCCATTTCTTGAAGATTGAGAATTTCTGGTTGATCTATCTCCCATTCGTGGGATGCTGATGTTTGTCTGCTCAGTCTGTCTGCCTCTACATTGTCCTTCCCTGGAAGATGGATTGCTAATAGGTCTATATTCCTTGGGATAGCCCATCTCCATAGCGCCTGGGCTAGGGTCGACTGTGTTACTGATTGTGTTCCTCCTAGTTTGTTGATGTAAAACATTGTGGTTGTATTGTCTGTTTGGCTCAACACCCTCTTTCCGTAAAGCTCCTTCTGAAAGATCTTTAAGGTTAGGAACACAGTCTTTAACTCTAGGAAGTGGATGTGTTTTATTGCATCCTGCTGGGTCCATAGACCCCTCACTTTGACTTTGTTCATGTGGGCTCCCCACCCTAGTTGGGAAGCGTCTGTTGTAATGGTCACTGTTGGAGTTGGTTGTGTAAAAGGTCTCCCCTGTGTTATGTTCTTCCTGTTCCACCATGTCATCTCCTGAATAACTGTGTGAAAAACACTAGATCCTCCCAACTCCCTGTTGCCTGTGACCATCGTTGCTGAATCCATTCCTGGAATGCTCTCATGTGCAGTCGAATGTTTGGGACTAGATGAATGCATGAAGCCATCCTTCCTAGTAGTTTCCCCACTGTCCTCACGGTCAGAGCTTGCCCCTTGCGGTAAAGCGGAGTCTCCTTCAGAATTGCTACTGTTCTCTACGAGCTTGGGAACACCGTCCCTACTCTTGTGTTCATTTCTGCCTCTAAGAAGATCTTCACTTGCTCTGGTGTTATGGATGATTTTTCCCAATGTATTGAGAAACTGAGTTCAAACAAGGTCTTTGTGACCCTTTCTATGTGCTGCTTGCAAAGGTTGTATGCGCTTGCCCTTACTAACCAGTCGTCTAGGTATAGGTAAACGTGTATTCCCTGCCTTCTTAGGTGGGCTGCTACTGCTGCTAGACATTTTGTGAACACTCTTGGTGCGGACTAGAGTCTGAACGGTAGCACCGTGAATTGGTAGTGCACCTTGTTGATTACGAATCTGAGTAGTTTCTTAGGTCTGTTGTTCATGGGGATGTGCAAGTAAGTGTCCTTTAGGTCTATAGTTGCCATGTAGTCTCCAACCTGTATCTGAGGTATCACCTCTTGTAAGGATGTCATCTTGAATTTTAGTTTTTACGAACTTTTTTTAGGAACCTTAAGTCTAGTGTAAGTCTTAATGTTCCATCTACCTTTTGTATGAGGAAGTATGTACAGTACACCCCCTTGTTCCTTTCCTTGTAAGGCACCCGCTCTATGGCCGCCTTGTGTAGACAGTTTTCTCTTTGAATGAACTTTGTTCTTTTGTCTTTTGCATGTAGGTTGTTTTGCCAGTTCAATGCAGTATCCGTATTGAAATACGTTTAATATCCATTTGTCGGATGTCATCCTCTTCCACTTGTGGAAGAAGTTTCCTATTCTGCCTCCCACTGGAATTGCATGTTGGAGGTGCTCCTTGTTGTTTGTCACTTGATGTTTTTGAATGTTTCTAGGTTGTTGCGCTCTCTGATCTTTTTAGAGTGCACGCCTAAGTAGAAGTACAGTCACTTGGAGGTGGGCTGCTGTCCCCCTCTCAGTTGTTGGCTTCTACCTCGAGTGCGCCCTCAAAAGGATTGCCTCCCCTGTTGGTATTGCCAACCTTGCTGTTGTTGACCCTGGTTCCCTCCTTGGTAACCTTGTTGAAAGGTCTGGTGTGAGTTTGCTGGCTGGTGGTTAACCCTGCCTGTTGGTATCCGCGATGGTGTGCCCCTACGCATGCCTCTGAACTGTAGACCCCCATGGACCTTGCCATTTCATTTTCCTTCAGCTGATTTAGCTTGTTGTCCACAGCTGTTCCGGACAGTTGTTCTCCATTGAACGGAGTGTTCAAGAGGTTACTTTGAACCTCTGGTTTGAACCCTGAGATTCGTAGCCAGGTGTGTCTTCTTTCCGTAACTCCGAACATCATTTCCTGCTTGCTGTCTCCACAGCATCCAAGGCTGATTTTAAACATGCATTGGCCATGTTCTTCCCTTCTTCCAACAAGTGGCCTGCCCTTCTCTGTAACTGAACTGGCAGATTTTTGAGCAGTTCGCCTACCTCCTCCCAGTGCTGGTATGCATGCCTATTAATCAAGGCATTAGAGTTGGCTATGCGCCACTGAATCGCGGCACTTCGTTCCATTTTCCTTCCTGTGAGATCCATTCTTTTGCTCTTTGTCTGGTGGCGGGCCCATATTAGTGGGTACATTAACCCTCTTTCCGGCTGTGGAAGCTATTATTGAGTCAGCAGGCACTAAACCCCTGATGTACAATGGGTCCTTGGGAGGAGTGCTTGTATTTTTTCCCTCCCCTTGGTGTTACTGCCTTGCATGTGGCAGGTTCCTTGAAGGCTTCTTTTCCTTGGTCCAGCACACTTGGGATCATGGGCAGGAATTGGCTTTTTGTTTGTGTGGGCAGAAAGGTTTCTAGGAGAAAGCAGGACTGTGGCTTCTCCTCCTCTAGCTGTACTCCATAGGTGTCAGCAGCCTTTTTTATAACCTGATTGTACATCCAGATGTCGTCGGGGGTGAGGGCCTCGAAGGGTATGCATCTACCCCTTCTTCTGGCGAGTCAGCGTCGAGATCTTGCCACTGGGTGTCTTGCGTTTGCGAGGTCGCCGAACCATGATAGGTTTGGTGCTCATCCTCTCCCTTGGCTTCGAAGTAGTATTCTTCGTCCTCCTCTTTGTCAGCCGGTTCTGGGGTTGTAGGAACCTGTAGTTCCTAGAGGTCTCTTTTGGGAAGTGTCGAGATTTTCTGCAGGACCTTGAATTGCTTCATTGTGTTGTCGAAATCTTTCTTGCGCTGCAAGATGCTTGCCATTTCGGCTTCAAGACTTCTCCTTTTCTTCCCAAGCTCTGACGCTTGTGTTTCAGCATAGAGATCTTCTGGCTTGCTCTTGGCGCTTGACGACGTTTAAGTGGAAGTTTGCTTCACCCTCTCTTTTTTTTTTTTACGACGAGGAGTCTTTCTTGTGACTGCTCTTCGACGACTTAGTCTTATCAAGGGTTTTCGCCGTCAGAGTCCTTGTCAAAGGAACTGACAGACTGTTTGTCCTTAGACAAGCTTGAGGTCATTGAAATTTGACGCCGGTGCTGTTTTTGGGGACTTAAGAGTCACACCTTCGGGGCTCGGTTCACTGTCTCGGGGTTGCTGTCTCTTACCTCCTTCGGAACTCTTTTTTTGACATAGAAGGCCTGGACGTGCGAGTCCTTGTCGCCCTCTTCGGCGACGTGGTCCTCTTCCTCGCTGGAGAGGCCCAGGTCTCAAAGCGATGGTGGTGGTCCTTGACCCTGCATGTTGTAATTCGCCCTCCTATACCTTTCCCTCACCCTCAAGGTCTCCGGGGTGAACGCCGAGCACACGTTGCAGTTTTCGGAGCAGTGGTCGAGCGGCAGGCAAAGGTTACAGACTGTGCTGGTCCTTCTGTGCGTACTTGTGGTGGCAATTGTTGCAGAACTTGAACGGTGTTTAGTCCATTACAGCGCCCAGGGAGCACCCTGCGTGCACAATCTCTGTTGGACGTCGAAGTTTTGGTGTTTTATCCTCTTCTCTGCGTCCCGGTTCGCATGACGGTGTGCCGAAAGTGGATTTCCTGATCTTCCAGTCAATTTTCGTGGATTCTTCTCTCCAAAGTTCTGGAGCTCCTCCCGTCTCGATCCAGACCAAACGGCGGAAAAAAAGAATCTGAAGATGGCGACCAAAGGTGGAAGCTTCCGGCGGTAGCACGTGGACATCACAGAAGGACACCAAATGGTGGTATGTCGACGCCCACCAGGCCACAGAAAAAAAAGAAGAAAAAAAAACAGAAGAAAGACTACAATTCCAGACCCGACCACTAGATGACGGAATAATGCACAGATCAGGAACCTTGTCATAAATGCAGATTACTATTAATACTGGAGTCCACTTCAGTACTTTTGAAGATGATCAGCTCTCACACTACTGAGCAAAAATACAGCTCAATTATACATGTTTTGGTAGACCGTAGTCCAACCAAAGTTTCTGATATGTCCTGATGCTTAAATAAAAATATGGTAACAAGTTCTTGGTGCAGTCACATACGCAGAGAAAATCATTGGTCACCATTAAGAATCTTGCCCATAAGAAGATGCACGATTTTCCCAGTCAAGAGAATCTTCTGCTGAAGCAAATTCATAACCAATATCCCATTTTATGACGGATTAACTCTCAGCTTGCATGCCCTGCAGTCTTCAGAGATCAGGAGAACTACATTGCTCTAGAAGTAGAAAAACCATTGTTGAATACTGAATTTGACACTTGCAATTGCTCTTCTGATACTATTTGTGGGCCACTACAATTAAGGAACCTATCTGCCATTCACAAATGTTTGGTCCAGAGTTTGATAAGTGTTGCACATTATTCTGTTGCAGTTTTAAAACAAAAGTATAATCTAGGTCAGAAGTGACCCGAAGTGTCCCTACTTAGTTTATTGATAGAACATTAACATGATGCGCTTAAGCAACTCAGTGTTTGCATTTCCGTGTACAAGAGGACGATTACGGCTCGTCACTTCCCCAGGTTTCTACGCTCACCATGTGAGAGTACCAACATTTTTATAGTATGCAAAGCTGATCGACTAAGAGGGTGATGTAGCTTTGTGCAGCAATTTAAATATACAGACACTCAGTAATAGGTCCTTTTTTGACAGGCAAAAAACTGAATATACGAATACAGAGGATATTTACTGTATCTTGGAAATTAAATTTACTACTAAAAATATACAACATATATTTCTTACTTGCAGACTTAAGATATCCGCATTGCAGCTCATTATTTCTTGCATTATCGATTTCTTCCTGTAATCCCAGTTTAAAGCCCATGATGGACAGTATCCATATAACTGCCGAGTTGCATATTTATCACACAAAACGTTGTAACACATGACTGAAAACAGGGCTGCAAAACAAAGTAAAGGTTATACATTATAGTCACTTCAGTACCACTAGATCAACAGCCCTCATTGAGGTTACTAACAGGGTATGCTTCCCAGCAGAGGAGCAGAGTACTTTTCATAGCAAAAAGAAAAAAGTTTCAGAAGCTAGAGAGCAAAACCAGTCCTGTTCAGATACACTGTATGCCCACATTGCTTACCAGCCAATAGATGTCCTAACTGCAATCTTTCACAAAGATCAACAGAGAAGTGGAAAGCAAAGGAGAGGGAATGGTCATAAAGAAACGGGATCTAATAGGCAAAAGTAAACATTGTGAGTAGTTAGCACCTAATCCAACGTCCACAGTCTTGATTCTTCTGTTCTTATAAAAATATTACAAATAGAAAACTATGGGGTGGAGATGAGGCGAGGGGGAAGTGGTTATTAAGATAATACACAAATCTGTTGTTCAGTCAAAGAGAGGAGTCTTCATGGCCAGACCCATTGCTGGTTTAGAACAGATATACATCATCTAATGTTTACATAAAACATTATGCATTGTTTAAGTAGCTGCCTTAAAGTAACATCTGAAGATGGTGGTCATTTGAAACCACTAGACTATAATATGGCAATAGCTGCTTAGGGACACAAATGCCTGGGCAGGTGGATGCCCACCCAAAGAAAAGCATTCTAGGAACAGGTAACCACCGGAAAGACACAGCAGGTATAAGCTTATCTTTCCTCCCTGGATGTATGGTACAATTATGCTCTTGCCCAATGCCCACCATCAGGGTACCACTGCTAGCATGCAAGATCGTAGGGTAGTAAATGCCTGCAATCTTAAGATAAAATATGGCAGTGGTGCGACTGTGTCGAGTCTTTATAAATCACCTCCCCGATTGCCCAACGAAAACAGGCTAGTTCTCTGATCACTCAATTCAGGAGCTGCCGAATACAGACCCACAACAGTTCGACACTTCTAACTGGATTCACAGTAACCCGTAACAAATTCTTAAAGCTATTTAATTTGAAGACTTCATGGCTTTTGGAAGAGGAAGCAGCACTCATCATAAAGAAGCAGCCCAAAGCGAAGATAATGATCTCTGAAAACATGGCATCTGGGGCCGGGAGCTTTTTTGCAGCTCAAAACAGGCGCAATCTGATATTTATGTATCCATAGTATACCAGAAAAGACAAATCTGCTCTACCAGGAAGGGAAAGTGAGCAGCTTTAACACATGGAGAAATGTAAATAGTCCAAAAGGGCTCAGCGGCAAGAGCGTTTTAATCATTTACTCATCCAGCAGGGTTAAAAATAGATCCACTTCCACTAATGTTTTGTACATGAAACACGGGGGACACGATCCGATATGGAGACAGAAACCTTAATCAGGATAAAACAACTAGAGAAACAACCTTGCAAGTGGAATGGACAAAAAGGGCTATTCACGCAACAGAAGGCTTAACGCCTGGGATCTTATTGGTATGTCCAATCAAGGAGAGCATGTTCACATATTAAGCAATTAAGTAATTAGTGGACTACAGGAAGGACTTTCACTCAGACATGCCACACAGTCATTCACAGTTCAGTGATTAAAGATGAAACTTCAGTATAAGGGCTAAATGTAAAATGGAGTAAGGGTCTTCTATAAACATCACAATATAGAATTCGACAACGATACTCAACAAAAAGAGCACCAAGATGGAGGCAAGTACGGTGCCAAAATGGCATCTCTAGGAATGAAGACCAGCTGTTCTATAGCCCCAGGTTCAATAACAGTGAAAATATACATTGCTCCTAACATGAGGGGACAGTTACTGGCACCAACAATGTCCACAGATCAATTCCCACCACACCCCATTCCTCCCTTACGATCCTATCAAGGCCACTACCCTATCCCAACATATGGCAACGATTGACATGAATGGTTGAGTTGGCGGTAACCTATCCACAACCTTTCCCCTTTTTGCATGCATGCATGCAAAAAGAAGAGTTTAAGAACAGGCAGCGCTTCCACTGCCTACTCCTAAAAAATGAAGAAAAACTTTATTTTTCTTTTTGAAACGCATCCCGATTTCCTTGAAGGAAAAAAAAAAACGGGCTGCATTTAAATAATTTTTTATTTTTTTTAAAGTTGCTTTATTTAAAAGCAAACAGACATGGTGGTCCGCGGTCCCTAGCAGGCCATCATCTCCGTTTTTAGTGATTCCCAATGTGTCCCAATTTGTGACCTGAATATTAACAAGGTAGGTCAATTGCGACCCACTGGGAATCACAAACATTGTAAAATACACTGTTGTACATAGCTGTTTGCGATTTCTTAATAGTGAATCACAAAAATTCACTATTAGGTAATCACAAACACAAAGCTATGTACATCTGGCCATAAATGTTTCCAACACCTTTTACTGCAATGCTCGCGAGAGACTGATATTGGACCAGAAAGGCCCTTGTTACAGAGACAACCAAAGTGATAGAATAAAACAGACTTAACCTCTTCAGTGCCCATGACGAGATAGTCTCGTCATGGAGCACAGTTGCGCTGTGCCCATGACGAGACTATCTCGTCATGAACCCCGCCCGCTAATGTAACGCCCGGCACAGGGCGGGGAAAGGGCGGGGCACTAAAGGGGTTAAATGAAAATACAAGCCCCACAGTGCTCTTATGAGGCACCAGCACTGAACACCAGAAGACATGGCCAAATGTAGCGGATCTCATCATTCCCACATTCCATGTCGCAGGCCCCTTCCTCTATTTAAAGACTTCTATTCCATTCATAAGGTTTTATTCAGTTATTTCCCACTATGAGTGGCACGCAGGCCTGCAGCGATCCTGTGAGCCTGATGCGGTCACCAGGTCCATGGGTTTGTGCATTTGTCCAGTTATTTCCCAATTAGGACACATTAGAGTGCTGGGTTCATGGGCCAGCTAGGATACACATGACAGTGCACACACTCAGGGGAGACTGAAGTCATTAGCAATAGTATCCGGGGAGACATTCTTCAAGGGGTACCGTGGAAAGGGGAGGGGGGGGGGTAAGGGTCCCTCACACATTTACGCCTATATTTTGAGATTCTAACTACACTAATGATTACACAGCTAAAGATCCCTAAACATCCAAGGCCTCAATACCCCCCCATAAAGCGTTGAGCTGTGCTCAAATGGCTTCATAGGAAGAATGTCTATTTGGACCGCCTGCAGGATACTCCTCTTGTAACAAGTGACATCCACCAGATGTGAGCCTACTGGTTCCCAACACAGTTTCATCACATACACACACTTCAAGTTCGGGATGTGTCACTATCCTTCTACTAAGGGGGCTTCACTTCACACTCAAAGGCAAAACCTCCAACAGGGAAGGGAGAGTAATGGGACTAAAGGGTACAGTAGGCCAGAACCGGGTTACAATTCTGTCCCTTTATGGGCCTAACAAAGGCAAGGAAACTATTTTTTCCTCCTTGTTTCCTAGAACAAGGTACTTTTTCATAGGGTGGGGGAGGAGGGGGTCGATAAGATGGGAGCAATTTTAACACAGTGCTCGAAACCCAGCTTAGATAGATTCTGACTGGTACCCTTACTGACCACCATTCTTCTTCAATGGAGGCAGCCCACCCACACTTCGATCCAGTAAATATTTAGCCACATCAACACAATGGTGTTAGAAATTTCACGGTCTTCTCAGATGTACACAGGATAGGATTCCCATATGCATTTCCTTTTACTCTCTACAGACTTGCTGCCTCATGTACTCGACTCGGCCACAGAGGTTTGGATATTGTCAGATCACGTCCCAGATATCTAAACTCACCCACAAAAACAGAGCTTATGCCCTTGGTTCCATAATGAAATGGCCTTTCGGGAGCCACTGGTATGTGAAAGCAAAAGCAAGACGCATGGGCACTACTTCGATGACAAAAATGGGGGAGTGACAGAAGCTCCCCTCTGGAATACTTCTAAGGTGGTTATCTGCTGGAAACTGATTACACATTCGGCAATTCGACTCATAAAAACACAAAAAGGACAACACAAGCAAATAGAAACTATACGCACGACCCTAGAACTGCAGTGACTCAGAGGAGAAATTCAGCAAATAGCAATGAAAAAAGCAGTTCAAAAGCAGATAAATACCACATAAAAATACTATGAAAAAGGAAACTAAGATGACAGGCTTTTTGGCTATAAATTGAGATGACTTGGATCCTAAAGCCATATCAAGGAAATTATAGATACGGAGGGTAGCAGCCGGACTTCAATGGCTATCTTTGACACCTTTGTGACACACTACTCCACAATCTGCGACAGACATTCGACATTAGACCCAGCAAGATTACTATTTAGAGGAGTATTTGAACCCTCCCTCCCACCGAGGAAAACCGATTATGTGGAGGTGGTTCGGGAGGCAATTACAACCATGCCACCAATCAGGCCGCACAGCCGGATGGCTTCACAGGCTCCTTCTACAATGCATATGCCCCTTTACTGGCAGGCCCCCTACAGTGAGTCTTTAATTTGTTTCCAACTTCCTGGCTACTTGCAGACTTTATTTGCATCACATCTTTCTCTGTTCCTGAAACTACATTAAAAAAATCTGACATATCGTGGGTCTTATCAGACAACTATGCTTCTGAACTGTGATGTCAAAAGGTAAGCTTCTATTTGGGTTTAGCGCCTCCATACGGTCTGGCCTGAGGTGATCGGGGTGCAGAGTAAGGCTTTTTCAAGTGCTGACCGACCAGCCACATGATGTGACCTTATATCTCATGGAGGGAGCCGAACAGTAGCAACAACCACCTGCAATCCGGCTCTTGCAGGATGCAGAGAAGGCATCTGATAAGGTAACTGCCCAAATTTGTTCAAGGTACTAGATGCAGTCTTCATAGGGCCTAATATGAAAACGTATATCCAGGCTTCATACACCAATCCCTCCACCAAACTCAATATGGTGAATTCTCTCTTTCGATAACACTGATGAGGGGTACGAGACAAGGTTGACCCCGGTCACTACTGATGTCCGTGTTGTCCAGAGGATCTTAAGAAACATGGATATGAAGAGGATAAGAGTGGGGGAAAACAGAACTCAAATGGGCTATCTTCTCTGGCATTATCTTATGCTTTCTTAGGGAGTCCGAAAATCCACTTCCGGATCCCCAGTCTAAGCTAAACAGATTCTCCGACATATACAAGTTCAGAATGAACTACTAAAATTCTCAGCACCTGGGTATTGAGGATTACTACGGGCACCTGGCCCAATGGTAAGAAAGAGGTTTTGCTTGATCGGTGTCTTCAAATTAATATGTAGGAGTGTTCCTACCTGCCAAATTTAGAGTTCTGTAGTGCTGCAAGATTTCTACCCCCTATCCCCTTGCTACACACAGAACATGCATCAATAGGGCAAGCTTGAAATTACTTGGAAGGGACGAATAGCGAGCTTAAAGATTAATTTAATTCCATCCTTACTTTAGGTCGCTTAAGCCCTGCCCCTCAGTTTCTCACCAGACCCGGAATGCGCTCAGGAGAAGTCATTCCATTTCATGTGGCAAAATAAAAAACCTAGGTGTAGTGTCATGAGAGTTAGCAATTATACACAGAAGAATAAAGACGCATTATACTAAGCTTCATGTGTAGCGTAGTCATTAGTGGGTAGCCAAGCTGGAGAGTATGCTGCAATTGGAGACGAGATCGGTGATAAGTAACCCAAAGCTAGATCGTGCTCTCCCAGAGAGTTTGCCATGGGCCAGCAAACTGCTGCTGCCTGCCACATTGTTTGGCTTATGTGGAGTCAAAGTTCATCTTCAGCCTGTGTATAGCAGTCGAAGATTAATTAAAAAAAAGCTTCACTGAGCAGTCTACACATCATTGGCCAAGAACCTGCTGGTAGGCCATAATGAGAGGTACAGCGCTACTACTCAACTTAAAGCTAGTGATAAAGTCAAAGGCAGATACAACCAGGTTTTGAAAGAGCAGCAAGTCGCTATAGCAAATTGCAAGATAATGCTGCAACCAGAAGAGTTGCAAGGCAGAGATCAACCAGGTGTCAGACAATACAAAGACTCCTAAAAGGCAAAGCAAGTCAAATACAAGAAATGGTAATCGGTTTACAAGAACGGAGTAAGGAGAGTCATCATGCAATGGCCTTGGGAAAGTGGCCCCAGAAGAAGAGCCAGAGGTTGTGTTTATGGAGCCGTCCATCCAGGAAGGGTGATCGGAATAGTGAAAGGTTGTTTTTCCAATGACAAAATTGTTTCCAGTAATTAACCAAGATGAACCAGAGGCCAGCACGTCGCAAGGCCTTAGAGATGGTTTGCATAAACAAGATCACCAAATGGCATTGGAAATAAAACTGCTTTCCATATGGTTAAGTTGCACCAACAGTTACAATGATGCCTGCATCCTGAAACTACCACCACCACCACCATTCAATACCCCCAAAAAGCTAAATATTAGAGACAGCTTGGATAGAGACGTTTGAGGATTTCATTGATGCAATAGAAGCAGATAACAAGAAGATTAACCAGTACCTTAAGAATCTTGCTGGTGAAGGTGTAGAAGTCGTCAAAGAAAATGTCACGAGTAAACAAAATTACATACGGTCAAATCAAAGCAGCCTTGAGTCTCAAGTTCGATCCAATGCCAAATGTATATTATGAAAGATGCATTTTCAGTCAAGAACGACAAAGTTGGTGAAACTAACAAATTTGTTGGGAGACTGGATATGCTCAAACACCAACTTTAATTAATGTAATGATGAGGAAGCTATAAGTCTCAAGAGTTACTGATTGATGCTTGCCAGATTCAATCAGATAACGAATGCTGAGAGAAACTTAGTCTGGAGCAAGTTCTCATGGCTGCCAGAGATGAAGCGCGTGTCCATAGACAAGCTGCTGACATGGAGGCTGGAAGTGCCCAGAGTGAGTCAGTCATGAACATGACAAGTAAGCCAAAGCACAAGGCAGCGGGACAGTTATGTCTCCACGGAAAAAGGTGATTCAGGTGTGGATTTTCATTGCCACACAAAGCTAAATGTCCCACCATTGGACAGGTCTGCAAAGGCTGTGGGAAGGGTAACCATTTTGAGACAGTTTGCAAGGCGAATGAAAAAGTGACTGCATTACGGCGCAAAGACAAAATGGCCATCTGAACGCTTAAGAAGCAATGTTCAATGCACGCCGACAAGGCCAATTGACCACATCAACTAAGGCAAATCAACCCCAAGTGAAATTGATAGTCATCTAAATCATCGTCCAAAAGGTATTCAGTATCACCATCAAGTGAAAGTGAAGACAATGGTTGTGCAATGTCTATGTTTAGAAAAACATGCCCATATCGGATTGCCTGCATGTGGAGAGAAATGCAGGTTAAAAAAAAAAAAAAAGTAGACATGAAAAAGCACCAAAGTCATTCAAACATTGTCCGAAGATTACACGAAAAGTAAACGGTTACTCAATACCTTTTATTATCGACAGTGGCGCCTCGATGAACATTATGCTTGAGAATAAATGTAGTGAACTATCTCCAATGCCACAATTTACGCCATAAAAACTAAAGTGTATACATGGGCTGCATCGACGCCATTACAAAGTCAAGGTTCATTTGTAGCAATGATTAAACAAGAAAATTAAAGTACAAGAATCCATTCATTTACTTCAAGGTCCTGTGTCCAGTGGCTGTTTACTCAACTTCAGCACAGCTGCTGAGATGGGTCGGATATATCAGTGAACTATAAGGAGTAGTTTCTTTTCTGTAACTCCAGTTCTGTAGTAGGGGTATCTCTGTTATAGTCCTAATCTAGTGAATAGTCCCGCCCATGTGCGTGGACCCCGGAGCAATAAAAAATAATCTCTAAAAGGTGACAAATCATGCAGACCTGCATACACCTTTAAGAGAGAATTTAATTTAAAGACAGATAATGCAGCCTATACCCACAGGCTACACTGTCCAGTACTTCAACTAGAATTCCACCAACATCCACAAACAGCACTGCCTGTCTAGTTTTTCTCCACATAGGAAAAAACCCTGCCTCTACCAGCAAAAGCCTCTGGAATGATAGAGAGGAAGGAGTGGACAGACAAGCCCCATAGGCTGCCATTATGTGGCTTGGAACAGGATACTGTGCCTTTAAGAAAACTTTCCAGTTTTCCAGAACTTTCCCCAGTATCCCAGAATGCCCAGCAGGTCCCATTTACTTTCAGTTCTTTTTGAAGGCGTAGCACGCCAGACCTGTAGCATTCTACATATGAATAAGTATCTCTCCACCGGGGAGGAGGGCGGGCGCTTATGACTATAACAGAGATACCCCTACTACAGAACTGGAGTTACAGAAAAGAAACTACTCCTTCTGTAGTAGGGGATCTCTGTGTATAGTCATAATCTAGTGAATAGAATGGCAAGCCCATCCCCACACAACAAAAGCGGTGGAGAACACACAAGACACTACCACTACTGTGCGAACAAATTTCGCAGCAAAGCCTGCCCAAACTGAGCATCTGCCCTGGCATCCGTGTCCAGACAGTAATGCGCAGCAACGGTATGGACCGACTTCCAAGTGGCCGCCTTACAGATTTCCGCAATCGGAACATTACGCAGCAAAGCCGTCGTGGCAGCTTTGCCCCTGGTGGAATGAGCCTTAGGTTTACCCCCTAAGGTCTTATTAGCCTTTTGATAACACAATTGTATGCAGGACACAATCCACCGAGAAATGGACTGCTTAGAGGTCGCAAGACTAGTCCTGACTGAGCCATAATTAACAAACAATTGGTCAGACCTACGAATATCCTTGGTCTTATCCAGATAAAATTTCAACACCCTCCGAACATCCAGGGAATGGAGAGACCTTTCCGCTGGCGAAGAGGGGTTCTGAAAGAACGTAGGTAAAGTTATGGTCTGGTTGACATGAAAATCAGAGATAACCTTAGGAAGAAATTTAGGGTGAGTACGCATCACAACCTTAGCAGCATGAAATACAGTACAAGGTTCTTGACAACATAATGCCTGAAGTTCACTCACCCTGCGTGCCGATGTAATGGCCACGAGGAACGCCGCCTTCCAGGATAGGTGCTGCAATGAAACCTTGTGAATGGGTTCAAAAGGCTCCTTCATCAGTCTGGACAGCACCACATTCAAGTCCCAGGAAGGCGAGGGAAGTCTGACGGGAGGAAACACTTTCTTCAAGCCTTCCAAAAAATCCTTGACCACAGGGATCTGAAAGAAGGAAGTCTGTGAAGGGCATTTCCTGTAAGCAGTCAAAGCAGCCAGATGAACCTTAATGGAATGGAAATTAAGGCCAGACTGCGCCAGATGTAAAAGGTATGGAAGGATGACATCTTCCTTACATGTTGTCGGATCAAAGTTCTTGGACTTACACCAGATACAGAACCTCTTCCACTTGTAAGCATAGGATGTTCTAGTGGAAGGTCGCTTAGACTCCTTCAGAATGTCCATACAATCGTCTGGTAGATTCAGATGGCCATATTGCACTATTTCAGGAGCCATGCCGCCAAACTCAAAGACGAGAGGTTGGGGTGCACCATCCGCCCCCCCGAACTTCGTGAGAAGGTCCGGCCTGCACGGCAACCGCATGTGAGGAAGGAGAGACCTGTGAAGAAGGTCCGTGAACCACCACTGCCTGGGCGACTCCGGGGCGATCAGGATCATCCGCGCCCTGGACTGGGACAACTTGATGAGCACCGCCTGAATCAGGGGAATGGGTGGAAAAGCGTACAGAAAGCTGTTCGACCAATCGATCCATAGCGCATTCCCCAGCGTCCCCCGCTGGTAGTACCTGGATGCGAAGTCTCGGCATTTGCTGTTTTCGGCGGTGGCGAACAGATCTACGTCTGGAGTCCCCCACCTTGCGAAGACTTCTCCTAGTACTTCGTCGTTTATGATCCATTCGTGGTTTTCCTGAATCAGCCTGCTCAAGGCGTCCGCCTGAGCATTCTGCACTCCTGGCAGATGCGTGGCCGTAATCGTCAGTCCTCTGGCCAGCAGCCAGCGCCAGATCGCCTGCGCCTCCAGCGATAGAGTGCGTGATCTCGACCCCCCCTGCTTGTTGAGATAATACATCGTGGTTGTATTGTCCGTCTGTATCAGCAGCGAGTTGGTCTGGAAGGACGGAAGGAAGGCCTTCAGTGCCAGGAAGACAGATCTGAGTTCCAGGAAATTGATGTGGTACGTCGCTTCCAAAGCAGACCACTTCCCCTGAATCTGAAAGTCCCCGGAATGCGCTCCCCAGCCCTGGAGAGACGCATCCGTCACGACACTCGTCGTGGGAATGTCCTTGTGGAAGGGAACCCCCTTGAGGAGGTTTTCTGCCGAACACCACCACTTCAGAGACTGAAGAGCATGCAGCGACAGGCGTATCTTGTCGTCCCAAGAGCCTGTCCTCTGATCCCACTGATCCTCCAAACACTCCTGCAGTGGTCTCATGTGCAGCCGAGCGTGAGGCGTGAGGAAGATACAGGAGGCCATCGACCCCAGTAGAGACGACACCTTCCGCACTGTTGTCGATGGAGCAGTCCTGAGGTCCGGAGCCTTCCGAAGGAGTGATAACCGTCTCTCCTCCGAAGGAGACACGCTTGCTGACCGCGTATCGATGGAGGCCCCCAGGTACTGTATGCACTGGACCGGAGTCGTGACCGACTTGGACATGTTGACGTGTAACCCCAGCTTGTGCAAGAGCTCGCACGTCCATCGGAAGTGTTCTTGCGCTTCCGCGAAGGATGATGCCTTGATCAGCCAATCGTCCAGATACGGGTAGACAAACACCTTGTTCTTCCGCAGGTGCCGCCACCACCGCCATGCACTTTGAAAAAGTCCTGGGCGCAGATTTTAGCCCGAATGGCAGTACTGTGTATTGATAGTGATTGGCGCCGACTTGGAATCGCAGGAACTTCCTGTGCTTCCTCGCTATGGGCACATGGAAGTACGCATCCTGTAGATCTATGGCACAGAGCCAGTCTCCCCGTTGCAGCTGAGGGTAAATCTGGTGCAACGAAAGCATACGGAACTTCTCTCTGCGAATCCATTTGTTTGCCTGCCTCAAATCCAGAATGGGCCTGAACTCGTTCTTGTCCTTCTTGCGAACGAGGAAGAACCGAGAGTACAGACCTCTTCCCCTTTGAGACAGAGGTACCTCTTCTACCGCCTCTTTTCTCAACAAGATGTCTGCCTCCGCCTGGAGCTCTCTCAGCTGGAATCGAGAGCTGACCGGCGGAATCGCTGGAGGCGGGCTGATAAACCGAAGACTGTATCCATTGCAAACAATATTCAGCACCCACTTGTCCTGAGTAATTTTTCTCCACTCTGCCGGGAAAAATTTAATGCTTCCCCCCACTGGAGTGGGTAACGGTTGAGGGGGAAGTAACCGCTCAGGGCCGAGACCCGGCCGGGCCCTTGGTTGTGGTAGTAGCCTGCTGGCCTCCTCTACCCCTCTGGCGTTTCTGGAAGGGCTTGCGGAACTGCTGCTGTTGTGGCTGCTGCTGTCCCGAGCCCTGCCCTCGCCCTCTGCCCGACGATCCGAACCTCCTTTGGAACGGGCGCTTCTTTTTCTCGGCCTTCTCCAACCCGACGGCCGTCAGGGTTTCCGCTTCAGCCTTCATGCGGGCCATCTCATCATCCGCATGTTTCCCGAACAGGGTTTCCCCCGAGAAGGGCAGGTTGGCCACTCTTTGCTGCGCCTCTGGCTTGAGTGACGTCAGGCGCAACCACGAATGACGCCGCTGGTGGACGCCGTGACAGTAGGCGTGGGCGGCCAATAAAGCTACGTCCGCCGCTGCGCTGATCGTTTGATTCGACACCAGCATGCCCTCGCGCACCGTCTCCAAGAAGTCCTCCTTCTTGTCCCGTGGCAGGAGGTCTGCATATTGCTGCAGGGACTCCCACAGGGCCCAGTCGTAACGGCCCAACAAAGCCCCTGCACTCGCCGCCTTCATGGTGGTGGCGGAGGTGCCACACACCTTCCTGCCCGCAGAATCCAGCCAGCGGCTTTCTTTGTCGGGCGGAACCGTGGAGGCCGGGGCGGTCGCATGTTGTTTTCTTGCCGCCGTCACGATCACCGAATCCGGCTTCGGGTCCACTCTCAGAAATGACGGATCCGACTCCGGGGCCCTGTACTTTTTCATGAGCCTGGAAGGAGCGGCCTTCGTCGTCGCGGGAGTAAGGAACAGTTCCAAGGCGGGTTCCACCAGTCCTGGTACCAAAGGCAGTAGGGGGCGAGACAGGTGTTTTTTATGAAGCGTCTCGAATATCACGGACGTCGTGGGTGTTGGAACCGTCACCGTGATACCCAACTTTGCAGCCCCTCGCAACAGCACCTCTTGGAATGACACCAGGTCGTCCACCGGAGACACCCTCGTCCCCGGGGAGTCCGACAACGTCGGGGAAAGACCTCTGTCCGAGGAGCGCGTGCGCGACCTGGACCTATACCTCCTGCGGCGTCGTCTTGAGTCCGACGAAGACCGTCCACGGCTCCGTGATCTTCTCCTCCTATGAGAGCGGGAGCGCGACCTCTTCGGCTTCGGCCTGTCCACCGGCCTCGCTGGTCCAGGCGACCGTGGGCGTCGTGGTTTCAGGGTCCCCTGCGGCGGAGTCGGGTACCGTGGAAGGGAAACCGACCGCGGAGGAACCGGCGGCGGCCCCACAGGGGTGCGTGGCAGCGACAGAGGCTGGGGCGGCGGAGGCAGCGCCCACGGCCGAGGTGGCGGCGGTGGAGGTGTTTGTGGAGGTGGCGGTGGAGGTGGAGGCGGAGGTGGTGGTGGTGGCAGTGGAGGCGGCGTCGGCGGGAGAGGAGGAGGCGACGGAGGCATCCGCGGCGGCGTATACACCACCGAGTACACCGATCCCGGTGACTCTCTCTTCCTCGACGTCGATCTTCTCCTCGACGTCGATCTTCTCCTCGACGTCGATCTGCGCCTCGACGCCGACCTGCGCCTCGACGCCGACCTGCGCCTCGACGCCGACCTGCGCCTCGATGGCGATCTGCGCCTCGACGGCGACCTGCGCCTCGGCGGCGACCTGCGCCTCGACGGCGACCTGCGCCTCGGCGTCGATCTTCGCCTCGACGGCGACCTCAAGCGTCTCGACGTCGATCTCTTCATCGACGGCGAGCTGCGATCCCTCGACGGCGAATGCCGATGCCGGGTCCCATCTCGACGACGACCGCTGGACGGGGCCGACGACGGCGTCGTCGCCGACGCCGCCGATGTAGTCGACGGCGGCCTATGCACGTCCCTCGACGGCGATCGTCGACGCCGCTTCTCCCCAGAGCCCTGGGGGGACGGCGAACAGACGGTGGTCATCCTCCTCGACGTCGCCGCCCTCGGCGTCGACGGGGAGTGGGAGCGTTTACTGGTCTTCCTGCCCCTGGGGAGCCCCCCAGAGGCCTCAGTATGGGCCAAATCAGCCCCTCCAGACCCACCTGGTGCCTTCAGTCTTCGTTCCTCCAGAACTTGAAGCCTGATCTTCATTCTGTCCCTCAGGGTCCTTGCAGAGAACGAGTGGCAGATGGTACAGCTTTCAGGCACGTGGGACTGGGGAAGGCAACCTATACACACCTCGTGTGGATCAGTTTTAGCCTTCTTTCGACCACATTCCGGGCACTTGTCGAACAAGCCAGGCATGTTGACAGTACCAGCTACTAAACACAAGAAAAAATGACTAAAATTGCCAAAATCTCAATTAAACCCTTGAAAGGGGAGAGCTCAATGCTCCAGGGTCCTGCTAGCAGGAGCCGGAAAAAAGAACTGAAAGTAAATGGGACCTGCTGGGCATTCTGGGATACTGGGGAAAGTTCTGGAAAACTGGAAAGTTTTCTTAAAGGCACAGTATCCTGTTCCAAGCCACATAATGGCAGCCTATGGGGCTTGTCTGTCCACTCCTTCCTCTCTATCATTCCAGAGGCTTTTGCTGGTAGAGGCAGGGTTTTTTCCTATGTGGAGAAAAACTAGACAGGCAGTGCTGTTTGTGGATGTTGGTGGAATTCTAGTTGAAGTACTGGACAGTGTAGCCTGTGGGTATAGGCTGCATTATCTGTCTTTAAATTAAATTCTCTCTTAAAGGTGTATGCAGGTCTGCATGATTTGTCACCTTTTAGAGATTATTTTTTATTGCTCCGGGGTCCACGCACATGGGCGGGACTATTCACTAGATTAGGACTATAACAGAGATCCCCTACTACAGAACATGAATGCTCATCAAGATACAAAGGCAGTCCCCCTCGTTGTTTCATGGGTTGGGAAAATTCAAGACTATGAAAGTACAATTACACATTAATGAGGACGTCTGTCCGATTGCTCAAAGACACAGACTAATTGCATTTCATTTACAGGAAGCTGTTGAAAAAGAACTTGAATCCTTACTCAAACATGATATCATTGAGCGTTCCACTGGTCCAATGCAATGGGTTTCTCCCACAGTGTTAGTGACCAAAAAGGACAGTCAAGGAGCTGTACGCATTGGTGATATGAGTCAAGCAAATAAGGCAATTGAACGAGAACATCCAGGTTTGCACATTCAAGACAACACAATTGAATGGTGCAAAGTTCTTCTTTCGCCTGGATTTGAAAAAAGGACATCAGTTGGAACTTTAGGAAAACTGCAGGTACATTACAACCTTTTCTACACATTTTGGTCTGTTCCGATACAAAAGGGATTTTGTTACTTACCCTGAAAGTATCGGTTCTTGGGATGTAGAGCTGTAGATTCACATGCTTTGCATATTCTGCCATCTAGTGTTGGGTTCAGATGCTTGCAAGTTGTTTTTCTTCGAAGAAGTCTTTTCCTGTCACTGGGTAAGTGGACTCCTGCTTTCTGTGATAATGTGCATGGGCATTGACTCCACTGTTAGATTGTTTTCCAGCAAGAGGGTGAGAATGGAGTAAGTAAGTGTAGTAGTCTATGCCCATGTAATGTGAATAAGAACTGCAACAACCATAGGTGCCCGGGGAGAAGCGTATGTGAATGGCAAGAACAGATGCTTAAAGGGTAAGTAACATAATCCGTTCGACGCATGTGTGCTGTAGATACACATGTTTTGCATAGACTGTATAGCAGTATTCTCTCAAAGTGGTGGTTAACCAGTGGGTGTTGCAGTTGTTTGAAAAAGTGTTTTTAGCACCGTTTGCCCTACATTAGCTTGTTGACGTGCTAACGCATCCTCACAATAACGTTTGGTACATGCGTGTGGTGTAGGCCATGTAGCTGCCTAACATGTCAGCTATGAAAATGTTGCCTAAAGAGGCCGTAGATGCTCATCTTTTGAGAGTAGAATGTGCTCTAGAAGGTATAGTTGAAGTTCTTTTAGCGTTAGCATAGCAAGTTTGATTACATTCAACAATCCATCTAGAAATACTGGATTTAGAGATAGGATTCCCTTTATAAAGGCAACACAAAGTTTTTTTGTGAAAATTGTTTGTTCTATCATATAATAAAATAGTGCTCTTTTGACATCAAGTGTATGTAGAGAGCTCCTTTTGCTACTGAATCAGGTTGAGGGAAGAACACGGGTAACTCAATTGATTGTTTTTAGTAAAAAGAAGAGACCACTTTTGGGTTTGTACAAAGAACCACTATCTTTATGAAGTTGAAAGAAGGGTTCTTCTAATGTTAATGTCTGCAGCTCACCAATACGTCTTAGTAAAGTGATGGTAATGAGAAAGGCAACCTTTCATGAAAGAAATTGTAATGCACAGTTTAGTTATTTTATTTTCTAGAACCAAGCAAGCCTGGCACAGGTAAGCAATAAGTACTTCACAGTAGTAATGCAGTTTGTAAACAGTTTGAATTGCCATTTTATATGCACTATGATTTGATTACAGTAGAGTTAGTAGTAATGCAATGCTTTTGAAATACTGTACATATACTTTGTATTGGCCTTTTATTAGAATGTCAAGTAGATTACTTTACAGATTACTTTTCTTACAGAGTGCAATATACCTGGATACTGCAATGGGACACTGCCTGTAAACAGGTTGTTTAGTTACAGTTTTAAAGGGTTTCTTAGATTTTACAACTCCACACTTACAAACTTTTCGCAGAAAAACAGTCAATGTTATCCTAGGGAGGAAAATACGGTTATTGGGTCAAAGGTAAGTATTCTGTTGTGGGAGTTGGTATTCTGGGGTTAGACTCTGGGGTCCCCCAGGGACAAGGATGCACTCTTGTTACACCCTCAGCGGCTCTAGGGCAGCAGGGTGCTGAGGCCAAATGTTATCCAATGAGGGATAGGGGGGCCTCTCGTTGGTGGCTGCTTACGAGCAGGCCACTGGGTTGCGGTAGCAAAGCTCCTAGACTTAAGCTCAGGGCAAATGGGGGTTCAAGCCAGCACAAAAGATGCACCCTCAGCGGCACTGGGGCGTCCATGTGCAGAGTGCTGTTTTGGCGTCATGACCCCTGCAGCTTTCTATCGGGAGTCTCCGGTTTGCAAACACTGCAGGCTCGGGGACGAAGGTCTTCTGGGTGCTACCACCACTTGGAGAGGTAAGTTGGGATGCTGGGGGTTAGTTAGGCACCGTCAGTTGGGACACCCAAGGCTGTGGGTGCGTCCGGTGCAGGGGTGCCTTTTAGGGTCGGGTCTGCATACCAGCTCCTGGTGCGTTGGGAGGGGGGGGGACCTTCCGGTTTGAGGCTTCAGCTGGAGGCTTGAGCCAAGTCAGGGCGTCACCGGATCTCGGTTCAGGATCGCCAGGGAGACCTCCTCTTGGTATTGGCCCACTCAAACTCGGGCTGTGGGTGTCGGGTGCAGAGTGGTGCAGACTCGCAGACACTGCCGGAGCTGGAGTCTATTGGCGAACAAATCCAGTGTTCACGGGAGACAGAGTATTTTATTTTGAAGGCAGGGCAGGTCCTCTGGGTTCTTGAGGCTGCAGGACACTGGGGTTTCGCCTCTGCAGGTTTGAGGTGGGGAAAGGTTGGTAGGGCTGGGGCCAAGTCAGTAGGTGTCCTCTTGTTAGCTTTGTCGCGGCTATTCGGTCCTTCTTTTCTTGTTCTGGTTTCTTGTCGGAGGAAGCAAGGTTTGGGGTGCTCCCTAAATACTAGATTTACGGGCGTTACAGGTAAGTAAAGGTTGGGACCAATGGGTCTCTTCCTTGGGATGGGTACACCCCTTATCATGCCACCCCCCAGTGGGAGGGGGGCAGATGCCTCACTCTGGTTGTCTGTGTCTCCCCCCCCCCCCCCCCATCTGCAAAATGACTGGGACTGAGAGTTGTGCTTCACCTCGCCTCCCCGAGTTGGCAGAGGTGGGCACACCTCTCTTCCTCACTTGTTTTCTCCACTGGTTCTCCCGCCCAAAGTGGGGGTCAGAACCAGTGGGGACCAGTTGCTGAAATCAGCAAGTGGCCTGGGAAATCGCACCAAGGCGGCAAGCCTTTAAAGCTTCCCCTTCGTGAACCCTGCCCATTGTGGGTAAGGATGCTTGGCACCTCGTCCTTCCCAGGTTGTGCATTGTTTCAGGCCCCCGAAGAGCAGCAGGCTTTCAACCCCAGGGTCCAGAAACATGTCAGGTGGTGGCAGCTGAAACCAGCAACTCAGCCTGAACAATAGTGGCAGGTCATTTTTCAGGGGGCATCTCTAAGCTGCCCTGTGTGTGCTTTTTTCATTAAATCCCACACTGGCATCAGTGAGGGTTTAATGTGCTGAGAAGTTGGATACCAAACTTCTCAGTATTCAGTGCAGCCATTATGGGGCTGTTGAGTTCAAAATAACAAACTCCCAGCACTATATACTTTAAATGGCAGCCCTGCACTTACAATGTCTAAGAAGGGACTTAGACACTGTAGGGGTACAGGGCTCATGCACCTGTACCCTCACCACTGGTATAGTGCTCCCAGCTAGAGGGGTGACTGATCTATGCCAGGGCAATGGGTTGTAGGCATGGCACACAAGCATGTGTGCCATGTCGACTCTTCACTTTGTTCCGCACCAAAACACTCAGCCTGCAAAGGCAGTGTGTGAGTGTGAAGGTACAGGGCCTCTAAGGGTGGCACAATAAGTGCTGCAGCCCTTAGAGAACTTCCCTGGTCACAGTGCCCTGGGTACCTGCGGTACCATTTACCAGGGGCTGACCTGTGGCCAGAGATGCCAATTGGGTTTGGATTTCAATGCAGTTTTAGGGAAAGAACATAGGCCCTGGGTGCCTGATTAGCAGGAGCCCAGGGCACACTAAGTCAATGCACATCAGCAAAAGGTGGGGGCAAACATGCAGAAAGAGGGCACTTTCTCACAGGGCGCCATGTCTTTTCCTTCCCCTTTAACATCATATTCAATTCAGAGTTCCTCCCAGGTCTAAATGACCCTAGATTTTGCACATGGAACTCAGGCAACCTTCCACCTTTTGAGGGCTCTTTGAGGAGTGGGAGTTGCTACACCCTGAAGACATCAGGGATCGTTTTGACCTTCTCAGTTCTGAAGAGTTTAGTCTCCACCAGCTGAGACACTGGGCATACACACCTGGAGTCCCTTTTCACTAATGGAATCCGAAGCAAAGGCCTCAATTGGTTTTATAAACAGTTACAAAACAAATATGTACAACAACGCTAAAGGAACCACAAACTAAAATCGCCAACGCCTGCCACACAGCACAGGGAGACTGCATTCAAAATGACACAATCATACCTCCCTCAAGCTGTATTGAGAGAAATCTTTGGTAGGGGATATGAATTATGATGGAAGGGTGTGGTGAAAGGGAAACATTCATTCATATGTGGTGCCAGTGCATACACATCAGGGTCTTCAGCTGTGAAATCTTATCCAATATTAAAGCCATCACAGGAGAGGTCTTACCAGCCCAGCCACTGGTTCTGTTGCTGGGTGACCCGGATGAGAAGGAATATGCTACTTACCAGTATGCATTTGTTCTTGGCATGTAGAGCTGCAGATCTATATACTGTGCATAGATCGCCATCTGGTGTTGGGCCCGGATGTTTGCAGTTTGTTTTTCCTCTTTGAAAGTCTTTGGAAGTCACGAGGTCGGTGACTCCTCCTTTGGTTCGTATTGCGCATGGGCTTCGGCTCCATCCTCAGATTGTTTTTCGCCAGCATGGAAAGATGGAGCGTAGTAATAACAGTAAAGAAACCCATGTGTGTTGTATCTAAATAAGATAGACTGGAACGGATACAGGTAGCCGGGGAGGCGGGTGGGCGTGTATAGATCTGCAGCTCTACATGCCAAGAACAGATGCATACTGGTAAGTAGCATATTCCATTCGAGGCATATGAGCTGCAGATTATACACTGTGCATAGACTATATAGCAGTACCCAACCCTAGCGGCGACCACCGGCATCCGTTACAGTTGTTTGGAAGTGTTTTTAGTACAGCCTGGCCCACACTAGCTTGTTGCTTGGTTTGCACATCTACACAGTAATGTTTTGTGAAAGTGTGCGGTGTTGACCATGTCGCTGCTTTGCAGATGTCATCTAGTGGTATGTTTCCTAGAAAAGCCATAGAAGCCCCCATCTTCCTTGTAGAGTGGGCTTTAGGGGGAACAGATCGCGTTCGTTTTGCTTTGTGGTAGCAAATCTGTATGCATTTTACAATCCACCTAGCTATCCCCGATTAAGAGAAATTGCAGCTCACATTTATGTAATGGTTCGAAAGGGGGTCCCATTAGCCTTGTGAGAACTATATTCAAGTTCCAGACAGGTGAGGGTGGTACTCTGGGTGGAATTACTCTTTTGAGGCCTTCCATAAAGGCCTTGATGGCAGGCACCCTGAAAAGTGATAGGTGCTGCCTGTTCTGTAAGTAAGCAGCAATTGCTGCGAGGTGTAACCGAATGGATGTATATGCTAGGTTACACCTTTGTAGATGGAGCAAGTAACATATGATGTGCTGTATGGACACATTTAGAGGGTTGATTGTGTTGTTGTGGCAGTAAACAACAAATCTTTTCCACTTTGCAGCATAGCATGCCCTAGTAGTAGGGCGTCTAGCTTCCCTGATAATATTCATGCAATCAGGGGGAAGGTTAAGGTATCCGAATTCTAGGACCTCAGGAGCCAGATCGCAAAGTTGAGCTGAGCTGGGTCCGGGTGCCTGATCTCTCCATGGTTCTGGGTTAGGAGGCATAGTGAGAGGTGCAGCTTTTGGTGTGGTACTACCGAGAGTTCCAGCAGTGTGGTGTACCACGGTTGTCTGGCTCATGTTGGAGCTACTAGGATCAGTGTTAGGGAATGCTGTTGTAGCTTTCGCACCACTAATGGAATTAGTGGGAGAGGTGGAAAAGCGTATGCAAATTTGTTTGACCAGTTCATCCAAATCGCATTGCCTTTGGACAATGGGTGTGGATATCTGGCGGCGAAGCTTGGGAATGTTTTGTTTTCGTGGGTGGCGAATAGGTCTATGTGTGGATGCCCCCACTTCTAAAAAAACGGGTGAAGAACCTGTGGGTGAAGTTCCCATTCGTGAATCTGTTGCGTTTGTCTGCTGAGCAGATCTGCCACGGTGTTTTGGACTCCTGGGACGTGTTGGGCCAGGAGAAAGATTTTCTGTGGAATTGCCCATCTCCATATGCTCTGTGCTAATTGAGAGAGCTGTGGAGTGTGTGCCCCCCTGTTTTTGAATGTAGTACATGGCAGTCATGTTGTCTGTGCGAATGAGGACTGCCTTGCCTGAAATCTGCGTCTGGAACGATTTTAGAGCTAGGAAGATTGCCAGTAACTCCAGATGGTTGATGTGGAGTAACTTCTGTTGCGGCGTCCATGTGCCCTGTACTGTGAGATGTAACAGATGAGCTCCCCAGCCGGAGAGCGATGCGTCCGTTGTTAGTATTATTTGGGGAACCGGGTCCAGGAACGGTCGACCTCTGGAAAGGTTTGTGGTGCTCCACCACTGCAGAGAGCGATGGGTGCGACCGTCTACCAACACCAGATCTGTCAGTTGCCCCTGGGCCTGGTTCCACTGGCGCGCTAAGCACTCTTGGAGTGGACGTATCTGGGGTCTTGCATGGGGCACTATGAAAATGCAAGTGGCCATCATCCCTATCAGTTGCATAAACACCCTTGCTGGGAGAGAGTGTTGAAATATGAATTTTTGACGCAGAGCCTGTATATTTGCAATCCTGGCAGGATTGGGATAGGCTATGGCGTTTGAGGTGTCTATGGTGGCACCGAGGTATTGTTTTGTGTGTGATGGTACCAGGTGGGACTTTTGGTGGTTCACCGTGAAACCTAGCTGGTGAAGTAGGTGGATTCTAGCGGCGGTGTGTTGCACACATTGTTCATAGGATGTGGCTTTTATTAGCCAGTCGTCCAAATACGGGAAGACGTGAATGTGCGGTCTTCTGAGGAGTGCCGCCACTACTGCTAAGCACTTGGTGAATACCCTTGGTGCCGTTACCCCGAACGGGAGCACCTTGAACTGGTAGTGTTGCCCGTCCACTACAAATCTGAGGTACTTTCTGTGAGCATGGTGTATTGGGATGTGAAAGTATGAGTCTTTCAAATCCAGAGTGGTGAGAAAGTCGTTCCGGGAGAGGAGTGGAAGAACCTGTTGAAGGGTTACCATGTGAAAGTGGTCTGAATGTATGTAAGTATTTAGAGGTCTGAGATCTAGGATAGGTCGTAGAGTCTAGTCTCTTTGGAATCAGAAAGTACAGGGAGTAGACCCCTAAATTTTGTTGATTGATGGGGACCTTCTCTATGGCTTGTTTTTGCAGGAGGGAGATTACCTCCTGTTTTAGTAACGTGGCATGTTCTTGAGACATTGGGCGTTGCCTGGGTGGAATGTTTGGGGGGGTAGATGTTAATTCTAGGCAATACCCTGAATGAATGATTTGGGTCACCTGTCCGAGGTGATTGTCTTCCAGACGTGAAGGAAATGTTGTATTCTGCCCCCGACCGGAGTAGAATGGTCTGGAGGGAGCGGGGGAAAGTCATTGGGTAGGCGGTGTGGCAGAGCGGGCGGTATTTGTCTTGCCTCTGCCTTTATTATTATTGCCTCTGTATCCGCCTCTTTGATAACCCTTTGTGAAGGTAGATTGAGGAGGGGATTTGTAGGACATGGATGCACTATCCGAGGAGTAGCCTCTGCCCCTGCCCCGAGAGGAAGAGCGGCGAAAGGAGTGCCTAGGAGTGCGTGACTGTAGGGCTCCCATGGATTGCGCCGTATCAGTATCTTTCTTCATCTTCGAGGGCTTCATCAACTTTTGGGCCAAATAAATGTTGTTGGTCGAATGGGTGATTCAATATGAAGGCTTGTACCTCAGGTTTACAACCTGAAACTCTAAGCCAGGCGTGGCAACGGAGAAGGACACTGGTGTTTATGGCCCTGGAGGCTGTATCTGCCGCATCTAGGGCACAGAGTATAGAGGTATTAGTTATAGTTTTTCCCTCTTGGATCAATTCATTAGCCCCATTTCTGTATTTTTCAGGGAGATGGTGCATGATGGTCTCTAACTCATCATAATGCGCCCTGTCGTATCTGGCCAATAGCGCTTGCGTGTTGGCGATACGCCATATATTGGCGGCTTGTGACGCAGTGCGCTTCCCTGATGCGTCTAGGAGCTTGGACTCTGTCAGGTGGTGGTGCTTCGCCTGACGCCTGAGAATTTGAACGCTTCCTAGCTGTAGATACCACTAAGGAATCCAGTGGTGCAGGGCCTTTAATGTATGAAGGATCTGTGGGGGCGGCTTTGTATTTTTTCTCTATACGGGGGTTTAGGACCCTAGCCCTGACTGGGTCTTTAAAAACCTCTGGTGCATGTTTGATTACTCCTTTTAACATAGGTAGAATGGCAGTAGACCTATGTGCATTATCGAAGGTGTCTAGGAGAAAATCTTCCTCCACTGGGTCAGTATGTAACTCCACTCCGTGATAATGTGCCGCCCTCTGTAGTAGGTGGTGAAAGCCTAACGAATCTTCTGGTGGGGATGGCCTAGATGTGTAAAGGTCATCCTGTGGGACATCTGGGATGTCCGGATTGTTATAGTCATTCCATTGGTCTGGAGATCCAGTAGGGGTGGGGTCTTGTGGCACATCTGCTGGATCATAGTAAGGCTCCCCTAGATCATCTTGGTCTGGAGACAGGGTTGGAGAGCGATGAGGCAGGGGTGGAGAAGGTGGAGGTGGGGAGGGTGGAGGAGGTGGGGAAGGCACTCTGAAAGGGAAGGTAGCAGTGTCCTTCCTCTTTGGAGGTGGAGCTGGTTTGTCCAAGTGTCTCTTTTTTGAAGACGGTGTCAAATGTCCAGTTTTTGGATCCTTGGTATGTGTCTTTTGCAGAGGATCCGGTGTGAAAAGTTCTTGCGACACTGGTTGTTCGGTCGGCGCCGAGGTTTTCGGGGCAGACTGCTTCTTCGGGACCTCAGATTTTTTGTTCGGTGCCGAAAGAGGCTTCGGCACGGGAGTGTCGGTGCCGAGGGCCTTATTATGTTTGGTCGGCACCGAAAGGGCAGGTTTCAACACCGAGGGCTTTGGTGCTGGGCTCGGTGTGGAGGTGGAGGCCGATTTTTTCTTCGGTGCCGAAGGGTGTCTTTCGGTACCGCTGGTAGACTGGCTCGAGCCCGAGCTGCCGGAAGGCTTAACAGGCTTCTTTACCGGGCCCGAAGGTGGGGTGTGAGAAGCAGTATCCTTGGTCTTGCCTAGGCGCGAAGGCGTGACCGAAGCCTTTTTAGGTATCGGCGTGGGTGTGGGAGGGGGTATAGTACTCACGACCCTCTGCGGCGGGGTGATGTCCTCCACATCTGAGTTGTCGGCCTCGGAAGCACTGACGAGGTAGTCTTCCTCTTCTTCGATGTTCTGCGGTCCCGGAGCTTCGACGTCGTCCCCGAAGATGTCGACTGGAGCGGAGGTCGAGGAGTGCGCCATGTTGCGTCTGGCCCTTCGATCTCGAATAGTCTTTTTAGATCTAAAAGACTTGCAGGCGGGACAGTCTCGGGCCTCGTGTTCAGGGGAGAGGCAGAGGTTGCACACCTCCTGAAAATCGGTGTGGGGGAATTTGGACCCACATCGAGGGCACTTCTTGAAGGGAGTTCTTTCCATCAGCCGAGACCGGAGCCGGAATAGGCCCGAAGGCCGCCGTCGACGACCGGAATCGAAGAAGTGCCGAAGAGAAGGTGATTAAGATGATTTATTATCTGAAGGATCTCGATGAGCGAGGATTTTTGCGTCGATCGCTGAACTGGAAAAGTTCGGAACCGGAGCGCGAAGTATTACATCCGAGCCCGATGGCGGAAAAAAACAATCTGAGGATGGAGCCGAAGCCCATGCACAATACGAACCAAAGGAGGAGTCACCGACCTCGTGACTTCCAAAGACTTTCCAAGAGGAAAAACAAACTGCAAACATCCGGGCCCAACACCAGATGGCGATCTATGCACAGTGTATAATCTGCAGCTCATATGCCTCGAACCAATGTTTTCCCCACTAACCTAGGGAATCTAACTTCACATGTATTTTAATTAAATCAACTATCAATCGCCCACATGTGGAAGCATGTGGCAGGGCACTGTGTAGACTATTTTCAAAATTGAAATACTGTCAGCTATCGTACATGACATAATTCAACAGAATATGGCTACCTTTCATCCCCCATATGAAAAGGTTGAAAGTCCTTAGGGTGGGTGGATGTGGGACAGTGGTTTTATTAGACACTCTACGTGGGCCTCATATTTGAGGCCTCTTAGTCACCGGTGCCTGATGCAGAACCAGACTGAATATAGTGCCTGATGGAACAGTTCCTGCTTGGAATCTTTTAGCGAAAAGCACTGTTTTGACCAGCACTGCCCTCTCAAATATCGTGTATTGGTTCATATTAAGAGTCATTTCTCCCTCAAGACACTGATAAACAGTCTACAAAATTAAGATCTTTACTCTGCTCTGTTAATGTCCTCCAACATGTTTTAAAATCGAAAAAGAGGATTAAAACAAAAAGGTACACTCACCAGAAAATTACTCAACTGTTTGCCGATTAAGCACAGGGCAGAATGCTAAATGGTTTGCCCTCATGTGGCTCTGCGAGTCACATACCATACAACTTGTCCAAACTGATTCTCCTACGCTTCCAACAAGATGCGCTATTTAGGGCTACCCCTGCTGAGATTCAGACAAATTGGATGTAAGGTCCCTCTTAACTTTCAAATCTTTGCAGAAAAGTTGCATCTAGAGGTTTAAGATACTGAAATTTAACAATTTTATAGTATTTGGATTGACTTGCCTTCCTCACAGCTGCACTATAAGTGCAAATAGTAGTCACTTGGACTAGTGCTAGAAGAAATAAAAAAATTAATTACTTGCAATATTGTGATGAATTTAGCCTCTAGAATGAAACTCTCCATACCAGTGATAAAGTGCCAGTTAAATCGAAGTCTAAATGAAGGCATAGACACTTAGCCCTCATACAGCACTAAAAACAAAATGAAATTCATATCAGCAAACTGTTCTGTAGCATACCTTAGTCAAGACAGTCTAAATTACAAAAAAATAAAATTAAAATAAAACTTATTAAATGAAAAATAGCTAAATAAAAAAAATAATCATAAAATAAGATAAAATGCAAATGCTCTGCCACCCAATGAAGTGCATTATTCCTTCTAGGGAGGCTGAAGCTGTACTAAGCACGTCACTGGAGCTTGAACCTAAACCAGATACACTTTGTGGCAGTAATTCAGAAAAAAGGGGGGAAGTAGAGGTAAAAATTAGGTTCACCCTCCACAAATGTATCTAGCAAAAAAGACTATCTGAACAAGTCAGATAGACAGGAACCTAACTGGGAAAAAAACAGAAGGTGTAGGAAACAATTTGATCCTTAAAGACACCGTTATCAGAAAGAGAAATATTATCTTTTTCTATAGTCCCCTCACTCACCAGGGTTTCCCCACGGTGACATGCTTCATCATAGGGGTCCTCCCAGTCCTCTACGGACTGAGGCGTGCTGCGACTTGCGGTGTTACGTAGGAGCACTGAGAATTTTGTAAACTATGTGTGGTGTAAGTGAAGTAGTGGTGGAGTGGGAAAATTAAAATAATCAGCTAGTGGGCTACAAAATAAACTTTATTGGTGCTCTAAGCTGAAAAAATTAAAAACGGGGTAATATGACAAGGGACCCTAACTATGATGGAAAGGTGTGCCTAGCATATTATGAAGTCAACTAGTTTCGAGCTCCCCAGCTCTTCGTCAGGACTACACTGGGACCAGCCCAGTGTCGAGAAACTTGCCACTCCTAGTCGACCTTAATAGGGTGAAATAAATGTGATGCCACAATAGTAAGGCATGCGTTTTAAAATATGTATACATACGTTATGTACGTCGGTATACTGATCTGTAAATTCCAAAAATCACAGTTAATGGCGAGAAAAGATATATATACATATATATGCATAGCGTAATACAAAGTAATTACTAAAAATGTGAACACACTACACACAGGTGGATGCACACTTCCAAGAATGGCGTGCCGCTAAGTGAAAGACAGAGAAAATACAGTTATTCACTCCATGCCGGCGTGGTGAAGGAAAAGTTGTGCTGGAATTAAATAAATTATTAGGTCTGACTAAAACACACACAATAACATACAACATAAAACATGTAACCTACTTAGGAAAAAGCAACACTGTGCCTCATGGTCACTGGAGGGGATGTGGAGATCTCGTACATCTAATGGACGAAGGGAATCGAGATCGTTAGGAAAAAACGGCGTGTTCCGTTATGACGGATCGCCCAGCGTGGTGTGGGGGAGAAAGAGAGTTTCCACGCTGCATTCTGGAGGTGAGCATGGCAGCACTTACTTGTACGTTGAACCCCACATGCTTCTGACACCTACTGGAAGCCAAACCTCTCGGACCGCATTGTAGCGTGTCCTCGTAGCCGCAATGTTTTTATGTGCTGGCGGGACTGTCTCAAGGCTCGAAATAGAAAAGGGCAAGTTACGATGTGCAAGTGGAGCCGCCATCTTTGAAAGGGGTGAGACTGACGGTTTATGATACTATTCGGTATCCAAAAATGTCACAGTACGGACTCAATGTTCCAGACAGGGTAAGAGATCGCTCACAACAAGGCTAAGAGTGCGAAAGGTGGTATTCTGATGAAGCTCATATTTAGAGGAACTTCGAACTGCAAATGAATAAACAGGTTGGGACTGTTCCGGCCCGGGTCAGTTCAAAAACGACTACGATGGATGCCGCCATGTTAGAATGGGAAGGGAACAGGATGGATGGTCAATGGGAATAGGTTCCGAATTAGTGCTTAGTGATAAACGACTGTTGGGCTGTGAAGAAATAATAATAATTTCAAAGATAAAGATCCTAGCGACAATACCACCACCGACACTGGACTACATAAAAAAATCTAATTTCACCCCTCCACCACACAACCTTCCGGTTGAATTACTGGCTTTTGAGAAAGCAGTTATAAAAGAGGTGACGGAGATAGATCCAAGAACAATTAAAGTCTCACAATACAAGCAAAATTGAGTTGGAGGCGATCTACCAACTATCTAACAACAAGGACCTGACTATTAAACCAGCCGATAAAGGCGGAGCTATTGTTCTACAGAATACTATTGATTATCAACACGAATGCCTACGACTACTAGGTGATGAACGTAACTACCTAATACAACAGGATCCCACTGAACGACTACGCAGGGAGATCGCAAGTCTGGTGGAAGAGTCTCTGGCTAACGACTGGATCAGCAAGAAAGAGGCAGATTTCCTGGAAAACAAAAAACCAATAACACCTTACTTCTACACGATCCCAAAGATACATAAATCTATGGAAACTCCCCCAGGAAGACCCATAGTATCCGGGATCGGTTCAATTTTGGAACCCCTGTCTAAATTTGCGGATGCCTTTTTAAGACCTTTAGTTCAGGCTACGGAAACCTATCTACAGGATACCAAAGCAGTCCTTTGTTTAATCAAGGATCTCGAATTCAACCCCACAACTAACATTTTGATCAGTTTAGATGTGGAGAGTCTGTACACGAGTCTCCCTCATAAGGAAACCTTAGAGATCCTTGAAGAGGTACTCTACCTAAATGATTGGGATTATCACACACCCAGACATGTGGTCCTTGAGTGTTGCGGTTTGGCTTTGACTGAGAATTTTTTTCAATTTAATGATGTCCTGTACAAGCAAACCCACGGTACCAGCATGGGAAGCACATTTGCGCCGAGTGTGGCAGGGTTGTATGTGCACCATTTGGAGAAGCAGAAAATTCTCCACCAACACAATCCTCACATTGAACATATTAAACTATGGAAAAGGTACATAGACGATGTACTGTTGATCTGGGAAGGCAATGAACAGGAAGCGCAAGATTTCCTAGTCTGGCTTAACCAACAAGACCCGTTTCTGAAATTCACCTCCTCGATAAGCCGATCCACCATGGTCTTCCTAGACCTTCATATATCAGCACAAAACGGACGTCTCCACAGTACCACTCATTTCAAACCTACAGCAAGGAACTGCCTACTGATATATGACAGCTTCCATCCTCGCAGCCTCAAGGACAACCTCCCTTTTGGCCAATTCTTGCGCCTCAGAAGGAATTGCACTACAACACAAGACTACAACATTCAGGCAAAAGAACTATCAGAGAAATTGATACAACGTAATTACCCACAACATCTTGTATCCAGATCCAGGAAAAGGGCTCTCAATAACAATAGGGAGGCCCTTTTAGAGACAAAAACTGTAGCCAGACAGGATGAGCCACGGAGACAAATTTGTAGCACTACATACAGTATTGCGTCCAACTTGGTGAGCAAAATAATCAAGAAACACTGGCGCACCCTGAACAGCGGTGGCCTAGACCTACAGGAACCTATGTTCAGCCATCGAAAAGCACGCAACCTAAGGGATCATCTTGTCCATACACGACCAATGACAACTAAAATCGCAGGTCCCCAACGCCTGCTCCAACCCCTACCAGAGGGCCATTTCCCATGCAGTAACTGCAGTGTGTGTCATCTGACCAAGGTGACTAAGACAGTGGAATGCAACAATGGGATAACCTGGAATCTTCGGTCGTTCACTAACTGTAACACATCGGGTGTTGTTTACCTAATAACTTGCGTTTGTAATTTGCACTACGTAGGCATGACCACCAGGAAAGTAAACACCCGAATGATCGAGCACCGTAGTAATTTCAGATGTAAACGGGATAACACAAAGATGACCACACATTTCCTGGAAAAAAGTCATACTCCTAACGACTTCAACTGGGTCGTTTTAGAACATGTCAAGAATCATCCCAACGTAGAGAAACAGCTACATGAGAAGGAACAACGTTGGGTGTTCAAGCTACGTTCGGACGACAGGGGTCTCAATGATGACATACCCTGGGGCCAGTTTATCTAAACAGTTTACTTGAACAACAATCACTGGAACATTTGCTGATCTAGTTTTTTATTCCCTACAGGTTGTACTTGATAAATAACCTGGCACATTGTTATCCAGTAATATAAGATTCTAGTAATTCCATTACCAATTTCCCTCCCTCATTTGCTTAATCTGTGTCTCCTTTGTGGCCACTATTATTATTTCTTCACAGCCCAACAGTCGTTTATCACTAAGCACTAATTCGGAACCTATTCCCATTGACCATCCATCCTGTTCCCTTCCCATTCTAACATGGCGGCATCCATCGTAGTCGTTTTTGAACTGACCCGGGCCGGAACAGTCCCAACCTGTTTATTCATTTGCAGTTCGAAGTTCCTCTAAATATGAGCTTCATCAGAATACCACCTTTCGCACTCTTAGCCTTGTTGTGAGCGATCTCTTACCCTGTCTGGAACATTGAGTCCGTACTGTGACATTTTTGGATACCGAATAGTATCATAAACCGTCAGTCTCACCCCTTTCAAAGATGGCGGCTCCACTTGCACATCGTAACTTGCCCTTTTCTATTTCGAGCCTCGAGACAGTCCCGCCAGCACATAAAAACATTGCGGCTACGAGGACACGCTACAATGCGGTCCGAGAGGTTTGGCTTCCAGTAGGTGTCAGAAGCATGTGGGGTTCAACGTACAAGTAAGTGCTGCCATGCTCACCTCCAGAATGCAGCGTGGAAACTCTCTTTCTCCCCCACACCACGCTGGGCGATCCGTCATAACGGAACACGCCGTTTTTTCCTAACGATCTCGATTCCCTTCGTCCATTAGATGTACGAGATCTCCACATCCCCTCCAGTGACCATGAGGCACAGTGTTGCTTTTTCCTAAGTAGGTTACATGTTTTATGTTGTATGTTATTGTGTGTGTTTTAGTCAGACCTAATAATTTATTTAATTCCAGCACAACTTTTCCTTCACCACGCCGGCATGGAGTGAATAACTGTATTTTCTCTGTCTTTCACTTAGCGGCACGCCAGTCTTGGAAGTGTGCATCCACCTGTGTGTAGTGTGTTCACATTTTTAGTAATTACTTTGTATTACGCTATGCATATATATGTATATATATCTTTTCTCGCCATTAACTGTGATTTTTGGAATTTACAGATCAGTATACCGACGTACATAACGTATGTATACATATTTTAAAACGCATGCCTTACTATTGTGGCATCACATTTATTTCACCCTATTAAGGTCGACTAGGAGTGGCAAGTTTCTCGACACTGGGCTGGTCCCAGTGTAGTCCTGACGAAGAGCTGGGGAGCTCGAAACTAGTTGACTTCATAATATGCTAGGCACACCTTTCCATCATAGTTAGGGTCCCTTGTCATATTACCCCGTTTTTAATTTTTTCAGCTTAGAGCACCAATAAAGTTTATTTTGTAGCCCACTAGCTGATTATTTTAATTTTCCCACTCCACCACTACTTCACTTACACCACACATAGTTTACAAAATTCTCAGTGCTCCTACGTAACACCGCAAGTCGCAGCACGCCTCAGTCCGTAGAGGACTGGGAGGACCCCTATGATGAAGCATGTCACCGTGGGGAAACCCTGGTGAGTGAGGGGACTATAGAAAAAGATAATATTTCTCTTTCTGATAACGGTGTCTTTAAGGATCAAATTGTTTCCTACACCTTCTGTTTTTTTCCCAGTTAGGTTCCTGTCTATCTGACTTGTTCAGATAGTCTTTTTTGCTAGACACTTTGTGGCAGGCCATACCCGGAGTAAATGGTCTAAAAACTTACAACTAAAGATATGGTCCGGGAGGACACAGATTGTGAAAGTACAAAAGTATAATGGGTGCCTTAGGCATGTATCTGGTACAGATAGACTTGTTTACCGAGGCAGCAGAGCTTTCGCAACAGAGTTTTGTAAAAAATGTGCATGCATTGCTTATACACACATCGCGCTTCGAAGTCTTCTTTCAAACACATCACCGTATTTTGCAATCCACAAATCCGTCTCGTATTCTCAACCGCGGACAAAAATTGACACATGTCCAATATTAAAAATGTCAGTAAAGAACAAATACCTAGGACCAAGGACTTCGTAAAACTAGAATGGATTTAACTTTTACAACTTTGTGGCAAGGACCAAAAGTCCCTAGAGCAAGTTCTGAAAATGTCTGTATACCCCACAAAGGAAGCCACACAAACTACAAAAGTGTGTATGGGGTAGGCCAGCACCAAGCAATGCAGATATGAGCCAGTGTGAACTTCTAAAAACTGTTTCTTTTGGAAACTATTCCTTAAAACAACTTAATGGGGACTAGGAAATGAGCAAAAAAGGCATCAAGCACTAGATAAGACACAGGGGAACGACTATGTTTAAGTGGTCAAACAAGATTAGATCAGGGGTGGGGGTTCAGCCTATGAACTGAGAGTAGCATTATGAATCTTATGTGAGGAGAAGCTAAGCAGGAATACGGATAGCTTGGAATTTTGCAGGGAAAGCCCTGACCAATGGATTATGGAAGCTTTTCTCTCTTTGGGATGTCCAGTGCTTCATTCTTCACTACTCAGACGCATCATCACTAACAGCATCAGAAACACAGAAATTATTAAGAATTTAAGAGAACATTTATTGTATACATTAGCAGTCAAAATACATTTTATGTAAGGTTTAATCCGGTTATTAAATGAGAACTCTTTGGGAAAGGATGTCAAAAGAGGATCCACATACAATTAACACTAGCCACAGAAGTGATTAAACATAAAATGCTTACTTGTAGCAAAAACAGAAAAAAATATGAACGTCACGTTATAAAAACACATGAATGCTTTTCGGATTCATGACGGGGTGGGGAGAAGCACACAGCAAAAGGATAATGTTACACACCCAGTAAGCATCTGTTCTTGGCATGTAGAGCAGTAGATTCACATGCTTTGCATACTCCTGCCATCTAGTGTTGGGTCCGGATGTTTGCAAGTTGTTTTTCTTCAAAGTCTTTCCAGTCACGAGGTTCCTTTCGGTGATAGTGCGCAGGGGCATCAACTCCATTGTTAGATTGTTTTCCCACAGAGGGTGAGAATGGAGTTAGTAAGTGGAGAATAGAGATGTTCATGCATATGAATGTAAATTGAGAACTACAACAACTACAGGAGACCGGGGAGGAGGGTGGGCGCATGTGAATCTACAGCTCTACATGCCAAGAACAGATGCTTACTGGGTAAGTAACATTATCTGTTCGAGGCATGTGAGCTGTAGATCACATGCTTTGCATAGACAATACAGCAGCATACTCCCAAAGTGTTGGCTAACCTGTAGTGGTTGTAGTTTGAAACAGAGTTTTTAGTACTGCTTGGCCTCCATTTACTTGTTGTCTCGCTGACAAATCTAAGCAATAGTGTTTGGTGAATGTGTGCAGTGTAGACCATGTTGCTGCCTTACAGAGGTCAGCTAGGGAAATATTCTCCGAAGAAGGCAATAGTAGCTCCTATTTTGCGAGCGGAATGCGCCCTAAGGTGTATCATTATAGTTCTTTTTGCTTTGGTTTAACATGTTTGAATACATTTTACAATCCATCTTGCAATACCCGACTTAGATACGTGATTGCCTTTGTGTGGTGGAGAAAAAGCAACAAATAGCCGCTTTGTTTTCCAAAACTCTTTGGTTGTTTCTACATTATATAGTATAGGTCTTCTAACATCAAGTGTGTGTAGAGCTTTCTCCGCTACAGAGGTAACTCAACTGATTGATTGATATGAAAGGCAGAAACTACTTTAGGGAGAGATTTAGGATTGGTTCGAAAAACCACCCCATCCTTGTGAAGTTGAAAGAAAGGATCTTGTATAGTTAATGCTTGAAGTTCACCAACTCTCCTTAGTGAGGTTATTGCTATGATGAAAGCAACCTTCCATGAGAGGAATTGTAACTGACATTTGTGCATTGGTTCAAAATGTGGACCCATTAGCCTTGTAACTACTATGTTCAAGTTCCACTTTGGTGCAGGCAGAACTCCTGGTGGTGTCACTCTTTTTAATCCTTCCATGAAGGCTTTAATCAATGGTACTCTGAATAGAGATAAGCGTTGTCTATTTTGCAAGTATGCGGCTACTGCTGCTAGGTGTAAACGTATGGATGCAATACCAATCCAGACTGCTGTAAATGCAACAGATAAATGATGTTTTGTCCAGAAGCATCAAGTGGATTGATATTGTTGTTACAATAATTAACAAACCGTTTGCATTCTGCAGCAGAACATGCTCTTGCAGTAGGTTTTCTGCCTGGCTGGACTTGTGTTCCTAGAGTCTCAAGAAGAAAATCCTCCTCTAAGGATTCTTTATGGAGCTCCAACCCATGGTATTGTGCAGCTCTAGCAATGAGCTCCTGATACAACATTGTCATCAGGTGGAGATGGTCTGGCGGGGTAAAGATCTGGGTCTCTATCCTGTGGAGAATCAACTGTATAATCTGTCCAAGGATCTACTGGTAACTGAGTCGTCATCATCAGTATCCCCTGCATCAAAGTGAGGTAGAGGAGACTGATGATGTATGATGTGTAAAGGATCAAGCTGTGGTGGAGAGGGAGGAGGAGATGGCAGTGTGTGGAAAGGACTAGTACCCACATTTTTCCTCTTTGATGGAATCTTATAAGAGCGGTCATCATGAAGCTTGTGCTTGGATGGCGGTTTAGCGTGAATACGCCCTGTGTCAGGATTAATATAGAGGTTTTTTTTCTGTTTCGGATCTGACTTCGGTGGTACAACGTCAAGGTTTGGATCCGGTTGTGTTACGAGCAGCTCTTTAGTTTTGGGCATCAAAGCTTTTCAGAGCCAAGCTGGAAGGTCCTTTCAGCGCTGAAGATTCGGGCTCCGAGGAACGTTTCCTCGGTTTCTAAGGTTTCAGCTCCGAACCGATTTTGTGCTTAGAGCCTAAAGGTTTCGGCTCAGAAGTGGGCTTTGGCCGACTCGGTCCCGCGCCATTAGGCTTGTCAGCGTGTTTCAGTGCCGACCAGGAAGGCGGAGCGTCAGAAACCTCTTCTCGGTGCCGACTCTGGCCCGGAGGCCGAGGTGGCGCGAAGCCTTAGATTTGTTTGAGACGGTGGGTGGGAAAGGGTGGGGTGGGGTGAAGGGGCCTCCTGTACTCGCGTCCCCTGGTCTCTGCGGCACATCGTCGTCATAGAGGACAATATGCATTTCTGATTTGGAGTCAGGTGCTGCTGAACCCTTTTCTTCGGCCGCTGCGACCTCCTCTTGCTTGGAGTCTTCGACGAAGAGATCGGTGTGTCGTCTAACTGCTGCATCTCTCGACGTCGAGCCAGATGATCACGAAGAGTTTTCTTCGATCTGAAGGATCGGCACATGTCGCAGTCTTGTTCTTTGTGCTCTGGAGACCAGCACAAGTTACACACCTGATGCAAGTCCCTTACGCGGATACTTCACGTGGCACGGGGGCAGAATTTGAACGGAGTCTGGTTCCATCAACAAGGAGCCGGACCAACACAGAAAGACTGGAAGGCCGCCCATGAATTTTCCAATCGAAATTGGAGATTTCTGATAAGAGTCAAACCGCGGAGAGAAGGAAACTCGTTCAAAAACTATACTGTCGAGGGTAGAGTGGATTGCGCACCGAGGGAAACCCGAGGAACGATTCCACGTGGAGCCCAGCAATACACGTCTGAACCAGATGGCGGAAAAAACTATCTAACAATGGAGTTGATGCCCGTGTGCACTATCACTGAAAGGAGGAGTCACCTTACCTCGTAACTGGAAAGACTTCTTTGAATGAAAGCAACTTTCAAACATCCAGTCCCAACACTAGATGGCAGCAGTATGCAAAACATGTGATCTACAGCTCACATGCCTCAAACAAAGGTATTTTACTGAAGAAGAAAACATTTAAAAAAATTAACAAACAATAAAACACCAAGCACATCCTGCATAATTTTGCTGAAAAAGTTTAGTCTCTTTTAAATACCTACAGCTTTGTCCCGGGTTTTTAATCATGTAATACAAGCAACGCTTTACAGAATAGAAATACAGATTGTCTACCTGTTGGTCTTGTTCGATCAGGCTCTTGTAACATAATCCAAGATCTTGGAGGTGGCTGTTCTGTCGAAACTAGTTAGACATAAAAAAAAAACAAATGAAGTCAATCATATTTTTGAAGAGGAAAGCACTAGTCAATCACAGGAACGTGCTACTTACTTCTTTTTGCAGTACCTGACAAATTATCAAGCAAGTAATTCAGTAGCCTTCTTGTTCCATCTGGTTCTTGATAGAGGCCCAAGAGGTCCTGTGTAAGTGGGTTTCCTGAAAAAGGAAAACATAAGTAAGCTAACTAAAAAAGCTATAAACTATACTAAGCATGTGTGTTACATTATGCTGATGCATCAAATCATCTTCCTGCAAGTAAACAAAGAAGCCCTATTTCACAACCAGAAGCTAAGTAGCACTGAGTTAAAAAATAAGCCCTGCCTTAAGGGGAATACTGCTATTGGGACTACCAATAGTAATTTAAACTTTCTGCAATTTTCCACACATCATATGTATTTTGCACTCACTGAAGTAGGTATTATGCCATTTGAGAGTGTAAGTCACTCAGTATTTATTTTAAGAGGCAAATTCATAACTTGAAATGTACTTACCCGCTCATGATGATCTTGGTGTCTATATTTATATAAAGAGAAGTGCTATTTTTAATAACCTGGTGTGGCTCTCCTTTTTGAGACGCGTGTATCATTTACGGACTAAGTGCATGCAGCAGATGTCCAACACTCCTCTCTGATAAGCTTAAGGCTGATCAACCACACCATCCCCTAAGAGAGCACCTTGGGATTACTAGAGCAAGCCTCTGTCCACATAGAGGGACACCTGGACTTTTTGCACAGTATACCTCTTTTTGGTAATGTAATACATGTCCCAAACTGCTGTGCTTAGTGGTTCGCCAATCCCACGATGTCAGTGCTGGTTCCGCGGATACAGCAACCGCAACGTATTCATCCAACAGCTTAAGCACACTCCATACGAAGGTAGTAAAGCAGGAGAACGGCACACCAAGAGAATGCACAATATCTTTATTGTGCACAAAGGGCAAGACAACGCGTTTCGGCGTTAAGCCTTTTTCGAGTAAGTGCTGGTTGGCAACTTACTTTAGAAATAGACACCGGTGTTTGCAAACATAGAAGACATACTTCGATCATACGCGGAGCATTGGTGTTGTGACCACCAAGTCTGTTATTTAGTTAAGACAATTAATAATTTGTAAATTCATTTCTCAAAGTCCCTACGAACAATAACTAACCGGGATGGAAACTATCCGGTGGCCCGTCATTTTTCACAAGAACACAACAGTGACAACAAATTGCTGCGCTTCTTTGGTATCGACTAATAAGCGGGATAACATACCTCTTTCTATACACAGTATAAAACTTACAAAAAAGTACTGCATGCATACTATCCTGCAGCATCCTGTCATCACAAGGGCAGTTTAGGATATTTGGAGCCCAATCATTCATAATAGGAAAAGTAATTAGCCTATGATATATGTCTAATCTTAAATGCGCAAGAATATACCAGAGTATTTAAAACACTCTTAAGACATGGTTGTATATTAAAAGTAGTTAAAATCAGTAGATTTTTTAAAACACTAGGTTTACAGAGTTCGGAAGTCAATTTTAATGTATCCAGATGTGCAATGGCTTCCATTTTTAGCGTTTTTCTACTAATCTTTCCCAAGGATTCCGGTTTCTCGAAGTACTCTGGGTGCGCCATGTCACAAAAGAACCTCTGGACATACGCTAACCATGCAATACGTGAATACGAGGCTGATTTTAAACAGAATTTAAGAATTGTGCTAACCCAACCAAACTAATCTTTAAGGTTTTTAAAGATTTAACTAATATGAAAACCGCAGTGTTGGGGAATGGCTCTCAGGCTCACTGTGAAGAGTTAGCATCTTTTTTTGTGGAAAAAGTGGATGCGATTTACAGATCCTTTCCCTCCTCTACTACATCTATTAACAATGTAGGATCTACGCATGTTATTTCCAGTCCATTGTTAGTGCTTCCTGTGCCATCCCAGGAAGAGTTTGATTCCTTAGTTGTGAGAGTTAAATCGGGTTCTCCGGTGGACCCTTTGAGACCTGCACAATTTAAGGAATCTGCTGAGATCTGTCTCCCGTTTCTTCACAATCTCATCAGGTTATCTTTTGTTTCTGGGACGGTACCCATAAAATGGAAGCAAGCCATGGTTATGCCGATATTAAAAAAGTCTACTTTAGACCCAACAAAACCAGAACATTATCGGCCCATCTCTCTACTTCCATGGATTTCTAAGATTGCTGAGGCTCATGCCAATAATATTCTATCTGCTCATCTTTTAAACACAGGCATTCTTCATCCCTCCCAGAATGGCTTTAGGGCAGGCCATAGCACAGAGACAGCTCTGTTGGCTATGGTTGAGCACCTACGGAGGATGTTAGACTCTGGACAGACGGCGGCACTGATCCTTTTGGATCTTAGTGCCGCTTTCGATACTGTCTCCCACCCGATTTTGCTTCAGAGATTAAGAGAAGCCGGAGTGGAGGGTACTGCTTTAGACTGGTTTGTTCATTTTTGGCTGAGCGCACTGTTAAAGTGTTTACAGCTCCCTATGAGTCTACTACTCGCTACATCTCCCAAGGAGTTCCGCAGGGTTCGGCACTTAGTCCGACCCTGTTTAACTTGTATGTGCAACCACTGATGGGGGTTGCCAATAATGGGGCCTAACTATGGTGTCCTACGCTGATGACACCCAATTAGCGGTTGCACTAAATGGGAATACTGCGTTGGATGCCTCTAATTTTCAGAGGGCCCTTAGGGAGGTGGCAAGCTGGATGACGGATAACAGTCTCCAACTTAATGCTACTAAAACTGAAGTTTTAGTATTGGGCAAAGAAGCTCACCTTTGGGGAGACGATTGGTGGCCATCAGAGCTTGGCCAAGCCCCTATCCCGTTGACACAGGTGAAGAATCTTGGGGTTTGGCTTGATGCCAATTTATCATTTACCCCTCATACAAAAAAGGTCGCGGGTACCTGTTTTGGTGCCCTTCAGAGTCTCAGGCCCATTTTTAAATTTTTTGATGCCTCCACTAGGCAACTCATAGTCCAGGCTATGATTCTTTCCAGATTGGATTACGCCAGTGCACTTTTATTGGGCACCAACCAAGCAGAGCTTACACGCCTTCAGCGTGTGCAAAATGCGGCTGCCAGAATGTTGGTTGGTTTGCCTAAGTTCTGTTCAGTTAGGCGTTCCATCTCGGTTCTTCATTGGCTGCCCGTTAGGCAGAGGATAAAGTTCAAAGCATTGTGCCTGGTTTTTAAAATCTTGAAGTTTGCCTCTCCTCCTATTTTAGCTCCGACCATCTCTTATTACATCCCTGCTAGAGCATTACGATCAACGGGTCAATTTCTGGCTAAGGTTCCTCGTTTTAAAAAAGCCAGAGTGGGCGTCGCTCATTTGGTGTTTTGGCAGCTAGCCTCTGGAACACACTGCCTGTTAGTATTCGTTCTATTTCTGACTTGCTGCCTTTCAGAAAGGCTGTGAAAACATTTTTGTTTCCTTTGGCTTAATGGTTGCGGTTGGTTACCACGCGTCTGGTGTTATGTTACTCCTTCTTTTATAGCGCCGGGACGCCAATTGGCTGTGGCATCTGCGCGCTTTATAAATAACATAACATAACATAACATCCTCACATATTTCCCAATAAATATACGTAGATTAAGACTTTGCTCCCATTGTGCTTGTTGTATCATATCCAGCCAATGTGATCAAGCAACAGGGTGGGGGGGGGGGGGGGGGGGGCAGGTAAATTAGGCTTCCCTCATTTATCTTGGAGGAGGTGGGGCAGATCTTTCTTCAAGCATGTTGAGGCCTCTAAGGGTTAACAGGGAACATCCAAACTCACTTTGAAATAGTTGGACGTTCCAAGGGAAGATATTTATTTTCCAGAGTTTTGTATTTTAGCTTCCTCCTTACATTCCACCCTTAGTTATATTGAAGGGTTGCATTTAACTCACAATTCCCAGAACATGTACCCATGTGCACTCCCATCCTCCCAGCGTTCAAACTTTTTATTCCCCGTCAATGATCTAAAATTTTCATTTTTTATCTGGGACAAATAAAATAATCGTAAACATGGCAGGGGATTTTGTCCTTCCGAGATCAAGATAAGTGTGTTCCAGGGTTATCTTTTTTTACATCAGTTGCTTTACAGCAGGTAGCGCTTTGTTAGGTTGCGTTTTGTTGTGTTATGGAATGCTGTACAATGCTTTTTTAAGCCATACTAAGGTAATGTATGATCTGCAGCGCGGTCGTATGGCACACTATACCTTGTAATATGTTATGCCATTACGACTTGTCAGCCTTAAGGTGGTCTTTGCCCAGGCCTTTTGCAGATCTCGTTTTTGTTTGACTCTAGCACAGATTAGCAGGGGTAAAGTGCACAAAGTACTTGTGCTCAATCCCTAAAACCTGGTTGAATTGGCTTACAGCCGTCTGGCACATTAAATTTGCTTAGAAGTCCTTAGTATATTGGTACTACATGTACCCAGCCCCTATTAATTAAATGCTATTAAATAGGCCCACCGCAGTAACTGTGCAACCTATTTATGGAGCCTGTCAAACATGTCTCAGCCCTGCGACAGCAGCCTGTGGGTGCAGTTTTACACTGATATTTCGACCTGGCAAAATAAAACTTTTGCCAGGCCTAAACCTTCACTTTTAAAAACATAAGCCACCACTAGGGTAGGCACTAAAAAGCCCATAGGATGTGGTTCAGTGCATTCAAAAAGTCGATCAAGTACTTAAATGTTTTTCACTACCATGACATGTAAAACAAATTCATTTTCACTACTGCAAGGCCTACCTCTAACATTGGATTAAATATTGGGTTACCTCATTACAACTAAGTGATCAATTTCAATTGAGAGGACGTCGAAATGTAGAGTTTGGGGTCTAAATAATTATAAAAGGTAAAGTCGAATTTTAAGTAACAATTGTAAAAATGCCACTTTTAGAAAGTTGGCATTTTCTTGTCCCAGCTATTTGGTGGCAGCAACCTGTATCTTGGGTTACATGATTGGTGTAGCTGTCAGTTGGTCTTTTTGTTTCACTGTCTTGAAGCAATACACAGAGGGATTAGGTGTTGGCAGGATGAGCCATATCAGACTTGATAGGTGGATAGTACAGTAGAGAATTGGTCCCAGTAGAACAATTCTTCTACGTTGGGTCTGCTCGTAGTTTCGTGTACCTGATTCCATCTTGCAGTTAATGGTCTCGGTCTTGTATTTGATCACATCCTGTACCACAATGGCTCTGCCCTTGTCCGCGGTTTTATCACAATTTCCTTGTTCTGCTTAAGTGACAAGAGGGCTTCACGTTCCATTCTGGTAACATTGTGGTTAATGTATTTTTTGACTTTCAGCACTTTGGAAACATCCCCAAGGACCACGCTCTCATAGGCAAGGATCTTGTTAGTCATAGCATGTGCCGGTGGGACAAAGGTTGATGGTACCCTCAATCCGGTCTGTGAAGTTGCATGCAGTCCAGGAGATTGCCTATAGAAGTAGCGTAGGTGAATCTTCCTAAAAAAACGATGGAGCTCTGTCTTGATGGTGAAATGATTCGGATGGGCAGTCGGTATGAAAGACAGAACTTTACTCAGCACCTTGGTCTCTTCTTCTTTCAGGACGTAGGGAGAAATGTTCACTATAGGGTTTTCTGGTTTTCTTACCACCTGTAAACCCTGCGGCGGGTTTGGATCTCTGTGATAGTGTACTCCTAATCATGGCTATGCATTTTCCATCATTTAACTGTGAGGCTTAAGAAAAGCAGTCTCCATTGTAAATAATTATTTGATGAATATAATGACACTACCTTTCCTTTACACTTTTGCAACCCTCACTTGATGCACACTACCTCTCCCCATTTGCTTTCCTCCCCGTACGTGGGGCACTTGTTTGGCAAAGCCTTTTGAGACATTTGCTGATTTATAAGCATTTAAAATGTTCAATGGGATTAAATAACATCGAACCAAAAAAATAAATAATCTACATTGTATTAGTGTATTCATGCCTAATGTGTTCTAACTCTGTGTACTCCTAAGAATTGTTCTACCGGGACAAATTCTCTACTGTACGGTCTCATACCCAGATCCCAGTGGCTTTATTGGATTTACCCTTTCTTTGTAACTTGATAGGGGGATAAGCAGTCAATTACCACACTTGCACAACAGAGGATCTGCCCCAGCCCACTGACAAAAGGTTTCACACTAGTCTTTTGTGCCCCCTTACCAGCTGGGGCCAGTGCAGGGAAGCAGGAAATTCCAAACAACTCTGGGGTGGAAATCTTCAGAACCTTCTACTTCAAAGCTGGCACTAGGTATAAACAGTGGACCCCCACACCCAAATCTTCATATCACTTCTGGATCAGATGTCTCTGCCAGGAAGTAGGCCTGCCCAGCTGTTAAGTTTGCCCAACTGACCTGATTGCTGACCGAGGACTGCTTCGCTGCCAAGGCCTGTTGTCGACTCACCAGGACTTCTATTGCTGTGAGCTGCTCTGCTGAATCTAGCCTGCCTGTGTGGACCCAAATCTCCAGTAAATCTCCATGAGTCAGTTGGCTGGCCCCCTATTCAAAGCCACTGGGATATAACAGGAATTTCTGACGCATCTCCACACAGCCCACCCAGTAACTCTAGCCCAGCATGATGCAGTTCACCCTCAACACCAACTCATCTGATTGAAAGTCCTCGCAAGCACAGACAGCTTCTTCAATGGTGATACAGCCCAAGAGTGTCATATCTTGTTACCCTGCAACGACACATTGCAGAGCAAGCCTCTTCACGCCCCACTGGCTTATTCAACAACACAGGATCCGGCATCCCAGTTCCTAGTCGATGACCCTTCCGACGCCGGCCTGCATATCTCAACGGATGGACTTTGCATCACAAAGTCAAGGACCACAAGGTACTTTCTCAGCCGACAACTCCATCTGGGTCAACCCTGAACTTGGGACTTGGACCCGATCTACTGACCTGCTTCCACCCTCGATTTGCATAGATAGTAAGCTTGGCGCCTACGATCAGTGGACAAGCAAGTCCGAGGATGGCCATTCCTCCACATTTTTGCTTTGTGCTTCACAAATGTTTTAAGTAAGTTCACACTTTTCCCAGAATTCTGAATGACGGTTTAATTTGGTTCTAAATCACTGCCCGCATAACTTTTAACTTAATGTCAGACTGTATCTATGTTAATCACCAGCACTTTGGCCCCGCACTCGTCAGACTATAAACACTTGATTAAATAAATATATACATTGTCCCTGAACTCCCCAGTCAGCTGCAGCGTTGATGATAGTGCGCCATCTTAGGATGGTTGCAGTCTAACCTCTTCAACCTTTGATTTGCATATAAAGTGAGCCAGATGCCAACGCACAGCAGATGCGTGCAGCGGGTGCGCCACGAGTCCACTCCAAGATTGCACCAGGACCCCTGGCTGTTTACCCACCCAAAACTATTCAAGGGAAGTGCTTTTGGAACTTGGATTCTAAAGTAGGACCGATCCCTGTGAACCCTCTAAACCAGATTGCTATACGGACTGTTTCAGATGTAAAAAATGTAACTTTACATTTTTACCCAACAGCGGTTCCCCTACAGAGCCATGTACTAGACAATCAACCTCAAACCCATCGTCTGACTCACTATCGTGCATCCTCTTTAATACACGTTCGCATAAAAAACATGATTTTGCAGAGTTTGTGGACCATCACTCCCCAGATATTATCTTTGTCACAGAATCATGGCCCGACTAAATCAGACCCTGGCTTAAGATGGTCATCCCAGAGGTGTACAATATTTGCAAACTGGAACGGCCAGTCAAAAGCAGGAAATGGTTTCTACAGTTTCGGTATAAGACACTCCCTACCAAAGGGTTCTATAGCAAATGGTGTGGCCATACATCCGGCATGTAACGGTCGTCCTGAATCACTAGTCCATATACTATTCTTTTGCCCTTACTACAATAACCTGAGGTCCAAGTGGATTAATCACTTGTGTAAGCTTGTTTTCTCTTGCCATTACCTAGAAGTGCTCATAACACTCAGTATAGGTACTAGAAGAGTAGTGGTAATTGGCTTACCTAAATTCTGGATGGCCCTGTGGATTAGACGGTCAAAGTGCCCTGCATAATATACCTAGTCTATTGTATCAACTAATCTATGTTTTTATTATAAAAAAATGATTAAAAGATAAAACCACCCAGTATTAAATGGTAGCAAATGTTTGTGCTCAGTCAATTAAAAGCATCAAGGAGATGTGGTTATAATGAGGTTATGACAACTTGTGGAAGTGTGGGAATTACTTTGCTTTTATTTTTCGATTCCTTCATCGACGTTTCCCAATGTTTCAGCCAGGATATTATGGGAGTTGTAGTTCATTACTTTCCTCAGTTGTATTCGGGATAATATCTGTGAGAGATCCAGTTTTCATATATTTTGACTCAATATGCCATTATGTAGCATGCTTTTTCCATTAGATATAATTTTGTTTGAAAAACAATATGCATTTTATTGCCATTAGACACAATTCTTCCTGTGGCATCTATCACACATTTCTTTAAAAAAAAAAAACACACAAAAAAACCCTTATGTGACTTCTAGATCTATTGATTATTTATGTGTACTCAACGTATCCACTCTAATGGATTGCAATCTGTTTTTTTGGTTCCCGTCTTTGGATCCCACACCTCCTGGTTAGATTTCAAACGTTCTTGGATAGTTTTTGAGTAATTTAATTTCCAGTTTGCCTTGACTTGCTGTGATGTTAAATTAAATTCTTCCATTGTCTCATTTTCGTTTGGAGTCTAAATTTGTTCCATTTTTATTCAGGACTGGACTCTTTCAATGCAACACCTCTCGTTACCCTTTCATTCTATACTTGTACTTATTTTACTTCTCAATCTGTATTTTCCAGCTTTGCATGAACAGGTTTCATACTTTGACTACAATTGTCTATTTTTTTTGTTCCCAATTTCATCCTCTTCGCAGTTTCTATATGTGGTTTATTGCGTAGAATTCCATCTCTTTTCAATTGCGGTTATGGTCAGATTCCATGTGTTTTGCCAGTTGACCAGTGGTACTCCCCTCGTGCTAAAAAGGGGCTTTTTAACACGCAGAAAACAAAACTTACTTTTGCATGTGATGGGATATTGCACTGCTCTAGTTTGGCCTGTGCTACTACTGTTTTTTTTTTTTAAATAGTTTGCCACTGGACACTTTGCAACTTTTGAATTCATAGATCTGTTTATGGCCATCTCTTTCATTTGCGTCTATTGGTCCGACAAAGTGACTGTGCATTAGTTTATTTTTTAGACTTCTGTCTTTCCTGTATGTTATTTTAGAATGATTTCTTAAATTTGATGCAATTGATGAGTCGGCCACTAAGATATTCAAATATTTCTGCATAATAATTTCTGTAATCTGATTTGCTTCAATTGAGTGCGATGTTACAATCTCCTTTTGGATTAATTTTAGTATGGAGTAACTGTTAACTATACTTTTCCATGGCTCTTTTAGAACGGTCTTGAATTAATTTTCTCAAATATTACCTGTTCGCTTTTGTTAATTTCCAAGCTGTGTTTTTGACACTCCTTTTCTTCTGAGTAATTTCTTTTTATGCACAGGAATTCACCATAAGGAATACTCTACTTTAAGTTTACGAGATGAAAGCTCTTTGCATGGAGGACTGAGTTGGTGGTTGGTATGTTCATTTCATATGTAATGTTGTATGTAACATCTTTGATGTGTGCCTCAGTGTCCAGAAATGTTACTCGCTGTGCGCAGATATTGTATGTGCATCTTAAACGTTATTAATTTAAGAATTCAAAGTAACTTCCTACGAGCCATCCCAAATTACCAAGAGGACATCCATAAATCACAATATGATTTGACAAACTTCATTTTCACATGACCATGCCACTTTCTGTTCTCACCAGCATATCGTCAAATTGGCGTAACTAGGTGATAGATGAAACCCCATGGCAATCTCTCACTGTATAGATTTGTTTATTGAACACAAATGTTTTGTAGAAATAGTTTAATCAATTCAATTAGGATTTGATTTTCATTAAATTGTATATTCCATACCAGACTAAAAATTGCATGCTTGTATTCCTGTATTGTGTCAGGAGAGAGATGTTATTTGGATTGTATTCCAATTTTTGGTAACAGTATCAGTTAATTGTAGCTCTGCTTTCATGGTGTAATCTTTTTCTACTAGAAAGAGGTTTGCACCTTGGTCTGCCACTTTGGTATCCTCTTGCAATAATTTCAAATTCAATGCTTGCTTTTCATTTAAAGTAAAAGGCTCTCCTGTTTAATTTAGGACCCCCTAAACAAGAGGGCCACATGGCGTGGAAAAATATTTATTAAAAGCAGTTCTCCAGATGCATTTCGGCGTGATGCCTTCTTCAGTGTTTGAACTGCTGAAATATGGTATCTGGTGTCCCATTGGCTTATATTCTGTGTCCCAAATTCTAATTGGTTGGTTCTCAGCCAATGGAAGGGCAGCATCGCTTTGATGGATATTCCACGGCTACAGCGTGTCGCCGCACCAGTGCTGGCACCACAATCAATTAAGTCTCTCATCAAGCCTATATGGCAGATTAGTTCATAAACTCCAGATGGATGGATTAATGCCAGCGCAATGCGTGTCTCACGCCATTGGCCGTCACGTTCGAGCAGTCTCTGTTGGCCCTTCAGCATGGGCGGTAAGTTGTTCATGCACCAGGTACACCCCTCGCCAGCTGCTGGATGTCATCCGAGACGTAGCTACAGGCGTCGATCAGATGGATTTGCGTGAAACCCTGCGAGTGCTTCGTACTTTTGGAGCTTTGATATTATATGCGAGCTCACCCTCGCATAACGGTAGCACCCGCCCTCGGAGTTCAGCGGTTTTGGTGAAACAATGGAGCTGAATTGATTTAACCGCTTGAACGGCAGCGATGCTGCCCTTCCACTGGGTGCAAAAAAAACCAATTGATGGACAGAATGCAGAACAATGTCATACATTCACCCCAGTACAGAGATCTGGGCCTAAATCCATCGTTTTTTTGCTCACCATGCCATTCCAGTTTGAACCCAGCCATATGCAAATCAGTCTTGACCCTGTGCCCCATGGGAACAGTCCAGCCCGAACTGCCAAGCCAGGTCCTCCCTGGACTAGAATCAAGCATCCTAGGACCGGTTTTGGGCTTTCAGCCCTCGTCAGCCAGGATAGCTTGATTCCAGTGGCATGGGGAGCACGGGACTCACGTCTGAGCATACCCTTCCCACTCGGGGTGACAAATGCAAAAAAAAAAAACCAATTGATGGACAGAATGCAGAACAATGTCATACATTCACCCCAGGACAGAGATCTGGGCCTAAATCCATCGTTTTTTTGCTCACCATGCCATTCCAGTTTGCTACAGGGTGGCGTGGTAAGCAAAATAACGCTGGATTAAACTCAGATCTGTGACTGGGGGTGAAGGTTTTGCCAATGTGCAACATTCCGTTCATCATCTTGTGTGTTTTCCAATTCCCCCACGGTCCCACCGGCTCCCCGCCTCCTGCAGGAGCCGGCATTGCTTTTCCACAAGGGGAGCTGCTGACATGCAGCTCCCCTTGTGGAAAAGCAATCTGGTTTGGACTTTGAAGGCGAGAGCAGGAAACCTGCTCTAGCTTCTAAAATCCAAACCAGTTTTTGCTATGACAGGGCGGGAGCCACATGGCTACCTCCCTGCCAAAGCAAACAGCAGTGTCCCGGGGGTGGGCACCCCGGGACACTGCGGGAGCCAGCCCTGAGGGGTGGCAGTCCCCAGGGCCATCGAGGTCTCCAGGAGGGGGACCGCGCGGCCCCCATCTCAATGTGTTTGAAGCCCCGGGGAGGTGGTGGTCCCCGGGGCGTGTGAGGGGGGCTCGTGGCCTCCCCACACTTTTTTAAAACTGTGGCGGTCCCCGGGGCTCCGGGGGGGACCGCGTGCCCCCCCCACGTTAAGTTTGAAAAGCTCCAGGGAGGTGGTGGACCCCGGGGCGTGTGGGGGAATAGAGCCCCCCCCCCAACACATTTATTTTAAAATTAAGAGTCCCGGGAAGCTGGTGGTCCGTGGGGCTGCAGGGGGGGGGGGGGCTTTTTCTAATCCCTCAGAAACTATTGAACGGATTTACACCATTTAAATAAAATTTTAAAAAGGTCTCTTTCTGAACCAAGGGCTGCCTTTTTGCCGAATTTGGTGCAATTCCGTTCAGCAGTTCGGTCTGTAGCTTTGTCTAAAGTTTCCTATGGAAAAGAACATGGGGAAAAATACGATTTGGGACCTCCACTTTTTTTCCTCGGCCACCGCTTGACGAATTACCCCGAAACGTTCAAGACAGTAGCTGACCGGAGCAGGTTTTGAAAATTTCACGACGATTCGTCAACCGGCAAAGTTATTGGGGAAAAAAAAAAATGCTTTTCCTATGGAAACTAGGGCCTAACTATAACTACCTACTGGCGACCGCCAGTAGGTAATATATGGCAAATGCTACTTACCAGTATGCATCTGTTCTTGGCATGTAGAGCTGCAGATCTACACACTGTGCATAGATCGCCATCTGGTGTTGGGGCCGGATGTTTGCAGTTGTTTTTCCTCTTGGAAAGTCTTTGGAAGTCACGAGGTATGTGACTCCTCCCTTGGGTCGTATTGCGCATGGGCTTCGGCTCATCCTCAGATTGTTTTTCGCCAGCAGGGAAATGATGAGCGTAGTAGTAAACAGTGAAGATGCCCATGTGTGTTGTATCTAAATAAGATAAACTGGAACAGTTAAAGGTAGCCGGGGAGGCAGGTGGGCGTGTGTAGATCTGCAGCTCTACATGCCAAGAACAGATGCATACTGGTAAGTAGCATTTGCCGTTCGAGGCATAGGAGCTGCAGATTACACACTGTGCATAGATTATATAGCAGTACCCATCCTTAGCGGCGACCACCAGTATCTGTTGCAGTGGTTTGAAACAATGTTTTGAGTACAGCCTGGCCCACACTAGCTTGTTGCTTAGCCTGCACATCTACACAATAGTGTTTAGTGAAAGTGTGCGGTGTTGACCATGTAGCTGCTTTGCAGATATCATCTAGAGGGAAGTTCCCCAAGAATGCCATGGAAGCCCCTATCTTACGTGTAGAGTGGGCTTTAGTGGGAACAGATAGTGTTCGTTTTGCCTTGTGGTAGCAAATCTGAATGCATTTGACAATCCACCTAGCTATCCCAGATTTGGAGATGGGGTTGCTTTTATGTGGCGGTGAGAAGGAAACAAAAGGAGTAGTTTCTTTTCTGTAACTCCAGTTCTGTAGTAGGGGTATCTCTGCTATAGTCATAATCTAGTGAATAGTCCCGCCCATGTGCGCGGACCCCGGAGCAATAAAAATAAATCTCTTAAATTGTCAAGTCATGCAGACCTGCATCTACACTTAAGAGAGAATTTCAAAGACAGATAATGCAGCCTACATCCACAGGCTACACTGTCCAGTACTTCAACTAGAAAGAATTCCACCAGCAACCACCAACAGCACTGCCTGTCCAGCTTTTTCCATAGAGAAAAACCTGCCTCTTCCAGCAAAAGACTCTGGAATGATAGAGAGGAAGGAATGGACAGACAAGCCCCATAGGCTGCCATTATGTGGCTCAGAACAGGATACTGTGCCTTTAAGAAAACTTTCCAGAACTTTCCCAGTATCCCAGAATGCACAGCAGGTCCCTTTTACTTTCAGTTCTTTTTTAAGGCGTAGCACGCCAGACCTGTAGCATTCCTTACATGAATATTCATCTCTCCACCGGGGAGGGCGGGCGCTTATGACTATCACAGAGATACCCCTACTACAGAACTGGAGTTACAGAAAAGAAACTACTCCTTCTGTAGTAGGGGATCTCTGTGTATAGTCATAATCTAGTGAATAGAATGGCAAGCTCATCCCCACACAAAAACTGCGGTGGAGAAGATTACTAAATAATACCAATACTGTGCGAACAAATTTCGCAGCGAAGTCTGCCCAACCGGAGCATCTGCCCTGGCATCCGCGTCCAGACAGTAATGCGCAGCAAAGGTATGGACCGACTTCCAAGTGGCCGCCTTGCAGATTTCTGCAATCGGAACATTATGCAGCAAAGCAGTCGTGGCAGCTTTGCCCCTGGTGGAATGAGCCTTAGGTTTACCCCCTAAGGTCTTATTAGCCTTTTGGTAACACAACTGTATACAGGACACAATCCACCGAGAGATGGACTGTTTGGAGGTAGCAAGACCGGTCCTGACTGATCCATAATTGATAAACAATTGGTCTGACCTACGATTATCTTTGGTCTTATCAAGATAAAACTTCAACACTCTCCTAACGTCCAGGGAATGCAGAGACCTTTCCGCTGGAGAACAAGGATTCTGAAAAAACGTAGGTAAAGTTATGGTCTGGTTAACATGAAAATCAGATATAACCTTAGGAAGGAATTTAGGGTGAGTACGCATAACAACCTTAGCAGCATGAAATACAGTACAAGGTTCTCAGCAACACAACGCCTGAAGTTCACTCACCCTGCGGGCCGATGTAATGGCCACGAGGAACGCCACCTTCCAGGACAGGTGCTGCAACGAAGCCTTGTGAATAGAGTCAAAAGGCTCCTTCATCAATCTGGACAGCACCACATTCAATTCCCAGGAAGGCTAGGGAAGTCTGACCGGAGGGAACACCTTCTTCAAGCCTTCCAAAAAATCCTTGACCACAGGGATCTGAAAGAAGGAAGTCTGTGAATGGCATTTCCTGTAATCAGTCAAAGCCGCGAGTGAACCTTAATGGAGTGGAAATTAAGGCCAGACTGCGCCAAATGTAAAAGATATGGAAGGATGACATCTTCCTTACAGGTCATCGGGTCAAAGTTCTTGGATTTGCACCAGATGCAGAATCTCTTCCACTTGTAAGCATAGGAAGTCCTAGTGGAAGGACGTTTAGCCTCCTTCAGTATGCCCATACAATCTTCTGGTAGATTCAAATGGCCATATTGCACTATCTCAGGAGCCATGCCGCCAAACTCAAAGACGAGAGGTTGGGATGCACCATCCGCCCCCCGAACTTCGCGAGAAGGTCCGGCCTGCACGGCAGCCGCATGTGAGGAAGGAGAGACCGGTGAAGCAGGTCCGTGAACCACCACTGCCTGGGCCATTCCGGGGCAATCATGATCATCCGCGCCCCGGACTTGGACAGTTTGATGAGCACTGCCGGAATCAGGGGAATGGGTGGAAAAGCGTACAGAAAGCTGTTCGACCAGTCGATCCATAGCGCATTCCCCAGCGTCCCCCTTCTGGTAGTACCTGGATGCGAAGTCTCGGCATTTGCTGTTTTCGGCGGTGGCGAACAGATCTACGTCTGGAGTCCCCCACCTTGCGAAGACTTCTCCTAGTACCTCGTCGTTTATGACCCATTCATGGTTCTCCTGAAGCAGCCTGCTCAGCGCGTCCACCTGAACATTCTGCACCCCCGGCAGATGCGTGGCCGTGATCATCAGTCCGCGGGCCAGAAGCCAACGCCAGATCGCCTGCGCCTCCCGTGACAGAGTGCGCGATCTCGACCCCCCTTGCTTGTTGAGGTAATACATCGTGGTTGTATTGTCCGTCTGTATCAGCAACGAGGTGGTCTGCAAGGACGGATGGAAGGCCTTCAATGCCAGGTACACGGCTCTGAGTTCCAGGAAATTGATATGGTACGTAGACTCCAACGGGGACCACTTTACTTGTATCTGTAAGTCTCCGGAGTGCGCTCCCCAACCTTGGAGAGACGCATCCGTCACGATAGTCGTCACGGGAATGTCCTTATGGAAGGGAACCCCCCTGAGGAGATTCTCCGCCGAACACCACCATTTCAGAGACTGAAGAGCATGTAGAGACAGCCGGATCTTGTCGTCCCAAGAACCTGTTCTCTGATCCCATTGATCCTCCAAGCACTCCTGCAGTGGTCTCATGTGCAGCCGTGCGTGCGGTGTGAGGAAGATACAGGAGGCCATCGACCCCAGCAGCGAAGACCCCTTCCTCACTGTCGCCGATGGAGAGGCCATGAGGTCCTGAGCCTTCCGAAGGAGCGATAACCGTTTCTCCTCCGAAGGAGACACGCTTGCTGACCGTGTATCGATGGAGGCCCCCAAGTACTGTATGCACTGGACCGGAGTCGGGACAGATTTGGACATGTTGACGTGTAACCCCAGCTTGTTCAAGAGAACGCACTTCCTCCGGAAGTGCGCCTGCGCTTCCGAAAAAGAGGAGGCCTTGATCAACCAGTTGTCCAGGTACTAGTAGACAAACACCTTGTTCCTTCGCAGGTGCGCCGCTACCACTGCCATGCACTTCGAGAAGGTCCTTGGAGCAGACTTTAGCCCGAATGGCAGTACTGTGTATTGATAATGATTGGCGCCGACTTGGAACCGCAGGAACTTCCTGTGTTTCCGTGCAATGGGCACATGGAAGTACGCATCTTGTAGGTCTATGGCACAGAGCCAGTCTCCCTGTTGCAGCTGAGGGTAAATCTGATGCAACGACAGCATGCAAAACTTCTCTCTGCGAATCCATTTGTTTGTTTGCCGCAAATCCAGAATGGGCCTGAACTCGTTCTTGTCCTTCTAGCGAACCAGGAAGAAACGAGAGTACAGACCTCTTCCCCTTTGAGACAGAGGTACGTCTTCCACCGCCTTTTTCCTTACCAGGATGTCTGCCTCCGCCTGGAGCTCTCGCAGTTGATACCGCGAGCTTACCGGCAGAATCGCTGAAGGCGGCCTGATGAAACGAAGACTGTATCCATTGCAAACAATATAAAGCACCCACTTGTCCAGAGTAATTTTTCTCCACTCTGCCGGTAAAAATTGAATGCTTCCGCCCACTGGAGTGGGTAACGGTTGCAGGGGAAGTAAATGCTCAGGGCCGCGACCCAGCCTGGCCCTTGGTAGCAGGAGCGGACTGCTGGCCCCCTCTACCCTTCGGGCGTTTCTGGAAGGGTTTACGGAACTGCTGCTGCTGGTGCTGCTGCTGTCCCGAGGCCTGACCACGCCCTCTGCCCGCAGACCCGAACCGTCTCTGGAAGGGGCGTTTCTTCTTTTCTGGCTTCTCCAACCCGACAGCCGTCAGGGTCTCCGCCTCAGTCTTCATGCGGGCCATCTTGTCGTCCGCATGCTGGCCGAACAGGGTTTCCCCCGAGAAAGGCAGATTGGCCACTCTCTGCTGAGCCTCCGGCTTGAGCGAGGTAAGGCGAAGCCACGCGTGCCGTCGTTGGTGGACGCCATGAAAGTACCCATGCGCCGCCAGCAGGGACACATCCGCTGCCGCACTGATCACCTGGTTGGAGACTAGCATTCCCTCGCGCAAAGTCTCCAGGAAGTCTTCCCTCTTGTCACGAGGCAGCAGCTCCGCATACTGCTGGAGAGACTCCCACAGGGAACGTTTGTAACGCCCCAACAGAGCCCCGGCACTTGCCGCCTTCATGGTGGTGGCAGTCGTACCACAGACCTTCCTGCCCGCCGAATCCAGCCAGCGGCTTTCCTTGACGGGCGGAACGGTCGATGTAGGGGTGGTAGCATGCTGCTTCCTCGCCGCCGGCACAATAACTGAATCCGGCTTAGGGTCCGTCCTCGAAAAGGTCGGGTCCGAGTCCGGAGCCCGATACTTCTTCATAAGCCGGGAGGGGGCGGATTTCGTCACTGCCGGAGTGAGGAACAACTCCATAGCAGGCTCCACCAGTCCCGGCACGAGAGGCAGCAGGGGGCCAGACAGGTGCTTCTTGTGCAGCATCTCGAATATCACTGACGTCGTAGGTGTCAGTACCGTCACCGTGATGCCCAACTTGGCTGCACCTCTCAGCAGCACCTCCTGGAAAGAGACCAGATCGTCAACCGGCGACACCCTCGTCCCGGGTGAGTCCGACAGCGTCGGTGAGAAGTCCCTGGCTGATGATAGAGTTCGCGATCTGGATCTGCGCCCCCTGTGGCGCCGTCTCGATGTTGACGACGAACGCCCACGGCTCCGCGATCTCCCTCTCCATCCGGAGCGGAAGCGCGATCTTCTTGGCTTCGGTCTGTCCGTCGGCCTCGCCGGGCCCAGCGACGGTGGCTTACCCTGGCGCCGCGGCTTAGGCGTTCCCTGCGGCGGCTTCGGATACCTGGGCAATGAGACCGATCGCGCCGGAACCGGTGGTGGGCCCGAAGGCCTGCGAGGCGGAATAGCAGGAGGAGGAGGAGGAGTTGGCGGTGGTGGCGTCAGTGGCGGTGGCGGAGGAGGAGGCGGCGTATATACCACTGAGTACCCCGAGCCCGGGGACTCCGTCGAGGGACTCCTGGTGTCCGAGCGCCTCCTCGACGTCGATCGCCTCCTCGACGTCGAGTGATGCCTCGATGGCGAACGCCTCCTCTTCGCCGACGGCGAACGGTGACCTCCCCTCGACGGTGAGCGCCGACGCCGGGCCTGATCTCGACGTCGTCGACGCAGACGATGCCGTCGACGGCGGCCCGATCAGTTCCCTCGATGTCTAACGTCGACGTCGCTTCTCCCCAGAGCCCTGGAGGGACGGTGAACACACCGTGGTCATCCCTCTCGACGCCTTAGTCGACGTCATCGACGCCGGTGGCGAGTGGGGGAGTTTGCCGGTCCTGACCCACCTTGTGCCTTCAGCCTTCTGTCCTCCAGGTCTTGGAGCCTCATCTTCATTCTTTCCCTCAGGGTTCTGGCTGAGAACGAGTGGCAGATATCACACTCTTCAGGCACATGGGACTGGGGGAGGCAGCCTATACACACCTTGTGTGGATCTGACGTAGCCTTCTTCCTGTCGCACTCTGGGCACTTGTCGAACAAGCCAGGCATGTTGACAGCACCAGAAGCACTAAACACTTGAAAAAATTGACAAAAAACACCAATAAACCCTTGAAAAAGGAGAGCTCAATGCTCCAGGGTCCTGCTAGCAGGAGCCGGAAAAAAGAACTGAAAGTAAAAAGGGACCTGCTGTGCATTCTGGGATACTGGAAAAGTTCTGGAAAGTTTTCTTAAAGGCACAGTATCCTGTTCTGAGCCACATAATGGCAGCCTATGGGGCTTGTCTGTCCATTCCTTCCTCTCAATCATTCCAGAGGCTTTTGCTGGAAGAGGCAGGTTTTTCTCTATGGAAAAAGCTTGACAGGCAGTGCTGTTGGTGGTTGCTGGTGGAATTCTTTCTAGTTGAAGTACTGGACAGTGTAGCCTGTGGATGTAGGCTGCATTATCGGTCTTTGAAATTCTCTCTTAAGTGTAGATGCAGGTCTGCATGACTTGACAACTTAAGATTATTTTTATTGCTCCGGGGTCCGCGCACATGGGCGGGACTATTCACAGAGATCCCCTACTACAGAACAGTTGTTTTGTCTTACAAAAGGGTTGTGTTCTTGCGATGTAGTAGAGTAAGGCTCGTTTGACATCTAATGTGTGGAGAGCTCTTTCTGCAATGGTCTGTGGTTGTGAGAAGATGGGCAGTTCCACAGATTGGTTCAGGTGAAAGGGAGAAATGACTTTAGGGAGGAATTTTGGATTAGTGTGGAGAACCACTTTGTTATGGTGCATTTGCAGGAAGGGTTCTTGAATGGGGAGTGCTTGCATCTCACTGACTCTGAGGGAAGTGATGGCTACAAGAAAAGCAGTTTTCCATGTTAGGAATTGAAGTTCACATTTGTGTAGAGGTTCAAAGGGAGGTCCCATTAGGCTTGTGAGAACGATGTTTAGGTTCCACACAGGTGAGGGTGGCAATCTGGGGGGGAATTATTCGTTTGAGGCCTTCCATGAAGGCTTTTATGGCAGGTACTCGAAAGAGTGAGAGATGTTGCCTGTTTTTTAGATAAGCTGCTATGGCTGCAAGGTGCAGTCTAATAGATGTGTAGGCTAGGTTGCATCTTTGTAGGTGTAATAAATAGCCTATGATGTGTTGAATGGACACATCTAGGGGATTGAAGTTATTGCTGTGACAAACCACGAAACGTTTCCACTTGGCTGCGTAGCAAGCTCTATTGGTAGGTCTTCTAGCTTCTCTAATGACGTTCATACAGTCTGGGGGAAGATATAGATAACCGAAGTCTAGGATTTCAGGAGCCAGAATGCAAGGTTGAGCTGAGCTGGTTTCGGGTGCCTGATCTCTCCATGGTTCTGGGTTAAGAGGCGAGAAGAGAGGTGTAACTTTTGGTGCGGTACTACCGATATAGTTCCAGCAGTGTGGTGTACCACTGTTCTCTGGCCCAAGTTGGAGCTACTAGGATGAGAGTAAGGGAGTGTTGTAGTTTGCGCACCACTAATGGAATGAGTGGGAGAGGCGGAAAAGCGTACACAAATTTGCCTGACCAGTCCATCCATATCGCATTGCCTTTGGACAATGGGTGTGTGATTACCTGGTGGCGAAGCTTGGGCATTTGGCGTTTTCGTGGGTGACGAAGGTCTATTTGTGGATGCCCCCACATTTGGAAGTATGGGTGAAGAACTTGTGGATGGAGTTCCCACTCGTGGATCTGTTGTGTTTGTCTGCTCAGCAGATCGGCCATAGTGTTTTGGACTCCTGGGACATGTTGTGCTAGGAGAATGATATTTTGGGGTGTGGCCCATCTCCATATGCTCTGTGCTAGCTGAGAGAGCTGCGGAGAGTGTGTGCCTCCTTGTTTCTGTATATAGTACATGGCTGTCATGTTGTCCGTGCGGACTAGGACGGCCTTGCCTGACATCTGTGTTTCAAAAGCCTTTAGTGCTAAGAATATGGCTAGTAACTCCAGATAGTTGATGTGGAGTAACTTTTGTTGAGATGTCCACCTGCCCTGCATGGTGTGATGTAGTAGGTGAGCTCCCCAGCCGGAGAGCGATGCGTCCGCTGTTAGAACTATCTGAGGAACAGGCACCAGGAACGGTTGCCCTTTGGAAAGATTTTTGGTGGTCCACCACTGCAGAGAGCGATGGGCACGACCGTCTACCAACACCAGATCTGTCGATTGATCCTGGGCCTGGTTCCATTGGCGCGCTAAGCACTCTTGGAGAGGACGCATCTGGAGTCTTGTGTGAGGTACTATGAATATGCAAGAGGCCATCATTCCTAGGAGTTGCATGAACACTCGAGATGAAAGAGTGTTCCGGCTGAAATTTGGCGCGTAGAGCTTGAATGCTTGCTATCCTGGCAGGACTGGGGCAGGCTAGCGCTTTCGAGGGGTCTATAGTGGCACCTAGGTATTATTTTATGTGGGACGGTTGCAGATGGGACTGTGTGGTTTACTGTGAAGCCCAGTTTGTGAAGTAGCTAGATAGTGGCGTGAGTGTTTTGTTCACACTGGTTGTACGAGGTGGCTTTTATTAGCTAGTCGTCTAGGTATGGGAAGACGCGGATGTGTTGTCGTCGCAGGTGTGCTGCCACTACCGCTAGGCACTTGGTAAACACTCACAGTGCTGTGGTGACTCAGAATGGGAGTATTTGAATTGATAGTGTTGACCGTCCACTACAAACCTGAGAAACTCTGAGATTTGTGAACGGGAATGTGGAAATAGGCGTCCTTGAGGTCTAGGGTGGCAAGGAAGTCGTTTTGGGAGAGCAGGGGAAGTACCTGCTGTAGTGTGACCATGAAATGGTCTGAGTGTATATAGTGATTGAGGGGTCTGAGGTCCAGGATGGGCCTTAGAGTGTCGTTCCTTTTTGGTATGAGAAAATATAGGGAGTAAACTGGTGGGCAGGAACTAGCTCTATCGCACTCTTTTGTAGGAGGGAGATTACCTCCTGCTTTAGAAGTGACAAATGTTCCTGTGACATTGGGGGTTGTTTGGGTGGAATGTTTGGGGGGATAGATTTTAGTTCGAGGCAGTAGCCTGACCTAATTATTTGTGTTACCCATTTGTCTGAGGTGATAGTAGTCCAGACAGGAAGGAAATTTTGGAGTCTGACCGGAGTGGGATGGTCTGGGGGGAGCGGAGGGAAGTCATTGAGTAGGGGTGGAGGCAGAGCGGGAGGTGTTTGTCTTGCCTCTGTCTTTATTATTGTTGCACCTGTAGCTGCCTCTTTGGTAACCCCTTGTAAAGGTGGATTGGGTAGGGGCTTTATAGGAAGTAGAAGCAGTGTCAGAGGAGTTGCCTCTGGAGGTGCTTCGTAAGAAAGAGCGGCGAAAGGAGCGCCTGGGAGGGTGCGATTGTAAGGCTCCCATAGACTTCGCTGTATCTGTGTCTTTTTTAATTTTTTCTAGGGCCTCATCAACATTTGGGCCGAACAGATGATCCTGGTCAAAAGGGTGGTTCAGGATGGAAGCTTGCACATCTGGTTTCAAACCTGAAATTCGCAGGCAGGCATGGCGACGGGGGAGGACGCTGGTGTTAATTGCCCTAGAGGCGGTGTCAGCTGCATCTAGGGCACAGCGAATGGAGGTGTTGGTGATAGTTTTACCCTCTTGGATTAACTCATTGGCTCTATTTTTAGATTTGTCAGGGAGGTGCTGCATGATGGCTTCTAGTTCATCATAATGTGCCCTGTCGTACCGTGCCAAAAGCGCTTGTGTGTTTGCGATGCGCCATATGTTGGCAGCCTGGGATGCAGTGCACTTGCCGGATGCGTCCAAGAGTTTGGACTCCTTATCAGGTGGTGGTGCCTTGCCTGATGCTTGGAAGTTTACACGCTTTCTTGCAGTAGACACTACTAGGGAATCTAGCGGTGCTGGCCCTCTGATGTAGGTGGGGTCTGTAGGGGCGGCCTTATATTTTCTGTCTATGTGAGGGTTAATGACCCTGGCTCTGACTGGATCATTAAAGACCTTGGGTGCGTGCTTGATAACGCCTTTGAGCATGGGCAGGATTGAAGTGGCCCTGTGTGCTGTGTCGAAGGTATCTAGGAGGAAGTCCTCCTCCACGGGGTCAGTATGGAGATCCACTCTGTGGTAGTGTGCAGCCCTCTGGAGTAGGTTGTTAAACCCCAGTGAGTCTTCTGGAGGAGATGGTCTCGAAGGGTAGAGATCATTCTGGGGGACATTAGGGATGTCTGGAATGTTATAATCGTCCCATGGGTCTGGGCAGCCCGTAGGAGTGGGGTCCCCCGTGGGTTGGTCATGTGGCTTGTCCCCTGTGTCATGATAGACATCATTATTGTCATCATCCGGATAAAGTGTGGGGGAATGATTAGGTGGGGGAGGAGAAGGAGGGGGTGGAGGAGTTGGTGGAGGAGGTGGAGGGGGTGATGGGATCCTGAGAGGGGAGGTAGCAAAGTCTTTCCTCTTTGGAGGTGGAGCTGGGGCAGGTTTGTCCAGCGGTCTCTTTTTGATGCCGAGCATCAAATGTCCAGTCCTAGGGTCCTTGATCAGTGTTTTTTGCAATGGATCAGGCCTAAATAGTTCTTCAGTGAGTGGCCGATCCGTCGGTGCCGAAGGGGTCGGGCCGTAGGTTGTTTAGCCTTGGAGTCTGCGTCAGTTCGGTGTTTTGAACTGTGCTGTTTCGGAATGGGTGGTTGTTTACTCGGCTCCGAGAGGACTTTCGGCTTCGAGGTGTGGGTGTCAATGGCTCTGTGTTTTTTGGTCGGCTCCGGGGACGGTGTCGGTACCGGGGAGCTTGTGCTGGTTTTCGGCGCAGAGTGCTTTGGGGTGGAGCTCGGTGCCGAGGAGGCCATTTTCTTTTTCGGCGTCGGTGCAGAGGAGTGTTCCTTGGCACCGATGACAGGCTGACTAGAGCCAGAGCTGCCGGAAGGCTTTATAGGCTTCTTTACCGGGCCCGAAGGCGCGGTGTGGGAAGCAATGTCTTTGGTTGTGCCTAGGCCCAAGGGCGAAGGTGTAACCAAAACCTTTTTGGATGCCGTGGAGGGTGTGGGGTGGATGTTGGTACTCACGACCCTCTGTGCCAGAGTAATGTCCTCGACATCTGAGTCGTCGGCCTCTGAGGCGCTGACTAGGCCCTCTTCGGTGTGCTGGCCTTCTGGAGCGTCGACGCCTTCACCGAAGGAGGTCGTCTGGGATTGCAGTCGACTAGTGTGCCACAGTTCTTCTCGCCCTTCGGTCTCGAATGATTTTCTTGGACCGGAAGGATTTGCACGCCGGACAGTCTCGAGCCTCGTGTTCAGGGGAGAAGCATAGGTTGCATACCTCATGGAGATCGGTGTGGGGAAATTTAGAATCACATCGAGGACACTTTTTGAATGGAGCCCTTTCCATTGGCCAGGACCGGAGCTTGGGTAGGCCCGAAGGCCTTCGTCGACGACTGGAATCGAAGACTTGGATCGGTGAGAGCCGCGTCGAGTGTGGAGATTGCGATGGAAAACAATACCGCGAAAAGGGGGAAGGGCTGCGCACCTATAGAAGAACTGGAAACTGTTCAGAACCAGAGCGCAAAGATCACATCCGAGCCCGATGGCGGAAAAAAACAATGAGGATGGAGCCGAAGCCCATGCGCAATGCGACCCAAGGTAGGAGTCACATACCTCGTGACTTCCAAAGACTTTCCAAGAGGAAAAACAACTGCAAACATCCGGGCCCAACACCAGATGGCGATCTATGCACAGTGTGTAATCTGCAGCTCATATGCCTCGAAAATATATATATCTCTACAGGTGTTACCATCCTTGTGGGGACTGAGTGTGAACACCTGCTTTGTGGGGACTAACCTCTCCCAATGTTTTAAAAACATACCAATAACTGAAAAATGTTAAGAAAAAATTGATAATATAGGATCCTGCTTCAAATTTGCAAATATGTTATTTAATCACGCGCACAGAACCATCTTTGTGGGGACTTGATCTATAATTGTCATTTACTATTGAATACAGTAATGGGCACATGGCTAAATGTGTATTTCATCAGCAATATATACAAATAACATCAATCTTTTTATAATTCAATAGCTTCATGTAGTCTATGGGTACACAACAGATGAATTGTGTCAATAACTTGCCAGAAATTAACATATATCAGAATTACAGAAAGGAATTTAAAAGTGTATGTAACTCTTTGCTTAGTGCTCCAAGTCTTAAGAGATAAGTGTGAGTGGGAGTAACTCACACAATTTTCTGTAGTGTCATTACACAAAATTTCAGCAAAATTACGCAAACTTTTGCTGAATTACGCAAGAAGTATATCCCAGCATTTAGCACTTTTATCAGAGCGCAAAATGCACCCTTGCATCCAAAACAGGCCTGAGAATGCATTTTGCGCTAATACAATAGCTAAGAAAATGGCTCTAAATGCAACAGAATCCAAACTGCAGCAGTAGACCTCCACTTGTGCTCACTATATTTGCTGTTCCCGTGCTCCTGCAGCAAGATTTCTGTGCCAAATTACTCAAAGACTTGAATGGGCAGAATAAAGTTAATTTACTGCAATTACTTCTGAGTAATGGAAATTGCACCCAGGTCTAGAGATAAGGGATTAACATATGGATAAATTAAATGATGGAATTTTCAATGTAGTCTAGTAGTATGATTATTTTCATTTATTCAAAGTAGCTAATAGACCAGGTCTCCCTAGCAATTACATGTAATGTTAGCAAAGGAATGGCATGTGATGATACACACAGAGGTCAAATGCGATCATAGAATATACTTTTCGGAGACACTGTCTAAAACCATGATGAAAATCCCCCTCAGAGGTAGCATGTGAAGATAGTGCTGTTCAAGTACCACAAAGATAGTTTATGATTAGAAGAATGTTCAAGTCCTAACAAAAATGGTGTATGAAAGTAATCTTGTTGAGTCCCCACAAATATACTGAGTGATTATAGTGATATTCAAGTCCCCACAGAGATAGCATGTAGGTATTGGGATGTTTAAGTCCCCACAGTGATAGTGTGTGATTACTGGGATGTTCAGATCCCCACAGAGATAGTGTGTAGTTACTGGGCTAAAGTTTGGTTATTAGGATGTTCAAGACCTCATAGAGATGGTGTGTGAATGTATGCATGGTCATGTCCCCTCAAAGACAGTGTGTGAAGATAATGTTTAAATAGCTACAAAGACAGTGTGTGAAGATAATGATGCTCAAGTCTTTGCAGTGATAGTGTGCAAAGATCAACTTATTCAAGTCCCCGCAAAGATAGTGTGTTATTATAGGGATGTGCAGGTCACCACAGAGATAGTGTATGATTAGTGGGATGTTCAAGAGCCCACAGTGATAGTGTGAGGTTACTTGGATGATCAAGTCCCCACAGAGATAGTGTGCGTTATTGGGATGTTCAAGTCCCCACAGCGATAGTGTGTGATTATTGGGCCGTTCAAGTTTGAACAGAGATAGTTTATGATTATGGAAATGCTCAAGATCTCAGAGATTGTGTGTGAAGGTAAACATGTTCAAGTCTCCATAAAGATAGTGTATGAAAATAATTTCTCCACACAGATTAGGCCTGATTCACAAAGGTAAAGTTAGACGTATTATTATTTTTTTAGTTTTATATAGTGCAAACTCGACCTGTAGGTATCAAAGTGCTTTACATGAGCACCAGTTACGTTACAGATGGACACATTAGTCTTTTGGTAGGCACAGAGAGATTAAGTGATTTGCCCAGAATCTCATGATGTTGACCCCAGCTTTGCGGTCGACTGCTATAGCTGTTAGTGGTAAGTTTAATCAAAATTCTAACTTAAATGTAAGTTACGAGTAGTATCTTCACGACTACAGAGTTTCCAAACTCAGGGTGGAGTTTCCACACTCAGGTAGAATCTCCACACTCTGAGTAGAAACTTACATCTCTACCCAGAGTGCGGAAACTCCACAGTCGTAAAGATGCTGCTCGTAACTTACCTCTTTGGATGTTAGAAAGTAACATTTTTGGTCTAAAATATAGACCAAAAGTCTAACTTTTCCTTTGTGAATCCATAGTGTGTGAGGATAATGATGCTCAGGCATGTTTAAGCTTACTCATAGTGTGTGATTATGGTGGTTTTCAAGTCCCTTGTGACAGTGTGTGGAGATTATCTTGGGCAAGTTCATATATTGATAGTAAGTAAAGAATGATATTAGAATATATCCACAAAAATAATGTATTACAGGCATTTTCAAGCCTCCACATACTGTGTGATTATAGCTGTGATGAAGTCTCTACCAACATAGTAAGTGGAGATTTAGCATGGTCTTGTCTATACAGCGATAGTGTGTAAAGATAATTACATTGAAGTCTCCACAGAGATAGTTTGTGAATTCAGGCATGTTTAAACCTTTGCATATTGTGGGATTTTAGTGGTGTTCAAGTCTCTGCTGATATAGTGTATGGAGATTATCAGTCAAGTCCACACAGTGAATATGTGTTAAGATAATAGTTTCCAAGTCCCCACAGAGATAATGTGTTATCATAGTGTTCAAGTCCCCACATAGATAGCGTGTGATTATGGGGATGATCAAGTCCCCACAGAGGGGCGTGGCTTGGACGCCGATGAGGACGATCGCGTGAGCTGAGAGCTCCGCGCCGACCCTAATGTTTATCCTGAACTGTGGCGGAGTGCTCGAACGTAGCCCACGGACGCTCCTGGAAGCACCCGGCAGTGGCAGCGAGAGGTGCCGTGGCGGAAGCGACCCTGAAATGGCCGTGTGATCCTGACGCTGGATCGAGGGGGAACAGCTAGATTCAACAGAAACCTACTCCAAAGTGACAGCGGGGGCAAGAGAGGGAGATGGTGATGATGAGCAACAAATGCCTGCTCCGAGCGACAGTCCCGGACACGGAACTGGTCAGCGAGACTATGAGGAGTCTGCTGCCGAAGTAAGCACATGTAATATAGCACCATAAACAGAGAGGAAAGAGCCCGGGGACGTGCAGTGCTGCCGTCAGACGCCACCCTGGGGGGATGCACACATTCGACAGAGAGAAGCGTGCTTCCATTGCCACACGCGGCGATCTCTGAACGCCTGTAGAGAGGTCTGGCCGAGGTGAATGTGAATGTCGGTGGCTGCATAACATTGGGGCGCGGAGATGCTGCATTGCCACCGGGGAGGGGGGGGGGGGGAGGGGGAAATCGACTCCCCACTGGCAGCAGGGGGCTGGAGGTGCCACTGATTGGGGAGTGAGAATTACCTGCATAGAGACTATACATTGAGTTGCACCCAGGAGAAGACGGGGAGACCCAGCGAGGCACCGCGACACTTTGGCAGTGGGACTGTGGGGAGCAGAGCAGACCAGCGGAGGGGTGGCTGCTGACCTACAGTGGGGTAAAGCCAAGTGCCCCAACTGAGACGATGTGGCAGTAAGGCCGCTTTGAGCTCCGAGGAGATCTGTTCGCGCCGGTGGTACATACCGGGAGCGTCGCGGCTGTTCAGCCGCTGACGTAGAGACCCTAGGCCTGTGGACGTGGACGGCTGAGCAAACTGGAGTGGGGCCATTGCTGTGCTCTGGAATTTGGCTTGCCGTGGCTGTTGAATGACTGGGGGCTGGAGCCGGTTGTGTACATGCTGATTTTCGTAGATGGTCGCATGGAGTGCTCCATTGAACTGTCGGGAGCTTAAATACTGCACACTGGGCTGTAGGGGCGTTCGAGGGACTGGTGCATTTGAGCCGGGGAGCTGATTGACTCACTGGAAAGAAGTCTTCCTCGTGGAGGTCCCAAAGGGCGCTGGGAGCATAGACGGTGCTTCCGGGAGTGCAATGGCCAACGGGGATTAAAGACTTGTTGTGTCTGCAGTTTGGACAACTGGAGAGACCAGCGTTTTTGCAACACAGGAGGTGCGGACTGAGGTGATTAGAACTGGGGACCCGACAGATTGGCAGCCATGGGGAAACCGCGTGGCCGGCAGGAAGGGGCACACCCGGAGCCGGACAACGGATCGGTGGAGCAGAGAATGCAGGGTGTGGCCGATTCGCCTCCTGAGGGGAGGATGCAGCAGCAGGTGGATCAGATCCTTCGAGCAATCACAGACACGAAAGAGGCGCTTCAACAGGACATTGCTCAGACTCGCTGGGGCTGGGGCTCCTGCGAGCTGACCACGCAAAGCTTGTAGACGGGTGAAGCAAGCTGAGACTACATTGGAGGTCCTAGAACCATCGCAGAAAGCATTGGATGTTCAAATGAGTGATGTCACTCGCAGGCTGACAAGCGCTGGAGAAGAGGGCAGAGGACGCAAAAGGCAGAATAACATACGAGTGGAGGGCCTATCGGAAGGGGTCGAGGGAAACAGTATGATAGACTATCTGGAGAGGTGGTTGCGCACCGAGGTTGCCCCGGAGGGTTTGACGCCGTTTTACACTTTGCAGTAAGTACATAGGGTCCCTGCCCGCCCGCAGGCCCCTGGAAGACCGCCCAGACCTGTGGTGGCCTGACTGCTCCACTATAAGGATAGAGACCTCCTGCTGCGTAAAGCACGTACAGCTGGCCCATTCAAAGTGGACAATAGCCACGTATCACTATTTCCGGATTACACTTTTGAGGTACAGCGCCAACGAGCCTCGTTCCTGGCGGTCAAGAAGCCCCTCCAGGACGAAGGCATGCAATACTCCCTGATGTTCCCGGCACGGCTGCGGATATCATTGGATGGCAAAACGATCTTTCATAATGACCCCGACGAGGCATGGAGCTGGATGGAATCCTACCAGGCGGGAGCGAATGCAGTGGGACGCACCGGGGGACAGACGGCGGAAGATCCACGACCGCGCCATGTGCGGCGCTCTAGGAGAAGACGCAATGAGGCACAGAAACCTACCACTACTCAGACGGAGAGAGAAAGATCGGCAGTGCTGCAAGCTGTGACAGATATCCCAGGCGAGCGACACGGCGTTGTTAAGACTGACTGACTCGGAAAAAGGTTCAGCAGGGACCGATTCTGATGGAACAGATGCGGGGAGTGTTACTCCACACATCACTCCGGGGACAGCGGACGAGATTGTGGATGCTTGATCTTGTGTCATAACTAGTAAGAGGGGCCGGGTGATCCTTATGGTGTTGCCCTCGAGGGGGGACATGGGGGGGGGGCACTAACTGAGTTACGGGGACTGATTAAGATCGCTCAAGATGTGTGGGTCTCCGCTTGCCGGGGGTGGCCCTTTCTGGGGGGGATGGAGGTTCCTTTATAGTGGGGTTCGGCAGCGGGGTGCGGTGAAGCCGCGGACCAGATCTTCTTGGCGTCGGACTTCCCCTCTTAGTTTCGCTCTTAGGGCGACTTTCTGGTAGTTACCAGAGGGACTTTAAGTGGTTGTTTGGATGGGTACTAGCTGTTTGGAGCCTGTTCTGGGGAGGGGTGTTGGAGGGGTTTGGGGTGGTGTTGTGGTTTCTTTTAGTGTAGTTAATACCACCAGTGCGCCAGTACAGAGAGGGCAGCCGAGATGCGAGAACAAGTTGCATAATGGGATCATTACCCGAGTTGAAATGTATTCCGTGGAATGTACAGGGGATGCATACGATGGTGAGATGCCACAGGATTCATGCAAACCTGGTGCGCAGAGGGGTGCAGATAGCTTTTCTCCAAGAAACCCATATGGACCGAAGCGAATGCCAGCCATTACAGCGCCGTTGGAGGGCAGCTTTTTTATATAACGTATTCTGCTTTTGCCAGGGGTGCCCTAATTTGGGTGGGAGCGGGGGTTCCTTTTCAACCGACCCAGCACCTAGTTGATCCTGAAGGGAGGTATGCAGCTGTCATGGGAAGATTAGATGGGAGGGATGGGACGTTGTGCAGTGTGTATGCCCCCAATGTAGAACAGAAATCCTATTATGCTAAACTATCAGGGAAACTGGCGTCTTTTCTGACAGGTTCAGTGTTATTGGGGGGTGATTTTAACTCTGTCACGGATACTGAGCTGGATAGGTCACACCCACCATTGCCTCAGGCGCCTGCCCACAAGCTTTCGAACTTAGAAAGGATTGGCAGGCCGAGTGAGGACTGATAGACACATGGCGTGCGCAGCATATAGGAGAGCGCGACTACTCTTATTATTCTTCCCTGAATGATTTACACGTGCGGCTGGACGCGGTGCTGTGCTCTCCGGATGTTCATGAGTTGTAGTGAGTATCTGGCAATGACAATATCAGACCATAACCCACTGCTACTGGCGCTGCGATGGTCCCGTGAACGGCCTGCTGTCACCACCTGGCGGTTACGTCCGGAAGCCTTGGAGGACTCGGTGTTTCGAGCGGAGGTCCGGGAGGGGATAGAGCATTATTTCCTTGAGAACGAGGGGACGGCAATGAACCTGGGACTGGAATGGGATGCATTTAAAGTGGTAATAAGGGGCTTATGCATCGCTAAAATGACAGTATGCAGAAAACGCTGTTGCAGGATATAGAAGGGGGGGGGGGGGAGCGAATGCGTAGTGCGAAGAAGGCCTACCCGGGGAACCCGAGAATCCAGGATGAGGTTGTAGCTGCAAGAGAGGAGGTGGCGACGCAGGTGGAGCGGCTACGCTGCTTTGATCATAAGGAGTATCTAGTGCGGGCGCACGCGGAGAGAGATAAGGTGGGCTCTCTCCTGGCGTGGTTGGCGAATCCGGCTCCGAGGGGCACACCTATCCTGGCTTTGACTACCTAGACAGGGGTACCAGAGTATACCCAGCGAGGGATTAATGAGATGTTCCTAGCATATTATGCGGAACTATATGAAAGTAAGCTACAGGACACGACTGACTGGTTGAATGAGTTTCTAGCTGGAGTACGACTGCCACTCCTCGAGGAGGACCAGGGGGTGCTGTTGGGACAGGAGAACAGAGGGAGAAATACGCAGTGCAATAAAACTTATGGCGTGAAAAAAAAAACCCGGGGGTAGATGGATTGCCGATAGAATTCTACTCGGCATATGTGGATACATTGGCCCCCAAGCTTCGGGCGGTATACCGCGAAGCCAAGGAATTAGGGAGATTGCCGGTCTCTGCCAGAGAGGCTATCATTATTCCGCTGCTGAAACTGGGGAGAAACTCACTGTCTAGGTCGGCATATCGCCCGTTGTCAATGTTGACGACAGATTACAAGATTTTAAGTAGGATTCTTGCGACCCGGCTTCTTCCCTATATGACGAGTTTGGTCTATAGTGACCAAGCGGGCTTTATCCCGAAGAGAACCACTGCGACCAACGTGCGGCGACTTTTGCGGATTTTAGGAGAGGACCATACTGGTACACCGGATACAGCGGTTCTCTCAGTAGATAGCGAGAAGGCGTTTGTTTGACACGTTAGAATGGCTGTATTTGTCCAGAGTCCTACATGCCTTTGGACTTGGAGAATCTTTTGTAGGGTGGACAGAGCTTCTATATAGATCAGCGACGGCGCGAGTGCGGACAGGTGTGACGATCTCTTCAGCTTGCCAGATTGGGCGAGGCACACGACAGGGATGCCCGCTCTCTCAATTATTGTTTGCCCTGGCCATTAAGCCTCTGGCCTCTCATGCCCGGCTGGGGAGATATTACACTGGTTCATATCTGAGAGGAGACCTACAGTTTATCTCCCTTTACGCGGATGATTTATTAATGCTTCTAGGTAACACGCCGGCGGATTTGGATGACGCAAGACACTTGCTCTGTATGTTTGGACAATTTTCGGGGTGGAGGGTGAACTGGGCAAAGACTTGCTTATTTCCGGTGGTGCCGACTGCAAGGAACCCTCCCCAGCCGACGGATGTTCGCTGGGAGCCTCATGGTCTGCCTTATTTAGGCACTAATATTTACCACACCCCGAAGATCTACTGGAAGGTAACTTGGGCCGGGCCATCCGTGGCCTTAGGGGCAATATGGCGTTCGAGTACGCTGCCACTATCGGTAGCGGGGCGGGTGGCACTCCTGAAGATGGTAGCGCTACCGCGATTATTATACTACTTTCGGACCTTGCCGCTTTGGGTCCCGGGCTCCATCTTCCGGCAGCTCCGCTCTATGGCTAGTGGGTTTCTTTGGGGGACAGGCAGTAGACTGGTAGCAATGGCCACAATGATACGACCAAGAGCGGATGGGAGCATGGCAGTAGCAGATTTTGAGTGGTATTATTTGGCAGCCCAGTTACAGTGGCTCACACAAGCTGTGGCAAGGGAGTTCCGGGGTCCGGATGGTCCGGAGGGGCGCTGGGTCCCGCGTTATATCTTATCCTTCATAGTGCTACAACAGAAGAGGCGGCTCGAACCGCTCACGGTTGAGGAACGGACGATGAGGATGTGCTGGAACCGGAGCCAGCGTCGGGCTGGATTCGCTCGCCCATATGCCCCGGAGATAACGCCGGGTATGTGTACGGCCTTCCCACATGGAGGGGACTGGACGGCACTGGCAAATTGGGAGGACCTGGGGATACAAGTGTTGGGGGACCTCTACGAAAACGAGACCTTGTTGTCTTTCCAGGCCCTGCAGCATGGGTATGACCTCCCGCGAGGGGATTATTTGCTGCACTCAGCGCTTATTGCCGCAATCCAACGCTATTGGAAGATGGGATTGTCTGAACCACGAACCTCAATGGCATGCCAGTATGTAGTAATGGCTGCGGGGACTTTTAAGGCCATAACGTGTCTGTACCAGCGAATGCGGACGGAGAACTTAGATCCATTGCGAGCATTGCAAGGGAAGTGGGAAGTGGATCTTGGCAGGGAAATCCCTGAAAAGACGTGGGCTCAATTGTTTAGGAGGGCCTGGAAGAGCACGAGGAATACTAGGTTTCAATTGATACATTTCTATGTTCTGCATAGAGCGTACCCAACACCTGCGAAGCTTAACCAGTATTTCCAGGCGGCGGCTGCTCAGTGCCCACGTGTGATCTAGAAGGAGCGGACTTCCTGCATATGATGTGGGGGTGCACAAGCTTGGGAACATATTGGGAGGTAGTGTTGGACCTCTTGAGCAATATTACTGATCGAACATTAGAATTAGAGCACTTGTCTACTGCATTGTTTCCAGCACACTACAAAAGCGAAAGGGACGAGCAAATTCCTAGACTTGGGCCTTGTATTGGCCAAACGGGAGCTCACTATGCATTGGAGGTCACGAAGGGGACCTAGGGTGGGGAGATGGCGGGCGGAATTACTTAAATGGGTGCGGAGAGAGGGCATCCTTAGATTGCAGCAAGCCTTACGCACGAATAACGAAAAAGCGCATGATGCGGCGAGGGCATGGGAGGCCCTAGTTGCAGCACTCCAGACTCTAGACACAGACTCGGAGGAGGATTCAATTGAAGAGGGACAGGGGACCCCAGCTACCACATTGGAGTAGGTTGTCCAACCAACCAAAGGCAAATGGTAGAAGTTATTTCATATGGCCTCAATGCCCCCAGTACTGTACTGATACTGCTTAATGATGCTACTGTACTGATTTTGGAACATTGTAATTGATCACACTGTAGGTACCTCGTAGGCGCACTGGTGGTAGGGAAAGAGGGGGGGGGGGGTGGAGGGTCTTGGGGGGAGGCAGTGTGAATTATAATGTATCGGAAACTATGTTTTGGTATTGACGCTGCATGGGTTACTGTTGGTTGAAAATTAATTTAAAAAAAATAAATAAATAAAAAAAAGTCCCCACAGAGATAGTGCATGTTTATTGGGATGTTCAAGTCTGAACAGAGATAGTTTATGATTATGGAGATGTTCAAGATCTCACAGAGTTGGTGTGTAAAGGTAATCATGTTCAAGTTCCCATAAAGATAGTGCATGAAGATAACTTCTCCACACTGATCACAAAGGAAACGTTAGATGCAATTTTTTTTTTTTAGTTTCATATAGCACAAACTCAACCTGTAGGTATCTGAACGCTTTACATGAGCATCAGTTACATTACACATGGACACATTCATCTTTTGGTAGGCACAGGGAGATTAAGTGATTTCCGAGAATCACAGGATGTTGAGCATCCCTGCTGGGACTCGAACCTGGTTCCTCAGCTCGGATGTCGACTGCTGTAGCGGTTAGTGGAAAGTTTAGCCAAAAGTCTAACTTTACTTCTTTTCAGTATTCACAAATACATGTAAGTTAAGAGTAGTATCTTTACGACTGCAGAGTTTCTGGATTCAGGGTGGTTTCCACACTCTTGTAGAATCTTGATTCTTTATTTATTATGATATTCAAATCCAGACAGAGATAGTGTGTGATTATAGTGATGTTCAAGTTCCCACAAAGATAGTGTGTGATTGAGACCCCAAGAGGTAGTTTATGGGTATTGGGATGTTCAAGCCTCCACAGAGATAGTTTGTGATCATTGGGATGTTCAAGAACCCACAGTAGTAATTTTTGATTACTGGGATGTTCAAGTCCCCAATCAGATAGTGTGTGGTTATTGGGATATCCAAGTCCCCACAGTGATAGTGTGTGGTTATTGGGATGTGCAAGAACCTAAAGAGATAGTGTGTTGTTTTTGGGATGTTCAAGACCCCACATGGGCAATTTGTACTTACTGGGATGTTCAAGTCCCCACAGAGATAGTGTGGTTATGGGGTTCAAAATCTCACATAGATGCTCTGTGTTCTTGTTAGGCCATAATATGCCTTGCAAAGTGCGCTGTCTAGTAAGAGCTTCCTAAAAAACCCAATAATTTAGTTTTCTTTTAAGGTGTAATGTCTTCAGTCGTGCATTGCCTCCTAGAGAGACACTTTCATTAAACATATGTAAAGTACCATATTCTTCTGCATTATTTTTTTGTGTTAAAAAATGCTTCTAAAGGCCTATATGGACGCAGAATAACCTAACACTGAGGACCAGTTCTAAAATGTAACTATGATTGGTGGAATCAAAAATTCACACCTTTTATTGGGAGATGTGTTCACATATAAGCTTGTTTTCTGATGAGTGGGTGAACAATGCTGAATTCAGTGAACACAAGGCTAGACATGCACACTTCTTGTAATAAACAAAGGCTATCCATGTTGTGAAAATCTGCGTTTACCCCAGCTCTAGAAAGGTATGGCCAAATGGACCGCAGCAAAGTGTATAGCACTGAAGGAGACTCAGAAGTGAAACATGGAGAACAGGGCAAACGTTAATGCTAGAGTTTGTGCATATATGGCTAGTAAGCATCTTTAGAATTCTTTACCCTCCAAGTCTACATTTATACTGATGACAAATCACTTCGAGAGTAGGCCTAAAGGGTGCCCGCTGAAGACCTTTACAAAAGAAACTGACCTGTAAGTTTTCTTGATCAGTGGTGATGGTGAGTCCTATGGAATGTGTTATAGTGTAACAGTACACAGTGGTGCATTTGATTGGAAGATTAAGATATATTTTGAGTATGAGCTGTGGTCTGTGCAATTTGCTCAAATTTTCAATGTCCTGACTAAAGATGGGGGTCGAAGGTGGGTTTCTTGTTGAAGTTTACTACATTGTTTCAAATTGTTGATGAGTATGCTGCACTCTATTGTTTTTTGATAAAAACTAATATAAATATATAAAAAAGAAGAAACTGCATAGTGCTCGGTGTAAATACATACATATATTTGCCAGTATAAAAACTTTATGTAATCCCAATGCTAAATTAGCAAAGTATATGTTAGAAGAATTTCAGCAAGCATTGAACCGCCAATGTTGCAAGATCTTTGTAACCCAACCAGACCTGACAAAGTAGCAAATTATCTGAATAGCAAATGGCACCCACCTTTTAAAATCCATGGTTGGGTTGAATGTGCAACTTCTTCACCATATGCTAAGGGGTTATCACACATGTGGAGGATAGGGAGACCCAATTCCAAAAGGATTTTCAAAGTAGATCTCAAGCTATTCACTCAACATCCTCGGAAAAGCAGACGAACACACCATCCAATGAGACAACATTCTTTGTAGGCACTAGGAAAATTGATGGTTCCATTGTATCGAACATGGTTGAATGCTCATTAATTTTTAGGTAATATTCCCTTGAAGCTATCCTAGAATATGATTAATAAAAGACTAACCTGGATAATATTTTAGATTGTGGATGTAACCTATGTGGATGTAGAAAAATCCCATTTATGAAGGTGCAGTTAATTACTGGAAATGTTTTCCTCATAGAATACATAGAGCTAGCTGCTCGGTTCTTAATACATAACCTGTTTGGAATGGCTCAAGTAATTGTTGTCCACATAATTCAACAATGATCTGCACTAGATTCGAGACCCACGACCAAAAGGGGTGTCAGACATTTACCACTTTGGTCCTCATTATGGAAGTTACTAGATTCCTAATGCAGCAATACTGCACCTGGAAAGCTGATGCTGCAGGGTGCAGTAAATTCTGGGTGTGTCATCACCATGCTATTACAAGTTTACACACTGATTGTTGCATATTTGTTTCTGACTGAAGTGTGCTTGATGATAAAACTGGGATTGCAGGTTCCCGCACATCTTGCAATTCCAGTTGGTCTGGTAGTTCCCATGATGGTCAATGTAGGCCTAAATACCCATCTCTCTAGCCACTTTTTAAATAAAGTGCTTCTTTGAAATCCTGGCTTTACAGTTAACAGACCAAATGTATGGGATGACTTTAAGTAGCCTGTTAATCACCTCAATTGATGGGAGATGTAGTGTTACATGAAATGTCAATAAAGCAGGATATAATGTGACTCAATTACAAGTACAGGTTTGTGACGCGGTAAGACCATCATTGGGGCAGGGGGTTATCATTATAAATTATTACGAAGAAACAGTTGGTGGATTGAAATATTACAAACTGAGATGGATGAAAAACAGAAGTTCAGTGGATTTATCTGCTTTCCGTATATCACATTTCAGGATAATCCTATAAATACTTCAATAGGCAGGGATGTTGAAATAGTTGATCATCTCAAAGGTGTGAGATGTTATTTCAGTTCCTTATGTTCAACATTACACTAATTTTGCAGTTGAATAAGAAATGGAATTCCATTAATTTTTATTTTTTTTCTCTGCACATTTTTTTTCTTAAATGTTCTTGTTTATCTAGAAAATAACATATGAACTACACAGTAGATGATTTTAAGAGTAGGGTAAAAACACCACATGTTAGAGTCCAACAAAAAACTGTTGTCTAGTCAAATGGTTTTGCAAACCAGAAGGGAAAATATTTATTAATGGTGAAACCAGAAACTACGTGCACACAACCACGATTTTCATCAGTTATGAGATGTGGTGTAGGTATGAGCATTCAATGATACCTTATTTAATAGACAAAGCATGATTAATGTTTATTTAGATTGTTATTTGATTACAGTGGTTCTGAATTATCTTGTTTCATTCTTTTGTAGAATTGGAGTGTTGTCTTCTGATAAAGGGACAGGTTATATCCCTAAATCATGCCAATAATTGTGAAGGAACTGCTAAAGTTAATGTATAACTAAATTAAAACTTAAAATAAAAGCTAAAAAGATCTGATTCATCAAACAGATAAAGTTATTATCCTAAAAAGCATGCCACAGATATTTGGAACAGGGAGTCAATGAATTACATTCATTTTTCTTGGGTATGTGGTAGACAGCTGTACATTTGAGCCTCCTGCCAGAGGAAACCAGCTGCCTAATGTGGTACCTGCAATCAGTTTAACTCAAGGATGCAGCTTAGTGTGCAATAGTTGGCAAATCAGGAGAGCTGTACTTTGATACGAATGCAGGCTCAGTATGTGATCATGCTGTAAAATAGAAAACTTTCAAATTGGTGAGACAGAAGCTACACATTAGTATGCCCTGTGGTCCATGTACATCATGCTTAAGATCTTGAGAAATCTTGGAAATGAAAATTATCCCAGGCAATTCCCTTTGAACACCAGTTCTGTGCTAACTTAGATTACACAAGATGATTAATACACTGTTTGTACTACCATATATACGCTAAAAGGCAACACTGGGAGGAATATGTCAGGGTGTCCTTTGGCATGACTGCTTCGTGATCTCAACAGCCACTTTACAAACTCAGCCTTGAAGTCAGATGTTTCATAGTTTGCCATGGGTGGAAATCAATATGATATTACACTCCTAGCACTACAATCTTCATTCTCAATCTCTTACTCCACTCATTGAACAGGTTCAGGGATATCTTAAGGAGGCCACTCAAGTTCTGGGTGGGAACAAAAACTGATGATCAAAATTATATATATATATATATATATATATATATATATATATATATATATATATATATATATATATATATATCCTTCTGTAGGACGAAACAAGTCATGGCGGTGGTGCAGGGCATTCAATAAATCCTGTGCACTAAATTTATGGGTCCGCGTTACTCTGTTTCCTGACAGTTGGATGGTGTAAGGCAAAGTCTGCAAAATATATATATTTTTTTGATGTACAAACACCTTTTCAGTCATAATCCCAGTCCACAGATGCAGATACTGTCCCAGTCCATATATGCAGAGATACTGTTTTGTTAATAAAACCTGGAACTAACTCAATAGACTTATCAGCGTTTTGAACATGGTCTATACTGAATATGGCCAACAAGGTTTTGTGAAAAGTGTTAACAGACTCTAGGCTGCATGGGTTACCATGGCCAGAAAAAGTCTGTTCCAGGGCAGAATATGTCAGTTAGTTCGAGAGGCCTAGTTCTCATCATGTCAGAGATAGTAGATTTGTAAAAGCTTCCACTAGTCATCTCATTGGACAATAAAATGAGCCTGGAACCTGAAAATATGTGTTCCAAGATGAGAATAGTTTTCTCCCAGGTTTGTGTAATCCCTAGATACTTTTTTTAAAATGCAGTCCCTGGTGGGGCAGGTCTGGCTGCCATAGGAGCGCAAGTACTTATTTCTCTTAGCCAGTACTTTGGTGACAATTTAACTCATCACCAAGGATGGTCTATGGGCCAGCCTTAGAAGGAAAGAAGAATGTAACAGCCAGGGGTGGAACCATGTTAGTCACAACATCCCATTCAGCTTTGGCCTTAGTTTGAGAAATCCTTTGAAGTAGTCATACTGCTTAATTTAAAGAGAGAAAGAAGACCTGGCTGCTTCACCAAGGAGCTGGATTATGCCAGTCAGGAGAAGGTTACCTGATCTAAGGGGAGAGAATCAAGGTCCACCTATCTGGAAGTACATGTGTGGGTGGATCCCTCTATGGATGGGAATACTGTCCAGGATCCCTGAGGTAACCCCAGACCATCTGCTCAAGAGAAGCAAGAAAGAGACCCAGGCTAAGGGGCAGCTCCGTCACCGTCACAAGCTGAGAAGGCTGAGTGTGCGTCATCTGCAGCTCTCCTGTACCTGTGAGGCTCCTGAACCTACTTGCTTTGTCACTGCTGTATGAGATCCAGACACTTGATCTTAATCCCTCAGACTGTAGGTCCTCGTGGCTGGAGGGTGTTGGTCCTAATCTGTATCAGTTTGGACCATCACTGTAACACTCACAGCTAGGGATGTGTGAAATTCACACAATTTGCTATGCAATTATGCTTAAGGCTCCCTGTTTTCCGTTTTTACAGATAAATACAGACAGAAAACCATTTATTTTCTGGTCTGTATTAATTTTAAACATGCATAAAAATGGAAATTGGGTGCTTTTTGAGTGATTCTAAATATACTTTGCATGACTGCCAGGCCAATAAGTGTGTGGACTGGTAGGTAAAGGGGTTAAAAAGGAAAGTAGTTTTGGTTAAGAGGATTAAACAGCAGTAGATATGCACAAAGCTGATACTGAAATGCGCATATTCTCATATAAGTGCATTGATTTATCTTCTGCATTTGTTCATATCACTAAAACCTGGCAGACATTCAAGAATGTCTGCATATTTATTGGTTAAATAAATTTGGATTTATACCAGTTTCAGCTCTATTTTTCTCACAAAACCCATAATAATTATGGATAAATACAGATAAAGTTGCTAAAAAATAAATAATGATAAATACAGGCGGAAATGTCAAAATAATAACCACCATATAACCGGGAGCCCCAATTATGCTAAAAGCAAATTTGCCATTTAGTACTGTAATTTAGTGTGAAACGCTTCTTTGCATCACTTTTTGATGCAAAGACACATTTCACAGTAAAACAATTGCACAAAAAATACAAGTGGTGGGATCAAAAGCTAATCGCGTTCCGGTGATGGACATTATTCCCACACGCTTGTGGTAACAGCATGTAACTACACAATTTGGTGTAAAGGCATAACTGCAAAAGTTTCACATAAAAAGCAAAATGTGAAATTTCTGAAATTACAACTGCAAAGTTTACATTTCATCTGGGCCAATGCATAGCACCTGTGATATTGCGAATTAAAGTCACAGTGCCATAGGAATTCATACTGGGTATTTCTCATTCGGGTGGGTGCCCTTCAACTGCCAAATATCTATTACAAACAGTAGATTCTGAGATGCAGGCCGTTACAAAAGAAAATACACTTTTTGGTACAAACAGTGGGAACCAGCCCGCCCACTAGTTTACCAAGTGTCCCCAACCAAGTATGCCAGTGAAGAACCATGATGTGTATTGGTCACGAGTGGCTAGCCACCTAGCCAGTAGTGCTCACTTAATAGCATATAAAATCTCAACTAATCTACTTCTCTCCCTTACTAACAGGAAAATCTGTTTGCTGCATTTAACTTTCCATCTCTCAGCTTTTCACTATTAAAAACTTTCCAACTGCACTCTGTCTGCTCTTATATACGCCACATTGATCCCAACTGAGAAATGCCTGATGGGATACTCTTTTGTACCCTGAAGAATCTGGGACATGTATATTCTCTGAAGACTGAATTCAGGCACCTTGAACTATGGTTAGTTTCTCCACACTGAGTAGGTCACAAGGTCTTAGGTGCCATTCCCCAATATCTGGTGAGCATTTCTCACCCCCCCCCCCCAGTCTGGGGTGATCAGCTGTCTAATCACACAAAGTACCTGTGCCATCTGCTGAGCATGCAGTGGGTATATTTGCATATTTGGAAGCCCACGCAGCAAGTGTGCCTGGGAATCTGGCAATACTCATTTGAAACATGCTTTCATTAGCATTCATGCCCAGAGCTGCTGGACTTTAGGGCAGTCCACCTTGTGTATAGTAATGTGCCATGTTCCTCCAAACTGTCTCCAGCACGTGTCAGGGCATCTCAGGCACCATATGTAGTAGGGATTTGAGAGCAGTAGAGTGATAGTTTAGTAATAGCCACTCTTGCCCCAATTCTTCTTGACAACTTCTGTGATGTATCTGTGAGCTGATGACTTAATTAAAGTCAGTGTGGGTTAGGAACATTCATTTTGTCACGGTCCTTGGTGAGGAGCCATCTTTCAAAGAGTGTGAGAAAGACATAGGGGCATATTTACAAGAAAGTGGTGAAGCGTGTCATTAAGCCAAGAAGGCTAACGCCCCGCTCTGTCGCTTTAGAAAAGCAGGGCTGCACCATATTTACAAGAATATGATGCAGCCCTGTATTTCCCCTGTGCTGGCACTAAATTTAGCAGCCTAGTGCCAACGCAGGCACCCTTGCACCATGGTGCAAGGATGCCTGCGTTGAGGGGAAGGATTGTTCATGGTGTTTTAAAAGTTCCTAGTGAAAAATAGCACCTAAAAGATCAAAGCACCAACCGCAGGAATCTAGTTACGTGAGACTGGGACAAAGTCGAAAGTTATGGCTGACATCTATGGAGTGCGGTTCGGATGCACAAGGTGGATTGGGCCTGATCTCCGCTTACTTTACAACTTAGAAGAAAAAATATATATACACTGCTTCATATGATTTTGTAATTTATTTTTAAGTGTTGATGCAATTAAGTTGTAAAGAATTCTTTTTGCAATAAGTTTTTTAAAAACAAATCCCTTGTAAGTTCTTTAACTTTCTATAATCTTTACCCAAGCTCAAAGGGGGTTTTAGAAAATAAGATGATGTGATCCCTTTGTTCCAGGTTGTTTTATTTACCCTGTGATTCAGGATATGCAACGCCGGACGGACTGATGCTTTAGACATGGATATGGATGTTAGTGGGTACATCATACCCAATATACATGGAGCTTGCAATTTCATGATGTAGCATGTTATGTGATGACTGGAATCATATCTATGCTGGAAGAGAGGAATTACATCATCCAATTTCTTGATTGCACAAAGCTATTTGTAAGCCCTGAAGAAGTTCATCCTTATGGCCAAAATGGGTTGGCTGGCACATAAAGAAAAATAAATATAACTTTTATTTTAAAAAACGGTATAATTTTTCCTCGTTGGGTGCACCTTCATAAATCTTTTTCCATCTTTGTAAGACATCGGCTACAGTGAGTTCAGAATGTTAGAGAGGTCTTTATGGGAGATCGTCTTGAAGAATGACCAGTTAGTGGTGTACTGGCTGGGCACAGGTAATGGAGTGGACGATACTGATGAATGCCTGGTGTTAAAACTGAAATAATTGATTTTTCCATGAAGAAGACTGCATCTGTTGGATGAGAGTGGGATAACTGGTCCTGGGTTGGCACACTGTTTGACAGCCTTAAAGTGGGCTATGCCTCTGTTGAATACGCTCTTGCAGTGTGTGGCTTCGTTGGGGTGATAATGGAATGACAGCTGCAGCAGAGTGGTTTCAGAAGGATCGGGTCCTCCTTGAATTTCATTCTTCTCCATTTCTTCTCCAGTCTTCAAGTACTGTGCTTGTTTTAATTAAGTTCTTGGATTTATCAGAGTGCTGAAAGCTTATTCTTGGTGACTTGATTTTTCAGAGTAGCAAAGCGTTCTAGCCATCAATCTTGAGGATTTTATCTTTAGACAGCTGGAAGGGGAATGGAGGGTGTGTCTGTAGAATAACAGTGGTAACTCTGTACATGACTGTCTTCATTGGAGACATAGTGCTCTCAACAGTCAACACTATTAGTGGGCCTCATAAATGGTAGTGGCCAACGAATAGGCATTTAAAGACCTGTATTAACCAGCACTTACATTGCATAAAAAGACTGATGGACAAAATATTCATGCACTCAGTGCTTAATTTAAGCCGATGGTTTCTGGTGCTCACACCAGCATGTAATCATCCACACTGGTGCTTTTCATGAGCACCAGTTAAGGACACATTCATTTATGGTAGGCATGGGAATATTAAGTGATTTGCCCAGAATCAGAGGATGTTGAGTCGACCCCGATACTCAAACCTGGTTCCCACTGGATCTGAAGTCAGCAACTCTGGCCAATACACAACATCCTCACCCCACTTTCACAGTTAGTAGTGGTTTCTATTTTAGGTGGCGTTAACAGGGGAAAAATAAAAAAAAAAAATTAAAAAAAAAAAAAACGGCTGGTGCCTGCTGCCTCCTGACGAGAGCACCGTGCTTATTTTTTACAAATTAACCACTGCCTGCACTAATTAAAGAATGGAGCTGGAATGCGAATGTCATGAGTGGAATGATATGATTGGAATGATATGATTGGAAAGTTTGGAAAATTGTCATAGATGCTGTGGGATGGGATAAGGTAAGAACTCAAATGACCCCAAAGTTGAATGGATAAATGATGGGGGATGTGAAAGAATTAAGACATTTCTGAAAATGGGATAACAGGCATATCAATTTGGGAAATATATTCCTGCGAATGTCCATGAGGAATACAAACGCCAATTCTCAAAACTGTATAGATAATTACAGCTTAAATATGCCTCTCCCACTCAAGAAAGACTGGACGAAAATCAAAAATGAACCACTCTAGAAAGAAGAGTGTTGAGAGAAGCATTAGGAAAGTGCCATCTCCCAAGACTATAGAACACACCCACACTTTGGGAATTACCCTGCAGACAGGGCAGAGTCCAAAACTTGTCATCTGTTTTTCACACCTGTGACACTGCCCTAGACTCGCACTTTAATTATTGTATTAGACTGGAATGAGAAGCAGTGACAGTCCACTCAAGCAAAGGTGACTTCTAAAGCTGGAATGCGACACATGGTTAGAATCTATGCGTTATTCCTGGCTGTCTGTACCAAAGGAAGCAAACACAAGGAGAAGATGGATGGAGCAATGAAACTTTTCAGACACACACCCCCAGTCACAGATCTGGGTTTAATCCAAAATCGTTCTTTAGGTCACTTCACCACGCCAGTTCAGATCCAGCCACATGCAAATCAGTCCTGACGCTGTTCCTCATGGGAGCAGTCTAGCCCAAACTGCCAAGCCAGGTCTTCCCTAGACCGGAAACAAGCCTCCTGGGACCAGTTTTGGGGTAACACCCCCTCATCAGCCAGGCTAGCTTGAATCCAGTGGCAAAGTGAGCAAGAGACTCATGTCTGAGCACATCCTGCCAACTTAGGGCGAACAAAGCAAACACAAGGAGATGATGTACGGAGTGCTCAAACTTTTCAGACACACACCCCAAGTCATTTTAGTAATTTTTGATTCATTTGCACTATAAATCATTTGTGTTCAAATTTGCACATTATGCAGCAGATGATAGATTATGTAGGAAAGGAGACAAATCCATACTTATGCAGAAAACACGTTACTGCTCAGTGAAAGGACCTTCGCAAAAGGTTGAGTAATCACCTTTTTGTTGCATATTGCTGTATTTGGGTGTCAAACTGATACTAATGAGGTGAAACCTTTGCCCAAATAGTGTTAATGTGTAAAAATGACAAAATAATGAGGTAATACCATCACAAAATATGCATTATGTTGCATAACTTGACTATCTTGGACACATAAATTAGTCAAACCTGCCACATAATTTGAGGCCCGGCTGCCGCATTATTCCAGCGCCCCTGAATGTTGTGTAATGGACTGGATACTCCAATCTCACCAGGGAGAACTTCAGGAATTAATTTGAGCTCATTCCCAGTTACAAAAAGCTAATTTTACTAAACATAGCTTTACATTTGCCATGCTTACTAAACTTCTAAGCTGAGAATCAATTAATTAGCTGAGTGAGAATTCTTATTTCGCAGATAATGTTATCCCATATTGATAGGGTAACTAGGGAGCCTGAATTTGCTAAGTCCGTCTTCTTTTTTCACCATCTGTACCCAGCTAACTTGAACAGATTTAGCACGTGTCCGGTTTTAAGGAAAGGGCAGCTGGACACAGAGGACAGCAGGTTCACGTGTTTTAGTGCAGAGTTCACTAGCTGCCCCAAACCAAAAGCAATTTATTTAACAGAGATTCTATTGTGTAAAGGTTGCATTGAATTTCTCTTACTGTCACGTGGTCTGTGTTGGAGAACGCTCGCATTTAAGGTATGTAAGGTATGCCGTGCACCTGGGTCCATGCAAAATTTTATTTCTACGTCTATGTTCCGGGAACACTGGGGTTTTTGATTTTCAAAATTGGGTCACCATGAATATCGGACATTCCACTCAATCCTTTCTTGCATCCTGTGATTATTGTTCCCATATATAATGATAAAAAAATAAGGTTCCAGACTGGAAAGGATAAAAGTAGAATTTGATGAATTACTCTTTAATGGTGCAGTGTTTATGTGCTAACTTCAAGGAGAGGCTTGTGAGACCTTAGTGTCAAGAAGCCTCGCAGCACATAATTAAACATTTGCAATGTCGAACATTTTACCAATACAATTCAAATAAGGGAAAACGCACGAGCAAATACGAAGAATTTCACTCTGTGCTTTTCAAAGTACTCCTGCTCTAAAGCGCCAACACAGAAAGCTAATTAAAGATTTGAAATTAGAAATGTGGGGTTTCTCTAGTCACGGACACTTACAAGTTTACATAAATTGGCATACAGTTGATGGGTTATTTCAGAATGAATTTCCAGCCAGTGCATAAAAGGTGCAGATAAGCCAATTTGTAAAGGTCAGAATGGGCGTTCCATTCACATTTTTACTCCGAACAGACTAACATACAGGGAATGTGTCAGTGGCGATTGCAACAGGTTCTTTGCACTGCAGATGTTTTCCTTCCTCCTTCGAAAGAGTCCTTTCCCTGCCCCTTCTCCTTGGCAGCCCTTACCCCCTGAAGGTGGGATGGGTGTGGACCCTGCAGCGGAAGAGAGCCTCTATTGTCATGCTCCTGGCTGGGAAAGAGGTGTGAAGGGGAGCTTCCCTCAGCGCTGTATGACAAAGACATTGACTTTCCCGGCCCGGTCAGGCCTCTTTCAACCCATGTCCCCAGTGTTTGCATAGCTGAGAGCCTTCCCGACCAGTCCGATTTCTCAAGCGGTCTGTCTTTGCTTATAATTCCTGTATTTTGACAGAAGAAGCAAGGATACTTATTTTGTGCCTTTTTTTAGTGCACACACATTCTTGGAGCCTCGGGGGGCTTCCTCTCATTAGCCCCTTTCTTCTTGCATTTGCCGTCCTAAAAGTCCTGTTTGCTCAGTGCGTTTGTACGAGGAGGTAGATATCTGTCCCAAATGTAAAGTTTACACTTAGAAAGGCATGTGTTAATAGAATATTCATTACTCAGGAGTAAACTCAGCGTGTACACACAACAGCTCCTCTTAGAAGCACATCTGCTAAAGCTGTTGAAACCATTGTTAATAATGATTTTGTTAATGAAATATCACCCACTTTCTAAATACATATAGCAAATTGATAAGATCCGATACACGGTGCAATGCAATAGGTCTCGCATTTACGCGAGTTTGAGATATTGACATTGCAAATGACAATGCCTTTTATTTTTGTTTTTAAAACCTAAATAAAAGGCATTGTCATTTACAATGCCAATAGCTTAAACTCGTGTAAATACGAGACCTATTGCATTGCAAATGCTTGTTTGTTGCTGGAACCGTAATCCTGCCTTCCTGTCCCTGCTTAGAGGGCAGCTAAGGAATGAGCTTCCCAGAGATAAGCACCTGATTTATGAGGTCTTTGAGCTCCACATGAAGGCCCCTTGATGTTTACAATCCCTTGTGTTCGCACTGAAAGGGGGGGGGGGGGGTTTATGGCCTTCACAGTCGCCTGCTAGAAGCTTCTTATATGTTAGCTGTATCTGGGCCCGTGTTGTAATTGTGCTGCATGCAAAAAAAAAAAAAAAAAAAAAAAACGCTTTTGCAATGCAATAGGTCTCTCATTTACGCTTGTTTGAGCTATTGACATAGCAAATAATAATGCCTTTTATTTTTGTTTTAAAAACATAAATACAAGGCATTGTTATTTACAATGCCAATAGCTGTAACTCTCGTAACTGCGAGACCTATTGCATTGCAAATGCTTGACATCTGTGACACTTCCGCTATCCACCTTTGCTTCGCCCCTTCCTTCAGTGGCATAGTAGATTGCACTCTGGCTGCAGGGAATTCCCGCTGAATAAAGTCACTGTGTGCCCGTCTCCCTCCTCACAGCCACAGAAGAGCCATCTCACTTTAAGAGGGGAGAGGGTGCTGCTTTAGGGCTAGAGCGAATCACACTCCGTGACGAAAACCTCACACGTTCTTGGTGACAAGACGGGAAGTGACATGCAGTTCTTTTGTCCTGGGGTGGGGGTGGGGGGAGCACCACTCGAGATGACATCATGAAAGGAGTAAACAGTTCTGGTTTAAATATACAATACATTCTGCATATTACTGATACAGCTCACTGACACTTCTAGGCACTACAGCCCTATCTGTATAATTGCTCAAAATAATGATTCATACACGTTAGATCAGAGGATGTGCAAAGACGTTATTGGGGTGACAGCAACTCCACAGAGGAAGGAAGTCTATCTGGCAACTTCATCATTTCTAAAAGCTGTCAGTTCAACGATTTTGTATACACGTGGAAGTAACGCACACAGTAAAATGTGAATGACAATCAGAAGCGCAACTAGAGCCAGATTTCGGGGGGGGCTGAGCAAAAATTTCGGGGGGGGGGGCTGAACTTTAAGCAATAGGCAGAGTGGAGCTGCAGGGGCTCTTAGAAGGGGTGAAACAACAGCGAGGCCTCATTAACATGCAAATGGTCTTTTAAAGACCTGTGAAGTGCTCGGGTGCGGCTGCTTTTTTGCCCGGGAAGGTGTCTCCTCCCGGGCTGCCACACACGACGGGGGGGGGGGGGGGGGGGCTGAAGCCCTGTGAGTCCAATGGGTGTTGCGCGCCTGATGACAATACAGGCAGTGACTTTTAAATTAGCCCCTTTCAAAATACAACTGTATTTTGCCTCCTGTTTGCTGCTGTGTGTATAGCAGTTGGGGAATGCCACGTCTTAAAATAAATCGCGCCGCCTTGTCTTTTTTTTTTTTTTATAGAAACCGCATGTGCGTTTAAGTAACATAAAATAACAGCACTCAGTATGGGTGTACATACTATGTTTTCCTTGTCAGTTTGTTGGAAGGGAACTTCATTTCTAAAAGCTGTCAGTTCAACGATTGTGTACACGTGGAAGTAACACACACAGTAAAATGTGAATGACAATACAGGCAGTGACTTTTAAATTTGCCCCTTTCAAAATACAACTCTATTTTGCCTCCTGTCTGCTGCTGTGTGTATAGCAGTTGGGGAATGCCACGTCTTAAAATAAATCGCGCCGCCTTGTCTTTTTTTTTTTTAATAGAAACCGCATGTGCGTTTAAGTAACATAAAATAACAGCACTCAGTATGGGTGTACATACTATGTTTTCCTTGTCAGTTTGTTGGAAGGGAACTTCTTTCGAACAACTAAAATGCAAGCCTAAACCGTTTGCAAGTGTGTGAGGGGTAGCCCATACATTAGAACAGAGTACATTCTTTCCCAGAACTGTTTCACCTGAAAACGTTTCTTTGTATGCTGTGGTTGGTGCAAGAGTGTGTTGTAATTTATGTAAAACGCGCACGAGGCACACATTACAGCGTCTTGACACAATGTGTACATTGTATGTTTAGACTGTTTAATTGTAAATGAAGAATATAACGATGCTGTTTTCTTTTAGAGTGCTCTTTGTACACGCAGGCTGCCACAGTGTGAAAGTGATCGCGATCACATCAAAGCGGCCGTGCCACACTTCAAAGCGCGGCTGTGTGACAGGCGAAAGTGAAAGACGAGTGCTTTCAGGCTGCCAAATGGTGCGCGCGCCCGGCACACATGCACAGTAGTTGGCGGCCTGAAAGCACTCGTTTGCACTTCCAAAAGTGCTTACTATAAGTCTCGCCAGAACAGCGCTAAAGCGCTGTCTCAGGCGAGACCTAAAAAGTGTGTTTATGGCAGAGTGCACCCATGAAAGAAAGCAGTGTGTGCATCAGCGAACATGTACGTAAAGGCAGTATGTGCTGCCTTGAATCCAATGCATGCATTAAATGAGTTTAGACATGAAGTAATGTGCAGGAGACAACTGTGTGCATTAACTGCTCTTTTTCCATCCACTGCCATCCATCCAATCGCTCTGCCATTAATACAGTCTGCATCCACCCCTCCATTCTGCCATCCATCATCCATTCACACATCCAGCTACTCTGCCATCCATTCTTTCATCTTTTTACACACCCTTCTGTTCCTTTACTTTCCCATTGTTTACCTTTCCATCAAACTATCCATACATCTATACTTTAACTCTGCCATCCTTTCACCTATTCATTTGCTGACCCATCCATCCATTCATTCATCCACCCATCCTATTATTCTGCTATTCTGTCCATCCACCTATCCTTTTGCTCATCCTTTCACCCACACATCCATCTACCCACCCACTCATCATCTACTCACCCATTCTTCCTATCACCCTTCCTTTCAATATTCCTTTCTTCTTTCTCTTAGCGCAACTTTCGTTATTGTGTGCTCCTGCTTGCTCTTCTATGGACCCTATATTCCTTGTTCGCATTAATTATGAACTTTTGTCTGCCGAGTTGCAGACATAGAAGGCCCAAAAAGAAAACCAATCCTGCTTTAGTTCCTAAAGCCGTGGTTCACGGCATCACTAATTGTCGCCTCCTATGTATTTCATCCAAAGTGCTTCGAGACTATTGCAAGGTGGGCATAACATTGCTTCAGTTAGCTGCCTGAAAGAATGCAAGTAAAAGATTCTTTATTGTAGGATTACCTAAAATCATTTACAAATACAGTGCATGTTATGTCATAGAACATACATCCGATTATAAAAAGGTCTAAAATTGATAAAAACATGAGTGACCCTTAACATTTTAAGAACATCTGAAGGTGCAGCAGAAAAGTGAAGAAGTGTCACCGAGCAAGACTGAAAGTCATAGGTGCGTGGGCGTGCAAATAGGGTGTCGTACAGGCATGCATGTAATTAAAGAATGTAGCCTTTACCACAAAACAACGCTATTCTCTCACTCATCTAGCCATCATCTAAAAGAACATATTCCATGTTGCATAGTAATATTTCAACAAAGGCAAAGCGATATAAAGGCTCTGCATTTTTGGTATAAGCATTAAACTGTAACAATTGCCATTGATGCCCCTAGGTTACTTGCCAAAAGCAAGCAAATCAGTTTATATTGTATCACATTGTATTACGCCTTCATTCTTTAATTGCAGGTAAGAATCAAAATGTCAATAATGAAGTAATCTATGATTCGAAACTGACCCAAATTGCTTTTAGTAATCCTATAAAACCACTACCAATTTTTAGACCCAAACAGTCTAAATGCAATAGCTTCATGACAAAGTTTTATATTAATAAATAGAGAAATTGCTAATTTGAATGAAAAATATTTGCATAAACATAGGGGTAAGCAGATTTTACTTTGAAATGTCTAGTCTTTCTGCTGCTAAAGTGCATTTCTGGTGACCAAAGTGTGTTTAAATGCAAAGTGTGTTTAAGACTGCAGTACCACCTCCTGTCTACAGGGGAAGAGCTGAGCAAAAATATAAACACAGGTCCCCACAAGGCATTTTTTTTAAATGTTGTAAAAATTGGCACACATGTTCCTGAAGTCATTCTTTATCATTTAGAAGACATTGCCTTGTGGGGACCTGGGTTCAGGTCCCCACAGCGTGAGTGTGTTATCGCACTCAAGTCCCCACAAGGAAGGCCACGGACACACACACCCCCTCCAACCCCCCCCCACCCCCACGAGGGCAGCCAGGTGCAGGGTGCAAAACAGAGTCAGGAGCCCATTGTTATTCTACAGAGACAATTCTCTGCGAAAAGAGGCTGCAGGCTCTGGCTAGGAAGCCAGTCAGGCTGAGCCACCGGGGGAGGGGGTTCGAGAAGAGACACCTTTGGCCCCTTTTCTCCAAGGGCAACATGTGCAGAAGTGAATTTTGGCATTGGGCTTTTCCATGGGCCGGACTAGGAACTCAAAGCAGCCCTGGCAGTTTTGTCGGACCAGTCCCCGTTGGAATGGGGGCACAAGTGTGGAGCCCTACAGTTTGTCACTGGGGACACCTTTGCAAAACCGGCCCACAGTAACAAAACCAGCCCCCTCTGCTACAAAACCGGTCTCCACCCTTCAAGCCTCCAGGGAAAACTCCCCATGTCTGCTACGGCTAATTTGGCCCTGGTTTTTCCTTACCGGAGCAGTCGCTATAGAGGAAGCCTGCACGCAAAGGCGGCCGGGTGCAGTGTGTTGAGGCCCAATGGGGGGGAAGGGGGCCTCTGGTTGGTGGCTGCTGGCAAGCAGGCCACTGGGTTGTGGGAGCAAAGCTCCTAGGGTTACACTCCGGGCAAGTTGGGGACCAAAGTAGCACCAAAGGTGCACCCTCCGCAGCACTAGGGCGGCCGGGTGCAGGGTGCCGTTTTGAGGTTGGGTGCCCTGTTTACAATGGAGAACCTCTGGGACAAAGAAACACTGCAGGCTCGGGGATGAGGATCTTCTGGGTGCGACCACCACTTCGAGGGGTAAGTTGGGATGTCGTGGGTTGGTTAGGCACCGTCGGTTTGGGCACACAAGGCCGTGGGGCGTCGGGTGCACGGGTGCCTTTGGACGTCAGATTTTCTTACCCGCTCTGGTCCTCTGGATTGAGGCTGCAGGCGTCGTCGGGGGTGTGAGGCAGGTCGGGGGTCGCCGGATCTCGGGTCAGGATCGCCGGGGGGACCTCCATGTGGTGTTTTTCCACACGAGCTCAGGCCGGGATCGGCGGGTGCAGTGTGGGCTGGCACCAGAAGCTGCAGTTTGAACAAGTACGGTGTTCACAAGAGATTTCAGTCTTTGAAGTGAAGGCAGGGAGGTCCTCTGGGTTTTTTGAGGTTGCTGGCTGCAGGACACACCGGGGTTTCGCAGGAGCAGGTTCAAGGGGAGACAGGCCTGTAGGGCTGAAGCCAAGTCAGTGGGCGTCGTCCTCTTGTTAGCTCTGCACGGCTCTTCAGTCCTTCTTATCGTCTTTTCTTCTTGTTGCTAGATCTGCCTTCTTGGTTCAGGGCTGCCCTCTAAATACTGTATTTAGGGGGCATCTTAGGGGTCTTGAGGTCAGTAGCCAATGGGCTACTGAACTGACCTTAGGGTGACTACACCCTTGGTGTGCTCACCCCACATGGGGGACTAAGCACAATCCCTAGTCCTGATTGGGGAGTGCCTGCATTCTGCCAGATGGTGAGCACTGGAGAGTGGGTTTCACCTCGCTGCCCCCACCTGAGGGGTGGAGTTGGCAGAGGTGGGCACACCTCCTGGGCTGGCTAGTTTTTCCCGCCCGTCTTCCCGCCGAAAGGGAGAGTAGACAGGAAGGGGGCCTGCTCCTGATAGCAGGAGAGGCTGGAGGTCGCATTACAAAGGCTGCCAGGCCTTTGAAGCTCCCCTGCCACAGATGGCTCTTCCGGGCCTGGGGGAGGTGTGAACACCTCCGCCCAAGAAAGGCTTTGTTTCTGGGCTCAGTGAGCATAGGCTCCCACCCTAGGGGTCCAGAAACATGTCTCGTGGTGGCAGGCTGGTGTGTACCAGTCAGGGAACCCACCAGAGGCTGGTCATTTTTCAGGGGGCATCTCTGAGATGCCCTCTGTGTGCATTTTTCATTAAATCCCACACTGGCATCAGTGTGGGTTTAATGTGCTGAGAAGTTTGATACAAAACTTCAGTTTTCAGTGTAGCCATTATGGTGCTGTGAAGTTCGTAATAACAAGTTCCCAAGACCATATACTCTTAATGGCAGCACAATGCCTAATAATGGACTTACAACACTGTAGGGGTACAGGGCTCATGAACCTGTACCCTCACCACTGGCATAGGGCACCCAGCTAAAGGGGTGACTGATATATGCTAGGGCAGTGGGTTGCAGGCATCGACTCTTTACTTTATTATGCACCAAAACACGCAGCCTGCAAAGGGAGTGTGTGTGTGTAAAGGTACAGAGCCTCTAAGGGTGGCACAATAAATGCTGCAGCCCTTAGAGGTCTTCCTGGTCACAGTGTCCTGGGTACCTGTGGTACTATTTACCAGAGGCTGACCTGTGTCCAGAGATGCCAATTGGGTTAGTTTTGGGGAAAGAGCACAGGCCCCGTGACCCTGATTGGCAGGGACCCAGATCACACCAAGAAAAAGTGCATCAGTAGTCTGGCAAAAAGTGTGTGTGTGGGGGGGTGGGTGGGGGGGGGGGGTACTGCAGCAGAAATCCACTTTCCTACAACGCCTACCTAGCTAACTAATTTTCCCGCCTGCCCAGGTGCCAATGGGGTCCTGGAGTAAGGGGGCGGCTTCCTCTCCTGTGAATTCGCATTCCGAAGGCAGAAGCTCTTTGAAGCTTGCAGAACTAGGAAGGCAAATCAGCAGGTCATCCTGTGGGAGGGAGTGTTACAACCTCTTCCCGGACAGGCTTTTGTTCTCGGCCTCCCGAGAGCACAGGCTCTCCCCCTAGGAGGTCAGAACAGAGTCTCGGGTGACAGGCTGGCAGAAACCAGTCAAGGAGCACACCAGAGGCTGGTAGGTTTTCAGGGGGCACCTCTAAGGTGCCCTCTGGTAGCATGTATTGGTATATCCATCACTGGAATCCGTGTGGATTTATCAAAACGAGAAGTTTGATACCAAACATCCCCATTTTCAGTGAAGCCACCATGTAGCTGGGGGAAATAGTTTTCCCCAGTGTCTGGCACAGCTGTTAAAATGGCTTCCCTGTCCCCTTACACAGGCAATACTAGAACAGACCTCACAGGGGCATGTCTGCTCATACAGGTATGCCCTCACATGTAATATTCTGTACCCTGCCTTAAGGCGGTCAGGCCTGCTGTAGGGAAGACTTACAAATATCCTATGCAGTGATCGGGAACATGGCACATAGGGATGTGTGACACACCGTATTTCCACTTTTGTCTGCACTAAGAGACACAACCTGCAATGGCAGCCTGCATGTGCAGGGTGAGGGGGTCCTTTAGGGAGGCACAATTTGTGCTGCTGCTCTTGGGGGCTCTCTTAATTACCTCAGGCCCTGGGTACACGAGGTACCATTTGCTAGGGACTTAGGCTTCTGAAGGTTTTGCCTATTGAGGGAAACAAATGTATAGTTTTCGGAAACCGCTTTGGCACTGGGGACCTAGTTAGCAGGAACCCAGTGCACTTACCGTCAAAGTCACATCAGTTACAAAGCAAAATGTGGGGGTGACCATGTCAAAAAGTGCTACTTTTCTACAGTTGTGTGTTCAAAACAATGGCCCTAGCTGTCCCAAAATCAGCTGTTAGTATGGAGAGGGAAAAATAATTTGCAAACCTTTATTAGGCAGTCTACATAGAGGGCTGGAAACTTAGTGCTCTCTAATTCCATGCTTAACATGCAGAGATTTCTGGAGTGCTGATGGCACGAGATCACAGCAGAATGACATTCACGCCAACACATGACCACTCTACCTGCATGGTTGGGTATAGGCCTTCGTATTGGGACACTGTTAAGATGCCTGCATATAAAGTCATGGAGCAGGTAGTCCATTTTCAGGACTTTGATCCACTAGGTCCACTCATCCAGCAGGTACAGAAAGCTGCACTACCTGGCAAAATTCTTCTACACAGTCTTGGGTTCCCCAGTGCCATTTTCTCATCTTTGGTCATTTTCCCAGTGACTACACCTTTGTCTTCATACTGTTCTGGAACACACAATGCATTTTTTGCAGATTTGCTTCCATCTTAGGTTAGGACTGTGGAGTCCTACAGAGCATGGGTGCACGCCAGTGGTATGGAAAGGGGTGCCTTTTCAGGTCTTGCCTGGCATTAGCAGCGCGCATGCGCTACCCTCGCCATGCAAGGGCTTCTTGGAATCAATACGATTCCAGAAGTCGTGTCGCTGCTCCGCCTGCAATTTTGTTTCATGCGCGTCATTTTGCATCATGGATGATGCAAAATACAGTGTAATGATTGCACCGGAGGCAATCATTACACTGAGGGTTGCCACCCGGTCCGCTTTTGGCCCCGCCCACCTGGATTGGTTAGTTTACTTGCGGAGGGATACGGTCTCCTACAATTACTCGGTAAGCACTACATTTGTAATTTTTTTAACTTACATACACGGTCCGCTTTTATTTTCGGGATTGTTAGTTTTTGCTTTTTTGTAACTTGAGAGCTGCATCCTTGCCATGTCCGTGTCCACTATGCGTTTTCTTTTAAGGACGACACGCAGGCTTTGGGCAAGTCGACCAGTGCCGTGGTAAAAATATGACTCATGTCGGAACTTAAATGTTGCCACATGGCCCATGCGAGTATACACAGAAAGGTCTCTGCCGGCATTCAAGCAGCTCAGAGCACCGCAGTCGTGTGGCGAGTCTGATTTCTGACGCATGTCTCCCCATCTCTATTAGGCCTCTAGGTGCTGCTGGCAACGGAGTCGGGACCAAAGCTGTATGATTCGGGTCCAGTGGGGGGTGACAAAGATCCCATAAAGTTCAGGGGGAATAAATATAACTTGTTTCAGGTGTTTAAATTGTAAAAATAAGTAAGTGCAGGAGCCCCGAGCATTTTTTTGAAGCTCGCCACCAGTGCGACAGAATGCCAGAGATGCTTAATACCAGGGCTGCCTAGTTTTCATTCTACCCATTGTCTCATTCTTGCACCACACTATATTTCCTGTCCACTCTTGCAGGTTCATGTTCATCCCGGCTTTCTCCCACTCTCACTGTTTTGCTATTATTCCCTCTGTCTTTCCTGTCTCTCACCCAGTGCTCACGGCTAGAGCCTGATGATTACCCAAAATTGATTTGCGATGCCCTCCCATATGAAGTTACGGGCATAAAAAAGCACCGCTAGGGATCGCCTTATCCAGGGCACTGGTCAACCAGACACTGTCTCTGGAGAGCGCATGCACTCTCAGATTAGGAGGAGTGCTACAGTCTCAAGTGCTGGTGCATTGACTGGATCGTGCTAAGGATATTTTTGAGAGCTTTAAAAAAGGAGATGGCCTGAGGCTATGTACTGGGCATTTACTAACACAGCCAATGATCTCTGGTCTTCCCTAGTCCTGTAGCTGGTGTCCAAGTAGCTCCACATGAAGCTTTCTCAGATTGCAATGCCATGCCTAAACTAAAAAGCAACTCAGTGAGACATGGTCCACAGTAGAGCAGTTCACGATTCATTTGCAGTCAGTCACGGTGTGTGCACCGATACCAGCAGCGTCCCACAAATATCCACTAGTAAATCACAGCCAAGACCCTTAACGGCTGCCAGTCAAGCTGGTAGGACGTGAAATGTATAGGTGAGGTAGCAAGTGCCTCTCCATGGGGAGTTTGCAGGAGTTATTGAGGATGGCACAGCTGCACTGTCTGTGGTTTGCTAGAAGGTGTGCTTGCTGCTTACTTCCACAGTGAACTGCACAGCTCAAGTCCTCTTTAATTGAGTTGCAGGGGGCTCTTGACAATGGAGGTAAATATTTCCACCGTTTTTCTAGCAGAACACTAGTGATCTTAAATTCTGTAGACTGGCCTACACGCACCTCTGGTCCTCTCCCAGGCATTATCCACTTTGGCTACTTTCAGTGCCATGGTTTCCCGATGTGCAGGGAAGGGAAACCCGAAGGGACAGTGCTTGAGATGCCTGCTATGATACCAATGGATCGTAATCCAGCCTAATTCTTTCAGAATTTCTTTAATCTGTACCACATCAGTTCTACCGTAGAGGTTTCTCTGATAACCACCCTTTTCCAGTGCGCTGCTCTCTCCATGCTAGGGACTCTTCTTGCGTCATAGCTTATGCTAAACGCAGCCTTTCTATTATGAAGGAGGCTTTTTAATCCCTCCTTGTTGCCGCTCTGTCCGCTTTTAGCCCCGCCCACCGGGACTGGATGCTTACCTCGTGGCGTGAAACGGTCTCTATTAGCCGGGACGCACTATATTTTTCACAATGGCGACAGCTTGTTCCTACTGCAGGCACGATGTGTTTGCCTCGCTATGCCTGCTTTCACTTTCCATCCACTTCACTTGGTGCGGAGCCCACTTAAAGGCGGTCGTTGTGAAGTCTCTGAAACCTAGCACACGTTCTTACCTCGTGAGCTGTGTGATATTAATAGTTATTAGTGTGTTTAGGAAGCACTGTTAAAAGAAATCGAGAGCAACTGTTTTATTGTCCTTGGAAGGTAAAATGATTTAATTGACCCTGAAGAAGTTCTCGTTCTGTGACCTGAAAAGCTCAATACATCTCCACATTGGCATCGTAAGCTGTTTCTCGAAGGCTGTTGCAAAGTTAGTGCTCCATTCACGTATATTTTAACTATCCGAGTTTTACCGCTGTGCACTATTTGAATGTTCGAATGCTTATACAATGCTGCAAGGTTTTCCAATGTGAGTGTAAAGCCTGTTTTTAACCAGCTCATCTTTCTAGGCCTGTCCCTGCTAACCGTCTTTAAGATCCCGTGGTATTGGTGACAGGTGTAGGCTTACCGTTTCTAAGAACTGTTTTTCACTGTTGAACTTTGACTTTCGCTTTTTGCTTAGAAGCATAATTTCCACTGTGCGCGGCTCCTATGCCTCTAGTAGATGCAGCTGCTGAAAAACCTTGAATAATAATAGACATCGCAAAACCCAGGATGGCTCTAACATGAGCCGTTTAATCGAACCATCCAAGAAACAAGCATTTGCAATGCAATAGGTCTTGCATTTGCGAGATATTGAGCTATTGGCATTGTAAATGACAAGGCCTTTTATTTATGTTTAAAAAAAGTGCAGTAATAAAAGGCATTGTCGTTTACAATACCAATAGGTTCAAGTTTCGAAAATGCGAGACCTATTACATTGCAAATGCTTGTTCTTAGAAGCAAGCATTCGTTTTTAGTTTTGAAGAATTCAGACTCCATACCGCTGACCTTCACTCACCCATCCCCCTACCAAACCCTCCCTCTGCCAGGAATAGTTAAAAATGCATTGTTCACCAGAGGTGATGTGAAATTTAAGCTAGTTTAAAAGGTTGATGCAACTGGACCCTGTGGACCTATTCATATCCTAGGTTTAACCATTCAAAGCTGGGGCACTATATCCTCATTTGTGCAGTACCAGAATGAAGCTTCTGTCATTAGACTACAATAAACACTCAAGTATATAGTGATTTAGTAGGTAAATAAATTAAAAAGGCGGTTAGAGGCTGTGGTTCACTAGTACTATATAATATTCTTGCTTTTTTGCTCGTTTCTGTTTGAGATTGTTTTAGGATCATTTGAAGGAATTTCCAATTATAAATTCTAGTCATTTCTTATATCCTCCTCTAAACCCTTTTTCATATAATCCATTCCTTTACAATCACAAGTCATCCTCATAAAAAAACATGACTTATTTCGTTTTTGAGCAAGAGCGTATAAGAATACTTTATTAAACCATGAAAAATCAAGCTGTGGCTCTGTTGAGTTGAAACATTATTGCATGTCTTTTTCTACTACTTGTGTGTATACGTGAACAATGATGGCTTATTGAGCAATGTTTGAAAATATGTATGGCTTGAAATTGGCAGCATCCAAGACAATACAATAAAGACCAGAAGAAAATAAGAGTAATGAACCATACCTTTTAGACCTAAAGTCTGTAACTGAAATAGTTTTCCCAATTCAAAAGGTAGAGCTCGTAGCAAGTTGTTATTTAAAAGCAATTCCCTATTGAAAGAAAAATTCAGTAAAAAAGTAAACATCACAGATTGTATATATTAAATCGTTTATTACAAGAAGTATACAGACTGGCAAATTGTATAATAACGAATTAATCAAAGGTGATCAATCTAAAAACTGAAGACTATTAAAATAGTATATATATATTAATTAAAGTATTAAAATCATGCTTGAGGATTATAAATCCCAATTTACATGCCCATTGATAAACATCCAATGATTTTTCCATACAATAAACTAGACATTAAAATAGATCTTATAGGAAGCAACGAAAGATAATGCTATCTTAAGCAATCTACCGTCAAATATATTCTACATTGTGGCAACTATGAGAACTTTACCAAGTCACATTGAGTCACACTGACTGATTCACATCCCAGCTGTGTGCCGTTATGTGGTTTTAGGACATCTGCCTTTTCTACGTAGTCTCCCTGCATTTTGCTAGACCCTATATTTTTTCTTGTGTTGAACTCTGTGCACTTTAACCTTGTTAACCATTGTTAAAGTGCATGTGCTCTCCCTTTAAACATGGTCTAATTGGCATATTGCTAATTGGTATATTTAACCTACATACAAGTACCTAGTATATGGAACTGAATGTGCCAAAGGCCTGCAAATTGAAAGTCACTAGTGGACTGCAGCACCTATTGCGCCATCCACCACAGTGGCAGAGTAAATTGTGGCGCAAGGTCTTCCATTATAGCCTGACTGTGGCAGTTTCAACACTGCAATTCAAACTATCAAAATAATTATTTTTGATAAGTCAAAACCTTCCTTTTAAATATTTACAGATTACATCTATGCAGGTATTTTAGCCCATAAGGCAGGGCGCATGGTATTTGAAAGTAGGACATGCAGAAATGTTATGTTGACATGTCCTCACAGTGGCTAGTACATAAAAGCGCTTTTACTTTGTGCCAGGTGTAGCTGTCCTATGTAGAAAACAAGAGTAAAGATTAAAATCCTAACACCAACTATCAGGACTAGGACTAGCTAGAAAAATAAACAACTACTTTTAAGTAGTTATTAAAATCCAATTCAATGGGGAGGTAATATTCTTAATACGTATTAAGGAAAATGAACTTTTAGGAAGGTAAGTTTTCCCTGCCTGGGTTTCTTGGCGGCCAATCTGCATTTGCCCTCAAACTCTTCCCGACAAGGAAGTAGCCTTTGAGCAGGTGTGAAGAAGGTTCAAAATGCTTCCCAGGAGCAAATAGGCTAACATGAAGGGCCTGAGAGGACTCTTCTGAACCTCACAGAAAATGCAGGGTGGGGACTGTGAGTATATTTTTTAACAATACAGTGCTAAATCCTCCTTCACAGGTCTGCTGGGTTTTACATAGAACAATGGGAGTGCACTTGAAAGGCAGGGAAACCATGCCAAAATAATTCCTGTGTACTTTTGTTACACCAGACTTCTGTTTCTCAGTTTAGCGGACATACAGGGAATGCTTCAAATTGAATTTTAGTCTTGGATGGGGGAGGACACACAACCATACATTAGAGCCCAAGTTAAATGTGGTTGAAGACTTCTGCCAGCTTCAAAATTCCCAAAGTGGGTAGAGTTGGCACCGGGCGCTTCTACCCCATTGCTTGGGGCATGCTCCGCACTCATTCACACCCACTAGCTCACGCCAGGCATGTCGCCAAGTCCAGGCACCAACTTCACAAATCCAAATCGACCCAGGAAGAACAGAATAGGACTGGACCTGCTGTCTGTAACTTCAAGCTAGCCCTGATGGCCAGGAACTATTAATTTTTGTACCCAGGACAAAGACGTGGACTCCGAGGTTAATAGGCTGACCTCATGCTATAGGGACACAATCTACAATAGACTTTTTCCTTCAACTGCCCAGCTGATCAGTGCTAACTCGACCTGAACCCTACTGTTTAACTCTGCCTGACACCCTGTGAATCTCCAAGTGCCTGCCGGAGATCCTGGGGGACTTTAGAGATGTACTGTTGTGGCGGATTGGAGCTTAAAGGAGTAAGCAGGTAAAATCTTTGACCAGAACACCTGGTTCGTGTGCCCGAGCCATACTCGATCGCAGCCAGCCTCAATATGCACCTAGGTCCCGGTCTACCAAGAATACTGATGATCAGTGGCGCTTTGTGCTTCTTGCCACTATTTCTACTTAAAACGTTGAAAAATCATATATCTGGTTTATCATTGTCATTTTGGAGTGATTTGGTTTCTTACATTTTACTCAATGTTTTTAAATTTGGTTGGGATTTTTTTTTTCTTCCATTTTGCCTTACTACTGTTTTTGAGCAGCAAATAATGTATAAATTCCCTTAAGGTAAGCCGATCTGCTCTCTGCCATAGATACCAGGTGGTTGAGCTCAGGTTAATTTAGTGACTGAGGGTTCACCCTAACAAAAGTTGGGATTATTCCTCCAAATGTGTCATCACCCACCCCATTAATACAGTTTATTACAGTGGTGCTAAGCCTTTTTCTAGCCTTGACTTATAACTCAATGAGCATATTTATTAAGAGCAAAGGGAAAACAAATTAAAAACTAAGTCAAAGTGAACATTCAATTTCCAGGTTCCACTCCTAGAATATACTTTGTATGCGGTGTATGGAAAGAGGTCTGCAAAAGAAGGAATCAAAGTTTGGATCTGTAAACGAAAAAAACCTTGGTACTTCTCAGAAGGATTAAAGTTTTCCCTCCTCTCTGCCCACTTTTTCAAAAAGGCATCTACAGGTGAATCAATTTGTGTGCACTATACAAGCCTTTCATTTTAACTTGGGGCAGAAATGTTAACTTAAAAATTTAAGCCAACAGACTGAAGTGAGTCAAATTGCATAACCACACTTCCAAAACTGCCCATGAAAGTTTTAGATTTACTACTCACCCAAACACATCACAGTACACATGTATCTATTACAAGGATTATAAACCTTGAAATCTTTCTAATCAGACAGTGATTGGTCACATTTTAACGATCATTTCAAATAACCATCTTTAATTTAAATACTGCATACCTGAGAGACACAACGTTTCCAAGCTCGGCTGGTAAGTTTCGTATTTTATTAGAAGAGAGATCCAGATATACAAGGTTGTGAAGCTTAGCAATGTCTGGAGGAATATGTGATAAGGAGTTGTCGCTGAGATGTAATGCGGTCAAATGGTGCAGGGACCATAAAGACGAACTTAAACTTCTGACTCTTCCTGCAATGCAAAAGTGGAAAATTTAGTTAATGTCGGTTTTAACGTTCATTTTCCAAGCAAATATTTGAGAACAATAAGTGAGACATTTGAAGACTGCAGTGATTATGTTCGGAAAGACAACTAACGTTCCTAAGCTACACAGAAGTAGTTTTCTATGGAAGTACCAGTAGAATTTGTCAAATATTAAAGTACAGTGGTAATTGTACCATGCACCTAGGAGACCACCTAAATATTACTTCACAACACATTTTTGCTTTGTTAAAATACTCTGAAGAATAACACAATTTACAGACTAGAATTTTCATACCAAGGGTAAACTAATGTTTAATTAACAAACTATGCTGTAAGTCAATTTGATTTCTCTAGGCAGTAGGCTTCGAATATGCCCCTAAAGCCACTTCTTATACGACAGTGATGGATAAAACAAGGTGTGAAGGACACTTTTTAATCTGGAAACATGGCTGCTAGAAACAAACATGTGAGTGAATACTGAGGTGTATCCTTAAATAAAAATCTCTGCACTATCAGACCCCCCCCCAATGCCATGTCACTCCGCAGAATATAGTCCCATGTCGAGGGCAACCTGGTCATCAACAATCAGTAATTCAATTACTCAAGCAGCACACTTTGCCCAAGGTTGAAAATCCTCTGCTCACGCCCAAGAGAGGTTCTAGATTGAAGATTTCAGGTAAACAGTTGGATTCTGGTCCATGCTTGAACCACAGCCTGGGCCACAGACAGGGGACGGTATGGTAGTTCTTGCCCACATTTGCAATCCTCTTGCATCTACACAACATTCAATGCCATCCCACAAATCACTAAATGGAAGAATGAAGGAAACCACAACAGTGGAAAGGTGAACAAGAACAGTACGAGAATCTAGGAACTTTAGCATGGAGTTACAAGAAGTGTCTCAAAAGGCTCCACAACACCTATCTTGCTGCTACTCTCACCTCTTATTACTCTATCCAGGGCACACAACATAACCTTTCTTTCTGGTACATAATACCATTTCCAGAACTTTATCTTGCTGCTGCAGTCAGGTCATTGGCCAGCTAGCGGTTTGGATCCCTTAGCAAATATATATTTGAATAATCCAACCCCTGAACAGGCATGTGGAATTCCTATAGCCCGACGCCCGGGACATATTGTTTGGAGTCAAGGGCAACAAGTGTTCATGTGTATTTTGTTCTTGGGACATGTAGGCCCAACCCCCTACAGCACAAACCCTTTGGATGCCAGTTTACAGTTACACATTATAGATCCCGGAAAGGAATTGCCTGCAGTTAAGGTAATATTTGTGTCCAGGTGTTAATGCTGTTCAAACTTGTACTTCTGGTTCAATAATGCAAAGGCTTTATTATTAGGTTGAGCGCTATAAGTAAATGTTGTAAGCTCAGACTGCACTACTAACAGTGGTTCCAGTAAAAAAGCGTGTACACACGTTTTCAATGTTTAGCAATATGAGGCTATGTATACTGCTCCCAGAATGCTCTGTCATAGATGCAAAAATTTGCAGAAGCTTGAAAGCAAGATTGATTATGTTTTGCTTTTAAAATAAAATGATCACAAAAAAAATCAAAAAAAAAAAAAAAAAAACAACATTTCACTATACTACTGCCAAATTTTAGGTACCATTTCTTTGCAACAGCAATGTGTTGATGTATACTAGCATTTTCAAAAAATATTCATAATGGACAATTAGTGTGACCAGTTTTAATAAGATTATAGGAAACAAAAATAAACAAGCATTGGTAAAGCCAGTAGGTCTGAAATTGTTGGTCAGCCTTTTGGTTCTGTCACTGCATAACTTATTTTGACATGGTTTTCGTAAAATCTTATTGGTGTGGGAGCCGGGCCCTCATTATTATAACAAACATTGGCAAAAGCAAAACTAGTTTTGGTCTCAAAAAGCACACATTGCTACAGTAGTTGCTTTTGAGCAAAACAAGTGTTGATGTGCTCCTTATGAAAGAACAGAATGTGGTCACTCATAGTGAAGCAGAGAAATGGAGATAGAGAATTTTAATAAACACAACGGTCATGTTTAACGCCAAGCCTAATTAGGGGCCCAATTATTAAATAAAGTCTCAAAAGTGCACCCATGTCCTTGCATTAAGTGCAGATATACTACTTTTGTGAATTCACACAAATTTACACAAGTAGGCCAAGACATAGTACTCCTAGAAAATATTTGTGAACTGCATTTCAGATTGAGCAAATATCCAGTTGTAGGTTTGCTCATGCGAAAATCAGAGTGTTTGCTAGTTCACTTTCCCTCCAACCACTTTTCCAAGTCCTTTAAGAAGTTTTAGGTCTGCCATTGTCAGGTGTAAATTTCCAACCTTTCTCAGTATGGCAAAAGATTAGAGAAGAGTTGTTGAAAACCCTTAAAACATGCAAGTTAGTAGGTTTGCACAGACTCAAAAGGGCATTCTAAACCTGGAACTGTTGCTTACCATTACCTTCATCTGCGGAAACGTGGCAACATAAGGGAATTGCTAGTATTCAAACCCTACTATGGAAGGAGCCCTGGCATAATTAGGGAGGCTATTTCAATATATATATATATATATATATATATATATATATATATATATATATATAACGCTCCAAAGTTCCACAAGATGAACAAAGGACCAGCTTAGATTTTAATCCCAATTCGGATTTATTGGTGCAGAACAGACGCGTTTCAGCCGTAGCTTTCGTCAGTGTCGGCTCGCGTTCAGAAACGGAAATTGATTTATATCTTATTCTGTAAACATAAACGAGGGACCAATTCAATATAACTTTGGTCGCCATCTTTAAACATGCAAAAAGACATTTCATTCATGTTATACGTTCCTTATAATCAAATTAAACACTTAATTCATTCAATTCTTTAGCTCTAAATTGCATGTTTGACAATTCATCAATTCATTGTCAATGAGGCATCTCATTATCATCATATACCAAAAAGTATAAAGCCCTGGATGGGCATAACCCAAAATTACATGTTCACAATATCATTGGTGCACTTTAAACGAGATCTCATTACATCATTAATCACATTTATACAAGTTTTACAGTTCTTCCTTAACTTCTATTCAGCTCAAATGTGGGAACACAGTGACAAAATAGTTTCTCATAAATGGGTAATTAGCTCCTCCCCTGAATTCAGTCCCTCGGGTGTTTTGGTTTGGAGTTCAATAATATACCTGGATTCCAGGCGCCTCAGAGCTTTTTCCCTATCTCCACCGCTAATATCTTTAGGTATGCAATCCAGACTGAAAAAATTGAGGAGAGTTCTATCACTATTGTGGTGAGAGGCAAAATGTCGTGCAACAGGGTAATTGACATCTCTATTTGCGATTGCCCTTTGATGCTCTAGGATGCGCATCTTAACCGCATTTACCGTACTACCTATATAACGGTAATTGCAGGGGCATTCGAGGCAATATACCACAAAAGGTGTAGTACAAGTCATGAACTTAGTAATCTTTTTTGGAATTTTACATCCCGGAATAGTGTACATGAAAGTTTTTCTACTTGCCTGGCACGCCTTACATTTCCCGCAGGGAAATGAACCTTGAAGGTCCCTCAGTCCCAAAGTGGAAACAGATGGTTTTTTTAGATGACTCTGTACTAGTAGATCTTTTAGGGATCTTGATTTCCTAAAAGTAATCTGAGGATAATTAGTCAGAGAACTACCTATAGTAGTGTCCATTTTAAGAATCCTCCAATGCCTTCGTAATATCGACCTTATCCTCATAGCTGATGAAGAATAAGTGGTAATTAACCTTAGGCTTCCTGCCTCATCTTTCTTCTTGAGACTGTCTTTTAACAAGGTTAATCTTGTCACTTCCTTGACTTTCAATTGTGCCTCATTCAATACCTTTTGTGAATATCCTCTAGCTTTAAAGCGTCTAACGCTGTCATTAGCTGCTTGATCAAAATCCTCATCCATTGAGCAATTCCTTTTTATTCGTAGCAATTCGCCATACGGAATGCTACTTATCAGGTTTCTCGGATGGCTACTCCCGCCATGCAAAATAGAGTTGCCTGCTGTGGTCTTTCTGTACAACGATGTCTGAATCATACCTGCTTTTACAAAGACTTTTATGTCTAGAAAATGTATTTCCTTATCACTCATTTCATGGGTGAATCGCAAGTTAAAGTTGTTTACATTGAGAGCAGTAATATATTCTTCTGCTGATTGTTTGGACCCCTTCCAAATAACGAAGAGGTCGTCAATGTAACGACGCCAGCAGACAACTTGATCCACCCAATTGCTGTTGTCATCTGCCCAGGCTACCTGCTTCTCCCACCAGCCTACGAAAAGATTAGCATAGCTGGGGGCGAAGCAGGTGCCCATTGCAGTACCCATTGTCTGTCGATACCTCTGATCTTGGAAAACAAAGAGGTTATTGTTCAAGCAAAAAGCAATAAACTCCAGTAACATTTCATTGTGATCTAGAAACCTCGCTGGTCGTTGCCCTAAGAAGAATTTTACAGCCATCAGACCATCCTGATGTTTTATGCTCGTATACAAATTACAAACATCCATAGTTATCATCAGAAAATCATTTTCCCATGTAATGCCCTGCATCGGTTTCAGAAAGTCCTTAGTGTCCTTCGTGTAAGAACTTGTCTGAACAACCAAAGGTGCTAAGAAATGATCAATAAATTTGGACATGTTCTCAGTCAAACCTCCAATAGAGGACACTATTGGCCTTCCAGGTGGATTCACAGTGTCTTTGTGCACCTTCGGTAAGTGATAAAATGTAGGCATCTTTGGATTTTTGTTTTGTAAAAACAATAATTCTTCCCTGGACAACGTTCCTCTTTTGAACCACTTTTGAATCAAATTGGCATAGTTCTGAATGCTGATCTTATATTCTCCTTCAGTTGTTAGGGCATAATTGGCTTCATCCTGTAATTGACGGAGAGCTTCTTTGCAATAACCTGTGTAAGTCTGTATGATAACATTACCGCCCTGGTCTGAAGGTTTTATGATTATAGAGGCATCCTGTTGTAAGTTATGTATTGCCTTTCTTTGGTTCAAGGATAAGTTCCATTGTCGTTGATTTTTGCTTTTACAACTTCCCTCTCTGTTTCTGAGTTCTTTAAGGTCCTGAATTACTGATTCCGAGAATATATCAATGGCATCCGTAGGTAATTGTGGAAGGAAACGTGAGGGTGGCCTGAAGGGGGTTTTTTCCCCCCAACTTGGATTATTCCCATCTCAGTTGCACGTTGTCGATCATCCTTTATTTGTGGTAACTGGGAGCCGCTTTCTTCACCCAGCTCCTCCAAAATTGCCAATGTTTCCAAATCGCGAACACTCATTTCACATGGCTCTGTTGTTACAAGCCGTCTCCCTTTTTGGATCGTTTCGCTTTGTTGAGCAGGATCTTTTTGTTTGAAAAATTTCATTAGTTTTAATTTCCGTACGAATTTAAATAAGTCTATTCGCGTTTGGGTATATTCATAGCAGCTGGTGGGACAAAAAGTTAAACCAAGTTTGAGTACCTTTTCTTCTTCCGTACTCGAGGTCCTTGGTGAAAGATTAATAATATTCAGATCGTCTTCTATTTCCGATTGTATCGTCCCCTTCGGTTCCTGGCGCCTCTTGCTCCAGCTCTTGTGTTTTCTTCCACCCCTCCTTTGGATGCGTTTGTGCTTGCAGATTGTTCCGGGGGACGACCTTTCCCCCCTCTTAGCCAGGATTGCCTGATAAGATCGAACTCCTCGTGAAAAGAAGGTTGCTGAGTTTGTCGAGGTGCGATACCGGAGCCTTCTTCTTCCGATTGCTCCGCGCTGGTCACCTCAGATTCCGAAGTGACTGTGGCCTCGATCGGTTTGCCCGCCTGTGCTCTCAGGTTTCGACGGGGTGCATCAAACCTCCTGGCGAAGGTTACAATCCTTCCTTTTTCATAATCTTGGGCATCCCGGTCAAATTTTTGTTTCCTTAGTTGTATCTTTTTCTCATAGGTGGCTAGTCTTTTTTTCATCTGCTCCTTCTCTTCATCATGTTTTACTTGTTCCGTTGACTCCAGGATTGTTTTCTCCAAGGACTCGATATCCCTCAATGCTTTCTCACGGTCCTTCCATGCATATTTTATTAACATTTTCAGCATGCCTTCTGATGTATGGGCTGTGAATTCCGCCCACTCAGTCAATAAATCCGGGTCCGGATTCTCATAGGATGGTATCGTGTATATACGAAGACCTCGCGGAACTCTTCTGGCATCGACATAGTGTTTGGCCAAACTTCTCCAAGAAAAAGCAGTCGACGCCGTGTCTGTGCAAAAATGATTTTAATGTCAGCTGAAAATGCTAGACGCGTTTCGCCTGTCCTGCAGGCTTGTTGACTAGCAAATTGATAAAGTTTTCGTGACTATTTAACACTGTGAATGTGATCAAGTCACATGGTGAAACTACAACAATAGAACAATAGAACTGGACAACAGACTCGTAGTTGGAAAGGTGCATCATTCCATTCGGAAAATCCCAAATCGTAAATAAACACAGTACATTAAAGCTGTTGAAAAATAAACATCAATGACCTTTGCGTGTTTTTAAAATTAAATATGTGCATAAGCACGACCAGTGTTTTGTTCACAAAAAACAACTTAACTTCACACTCTAGTGGTGCCGTTGCTGATTGTTCGCCCATTACTATCGACCATATAAATACGCGATAGACCTGAGTTTCATGGGCATTGAATTGATCAAGTGATCAGATATTCAAAACATCTATTAAGCCTAAAATAAGCTAGTATACAATTTTGAACACACAAACATGAGAGTGCCGCCCAAGTGGGCAAAATGCACACCAAAATTTATGCACGCCGGTCTGTATATAACACTCATTGTCCAAAATAAGTGACCAAATCAAAACAAAATTGTAAAATAAAACCCTAAAACCATAAAATATAAAGACCGAGAGGAGCCTACAAATGTGTATGTAAGTCTTCTTCCATGTTAAGGCCATTCGGAGTTTTGGTATTTAATCTAATGATATAGCAAGACTCTAACTTGCGTAATTTCTTCTCACGATTCCCACCCCGACTGCTCATTGGGACAGCATCTATGACAAAATAGGACAAGCCCTCAGCAAGCCTGTTGTGGTACTTGTCAAAATGGCGGGCCACGGGGTAGGTTTTATCCCCATTTTTAATGGCCCGTAAATGCTGCAGCACTCTCTTGTGGACAGGCAAGATGGTAGAACCTACGTACTTTAAGCCACATGGGCATTGTAGCACGTAAATTGCATATTCCGTCTTGCACGAGTATTGGCCCTTGATTTGTTGTATCTCCTTATGAGAAAAACCTGCTGGAAAGCAGGTAGTATTTTTCCCAAATGCACATGCCTTACATTTAAGACATTTGATGAACCCATCCCTTCTGCTTAACCATAGGCTAGACGGTTTCTTTTGAGTGCTGCTCGGTAGCATGTTCCTGACAAGAGCTTGCTGTAGAGATCTTGCTTTTCTAAAAGTGAATTGGGGCCTCCTTTGTACAAGTTTACCCAGCACAGGATCACTGCGAATAATGTGCCAGTGTCTGTTAAAAATGGTCCTTAATTCATCCTGTTGTTTATTGTAGGTTGTGATAAATCTACATTGATTAGAAATCGGATTGTGAGACATTGGTGTGCTTTTTGACTTTATTAAAAAGTAAATGTTCTCTATTGGTCTTTTTGACTTTTAGGACCGCTTGATTCAAGCATCCTTCAGAGTATCCTCTAGCTCGAAAGCGGGATTTGAGACATAAAAGCCCTTTATCCAAATCATGCTCACTACTACAGTTTCGCATAGCTCTGAGACATTCCCCATAGGGAATGCTCTTTACTAGTTTAGCCGGATGAAAACTTGTGGCGTGTAATAACGTATTCCCATCCGTAGGCTTCCGATACAGTTTGGTTTGTAATTTGCCTTCACTTACAAAGACCGTTAGGTCCAGAAAATTAATTTCAGAAGCACTAAATGGTACTTGTTAGTTTCAGGTTCAAATCATTCGTTTGCAATTCTTTGACAAAGTCCTGTGCACTCTTCATTGTACCCTTCCAAATAATAAAAAGGTCATCGATGTAACGACTCCAGTGCATGACATTGCTTTGCCACTCTGTATGCCAACGCGTTTGGACCACCTGCTCCTCCCACCAGCCCATATGCAAATTAGCATAGCTGGGGGCGAAGCAGGTGCCCATCGCCGTCCCGCATATCTGATGGTACAGCTCCCCATTGAACAAAAAGAAATGACAAGTGGCTCTCCCATCATTTATCTTAGACACGAGTGATTTTACGCAAGGTATATGATGTCCCTTGGGAGTCTGATTTCCTGTTGATAACCATTGATGCAACGACTCTGTATACTAGCATACGCCACAAGGATGGTATCAATGCATGTAAATATTTTTTGGGTACCCGTCCGGCAAAATACTGGCACCATACACAAATGCTACTCAAGATGATCACCATCTGTCTAGAGAATAATTTCTTTTTGTTCAATGGGGAGCTGTACCATCAGATATGCGGAACGGCGATGGGCACCTGCTTCGCCCCCAGCTATGCTAATTTGCATATGGGCTGGTGGGAGGAGCAGGTGGTCCAAACGCGTTGGCATACAGAGTGGCAAAGCAATGTCATGCACTGGAGTCGTTACATCGATGACCTTTTTATTATTTGGAAGGGTACAATGAAGAGTGCACAGGACTTTGTCAAAGAATTGCAAACGAATGATTTGAACCTGAAACTAACAAGTACCATTAGTGCTTCTGCAATTAATTTTCTGGACCTAACGGTCTTTGTAAGTGAAGGCAAATTACAAACCAAACTGTATCGGAAGCCTACGGATGGGAATACGTTATTACACGCCACAAGTTTTCATTCGGCTAAACTAGTAAAGAGCATTCCCTATGGGGAATGTCTCAGAGCTATGCGAAACTGTAGTAGTGAGCATGATTTGGATAAAGAGCTTTTATGTCTCAAATCCCGCTTTCGAGCTAGAGGATACTCTGAAGGATGCTTGAATCAAGCTGTCCTAAAAGTCAAAAAGACCAATAGAGAACATTTACTTTTTAATAAAGTCAAAAAGCACACCAATGTCTCACAATCCGATTCTAATCAATGTAGATTTATCACAACCTACAATAAACAACAGGATGAATTAAGGACCATTTTTAACAGACACTGGCACATTATTCGCAGTGATCCTGTGCTGGGTAAACTTGTACAAAGGAGGCCCCAATTCACTTTTAGAAAAGCAAGATCTCTACAGCAAGCTCTTGTCAGGAACATGCTACCGAGCAGCACTCAAAAGAAACCGTCTAGCCTATGGTTAAGCAGAAGGGATGGGTTCATCAAATGTCTTAAATGTAAGGCATGTGCATTTGGGAAAAATACTACCTGCTTTCCAGCAGGTTTTTCTCATAAGGAGATACAACAAATCAAGGGCCAATACTCGTGCAAGACGGAATATGCAATTTACGTGCTACAATGCCCATGTGGCTTAAAGTACGTAGGTTCTACCATCTTGCCTGTCCACAAGAGAGTGCTGCAGCATTTACGGGACATTAAAAATGGGGATAAAACCTACCCCGTGGCCCGCTATTTTGACAAGTACCACAACAGGCTTGCTGAGGGCTTGTCCTATTTTGTCATAGATGCCGTCCCAATGAGCAGTCGGGGTGGGAATCGTGAGAAGAAATTACGCAAGTTAGAGTCTTGCTATATCATTAGATTAAATACCAAAACTCCGAATGGCCTTAACATGGAAGAAGACTTACATACACATTTGTAGGCTCCTCTCGCTCTTTATATTTTATGGTTTTAGGGTTTTATTTTACAATTTTGTTTTGATTTGGTCACTTATTTTGGACAATGAGTGTTATATACAGACCGGCGTGCATAAATTGGTGTGCATTTTGCCCACTTGGGCGGCACTCATGTTTGTTTGTGTGTTCAAAATTGTATACTAGCTTATTTTAGGTTTAATAGATGTTTTGAATATCTGATCACTTGATCAATTCAATGTCAATGCCCATGAAACTCCGGTCTATCGCGTATTTATATGGTCGATAGTAATGGGCGAACAATCAGCAACGGCACCACTAGAGTGTGAAGTTAAGTTGTTTTTTGTGAACAAAACACTGGTCGTGCTTATGCACATATTGAATTTAATTTTAAAAACACGCAAAGGTCATTGATGTTGTTTATTTTTCAACAGCTTTAATGTACTGTGTTTTACGATTTGGGATTTTCCGAATGGAATGATGCACCTTTCCAACTACGAGTCTGTTGTCCAGTTCTATTGTTGTAGTTTCACCATGTGACTTGATCACATTCACAGTGTTAAATAGTCACGAAAACTTTATCAATTTGCTAGTCAACAAGCCTGCAGGACAGGCGAAACGCGTCTAGCATTTTCAGCTGACATTAAAATCATTTTTGCACAGACACGGCGTCGACTGCTTTTTCTTGGAGAAGTTTGGCCAATTATTGGGACCGTGTTTGGGAGGTCCTTTGTCGACACGCCCTTTGTTCTGGAGGCAACGGGTGCTCCCAGTCACTTGTGGAACATATATATATATACACACACACATAGTCCAGAGTTTGCAGGCTTCACACGTAGCTCCTGACCAAGAGGGCGTCCTGCAAGCCAGAGCCCACTTTCTGGCGAAACATGAAACACCAAAACTCCCTCACAGATAAGAAAGAGTGCGGCACAGCTCCGGGGTCAATTCAAGCGGCTTTATTTTTCTTTTTGCGCGTGGTTAAAAAGGACCATGCAAAACGCTTTGGCAGACGCGTTTCAGCTTAGTGTAGCTTTCTTCAGTGCCTCGTTCTGACGGCTCCTCATTTTCTATGGGGGTCTGCTGGTATTTAGATGATTTCGTGACCACTCCCAGTGAGTTAATTACTTGCCCCTCCTTCGTCTTAAAGTCAACCAGGCACCTCGCACACCTCGATACCACACAGCGGCATGCTGGTACTTGCAGTCATATTGTGGATGTCAATTCAGTAATTGTGCAATCCAAAGCACCAAGTGATGCCCCAATCCATGTTGGCTAATGACCGCTGTACCGTCACCATTAGCTGGACGAGTTAAATTCACTTGTTTGTCCCCTTATCAGGCAATAGATATTGCCTCCTCTTTCCCCGGGCCGAAGTGACGCCAAATAGCAATAACATCAGCTGGGGGGGGCGGCGTGTTGCAGTTTTATACAAAGTCCAGAGTTTGCAGGCTTCACACGTAGCTCGTGACCAAGAGGGCGTCCCGCAAGCCAGAGCCCACTTTCTGGCAAAACATGAAACACCAAAACTCCCTCACAGATAAGAAAGAGTGCGGCACAGCTCCGGGGTCAATTCAAGCGGCTTTATTTTTCTTTTTGCGCGTGGTTAAAAGGACCATGCAAAACGCTTTGGCAGATGCGTTGTAGTGTAGCTTTCTTCAGTGCCTCGTTCTGACGGCTCCTAATTTTCTATTGGGGTCTGCTGGTATTTAGATGATTTCGTGACCACTCCCAGTGAGTTAATTACTTGCCCCTCCTTCGTCTTAAAGTCAACCAGGCACCTCGCGCACCTCGATACCACACAGCGGCATGCCGGTACTTGCAGTCATATTGTGGATGTCCTTTTAACCACGCGCAAAAAGAAAAATAAAGCCGCTTGAATTGACCCCGGAGCTGTGCCGCACTCTTATCTGTGAGGGAGTTTTGGTGTTATAATATACATATACACATACATGCATACACATACATGCATATTACCTAGTTATAGTTAGGACCTATTTTCCATAGGAAATCCGCAACATTCCATTTCCAAACTTATGGCCAGCTCCGGTCCGCTCCTATCCTCAAAATTTCATGGTGATTTGTCAAGCGGGGGACGAGAAAAAAGGGGGGTCCCAAAGCACGTTTTCCACATGCATTTTCCCATAGGACCGGTTGGCGCAGCTACAGCCCGAAGTGCTGAACGGAATTACACCAAATTTGGCAAGGAGGTAGTCCTCAGTTCGGACTCCTGCCTTTTGCTTAAATGGTGTAAATCCGTTCAGTAGTTCCTGAGAGAATCAAAAGTAAAATAACATATATCTGGGCGGAGCCTAACCACACATCTCATCGTGAGATCTGATTGGCTGTCAGCACTTCATCCAAGAAGTGTTGGCAGCCATCTTGGGACCAATATACATGATAGCACCGCATTAAAAAGCATTGCAGTAAATAGAAGGTTTTAGAACTTTAGTTACATTATAAATCATTTGTTAATGGTACCATACTCATTTTAGGAATTGTGGTGAGTTCTAAGGTGATTTTACCATGTGAAAAAGCCTTCTGCTGTGATATCATGAATCATGTTTGAGAGAAAACTATTTTCTCTTGCTTTTCCCACAGAGGTTTGGAAGGTGATCTATAAGCTAAACTGAGAGCATATTTTCTGTAAATTCACTTTATCTTTCTCAGTCATGTGAGAATGAATTCTGACATTCTCAGTAAAACATGTACATCCAACAAGGGCAGAGACTGTCAGTTGATTCCTTTGTGTTCTACTGCAGCTTCCCAGAGTGTTCTAAAGAACAACTAGAGCGCCAACAGTCCTACTTATGACAAACGTATGTCACACCTGAAGCCATCTTGGTTGGAATAAAGTGGTAACTCTTAAAACATTTAATTTAAAAAGGAACAAAACGAGGGGGTTCATTTTGCCATAGAAAGTAGGATTAGTGCCTCAGAAAGAAAAATTAGGGCACTTTTTGGCTTCTCAAATCCTCTTCTATTTCATTAACAAATTCTGACATGCAGACTGAAACATGCACTTTGAATACCAGCAGCAGACTTCCCCTGGTGAGCAGTAGCTTTACTACAGTGATCTAATGAGCAACTAGAGTGCTAACATTCTGAATTTATGGCAAATGTGTGACACATCTGAATGCCTTCTTGATGGAATCAAAGTAAAAAACTGAAAGTATTTCCTACTGAGGAGACTGCAGTAAATGAGGAAATTAGGAAACTTCATAACAAATAAATCTCTCAAGATGGCCACCAGAGACAAAAGAGCCCAAATGCAGCACAAATATCACCCAGATGTAGCCCACATGTAATGACAGAAGTGTGCAAAACACTTATTTCTTGTGTATTTGCAGTTTTATATAGTGCCGACTTGTCAGGTATTGGAGTGCTTTACATGAGCATTGGTTACATCACACAAGATCAAATTCATTTTGGTTGTAGACATGGGGAGACTAAGTGATTTGACCAGAATCACAGAATGTTGAGCTGAAGCAGAAACTCCAACCTATTTCCCCAGTTAGAAAGTCTGCAGCTCTGGAAGTAACACCACATCCTCTCCCCTAGGTGCAACATTTAATCAAGTAGTCAACTGGATAAAAAAAAACAAAGATTACAAATAATTTAAAAGTTCTTTGTCGTGATTTGAAAACTCAGAAAATATGTCCTCATTTTAGTTTTTTAGAGCACTAACCATAATTTTGATGCAAATAAGACCCTCTCATAGATGTAATTTCTAAAGGAAATGCTCTAGGTATTACAGTTTTGATTACATCAAGATGACGTCAGGCATTCCACACTTTTGTAATAAATATAGAATGTTAGCAATCTAGTTGTTCATTGGGATACTGTTGAGAGGCAGAGGCCAGGGGCACGGACTCTGAAAATTGAAGGCAGGTAGGAGAGTGCAGATGCAACAATTTGACCACACTGGGCAGGCAGGAAGGGCAGTGGCAGCACAACAGACTATGGAGGGCAGTGGAAAGGGGGGCAGGGGCAACAAACCAACAATACAGGACTGGCAAGAGGCTGTGTCAATATAATAGACCATTTTGGGCAAGAAGAGGCAGTGGTAGTACAACCATACATGCCAACAGACCCGTTTCAGCCAGGAAACATCCAATGTTTTTAAGCTCAAATGGGCTTTATTTGATCTGTCTCCTGTCTACAATCTCCTCTTTTTAAATGTAACTCAAAGGGGAAAATCAATACCCCAGTTTGTTTTCCAAAATCTCCCTCTTACCAAGTTCGCAAGTATGGTACATTGGATCATGGTAGGCAGGAGGAATTGGGGTAGGGACATGGACTCGGATAACAGAGGACAGGAGGGACATGGAGAGGTGCACCAAACTGACCCCACAGGGCAGGCATCAGGGATTACAGCAGCACAATACACCACACAGCGCATGCGGGACGGGAGTGCAGCACAACAATCCATAGAAAGCAATAGGGAGGGGACAGGACCATGCACATGGACAACAGAGAACAGGGGGGAAAGAGGCAATGGTAGCTAGCTGACCATAATGGACAGACAGGAGAGAAAGCTGCAGCATAACAGACCATAAAGGGCAGGAGGGACGGATCAGGGGCATTACAATGGAACAGACAAGCCAGGAGGGAGGGAGTAGGGATCTGCACATGGAAACAGAGGGCTGGGGGCAAGGGGGCAGGGCAGGAGCAGCAAGATGACCATGGAGGTCAGGCATGTTGGGCACTAGAAACAAGACACACCATGGAGAGCAACAATGAGACTATGATGGCATACATGCAGACCATGGAGGGAAGCTGGGAGTGGGTCAGGGGCAGCTAGCTGACCACACAGGGAAGGTGGGAGGGGCCATGACAGCACAGAAGACCATGCATGGCAAGCGGGAGGGTTAGTGGCAGCACAATGGCTATGATGGGCAAGAAGGAGGGTGCAGGGGCATGCACAAAGGACCATGGAGGATAGAAGGGAGGGTCAGGACCTGGGCACAGACAAGAGAGTTCAGGGGAAGGGTCCTCACAACAGACTGCGCGGGGCAGGCAGGAGGATCAGTTGCAGCACAACAGACCAGGGAGGGCAGAAGGGTGTGGCAGTAAAATGGACCATGGAGGACAGGAGGAAGGGGATAGGGGCATGGCATGTGGACAGGCAGGGTGGAGGTGGCAGGGACAGGTTAAAGTCATCTGACAATGCTAGGCAGGTGGGAGGGGAGTGGCAGCTCAACAGAACACTCAGAGTAGATAGGAGTGGCAGGTCCATGGAACATGGTGGGCAAAAAGGATGGAGCAGGGGCGTGCACAAAGACATCGGAGGGCAGGGGGAAGGAGAATAGGGGCAGCAAGCCAAGCAGAGAGGCAAAGCAGGAGGTCAATGATGGGCCATAGAATTGGGCAATGGAGGGCAGGAAGAGTGGACTGGTACATCATGCTAAATGGAGGGCAGTGGCAGCACATCAGACCATGCGTGGCAGGAGGGAGGAAGCTAGTCCATGGATTCAGACAACAGAGGATAGGGAGGAGGTGGATGGGGCAGCAAGGTAACTGTTCAGAGAAGGTGGGTATTAGGAACTTTATTGTTTTTAAAATGTGTGTCTGTGCGAACTACTTAAAATATGAAGTATGCAGCATAATCTCACTTTTATTCAGGAAGAAGGACGTTTGTGACTGTGACTCCGGGCTCACTTGGCAGAAACACCCCCTGACCCTCCACCCCCCATCGCAAAATGTAATACCCGTGAAAAGGGTAGGTGGATGCAGTGTTATATAGAACATAGTCCTGAGAGCAGGATTGAAAATGAAAACTAGATATAGTATATGGTATAAACTATGCACCAAAAAGTGCGATATAAGATGAACCAGGGCGTGAAATATAATATGCAATACATTGTGCGCAATGACAGATTCATTGGAGAGCGCGAGATAGCACAGGCACTAGCGTGTGCTATGCGATATGCGCTTTGGAGTGTAATATGCACAGGGCAGTGTTGTGTAACCTAATTAATCTCTAAAGTTGCAATATAAAATATGTGCTGGGGAGTGTAACGTTGCATATGCATTGTGACAAAGATATGGATCCCAGATTGTAATATGTATGGCACAGCGCTGTGCGTTATAACATAGGCATCGAGGAAGGCACGTTAGATGGGGCAATATAACCCGTGCGAAGTCAAGTGTGGCATGACATTCACGGGGTGGTGTTATAGTGCACATGGGCTAGAGAGTGTCATAGCATACGCACTAGCTGGTGGAATACAACACAGAGGTGCGAGGCACTCGGCGGGCACTGGTGGGTGTAACACAGCATTGGGCTCAGCCAGGAGCACGCTGTGACTCTCAAGTGAGGTTCGTCTCCTTTCCAGAGAGTAAAATAAAAAGTATTACACATCCAGCGGTGGATGTGTGTTTTATTAACCGTGAGGGGGGTTTCTTGCATAGTTTGGTCGAATTTTTGTCGAATCCCCTTTGAATGGCTTGGTGTGCGTGTATATTAATGTGCCCGTCAATAGCTACCCATGTTTGTATAAATAAACGACAAGGGTGTCTACTTGGAGAGTACCCACCGGCGGGGGCGCCGGGATTAGGCACGGTAGGGCGTCAGACACGTCAGAGCTTCACTAGCGGTGTAAATACATTCCATGTGGATTCATTCTATGCATAGTCGCCTTTTAATGAATCGCACGCAAATAGTCATGGTGATAGGTACATACGGTTTGTCCAGCATGTCCTAGGTGTTTCTATAAATATATGTATTTTTTTAAATAATAAAAAACAAAGGCCGGCCCCGGGGGATGGGGTCCCCGGGGCCATGAGTGGCCTGAGGAGGGGGGCAACTCAGCCCCCTCCTAAAGAATAAAAAAAAAAAAAGAAGGCCATGACCCGGGGGTTGGGGTCCCTGGGGCCGATTAAGGCCTTGGGAGGGCCAAATTAATTTTTTTCAACAAAAACAAATTAGGGTGCAGGCCCTGGGGAATGGGGTCCACAGGGCCAATAAATTGGAAAAAGGGGGGCCACACAGCCCTCCTTCTTAAAAAAATAAAATAAATAAAAGACCGGCATCGCGCCGGAGGCCACGCCCCCTCCTTGCAGCACTCTGCAAACGCGCCCCCTGGCCAGTTGTAAGTTGGGGAATTAATTCCCCTTCAATACTGAGGGTCCCTGAGGGCCAAATAGCCCAACAGCTATCTCCAGTATGCGCCAGGGAGCTGCGTTGCAGACAGGTGTTCTGTGGCCACGCCCCTTTTTACACCTGGGATTTAGACCTTTTCCGTTACTCCCAACGGATTTTAAGTGTCAGCATGCCTTCTACTCTAACCAGGGGAACCTTCGTTCCAGAGCGTTTTCTCTCTGGGGTATTTTTTTTTATTGTTGAGGTTGCACTCTTCTGGTTATCTAGAGTGAATCTAACCCCTGTTGTACCTTTAATTGGAGGATGTTGTTTTCTCACAAGGGTCTGTGTTTACACCCACCGTTGTTTAACAGGGTGTCTATGCTGGAGCAGAGTTTTCTGTTGAAAATTCATTGGGTTTTGAAGCTTCAGTTGTCTAAACGTGGTAAAAATAAAAGTACTAATTTTAATTATTAATTATTTGTTTTGTGTAAATGTTTTTTATTAATCAATACGTATGTATTAACAAGAGAAAAACCGACAAAACCGACACGAGGGAAATGCTTTTGTATTGCTATTAATAAATGTGCATGTTTTATTAAATAAACGTTGCTGAGTGCTGTTTATTTTTAAGCAGGAAACGCTTTTGAATTAATGCTTTTCTGTGTTGCTAAAGCTAGATAATTGCATACACATAAGGGTATTAGTGGGGTTAACACTGTTTAATCATTATGCTGTGGTAACGTTGTTTTGTCTCTTTTAATTAAGATGGCCTATTGTGGCCTACTAAAAGATGGCTGACTTTTGAAGCCTGGGGTCGAGAGAGAATTTGTGATGGAAAAGGCCTTGCTGAATATGGACGCAAGTCATCTGTCCACAGTCCTTGCCTGGTTAAAACTTTCCGTGAGGACAGCAGCAGATCTGGGCATGTTTCCAGATGCACTGGACAGCAGCCTTGGCAGCCTTGGAAAACAAAGGAGCTTTAAAGAAAGACTCTAAGCTGTGAGCTCACCAGAGGAAATATGTGGAAGTTGAGAAGAAACATTTGTAGGCTTAGTTCCTGTTCTGTCTTTTTATTTTTGTGACTTTTTCTGAGCGGAGATTTTTCAAAATGTAGCGATGCTACATCCTTTCCTTCTCGCTCTGCTCAGCGGTTCGGTGGATGAAGAGGAAATTAAATGTTTCTTTCCTTTGTTTGAATTTTTATAAATATGTTAGACCAGAGAGGGTTCCATTCCATTGCGGTTTTACTTTCTTCCCAAACCTGCGTTGGTGAGGATCGATGCTGTGAGGACGGTGACTTGGGAGACTTCTACCGAGAGACTTGTCCTGATGACCCATTCTGACATTTAGCTAGAATAGGTAATTATGAGAAAATGATTTATTCTGATTAATTTCTTTTGACTAACTTTAGATAAAGAATCATAACTTTAATACGGTGTTGGTGATTATTTCTTGTCAATTATTGAGTACTCTATTTGATTATTGATGTATAGATTGTTTAAATCATGACAATTGCAATAGCTAGGTCTTATCGACCTCGGTGTAGGTGTGGGGTTTAGGAGGTTTCTTTCCATAGGTTCAATTCTGGTAGAGTATTTGAGTGTGTGTTAGTGAAATGGGCCCTAGTGTATGGTGAGTGTATGTGTGTGTAACTGTGAAATTACTCTATCCGTGGAAGTAGGGAGATTTTGTACACCCCAATCTGCATCAAGTTCCTGGTAGCAGAGTGATGATGGTTATTGATGATTGTCTTGATCTGATTAGATTGCTTGTACATTAGCTTATTGATTATTGATTGATGTTGGTATATGTACTAATACTATATGTTGGAGTCGTCATGTTGAGTTATATGTAGTGCTTCTGGAATTTGGGAGCTAGTAGCAGTTCCATAGTAGGGCAGAGGGAAGTATATGCTGCTCTCGGGAAAGACAGGATTGTTGGTCCTGTACGTATGCAGGAAAATTCACATTGTCTGGGTTCGGAATCAGTGACATTGTTATATGTTACTATTAGAGATATTTCTGGTATATAAGGAGTGCGTATGGTAGTGAAGGTTATCTATGAAACTCTGGTTTTAAGTCCCAGGGATCCGTAAGGTTCGCCGTTAAAGCTTATCGTGGGAGAAGTAATAGGTATTCTCTGAGCTTGTTTGAGAAACTTTGGTGTGTTATAATTCTGTAGTGGAGCAGATTGTTCGCTGTTCTCGGGAAAAGCAGGATTCTGTGTGTATGTACTATATTTTCTTGTATGGATGTGCGTGAATGTTTATACATTTAGTTGATTGTAAGACTCTTTGGACAAGTCCTAGAGGAAACAGTTAATGAATGTATGTTAGAAGGGCAGAGTAGAGGGATGTGCTACTGTGTCAATGAGAGGTTTCTTGTGAAATAATTTCTTTATTATTCTTTGGTTAGCGAAGCAGACAATGGAGATGTTTATATGTTGTAACTAATAGATTTTGTAGAAATTCGACACGAAGTCTACTGAGAAAGTTTGTAAAGGAGGGGTAGACGACTGACAGGAGACAGGAGCGAGAAACTGCAGCGACTGCTGACGTCAAACAGACCGCGCTCTCATTGGATATTAGATCAGAATAGTGCTCGCGCTGAGATTGGTGCGTTGGTGTGAGCCGCGCAAGGATTGGTGGAGCTATTTAGTGACGTAACGTTCCAGGATTGGTGCGTTAGTGTGAGTCGCGCTGTTATTGGTTGAAAAAATCATATTGTGTAGTTGTATTACGGAAGGGATTAGAAAGTTTGGTAAGCGTTAAAATGTATTACCAAGAGGAGAAAAAGACAAAATCTTTGTTCAGAAAGATTAAAAATTGGTTCGACAAAGATAAAGATGTTAAAACGAGAGAGGTTGAATTGTTACCTCCATCGAAAACGCCTGCATCCTTCATGGCTGCGAGATATGGGTATCATACCTGTATATGGTTGGAGAATTGGGTTAGGTATACCAAAGAAGATGGAGTTTTAGCATTTCCAGAACATGGTTCATTTAATCTGGCCGTGTTGAAAAATTTACGGGAAAAAATGTTATGTCTTGACCCAAGACCAAGGCCGACACAATTCGAGGCTTTAGTGGAATGGGAAGAGGAAGTACATGAGCGAGAGAAACAGAGGTCTGGAGGCAACTATAGGTACATGTTTGGGAGGAGACATGGTCGTGAAACTCATCATGATCGAATGACAAGATGGCGAGATGCTAGTATGTCAGAGGGATTATATCCTGTGAGAACAGTTGAAGAGGGAGCAGAAAGGGTTCCTGAGGCAGAAGTGAGAAGATATGGAGTTAATGAATATGAGGATGAGGTTTTGAATGACATGATTTACAAAAGACCACCTCCATATAGACCGGAACCAGAAGAGAGTACACCAATTGTTTCTCCAATAAGAGAAACGCATCGTATCATTGAGACGGAAAATGTGACACCCGAGTTAAGAAATGGTAATCCTTTCAGGGAGAGAGAGAATAGAAGCAGTGGCGAAAATACGAGAGAATTAGCCAGAACTACATCGGAGTGGACTGAAAAGATCAAGGAACTGACAAAAAATCTAGATGCTGTTACGGTACCAGTAACCATAGGTCCGGTTATGCCTGTTTTTGATAAGCAGAGGAAGGGTGAGAATGGTTTGGTTATTCCATATGTTGGGAATAGATTGACAAGTTTGGCTGGTCCTTCAGGAGATTCAGGGAAAAGGGCAGGAAAATTCAGACATAACACCTGTAATGAAGGATTAGAGGAGTCTAATTCAGGACTGGATGCTGGTGAAGCTAGTAGTTCAGGGATGCCAATTTTAGAACCGCAGAAGAAAGTGGTTCCAGTGAGAAAATCTACTGAAATAACAGCTGAGGATTTGAATGAATGGATGAAAGTTCTTCAAAAGAGGGATAAAGATTCACAAGCAATTGATGTTGCTAGGTTACGTGTAGAATTAGAAGAGCTTGTTGCAGGGACAGTTCCAACAGAAATTCTAAAAAATCATCATGATGGTGAATTATTATTCATGTGTAAAAATATTACCTGGAGAGCGAGAAATACACATGACAGATTAAGAGCAATAGCAAATGACTATGGAGTTGACATTGATAAAGTGAAAGTTTTGCAGAAGTCTTACATGATGGATTTCACAGACAAGGATATAGAAAATTTGAATGGCACTGGTAGAACAGGACAGATTAAAGAAATGATCGCTTTATTGCGAAAATGGGGTGATGTTGAAAAGTGGAAGGATAGATGGTACAAAAAGAGAGAAGAATCAAGGGATAGGACTTATTCAGCATTTCATGTGAGAGAAAAGGAAAAACCAGTGGATACTTATCCTATGAGAGAAATACCTGGAGGAGGATATGTACATGTTCCATGGACCAGACAGGATATTTTGTCATTTACGAATGATTTCCCTCGATTGAGAGAAAAGCCCGTCGAGTGGTACAGGCAGGTAGACAGGTTTGTGAAATTGTCAAAAGTGCTGTGGATTGACCTGAATAGTCTGTTTGATATAATTGTTCCAGCAGACTTGTGGGCTGAGTGTAAAATAGTTGTGAGTTGGCCTACTGAGGAATATCCAAGAGATCAGAGAACAGGAGCACCAGATCCAGAAGTAATGAGAAAGTATGAGCAGGTGATTGTATACCTGAAAAATAAAGTACCTCCAAAAGAAACAGACTGGGTTAAAATAGATCGAACACATCAGGAAGCAAAAGAATCAGTTCATGCTTTTTACGAGAGGCTGATACTGGCATTTAAACAATTCAGTGGAGATGAACACCTGGGTGACAAGGATTTGAGTCATTTTGTATACAGATTTGTATATGGCCTGAGACCTGAGATTAGTGAAAGAATTCGTGAGCATACTGTGGATTGGCAGAGTAAGAAAATAGATGAGATTCTGAGACATGCAAAATACTTCAGTGATGAGATTGAAGCAAAACAAAGAAAGCTGAAAGAGAAAGCAATGTGGGCACAGGTGAAAGTTGCGGAAAGACAGGAAGCACAGTTGGTGGAACAGGCGAATAATCCAGGAAATAATGCAGGGAATAGACCTAGGTATGCAGGGAAAGGAAAGGGGAATCTTGAGGAAGCAAAAAAGAAGTTCCCATGTCACAACTGTGGTCAACTGGGACATTGGAGATCGGAATGTACTAATCCACCATTAGTGAATAATGAGGGAAACTCCTTGAATCAACAGGTGCAGAACGAGGGGAAAAATCAACAGCAGCAACAGCAGAAAGTTGTGAGACAGCAGAGTCAAGAGCCAAAACCGCCCTTGCCGCAGAATAGAGGAGCACAAAAGTATAATCCGGATTCGGGATTCTACAATGATGAGCAGGTAAACAAACCAAGGCGTTCTAACCAGGTACAACAGTACTTGTTAAAGAATGAAGGGAGTGAGTCTGAGGGTGATTGACGGTGCCGAAGAGAGGAGGAAGAGTGCATACTTGGTGCAACTCTAGAAATAGACCAGACAGGACCATTTGTGGATGGGAAAATAAATGAAGAAGGTGTTACTTTTTTAGTAGACACAGGTGCGACAAGATCAACTGTCAGGTCAACAGATATTAGAAATCTTCCTCTCTCGGATGAAGCAATCCAAGTAGTTGGTGTAGCAAATACACAAATCAGAACACGTCTTACTGAACCAGTAAGAGTACAAATAGGGAAATTCTCAGACATGCACAGATTTATCGTCTGTGACACAAATCCAGTGAACCTGTTAGGTAGGGACCTACTTTGTAAAATGAACTGTACAATTTTTTGTACACCAGATGGAATAGCTTTTGAAACACCAGATGAGGATGTTTTGTACCGAGTGACTCTAGAAAATAGAGAAAGTGAGTTAATTGGTGCATATACTGTGTTTGATCCAGAGGATTTGCCTCAAGAGTTGAGAGACACAGTGAAAAGGACAGTTTGGGATTTTACTGGAGAGGATGTGGGATTGATGAATAATGTAGATCCTGTGAAAATTTCAGTGAAAGAGGGAATTACTTATCCTAACATTCCTCAGTACAAAATGACACCAGAAATAATTGAGGGAATAACTCCTATAATTGAGAAAATGATTCAGCAGGGAGTTCTGAGAGAACTACTGAGTAGTCCGTGTAATTCACCGATAATGGGGCTAAAGAAGCCTAATGGGAAATTCAGGATTGTACAGGATTTGAGAAAAGTTAATCAAATTGTGGTGGCATGTTGTCCTATTGTGCCGAATCCATCAGTGATTTTGTATCAGATTCCACATGATGCTGAGTGGTATACAGTGATTGATTTGTGTCATGCTTTCTTTTCAATTCCATTGCATCATGACAGCCAGCCGATTTTTGCATTTAGATTTGGCCAGCGTATTTTAGCATGGTGTCGTATCCCACAGGGGTATACAGAGAGTCCTTTGATATTCAATCAGTTATTGAAAAAGTCATTGGAGAGTTTGATCATGCCTGAAAACTCAGTACTAGTGCAATATATAGATGACCTACTTGTGGCATCAAAGACACGTGAAGCTTGTGAAGTAGATACAATAGCTTTACTGAATCATCTGGCAGATGGAGGGTTAAAAGTAACACCAGCTAAATTGCAGTTCTGTAAGAAAGAGGTGCATTATCTTGGACACAATATTGAGAAAGGTCTGAGAAAAGTGACTGATGACAGGATCAAAATTATCAGAGAAATGAAAGCCCCAAAGACCCAGAGGGAAGTGAGAATGTTCCTGGGAATGGTGGGTTATTGTCGTCAGTGGATAATTAATTTTTTGCTGATAGCAAAGCCACTGATTAAGCTGACTAAAAGTGAGATGACAGACCCATTGGAACTAGATGGAGAACAAATGGCAGCATTCGAAGAGCTGAAAAGCAGAATGTGTGAAGCCCCTGCTTTGGGTATGCCTGATTATGAAAAGGAGTTTGAATTGTACTGCAGTGAGAGAAATGGATGTGCACTTTCAGTGTTAATTCAGAAGCATGGATTACTGAGAAGGCCTATTGCGTACTTCTCATCGACACTTGACCCTGTAGCTGTGGGTTTACCAGGTTGTCTGAAATCTGTGGCTGCAACATGCAGAAGCCTAGAACAGAGTGAGGGAATCATAATGGGATATCCTGTAAGGGTATTCGTACCTCATAATGTGGCAATTCTTTTGACAAGAAGCAGAACTCAGTACATGTCACATAGTCGGTTGACTAAATATGAAAAAGTCATTCTGGGAGCATCAAATGTGACTCTTGAAAGATGTGTGAATGTGAATCCAGCGACATTGTTGCCGGATATTGAAAATGTGGGTGTGAAAACAGAAGATGATCACAATTGTTTGGATGTGCTTGATTACTGTACAAAACCGAGACCAGACATAAGGGATCTTCCCTTGCATGAGAGTGATCATGTGTTGTTTGTGGATGGATCATGCCTGAGGAATGATGAGGGTGTGCTGTGTGCAGCATATGCAGTGTGTAAGGTTTCAGAAGTAATGGAAGCATCATCATTGAAAGGAGTGAAATCTGCGCAAGTTGCTGAAATAATTGCATTGACAAAAGCTTGTGAAATTGGGAAAGATTTGAGAGTGACTGTGATGACTGATAGTCAGTATGGATTTGGAGTTGTGCATGACTTTGGCCAACTTTGGCTACAAAGAGGTTTCTTGACATCGAGTGGGACTCCAATAAAGAATGCTGAAGTGATTGGGAAATTGCTTGAGGCGATACAGCTGCCTAAAGAATTAGCAGTTGTGAAATGTGCTGCCCATGGAGTAGGAGACGATTTTGAGACAGTTGGAAACAGATACGCTAACGACATTGCACAATACTGTGCAAGAAATAACCAATCTATTAATCGGGAACGAGAGAGTGAAATGTCTTTTTGTTCTGTGATGTTTACTAATGTCTTAGAGACATGGGATGAAGTGAAACAGTTGCAGGATGAGGCAGAGGAAGAAGAAAAGAAAGATTGGATTAAGGCAGGTTGTGCCCCAAGAGAGACAGACCATGTTTGGGTCTATAGAGATGGCAGACCAGTAATGCCCAATTCCATGCTGTCAGCAATGGCAAGGATGTATCATGGCCAGGGACATTTGGGGAGGGATGCGATGATTAGGTCCTTCAAACAAACCTGGTACAATGCAAAGTTCAGGACAATTGCAGAGAGTATCTGTCAAAGATGTTTGATTTGCCAGCAATTTAACACTGGGAAGAAGACAGTGGTGAGTCTGGGAACAATAGGCAGAGAAGGAGGTCCTTTTACAAGAATGCAGATTGATTTCATTGAAATGCCCCAAGTGAACAGACTGAGATATGTACTAGTTGTAGTCTGTTTGTTTTCAAGATGGGTTGAGGCCTATCCGACTAGGAGAAATGATGGAGTAACAGTGGCAAAGTTACTGTTAAGAGAGTTGATTCCTAGGTACGGATTTCCAGTAACGATTGAGTCTGACAGAGGTGGACACTTCTATAATGAACTCATGAGTTTGATTTGTGAAGCATTAAGCATACAGCAGAAGCTACATTGTGCATACAGACCAGAGGCTTCTGGTGTTGTTGAGCAGATAAATGGCACAATCAAGAACAGGATTGGTAAGATGTGCTTAGCCACTGGCATGAAATGGCCTGATGTTTTGCCTCTAGTGCTAATGACTATTAGATCTACTCCAGATAAACCAGTAGTTCTAAGTCCGCACGAGATAATCATGGGACGTGCAATGCGACATGCATATGTACCTGTCAATAAGTTGATGACAATAACTGATGACATGATTTTGGATTACTGTAAAGGCCTGGCTGACGCAGTTCATTCTGTGTTTCACCAGATTGGAGAAGAAGCTACTACACTTGAGAAGAAGCAAGCTCATGATCTGAGTCCAGGGGACTGGGTGAGGATTAAGGTGCACAGAAGAAGAAATTGCTTGGTTCCAAGGTGGGGAAGACCAAGACAAGTCATTCTGACTACGACGACTGCAGTTTAGTGTGCTGGTGTGAAAAACTGGGTGCATGCGAGTCATACTCTGAGAGTTCCAAACCCAAAGGATGGGACTGGTAGAGAGTATTTTGAAGAGTCAGATTCCAGTGATGATGAAGACCCAGAACCAGTAAGAAAGGATCAAGATTCAGGGAAAGAAGCTTGTCCTACAAGTTCAAGAGAACCATTGAGAATCTCAGAAAGAAGATCTGATTCTGAGAGAAAGCCTGAAGTTCCAAAAAGCAGTGGAGGAAAGAGAAAAGAAAAGAGCAGTTCCACAGAAATTACTCCTGAATTAGAAGAGGAGGAGATTGAAGAACCACTTGAGATTATTTCTGAAGAAGTAGGGTCAGAAGAAGATAGAGAGGGATAGATTGCGGAAGACCCCCGAGGAGGTGTAGGGAACACTTCTGATAAGCTAGGTGAAGGGACAAGTAGACAGCAAGAAGATTGCGTGTCGGAGACCCGAGGAGGGAAAGAAGTAGGGAAGTCTCAAATAGTGGTGAAAAAAACTGTGGAGCGAAAGAAAACTGCTGAAGAACAAGAGCGAAAGAAAACTGCTGAAGAACAAGAAGCATTTGAAACAGAATCGGATGAAAGTAAAAGTGAAAAATCAAAGGGTCGAGTTCTGAGAAAGAGAACTTGGATTGGAGAAAGAAATAATACGGAGATAAGACCGAAAAAGGTCATAAGAGGAGATTTTTGGCCTAACAGAGTAAAGAGGCTGAGATACAGACTGATAAGAGGAAATACATCGAAAGCTGAACAAGTGAATGAAGTATCGAGTCAAAACGAAGTAAAAAGAAGGAACAAAAGGAGTCAAGAGAACCTGAGGAAATAAAGAGAATTAGAAGACCCAACCAAAAATACAGATCACCGGAATGGTCTTATGTGGCACTGTCTGAAGAAGGAAAAGAAGAAACAGTGACTCGAGATAATCCGGAGGGGATCTTGAGAAAACTGGTTGAGGAAAAGGAAGGATCTGTTGGAATCTTAAAAGTTATCCTGACTGACATTGGAGAAGAGTCAGATGCACAGGATGTTGTTGATGATCTGATACAGTTTGATGTTGCTGAAGAAGGAGTGAAAAGTGATGAATATCCAAATTGAGTGAACTGAAGAAATCACTTGGAAAAAGTGAAAAGGAGAAAGTCTGAAATTCAGCTGTTTGAAGTAATCCAAAGTTTGAGAAATACAGTAGTGGAGTAGTAGAGGCTAAGTCAAAAGACAAGGTCAAAGTAGTAAAATGGCTAACATAGAGAATAATCAAAGTAGATGTGCCTTCTTAAGAAGATGGTGTAGAATGTGCTGCTGCTGTACTGGATTATTAATGCTACTATGGGGTATTTTAGCTTTATTAGTTACATTTAGAGTTTCAATAGGTACATTTGGAATACATACTGAGAATGAGACAAATGTAGAAAAGAATTTGCAAAAAGTAGTTCCAACTAGAATTAGTAATACTTACATGCATAAAGATAGGTCAATTAATGATTTTTCTAGTAATGTTTTTTCAAAATTGTTGTACGAATATGTGAAAACAATGGAAGTAAGGGATTGCTACGTTTGTATGCAACTACCTGCATCCGTTTCAGAGGGTGTTACTTATCACCATTTACCAGCTACGTATGGAATTTCTTGTAGTGTATTAAGTAGTGTTTTTTATTTGTTAGGGAAAATAGATTATAAGATGTCTAACAAAGATAGTATTTTTGGGCACTTGCCAATGAACAAAGAGCTGAATCCAGCTAAAGAAGCTAACATTTTTGGTGAGATTTTTATTGAAAAAGAAGAATTAACATTAGATTACATTTTTAAGAATAATTTAACTTGTAGTTTGGAAGAAGAGGAGAAAGCTTTCCTGAACATGGTGGAGGAGAGGAGATTGAGTATGCATGAAAAGGCAGGGAAATATAAAGTAAGTAAGACAATTTGGGACATTGAGATGGGAAAAGAATTGAGAAATGGAGCTAGTCCAACTTTAGCTTTAGATGCACCACAGAAGGGTAAGCTGTGCATTACAAGAGGGAAATCCCAATATGATACATATTTTGTTGGGACTAGTGAATGTCATGATACATACTTCATTGCAACAGGATGGGGTTTCAGAGGTGGAGAAGATACAATTTTTCCAGGAGTGTATTAGGTTTGTGGGAACAAGGCTTATTACAAGTTGCCTGACCATTGGTATGGCACGTGTTATGTGGGCCTGGTTTTTCCAAAGATTTTTCATATAGATAGAATAGAGAAGATGTAGAACATATTAATTTACTAATGCGCCTCAAGAGGGAAACTTGGTCTGAAATTGTGGGTGACATTTTTGGAGCTTTAATTCCAGCAGTGGGAATTTCTTTGAATGCTAATGGGATTCGGAAACTGTCAACAGTGGTGGATCGCTTATCGACAAATACCGCTGGAGGGTTTCTTTTGGTGAATACGGAATTAATTGCCGTACGTGCTATGTCTATGCAAAATAGACTTGCTCTTGATATATTATTGGCTAAGGAGGGTGGAGTTTGTGGAATGCTGAAAGTTCAACATTGTTGCACTTACATTCCAGATGAAAGCAAAGACCTGAAGGTCTATATCAAAAATATTACTGATTTGCATGAAGAATTGGTACCACTTGAAGCTGAAAGTATCTGGACTAAAATAGCTAATAAGGGGATAGCTGTTAAGAGTTTTATTGCAAAAATAGGTAGTACTATTATAGGTAAGATATTGTTTCCCTTAACTTGTATAATTGTTGCTTTACTGATATTGAGATTAGTGTGTGTGTGTTGTAAAAACAGGGGAGGGAGAAAGAAGTTAATTAAAAGAAACAATGAAAAGAGAAATAAAAAGTTGAAAAGAGAACCACAAGAAATTGAATTAGAAGACTTAAGGGAGAGTGTCTACTTAGAAACAAAGAGGGATGATGAAAGAGTGTCTGGTGTGTAGTGTTGTGTAAGGAGGAAAAAGACATTTCAAATTTCTCCTAAAATGGGACTAAATTTCACTAAATTTTTTTTTTGTGGATTATTTGGTGATAAAAATCACCAAAGGGGGGATTGCTGGAGCAGAGTTTTCTGTTGAAAATTCATTGGGTTTTGAAGCTTCAGTTGTCTAAACGTGGTAAAAATAAAAGTACTAATTTTAATTATTATTTGTTTTGTGTAAATGTTTTTTATTAATCAATACGTATGTATTAACAAGAGAAAAACCGACAAAACCGACACGAGGGAAATGCTTTTGTATTGCTATTAATAAATGTGCATGTTTTATTAAATAAACGTTGCTGAGTGCGGTTTATTTTTAAGCACGAAACGCTTTTGAATTAATGCTTTTCTGTGTTGCTAAAGCTAGATAATTGCATACACATAAGGGTATTAGTGGGGTTAACACTGTTTAATCATTATGCTGTGGTAACGTTGTTTTGTCTCTTTTAATTAAGATGGTCTATTGTGGCCTATTGTGGCCTACTAAAAGATGGCTGACTTTTGAAGCCTGGGGTCGAGAGAGAATTTGTGATGGAAAAGGCCTTGCTGAATATGGACGCAAGTCATCTGTCCACAGTCCTTGCCTGGTTAAAACTTTCCGTGAGGACAGCAGCAGATCTGGGCATGTTTCCAGATGCACTGGACAGCAGCCTTGGCAGCCTTGGAAAACAAAGGAGCTTTAAAGAAAGACTCTAAGCTGTGAGCTCACCAGAGGAAATATGTGGAAGTTGAGAAGAAACATTTGTAGGCTTAGTTCCTGTTCTGTCTTTTTATTTTTGTGACTTTTTCTGAGCGGAGATTTTTCAAAATGTAGCGATGCTACATCCTTTCCTTCTCGCTCTGCTCAGCGGTTCGGTGGATGAAGAGGAAATTAAATGTTTCTTTCCTTTGTTTGAATTTTTATAAATATGTTAGACCAGAGAGGGTTCCATTCCATTGCGGTTTTACTTTCTTCCCAAACCTGCGTTGGTGAGGATCGATGCTGTGAGGACGGTGACTTGGGAGACTTCTACCGAGAGACTTGTCCTGATGACCCATTCTGACATTTAGCTAGAATAGGTAATTATGAGAAAATGATTTATTCTGATTAATTTCTTTTGACTAACTTTAGATAAAGAATCATAACTTTAATACGGTGTTGGTGATTATTTCTTGTCAATTATTGAGTACTCTATTTGATTATTGATGTATAGATTGTTTAAATCATGACAATTGCAATAGCTAGGTCTTATCGACCTCGGTGTAGGTGTGGGGTTTAGGAGGTTTCTTTCCATAGGTTCAATTCTGGTAGAGTATTTGAGTGTGTGTTAGTGAAATGGGCCCTAGTGTATGGTGAGTGTATGTGCGTGTAACTGTGAAATTACTCTATCCGTGGAAGTAGGGAGATTTTGTACACCCCAATCTGCATCATCTACCCTGTGGCTTACCCGCTTTTGGGGAGGTTGTGTGGGTGACCACCCTTCTCTGTTGCATTGGTTTTTTTCCCATCTAAGCCATGCTTTGTTTTTCTCGAAGGGAGGGGGATGGGGTGTGTAGTAATGTTATTTGTCATCTGAACACATTTCTGTTCATGCCGGTGGAATTTCTGATACCTCATGCATTACACCTGTGGATATGTGCATTTCATTTTTGTGTCTTCTTGCTAATGATATGTTGAGGTATCTTACTTGTCTTTATCTTTACTTCTGCTGTTGTTCCCTAAGGAAAGAGGATGTGTAGTAAATTACTTGTCTACTATTCTCCACTGTACTGCTCTATCAGAATGTTCCATGACATCATAGAATGCCTGGGTGCCTCTCTGTGTTAGAGAGTCAGTTAGTCAACTCAGGCTGAGCTGTTAACCTCTTCAGCGCTGCGCGGATTCCCGCGCAGTGCTGAAAGATCTGAGCGCGGGCGGGGCCATGACGGAACGGTTCCGTCATAAGCACAGCCCAACCGGCGTGCATGACGGAACCGTTCCGTCATCGGCATCGAAGAGGTTAAGAGCTTGCTCCTGGTGGGGCTATCTCTGTATCATCTATCTTCTCCTACCATCCTGACCACCTATGCTGGAACCAAGCTACTAATAAAGAAGTAACCTACATGTACAGATGGACTCTGTATCTTCCTTTACAACATCTGACTATGCAGCCTACTTTGTCAACTGGAAGAAACATGGTCTCTACAAAGAGAATATTTTCGCTTACCATTATTCAATCTGATCCACTTGACAAACACATTTCCTTTAACAGAACATCTTCCCTTGCCCCCACTTCCATGTCAACCTTCTCGGAATCTTTTCTCTAAAACATACTTCTGCCCTGCGGTATTTTGATCTCATCGATCCACAGAGGGAATGTTATTTCGTAAATATAACAGCTCTGAACATGCTGCATTATTTCAACACAGCCTTATCACAATAGAGGTTTCTTTCTGGAACACTAACGTTCTGCTCATATCGCCAACTTTCATCATGACAGGCTGAAAGATCATTACTTTCTCAAACATAACTACATAGCAGTCGGAGTTTTTAAAAATAACCGCTCTGAAAGAGAGGACTAATTTATTTTAGCCATACCACAAAACAGGTGTTCCTTTCAGAACAACAAGAACAATTCGAGGGCACAATAAAGATTTTCCCCATTAAGGACACTGCCAAACTCCTAGTCAAATCACTGAATAACACAACAACGTGTTCACTAGATTACTGCTAGAAGCAGACGGGCTCTTTTATGATGCATTACGAAAAACTAAAATCGGAACGCAACATATCGGTTACTTGGGAAGACTGGTGTTGAAGCAAATGTTGCCACCTATCAATCAATAATAGAGGATTTATAAAGCACAGCTAATCACTCGCGAGGGTATCCAGACTGCTTATTGTTTGGGTAACAGAGGCACCACAATATCGGCCAGTCCACTTCTACAAACAAGCATTTGCAATGCAATAGGTCTCGCATTTGTGAGAGTTTGAGCTATTGGCATTGCAAATGACAATGCCAATAGCTTAAACTCTCCTAAATGCGAGACCTATTGCATAGAAACTGCAATTTTTGAAAAGCGCCCCGTGCCGTGCCTTCACGTTAATGGCGGCCATGCCCCTTTTAGACCAGCCATGCCTAAAGAAAGGGGCGCGGCCACCATTTTTATCGGGAGACCTGGGGAAATGCTGTGTAGAAGGGAATTTGTGGATCCACATAGATTCCAGAACTTTCCCACAGAGAAATTTTAGGGGGGAAAAAAAAAGTGATTTTTGAAGCTAAATTTGAGGTTTGCATGGGATTGTTGGTAGGGAAATGTTGGGGGACCCACGCAAGCCATACCTTGCTGGACTCCCCAGACAGGGTGTCTAGTTTTCAGAAATGTGTGGGTTTGGCAGGTTTCCCTAGATGGCCGCCGAGCCCAGGGACAAAAACTCATGGGACCCCACCCTTGCAAAACCAGGTTGTTTTGCGATAGGTAATTTTGAAGTCGCCTCAATAGGTTTTGGGCCCTTGCCCGTCACGGGTACTTGACCCGCCCACACAAGTGAGGTACCATTTTTCTCTGAATACTTTGGGGAATGCGGACTGGGTGAAATTTTGTGGATCCACGCAGATTTAATAACTTTCCACCACAGAAATGTGAAGAAAATTGATTTTGTTGGACAAATTTTGAGGTTGCAAGGGATTCTTGGTAACAGAACCTGGTGAGAGCCAGTCACGTCACCCAATCCTGGATTCCTCTGGGTGTCTAGTTTTTAAAAATGTATACCTTTGCTAGGTTTCCCTAAGTGCCGGCAGAGCTAGGGTTCAAAATCTACAGCTAGCCACTTTGCAAAACAAGCATTTGCAATGCAATAGGTCTCGCATTTACGCGATTTTTAGCTACTGTTATTGTAAATGACAATGCCTTTTCTTTATGTTTTGATTTTTAAAACAAAGAAAAGGCTTTGTCATTTACATTGCCAATAGAATTGCAGATGCTTGTTTTTCTTTGAAATGGAAAATATTTTAGAATATGCAATTAAAAGGTTGGTCCCTGGTTAGGGGGTTATAATGTTTACTTAGTAAAACAAGACTGCACAACATTCACAGATGGATTGTCCATAAATTAGGTGACACTACATAGGCCTGACTTTTGTAATGGGGTCGCGAATTGGTCACAGGCAAATTCACCACTTGGATCGTCAGGGAGCCGAGCAGGAGGAGACGTGAGGAGTCCAAAGAAAGTTGAAATGGTGCTGGGCCCCGGTACTGGAACAGGTTCCAGTGGTGTGTGCAGTCCCCTCCAGAACGCGCGCGCAGCAAACGAAACATGCACACCACCTACAACTAAAAGCTTGTGTTTGGGGTACAAACTCAGCCTTGGTACTTCACCGGTTTAAATTGTTGCTGCACTGTGCAGCATGTGTTTTCTACGTTGAGATTGGGACTTGTGCCACTCTAGGGCGAGTTGAGGCACAGCCTTAGAGTGCTACCACTCGGTGGCAGGGTATTACAAGAAAAAAGAAGAACCTTATTATTAGTGGATGTAAATGTGGAGCGCTCCACAGGCAAAACTATGCAACGCCTGCAACAGTGACACCTTTGCATCGTTCCTGGTTGAGTCTCGCATGTACAGATCATCCATTCACCCCACTCCGGCACCAAGTTGACACGCCATACTTCACTGCTTTCTTTTCTAAACGATAAAATAATCTGTACCTTTGTGCACTATAAATTCCAAGCTTGCACACAGGACAGAAACGTTTGCAACCACACCACTGTCTGCTAGTGCCTCAAGGGGTGGACATATTTGCACGCAGACCCTATGCGCGTATTCTTTAGGGCTACTGCCCTAAAGAATACACGTTTACACAGAAAAAAAACCATGATCTCGGCTAGTGGAAAATGGAAAAATAGAAATGCAGGTAATCTGTACCAGAGTGCCTGTACGTTTCAAAGAAGTGCCGGTACTCGCCAATTAAAAGTATTACATCTCTCGTGAGAAGTGCAGGTACTGTCCAGCTCAATATAAAAAAGTGCCAGTACTCAGTACTGGCCCATTTAAAGCACTGAACACACAGGCTTTCCAAGTCCTACTAACGCAGAAGACAGCAGTGTAGTGGACATCTAGTCTCCGATCTCCCAGTCTTCGGACACCCCTTCCGACACACACACACAGACACACACACACACACACACACCGACACACAGACACAGACACACAGACACACACACACCCCAACACACAAAAAATGGGGTCCTCGACAAACAGCCCCGCGGTGCCTTTACTCAGTCACAGGTAAATCTCACAATCAGGAAAACCCACATACTCGAATGAGTGAAAGAGCATTTGATAAACTGGTCTGTTTTCTAGCCTGGAACAAGGAGACGCTTGCCCGCCATCCATGGCGTCATATTTCCCCTGCCCCAGGGTATGCCAGTGGCGGCGAGAATCCTAGCCCTGTAGTGGTGTAAGTATTCACTTCAACAGATGCCGACAGCTTTAAGAAACTGCCAGGACACGTAGTCGCCGGCACACCTATCCTCCATGTGCGCTTCTAGCACTTTAGAGAACGGTCTTTACAAGAAATCCGGACGGAGCACAAGACTCTTGGCCTCAGCTCATCAGGACAATCACTTGGTTTTCAAGCGCAGCTGCAATTTAACCCACATGGCTCTTCCTGGTTCCCTCTTGCCGTCTCTTCTGGCATTTCCGAAGTCCCGGGCCATGCACCCTTTTAGACAGCAACACAGCCTGCAACCGTAGTTTCTGCAGGTCAGGCAGCTTAAGAAAACAGAGAAAGGGCAAAGGAAATCGGGTATTAACTCGACCCGAAGGTATTGGTGCACTTTACAGGAGCACCAGTTACCTTACACAAGAACATTAATTGCTCGCAGGCACGGGGAGATTAAGTGATGCAGGCACGGGGAGATTAAGTGATGTGCCGGGATAACAGGGTGTATAGCCAACGCTTCCCTAGCTCCAAAAACGGAAGTTCTGGCTGTTACAGGACATACTCAATATGGTATCTCACTACTGCTCTCTCATTCTCTTCACCGCGGACTGCCCTCTTCTCCATCCCAGCTGCCTCGTATACAGTTGAGTCAGGCTTCTCCTCACCATCAGAAAGTTCTTAATGGGACTAATTGTTTCTATTGTTTCCCATGCCGTCCTGCAGCGAAATATCAAAATAATGAGGGTTTAGATGTGCGCTTGAGTCAATAGCTTGGAGGATTAGGTTCGGACAAAAGTTCGGGTGGACTTGCCAATTTGTAGTGCAGCAGACACTGGATGGAGAAGGAAGAGAACACACATGGAGCTGTGAACCGCTGCTTTGAAGCTTCTTTTCATTTACGCAGAAAGTGGCAGCACACTCCCACACGAAGGAGTGCAGTTACTGAAAAGGGGCAAACATGAGATGTGAACATACCGACAGGAGTCCAGCTGGCCCACTTAATGCACAACCTACCATCTATTTTCACATAATGTACATGCATGCACCGCAGGATTGTAGTACTACACGTGGCAAGTTTCCCTGTGCTAAAAACCCAAGCAGGAATACATTAAGGATCACAAGCTTAATCATTTTATTATGATACTGATGGAAAATGAACCTTCTTAGGTTTAAGAATTCTCTACGCTTAATTCCCCATTTTGCGTTTTTCTTGGATGCTACTTGCAGAACGGTCCCAGTGACATCCGCACCCTGCAGGGCATCCCTGAATGAAACTACAGCCCCATTGCCTTTTGTACGGCACCGTCTGGCCGCTTCCGTTGCACAGGTTTCTTGGCTCTGGCTCCGCTCTGCTTCCGCCAGGGATGACTGCGGGAAGCTTCGGGGTCAGGGTCGCGGCCCAGGTTCCGGATCGCGCCCTTCACGTCTGTGATGTCTCCCTGTCTTTGGCGGCCACAACTCGGTAAGTGCCGAACGTGCGGGGGAGAAAAATGCAAAAACAACAATTGATGGACAGAATGCAGAACAATGTCATACATTCACCCCAGTACAGAGATCTGGGCCTAAATCCATCGTTTTTTTTGCTCACCATGCCATTCCAGTTTCAACCCAGCCATATGCAAATCAGTCTTGACCCGGTGCCTCATGGGACCAGTCCAGCCCGAACTGCCAAGCCAGGTCCTCCCTAGACTGGAAACAAGCATCCTAGGACCGGTTTCGGGGTTTCACCCCTCTTCAGCCAGGATAGCTTGATTCCAGTGGCATGGAGAGCACGGGACTAGGATGCTTGATTCCGGTCCAGGGAAGACATGGCTTGGCAGTTCGGGCTGGACTGTTCCCATGAGGCACAGGGTCAAGACTGATTTGCATATGGCCATGTCTGAACTGGGGTGGTGTAGTGGGCAAAAGAACGATGATTTAACCCAGATCTCTTGACTGGGGGAGAATGTATGCATTGTCAGCATTCCGTCCATCATTTGTTTGTTGTAACGCTTTTCGCCCTAAGTGGGATGGGTATTCCCAGACGTGGGACCCGTGCTCACTACGCCACTGGAGTCAAGCTATCCTGGCTGATGACGGCTGATAGCCAGAAACCGGTCCTAGGATGCTTGATTCCGGTCCAGGGAAGACATGGCTTGGCAGGTCGGGCTGGACTGTTCCCATGAGGCACAGGGTCAAGACTGATTTGCATATGGCCATGTCTGAACTGGGGTGGTGTAGTGGGCAAAAGAACGATGGATTTAACCCAGATCTCTTGACTGGGGGAGAATGTATGCATTGTCAGCATTCCGTCCATCATTTGTTTGTTGGAACGTGCGGGGGAGACATCTGTGGTGAGCTGACCGTGGAGGCATCACCGCACATGGGCCATTGAGAGGGGGAGCCTCGCCCCTTGTATTAGTGATGGTGGTAGGCATTACATGACAGACCCACACACCCCACTTTTAAAACTACCACTGGCCGACTATGCTAAGGGATGAGAGGACACCCGGGTGCGTTAACAATGCCTGAGAGTGGCAGGGAGATGAGATGCCCGCCCCCCTGAACTGATGGAGGTATTCATGACAGGGTCGGTGACCTGCATTAAAGGTGCCCGACAGCCGCAAGCACAGACACAAATTACCCCCGCATTCCAGGTGCCACAGCATCAGACGTGTTCTGAACAGAGCAAGACAATCGACCTTAGTCCGCTCTGCATTCATGCAGGACACGGAGGGGCAGGGTGCTGGGAACAGGCGCCCTCGGAATGCCTGTGCGCCACGGCTCTTCTGCTTCACAGCCCTTGTGAAGACTTTTCTTATCTGCTTGTTAAATAAACAAGTAGATAAGAAAAGTCTTCACAACAGCCTTGAAGCACAAATAGAAAAAAAACCGCTCGCCATCGGTTTTCATTCAGCCTCTTGTATTTGCGTCTGGGCTGAGTGAAAACAGATGTGCTGGTTACGATGGGCGGGCTGCAAAAACTGCAAGGGCGGTAACGAAAATGACGCACATCAAATGGAAAGCGCGAAAAAAAACAATCACAACACGAGCCAATTGGAAACGGTCAAGACACAAGGGCGTGGATTAACCTCTTGTGTGCCCATGACGAGATAGTCTCGTCATGGAGCACGGTCGCGCTGTGCCCATGACGAGACTATCTCGTCATGAACCCCACCCACTAATGCAACGCCCGGCACAGGAGGGGGAAAGGGCGTGGCACTGAAGGGGTTAAAGTCCCCTTCTTTCTAGTGTTTACTATCGCTCTCGCAGGCGAGGAGCGCATGCGCACTCCCACGCCTGGCCTAGACCTAAAAAGGGTCCGTTTTCACTGTTAAAATGTGGTGTGTCCACGTTGCGTTTTGGGCGTTTCCTGTCGCGGGCACTAGGCCTACCCACACAAGTGAGGTACCATTTTTCTCGGAAGACTTTGGGGAACGCGGAGTCGGTGGAATTTTGGGGATCCACGCAGATTCCAGAACTTTCCACCACAGAAATGTGAGGAAAATGTGGTTTGTTTAAGCTATTGCCCCAATATGCATCCAGGGAGGGGCAGAAAGACTGTGGTAATTGTTTTTGGGGTGGGGGTATTATGCCCATTCTGGGCAGCCCCCACTCCTACATTATATTTTTTAAAAAAAAACTGGTGCCTAGTCGGGGGTTATTGCCCCAGCAGAAAGACTGTTGCCTTTTTCTCCCCTTTCCAACGATACCTCTCCCATCTTTTTCGGTGCTCGGGGGGCTGAGATAGCCCCGCGAGCACCGAAACGATCTTAGTTTCAGTTTCATCGTTTTAGTGCTCGTGGGGCTAACTTGGTTTCATTTTCATTGCAATGACGACGACAGCACGCCATGTGCGCGATCGGCATTGGAATGAAAATGCTAATTTGCCTAGGGAGGTTGGGAAAGCTCTTCCGCAACCTTCCGAGGACAAAAAAAAAAAAAAAAAATCCCTCTGCTGTGTGCAGCAGAGGGATTTAGTGCCCCTGTTCTCATGGTGGAATGGTTCCGTCATGAGCACAGGGGAGCACTGGTGCTCATGACGGAACAATTCAGTCATGAGCACCAAAGGGGTTAAAAGGATGTGGGAGTGGGTAAAATTCAGGCAGTCAAATTCGCCGCTAAATGGGAATGGGTAGCAAATATGTTTTTTTAACCTAAGCCAAGGTGGGGCATTGACTGGGTTCAGTTACAACCAATATGTACCCTGAGCTGCTAGGAATGACGTTTGGTAATTGAGCCAAAGTGGGAGATTGCAGCCACCTGTACGAACGGGAGACCTGCGTTTCTTCCAACTCATTCTGACCCTCTTATTGCTCCAAAGAAACCAGGTACAAATTTTGCCTGCAGTTGTGATGAAAGATGTGGATAGGCAGATTGAGCACACACTCGACAAGAAGTTATTTAAAAAGGGGTCACCATCTTCTTTAGAGTTTCTAATCTGACCCACCATGTTAGATATGTATGGAGGCCAAGCTGACAGGAAATGCTAAATTTTGTTGACCGTCTCGATTTGTTCAGGGATATAGGTTTGGCGAAATGGTTACAAAACCACATTCCCAAATGTTTAATGAATTTAGATTGCTACTGGAACAGAGTTCCCTAGACTAGAGGGGACAGAGTACATTGAGAAGCATAACCTCAGTTTTTGCTCTATTCAAAGAGTATTCTGAGAAAAAGAAGCTCGTTATGGTCTGTGAAGATTAAAATGTCATCCGCGTAAGCAGCTGTTTTACAGACCGTATCTCCAAATTTCATCCCTTCAATGTCTGTGGATATATTCAACATCAGTATCATGGGGGTCGATGGGCAATTTAAAAAAAAAAAAGCAATAGTGAGTATGGGCAGCCTTGACGGGTGCCTTGTTGGAGTGGAACTGGGGAGGAAAGTTCGCCATTGACTGATTCTTGCAGAAGGCCTGGCGTTCAAGGCCATGACCATTTTGATATAGTCATCCCAGAGGCTGTACCTAGTTAATGCGGCCACCCGAAAGGGCCAGGACACCTTATGGAAGGGCCTCTCTACATCCAGAGCAATAGCTGCTGCTGTGGCGGGAGCTTGCAGAAGGGTTGCTTTACGGTAACATGGAAGAATAGTGGATCATCATCACTTGCTAACCTGCCTTTGACAAAGCCCATTTGAATTTGCTTAGTTATTAGAGGAGAGTCGGGACACTTACATTTCGGCATAAAAAATGGTTTCCATGCTTAAGGAAATTGGTCTAACTTTTTGGGATCGAAGGGATTCTTCCCTTCTTTTGGCAATCACTACAATAGTGACCTCTGTGGCAGTACCCAAGACGTCCAGAGGATGCAAAGTTTTTCAGCACGCTCTACCAGGCGGCCAAAATTGTGGACTCGAAGGTTTTGTATAAACTTATGGGGAGGCCATCCAGAACTAGGGCCTATTCGGATGGAATGAGGTTAAACGACTTCCGGTTCTCACTATGTTCTATCTGCTTATTCTGTCTCATACTATCCACAGCAGAAATGGCTTTCATCTGCAAAGACTGAAGACATTTCTGACAAGTGTGTTTGGAAGTGGAAACTGAGGGAGAGCAAAGGTCAGTATAGAATTTCTGAAAGGTTCTTGATATCTCTCGTCTTCCTTTTGATGGATCCGAAGGGATCTTTAATACTAGAAATTAATGTGGAGTTTCTTCTGAATTATAAGTAAGCGGCTAGTGTTTTCCCAGCGTATTTGTTTAGGTAAAATAGTTTACCTTTCTGCGCCTGAACCCACAAGTGTGTGCGTACACTCACAATTTTATTATATTCATGTTTTCGGTTTTTTTGTGTTAGAGCAGAAGGGTCTGTCGGACCGCTGAATAAAATTTCTTGGGTCTTGATATCAGCCACTAATTTGTCCAAGGAAGTTACAATTTCTTTACTTTTCTTAGCCATGCGGCTTATTACCTGCCCCCGAAAAAACATTTCAAGGTATCCCAAACAGTAACTGGAGAGAAGATTGAGGATGTGTTGTCTTTTAGGAACAATGAAAACACCTTGCTCCGCACATCATATTCGTTCTCCAGAATTTCTGTGTTCATGCACCAGAAACTGGCTTTGATTTAGGAGGCAGGATCCCAAGAAAAACAGTAACTGCTGCGTGATCAGAAATGGTGATGGACTCAATGGAAGAGGTTAAGGTGTCTTGTAACAGTATTGTCGACTAAACTGTAACCAATTTTTGAGAAACTATTTTCTGAGGAGGAAAAAGTAAAGACATTTCCGGTGGGGTTATATAGACTCCATACGTCCACTGCAAAGTGAGTTTATTGCTTTGTGGGCTTCAGAGTTTCTGCATTTAAAGGCCGAGTTCCTAGCTAGTATAGTATCCACTGGTAGATTGACAGGATATTCAGAACACTAACAACCGTAATTATCATGCTACATTCACCCACCAAAAAACAAAACAAAAACAATAGTGTGGTAGAGCAGTGAGCCACCTACTAATGTAGCCAGCAACCTGGGGAAGAACAAACTGTCAAACATATTGACTTCGCTATGCCCAGGCCTGGAGACAATGAACAGCCCACTCAGGTCAAAAGGCTTTACGGGGCCAAGTCCTCAAAGTGATGGCAGCTCCCACGGTAGCACTGTAAAGTAATAAATTATCAAGTCCTTAATAAGGGGTTGATATATCTTAGCACTGAAAATACAAAAAGACACAAGCATGAAATTTTCAAAGCTGCAATAGTCAACAGTCAGAGACAACTAGAAGCATCTACTGGGGAGCCACGTGCCCTAGTACTTGGAGACTGAAACAGAGAAGTTTGTTAGATGCCCTACAGTGCAGGGCCAGGACCACAAAATTATGCAAGTACCCGAACAATGCAGCAGAACATACCTCATAATTATGAAAACAGGACAATAGACATGAGAACTGGAAATACATTTAAACATACACAAAATGATCAATGAGACATTAAGAACAGTTCCAGAAACAACCAGGAGGGTCTGTTGAGGAACAGGGTCAATCCAGTCCTCTGAATCTGCAACATGTATGTGTGCATGCAGATGTTAAGATAGCAGAACTGTACAAAGTTGCTGGACTCCAGGAAATCCAAGTGTCCTAGCGTCAATGGGGCCTTTAAGGCAGATCGGTGGCAAGAGATGCATTACAGGAGAGCAAATCCCCCAAGTGGCATGTGAGTAGATATATGGACAAGACAGACGGAGAATCCACATCCCTGATCTGTTTTGACTGAATAAAAAGTGGGAGCCATTGACCCACTTACTATTCCAGATCAAAGTTCTCTTTGACCATGGGAAAGAGTGCTTTATAGAGTACTCCGAGGACTGTAATGCAATCAGAGCCGTTTTCTACCTCCGGTGTAGCTTGCTGGAGGAGAGTGGACATCACCTGGACTCTTACCTGGGAGGAATAAGTTGTTTCCCTTAACCTGCAGTGCCTTGCAACCAACCTGCCTACTGAGAAACAGAAGGTGCCAGCAATCCTGCAGGAGGTACGACTGTCAAGGGAGAGCCAAAAGGAAAATGCTACTTACCCAGTATGCATCTGTTCTTGGCATGTAGAGCTGTAAATTCATATGAGTTAGCATAGATCACCATCTGGTGTTGGGCTCGGATGTTTGCACTTTGATTTTCTTCGAAGAAGTGTTTGTAGTCACAAGGTAGGTGACGACTCCTTACGGTGAAGCATGGGGATCGACTAACCCTAGATCGTTTGCCATAAAGGGCGATGATGGAGTTAGTAAGAATAGAAAGATGTCCATGTGTGTTGTATCTAGGTAAGATAATACAGCAGTAGATAAAAGGTACCCGGGGAGGCAGGTGGGTGCATATTAATCTACAGCTCTACATGCCAAGAACAGATGCATACTGGGTAAGTAGCATTTTTCGTTCGAGGCATAGAGAACATATGCGTTAGCATCGACTATACAGCAGCTATCCTCCCAGCGGTGGCTGACTTGTATCTGTTGCAGTAGTTTGAAAAAGTGTTCTTAAGACAGCCTGGCCCACACTAGGTTGTTGTTTTGCATGCACATCTACACAGTAGTGTTTTGTGAATGTGTGAGGTGTAGACCAAGTTGCAGCCTTACAGAGGTCATACAAGGATATATTCCCCAAGAATGCTATAGAAGCCCCTAGTTTGCGTGTGGAATGCGCTCTAGGGGGAATAGTTCATGTGCGTTTGGCTTTAATGTAACATATTTGGATGCATTTAACTATCCATCGTGCAATACCAGTTGTTGAAATGGGACTGATTGAGGTGAAAGGCAAAAACAACTTTAGGTAAATATTTTGGATTAGTCATAAGAACCACTTTATGGTGAATTTGTAAAAATGGTTCTTGTATGGTTAGTGCCTGGAGCTCACCAACTCCAAGAGATGTGATGGCTATAAGGAAGGCTACTTTCCAAGTGAGGAACTGTAGTTCACATACCCTCTTGTAGGTAATAATGTCCTCCTCCCTATGATGTGCGAGGTATAGGTCATATGTATAATATATTGCAGAATGCTCACCCGGAACCACCTATAGTGCATCGAGTGTCCTGTACTTAAGCTATAATAGAAATGTCATGCCACAATTTGCTGTTGCATTATCAAAGATCTATCTCTTTATTTTTTGCTCTTTGCATTTACAACACAAGAATGATGAATGTGCAAAACTGATCCATGTCTGTAACTATGAACCTTAAAGTCTGTAATGAACGCTACATTTGATGAAAATTAATAAATAAAAGTTGGTTTTAAAAAAAAAAAAAGGAACTGTAGTTCACATTTGTGCATAGGTTCAAACGGTGGGCCCATGAGTCTTGTCAGGGCAATATTAAGGTTCCAAACGGGAGAGGGTGGACATCTAGGGAGAAGGATTCTTTTGAGTCCTTCCATGAATGCTTTGATAGCGGGCACTCTAAACAAAGACAAGTGTGGTCTGTTTTGTAGATAAGCGGCTATTGCAGTGAGATGCAATCATATAGATGTGTATGCTAAGTTAGTGCTGTAGGAGATAGCAAATGATGTTTTGAATGTAAGCATCTAGTGGATTGATTGGATTGTTTGTACAGTAAATTACAAATAGTTTCCACTTTGCTGCATAGCATGCTCTTGTGGTAGAACGTCTAGCCTCCTTAATGACGTTCATACAGTCTGGCGGGAGATTAAGGTAACCAAACTCTATGATTTAAGGGTGCCAGATCACAAGGTTGAGTTGATTGGGATCTGGCTGTCTGATCTCTCCATGGTTCTGAGTGAGAAGCTTGGGTGAGAGGTGTAGTTTTTGATGAGGAACTACAGAAAGTTGTAACAGGGTTGTGAACCACGGTTGTCGAGCCCATGTGGGAGCAACCAGGATCATTTTGAGTGAATGCTGTTGGAGCTTCCGAACCACTAATGGAATGAACGGGAGAGGCGGAAAAGTGTAAGCAAATGTTCCTGACCAGTTCATCCATAGCACATTGCCTTTGGACAATGGGTGTGGATACCTGGACGCGAAGTGTGGGCATTTTGCGTTCTGGTGTGTGGCGAACAGATCTATTTTTGGGTAGCCCCACATTTGAAAGAATGGAAGGAGAACTTGAGCATGTAACTCCCATTCGAGGATCTGTTGTCGCTGACTGAGAAGATCCGCAATCTGATTGTCTACTCCTGGAAGGCGATCTCTTTTGAGGAATGGCCCATCTCCATATGCTTCGAGCTAGACGCGAGAGCTGCAGGGAGTGTGTACCTGCCTACTTTTGTATATAGTACATTGCTGTCATGTTGTCCGTACAGACTAGTACAGCTTTGTGGACTACATGGACTTGAAAGGCTTTAAACGCTAGAAAAATTGCCTGAAGTTCCAGGTGGTTTATGTGGAACTGTTTTTGTTGTGGAGTCCAGAGGCCCTGAATGGTATGATTTTGCAGATGAGCTCCCCAGCCTGAGAGCGAGGAGTCTGCTGTTAACATGATCTGTGGAACGGGCTCGAGGAAAGGCCGCCCTTTGGAAAGGTTTTGTGTGTTCCACCACTGCAGAGAGCGGTGGGTGCGGCTGTCTACAAACACCAGATCTGTCAGCTGGCCTTGAGCTTGGTTCAACAGATGTGCTAAGCATTCCTGTAGAGGACGCATCTGGAGCCTTGCATAAGGGACTATTAGAATGCAAGAGGCCATCATTCCGATTAACTGCTTGAACACTCGAGCTGGTAATAAGTGTAGAGGTTGAAATTGTGATATTAGAGCCTGTATGTTGCATATCCTGACTGGGTTGGGGTATGCTAGAGCTGTGCAAGTGTCTATTGTAGCTCCTAGATAAACTTGTGTGTTGGACGGTTGGAGGTGGAATTGAGAGGTTTACCGTGAATCCCAAGCGTTTGAGCAACTGAACTGTTTTGTGGGTGTGTTGAACACAGCTTTGTTGTGGTTTGGCTTTTATGAGCCAATCGTCAAGATAAGGAAACACATGAAGGTGTTGTCTTCTTAAGTGAGCTGCAACTTCTGCTGGACACTTGGTGAAATCTCTGGGTGCTGTGGTTACCCCGAATGGGAGGACTTTAAACTGGTAGGGTTGACCGTCCACCACGAACCTGAGATATTGTTTGTGAGCGGTGTGAATGTGGAAGTAGGCGTCCTTTAAATCCAAAGTGGGAAGAAAGTCGCCTTGCTGAATCAATGGGAGCACCTGTTGGAGGGTGACCATGTGGAAATGATCTGATTAAATGTAGAGATTTAGCTGTCTGAGGTCCAATATTGGTCTGAGAGCCGTCATTTTTGGAATTAGAAAATAGAGTGAGTAAACCCCTGTGCCCTGATGAGTCAAGGGGACTGGTTCTATTGAATGCTTTTGTAACAGGGAGAGAACGTGTTTTAGGAGGGTGAGATGTTCTGAGGGCATTGCACGATGTTTGGGAGGAATGTTTGGTGGAGTGGAGGCAAGTTCCAGGCAATAACCATATTGGATAATTTGTCTTACCCACTTGTCTGTTTTGATGGAATTCCAGAAAGGTAGGAACTGAGAGAGACGTCCCCCGACAGGAGTGGAATGAGCGGGGGTAGTGGAGGGAAGTCACTGTTTGGTGGCAGGGGAAGTGCGGGTGGAGTTACCTCTGCCTCTTCCTCTATTGTTATTTCCTCTGTATCCTCCCCGAAAGTATCCTCTGGATGAGGAAGATTGATTGGGACTTTTATAAGAGGAGGAGGTGTTTCCTGACGCAGTTGTCATTGAGCCACCCCTATAAAAGGAGTGATGAAAGGAGCCCCTGTTAGAAGGTAATTGTAAGGCCCCCATGGACTTAGCAGTCTTAGTGTCTTTTTTCATTTTTTCTAATGAAGAATCGACTGTGGGGCCAAAAAGATGTTCCTGGTCAAATGACTGATTAAATAGTGCACATTGTACTTCTTGCTTGAATCCTGAGATTCGAAGCCAAGCTTGTCGGTGTAGCAAAACGCTGGTGTTAATGGCACGCGAGGCTGCATCAAGGGCACATTTGATAGAAGTGTTTGTAATGAGCTTACCCTCTTGAATGAGGTTGTGAGCTTTAGCCTTGTATTGGTCTGGTAAGTGCTGCATTAGTTTTTCTAGCTCGTCATAGTGAGCTCTATCATAACGCGCCAGGAGAGCTTGTGCATTGGTAATACGCCAATGATTCGCAGCTTGTGATGCGATTCTTTTGCCGGATGAGTCTATACGTTTCGACTCCTTGTCATGAGGAGCGGGCGTCACCTGTAGTTTGAGAATGTGCTCTTTTCGTGTATTTGAAACCACAAGAGAATCTTAAGGTACCTGACCCCCCCCCGATATAAATTGGGTCTGTTGGAGCAGCTTTATATTTTTGTCTACACTCGGCATAAGTATTCTAGCTCCAACAGGGTGTTTTAATACCTCGCTGGCATGTTTTAATAAGCTGTGCGAAGCGAATATTGTCATCGGGTGGCGATGGTCTGGAGGGATGTAGATCGGGGTCATTAGTGTGATCCAGGTCCTTATCATAATCATTCCAGGGGTCTGAGTCCTGTGGAATGTTGTCCTCACTATCATCCCCCATCATCCTGTGGCACTGGTGAGAAACGTGGTAATGGTGAGTTTGCTGGTGAAATCAGTAAATTTTGGTTAAAGGGTGGAGGAGAGGGAGTTAGGTAAGGGGGAGAGGGGTCAGTACCCATGTCTTTGTTCTTGAGAGGTATATGGTAGTCTTCAGGGAGATCCAGCTTTCATTTTTTAGGAAGTGTTGCTCAAAGTTTTCTAGTTTCAGGGTCAATATGCAATTGTTTCTGTTTTGGATCCAAAGATTCCTCTCCTGCTTTTCATCACCAGCCCTACTCCTGTACCTATCATTACTCTCCCTTTCACCTCCTCATTTGACACACCCTTCTCCCGACACCAGTCTAATATACACCCACCTTAGCCAGATGCTGTGCCTTTCGCACTCTCCCCTGAATCCTTTATTCCAGCTTTCTTGCAACAAATTTTTCATGTCTTCTGTTCCCCTGCTCTTAGTCAGAAACGTCATTCTGTATGTCTACTCCCTCCACTGTTCTGCCTCAGTGTTGTGCACAGAATTCCCGCACATTGTTCAGAGGTGTCCTTGCGTGTTCTCCTCCTCCATCCTGCTCTGCTGTTTCACTACCTCTTTATGTTCGTCTTACCGCACTCATCCTCACAGCCAACCCGTGTAACCGCTCTAATCCATTCTTCTCTCAATATGTGTCCTCTGTTCTGTACACTCTGCCTTGCCAGCCAGTTCCTGCTCTGGTCCTCACAAGCTTTAGATTATATTATTTGTCACAGTTATGTTAAAGCGGTTATATGAAGAAAATTAACAAATTGTTGTATTTTCAATCTATGGCACCCTACCTCACAACTTTCTTATCTGCATTAACAGCAAGTCATAGTTAAAAAGAAAGATTCATATATTTGTTCAAATATTAAAAATAGAAATTGCACATATTTTGAAGAATAAAAAATATATCCTTTTTAAAACTCCTATTCCCTAATGTACAGTAATTTACTCTTTTGTAAATAAATATACAAGTTCTATAGACTCCCCATTTTTTTAAACAGATTTTGCAATTTCCTTTTTAATATCTAGCTTTTTACCCAGTTTTATCAATTTCACGGAAACGTTAAAATAAAAGGTCTCCAGTTTCACTCAATTCATCACGAAATCTTGAAAATGCAGACTAACATTTATGATGGTTTTAAAAACCACATTCACATCCACCTTGCACTCATTCGATCAGTACAACACTGTTCACATTAAATCACTGACAATTTAAAACTCATATACATAGGGTTGTGTATATATATATATATTCACTTAAAAAAACCATAGGTTTCACACAAGTTATAGTTAGCTGTACATTTCACTCGTAAAAAACCAATGAAATTCCACGTTATAGTTAGATCAGGTAACTATAACTTGCGCGCCCACAATAAACTGCTGAGGACGTCACATATTACATCACTTATGACATGGTCAGTGACATCACTCATGACATCAATGATGACATCTGAAATGACACATTGTGCATTGCGGTCGCGCAAGTTATAGTTACCTGATCTAACTATAACGTGGAATTTCATTGGTTTTTTACGAGTGAAATGTACAGCTAACTATAACTTGTGTGAAACCTATGGTTTTTTAAGTGAATTTGCAAGGTTTTTTAAATGCTAATTCCTAACTATAACGTGTGTGAAACCTATGGTTTTTTCAGTGAATTTGTACGGTTTTTTTAAATGCTAAGTTAAGTATTTATTTTTAATTTTTGCGCACACGGTGCGCTTCGCGCACCGTGCGCGCGCGCTGTGGGCACTCTGTGCGCTTCGCACACCGAGCGCCCACGTTGCGCATTTCGTACCGTGCACACCTCGCCATTTTTTACAAAATATCAATTGTTTTTTTCTCCCTTGGGGGTCCTTAGATTTATATATTAAATGTGATTGTTAATTTTTTTTTTTTTTTACCGTACGCGTACGGTAAGCTTACCGTACGCGCACTCCGCGATTTTTTTTAAAAATTATTACATTTTTTTTCCCATACTTTTTGGTCCTTCGTGAACCCCCTGACGAACGCTAGGGGGTCTGCAACTCTCTTCGTTGCCCCCTTTTCATGTTATCAACCTTTGTTTTTCAGTGCGAGAGACAGAAAATGTCGGCTGATACTTTCTGATTTCGACCGATTCGAATGTTTACAGACATGTAACCACCAATCAGAATTGAGCTCGCGCACGGCACCGTACGCTAAGCTTACCGTAAGCGCACGGAGCGCGCCTATAGATATATATATTGATTTAAATGCTATTTTCTCAGGACCTACTGAACAGATTTACACCAGACCTGCAAAAGGCACATCCCTGACCTGAGGACTACCTCTCTGCCCAATTTCAAGTAATTCTGTTCAGCCGTTCGGGCTGTAGCTCGGACTAAAGGTCCTATGGGAAAATGCATGGGGAAAACGCGTTTTGGGACCCCCCTTTTTTCTCAGCCCCCGCTAGACGAATCCCCCCGAGACTTTCAGGGTAGGAGCGGAGCGTAGCGCCCCATTAGTTTTGAAAAATTCGCGAGGATTCGTCAACCGGCGCCAAAGTTATTCCAAATAGAATGTTGCGGATTTCTTATGGAAACACGGTCCTAACTATAACTATCTACTGGCGACCGCCAGTAGAATATATATATATATATATATATATATATATATATATATATATAAAAATAACCTACTGGCGGTCGCCAGTAGGTAGTTTTAGTTAGGACCTATTTTCCATTGGAAATCCGCAACATTCTATTCCCAATAAGTCTGGCGCCGGTTGACGAATCTTCGCAAAAGTTTCAAAACGTTTGGCCAGCTCCGGTCCGCTCCTATCCTGAAAGTTTCGTGGTGATTCGTCAAGCAGGGGCTGAGAAAAAAGGGGGGTCCCAAAACGCTTTTTCCCCCATGCAATTTCCCATAGGACCGGTTGACGCAGCTACAGCCCGAACTGCTGAACGTAATTACACCAAATTTGGCAGAAAGGTAGACCTTGGTTCAGAGTCGTGCCTTTTGCTTAAATGGTGTAAATCCGTTCAGTAGTTCCTGAGAAAATCAAAAGTAAAATCATATATATGTCTGGGCGGAGCCTAACCACACATCTCATCATGAGATCTAATTGGCTATCAGCACTTCATCCAAGAAGTGTTGGCAGCCATCTTGAGACCAATATACATGATAGCACCTCATTAAAAAGCATTGCAGTTAATAGAAGGTTTTAAGACTTTAGTTACATTATAAATCATTTGTTGATGGTACCATACTCATTTTAGGAATTGTGGTATGTTCTAAGGTGATTTTACCATGTGAAAAAGCCTTCTGCTGGGAGATCATGAATCATGTTTGAGAGAAAACTATTTTCACATGCTTTTCCCACAGAGGTTTGGAAGGTGATCTATAAGCTAAACTGAGAGCATATTTTCTGTAAATTCACATTATCTTTCTCAGTCATGTGAGAATGAAGTCTGACATTCTCAGTAAAATATGTACATCCAACAAGGGCAGAGACTGTCAGTTGATTCCTTTGTGTTCTACTGCAGCTTCCCAGAGTGTTCCAAAGAACAACTAGAGCGCTAACACTCCTACTTATGATAAACGTATGGCACACCTGAAGCCATCTTGATTGGAATAAAGTGGTAACTCTTAAAACATTTAATTTAAAAAGGAACAAAATGAGGGGGTTCATTTTGCCATAGAATGTATGATTAGTGCTGCAGAAAGAAAAAATAGGGCACATTTTGAGAGACTTCTCAAATCCTCTTCTATTTCATTAAAGAATTCTGACATGCAGACTGGAACATGCACTTTCAATACCAGCAGCAGACTTGCCTGGTGAGCAGTAGCTTTACTACAGTGATCCAATGAGCAAATAGAGTGCTAACATTCTGAATTTATGGCAAATGTGCGACACATCTGAATGCCTTCTTCATTGAATCAAAGTAAAAAACTGACAGTATGCCTACTGAGGAGACTGTAGTAAATGAGGACATTAGGAAACTTCATAACAAGTCTCCCAAGATGGCCACCAGAGACAAAAGAGCCCAAATGTAGCCCAAATCTCACCGAGCTGTAGCCCAAGTATAGCCCAATGACAGAAATCCCAGAGTGTTTTAAAGAACAACTAGAGCGCTAACAGTGTTACTTATGACAAAAGTATGGCACACCTCAAGCCATCTTGATTGGAATAAAGTGGTAACACTTAAAACATTTAATTTGCAAAGGAACACAATGAGGGGGTTCATTTTGCCATAGAAATTATGATTAGTGCTACAGAAAGAAAAATTAGGGCACATTTTGACTACTCAAATCCTCTTCTATTTCATTAAAAAGTTCTGACATGCAGACTGAAACATGCACTTTGAATACCAGCAGCAGACTTCCCTGGTGAGCAGTAGCTTTGCTACAGTGATCTAATGAGGAACTAGAGTGCTACCATTCAGAATTCATGGCAAATGTGTCACATCTGAATGCCTTCTTGATGGAACCAAAGTAAACAAGCATTGAAAATGCAATAGGTCTCGCCCTCGTTTAAGTTAAAGCAATTCGGTTTGTAATTAGGTGGCTTTTTAGCTTTGCTTTTATTAGTGTTTTTCAAAATGTCATGTACATAACATGCATATATATTTGTATTTATATAGATATGCAGATACATACATATATATAAATGCATATATGTGCATATGTGTGCGTGTACAGAGAGGTAGAGCGAGTAGTAGAGAGCGAGTAGTAGAGAGCGAGAGTAGTAGAGAGCGAGAGTAGTGGAGAGTAGTGGAGAGTAGTGGAGAGTAGTGGAGAGTAGTGGAGAGTAGTGGAGAGTAGTGGAGAGTAGTGGAGAGTAGTGGAGAGTAGTGGAGAGTAGCGGAGAGCAAATAGTAGAGAGTGTGTAGTAGAGAGAGAAGTAGAGTAGTAGAGTAGTAGAGTGTAGTAGCAGAGAGCAAGTAGCAGAGAGCAAGTAGCAGAGAGCAAGTAGCAGAGAGCAAGTAGCAGAGAGCAAGTAGCAGAGAGCAAGTAGCAGAGAGCAAGTAGCAGAGAGCAAGTAGCAGAGAGCAAGTAGCAGAGAGCAAGTAGCAGAGAGCAAGTAGCAGAGAGAGCGAGTAGTAGAGAGAGCGAGTAGTAGAGAGAGCGAGTAGTAGAGAGAGAGAGTAGTAGAGAGAGAGAGTAGTAGAGAGAGAGAGTAGTAGAGAGAGAGAGTAGTAGAGAGAGAGAGTAGTAGAGAGAGAGAGTAGTAGAGAGAGAGAGTAGTAGAGTGGTGCCAGTCAGTAGTGGTGCCAGGGTCAGCTAGAGCTGCTGACCTGGTTCTCTGGCTCTAAAGCAGCTCTGCTGACCTGGTTTCTCTGGCTCTACAATAGGTCTGAGGATCTGGCTCTAGAGCAGCTCTGCTGACCTAGTTCTTATGCTACAGAGCAGCTCTGCTGACCTGGTTTCTCTGGCTCTACAACAGCTCTGCTGACCTGGTTCTCTGGCTCTAAAGCAGCTCCGCTGACACAGTTCTATGGCTCTGAAGCAGTTCTGCTGACATGGTTCTCTGGCTCTAGAGCAGCTCTGCTGACCTGGTTCTCTGCACTCACGATGCACGCACCCGACTTCGTGAAAATATATTTAAAAATAATATAAGTTTATTATAAGTACAAATATATTATTTTGATGAATATCTTACATAATCTCTTGCCTTAATATGGATATTAAAGACACATACATATCATTTTGGAACATACATTTTTTTTGCGCAAATCGCGCACCCAGCGAGCCCCAGCACGTATATGATGCCACGCGGGACCCGCAACCGCGCAAACATCTTGTACCGTAATGCGCATGTGTCGCAAATGCGCAGGAGCAGGAGTCGCAGACTGGTCGCATACCAATTGCGCATATCACGTGATATTAAATGTATATGATGTAACTGAAAAACACGCAGCCATCGCACACCATACGCGGATCCTTCATGACTTTTCTAAAATGGCGGCTAGAATGCGTGCACCCACCGTGATGTGTACACTTTGAGTACGCGACTCCGGAAAAAATTTGATTTTTTTTTAAAGAAAATAATATAAATATATTAAAATAAAAAATGAAGAAAAATCAATATTTCAGTTTTAAATGTAAAAATGTTTTTTTTTGCAATTTTCAGAAAAATATCTAATGTTATTTAATGAATAAAATATTTATAAATAAACTTAAAAAACTAGAAAATTAGTACAAAAAGATATAGAACTACTATCACACTTAAAAGTTAGCATTTCAAAAACCTTTGAAATTCACATTAAAAAAAAACATAGGTTTCAGGGGTGTTAGTTAGCTGCCCATTTCACTCATACAAAACCATAGCAATTCCTCCATTATAGTTAGTTCTGCTAACTATAACTCACGCGCCCGCAATGCACTGCTGATGATGTCACATATTGCATCATTCATGACATGGTCAATGGTATGTGGGTTGTCTGCATAGCAGGATGGCATAGATAAGGTTTTCAGTCCATGGAAAGGTTCACAAACATTAGCAGATCAATACACCACTGCACTAAATGACGATGTGAATTTGAAGCTTACGGGGAAAATAAGTGCAACAACAGTTTATTTCCTATATCTCAAAGTATTTATAGCGGATGGAAAGGTCTGTAAGGAATTGTATGTCAAGCCAACAGCGGATAGTTCCATCTTGCAGGCAACCAGCAGTCACCAAACTACACTGAAGTGGAGTATTCCCCAATGGGGAGTTACTCTGGTTTAAGAAAAACTGTTCTAGAAAAGAGGAGTATGAGAAAGCAGCGCAGGAAGTGATGAACAGGTTTATCATGGGAGGATACCCCAAAAAAGTACTAGCTAATACACTAGAAAGAGCAAGGGGGGGGGGGGGGGAGAAGGACACAAGAGAAAACTTACTCTTAGAAAAGGCTACATTTCTCTAAAGATGCAGGCGCCATCAAATAATACAACGGAACTGGCATATTTTGAAAACAAATCCTGTTATAGGTAACACTATACAGTATTGTCGCAGCGTAACCTATAGAAAAGGTTATTCAATCAACGACAATAGTCCAGAGCAACCTCCCCACAGAACTCATTTAAACCAGGATTGGAAACATGGACTTTTTTCCCCCATGCACTAAATGCAAAGCATGCAAAAATAGCACCAATAAACCTGCATATTTGGTACCAGGATGAGGTAAACCAAGAACCATAAATAAATTCATGAATTGCAATACTCTATATACGGCCTACTGCCTGAAATGTTCATGACAATTAAAATATATTGGCAGGATCATACATCCAACAAAACATGGAATTTTAGAGCATGCACGTGCCATCATAAATAAGGACCAGCCATACCAGTCGCAAGACATTTTGAGACCGCCATAACAGCAACCGAGACTTAAATCAATTCTATTGCCTTGACCATGAACCACTGTATGAAAGAGGAAGGGACAGAATAGTGAAGCGGAGACGTTTGGAGTCCAGATATATTCAGAACCTACAAACAAAGACCCCATTAGGCCTCAACACAGAAAAGGAACTTGTGATGCACTTAGGATAGAAACCTAGATAAATGCGGAGATGTTGAGCCTCACATTTGCAATCTAAATATTTTATTAAAAGAAGTTTTATCGCTTTTTCGTTACTTTGCGGTCCCCCTTTTAATTCTTCCCTCACCGTTGGTCTCCTTATGTCACACATTTGTTTAGGGTATCTAGTGACAGGGTTTTACTAGAATTCAGGGCTTACCAAGATACAAAGTGGATTAGCACTGCAAGCCTGAGAAGCTCTGAAAGAAAGCCCATACAGGGCACAATTATGTGATGTTCGTCAGGTGATCGATCGATACGATATGTATTATGAATAGGTTTAAAATATGCTTTAATCTGGTAATGCCTCAGACACTATACATTGTAAACAGTATAGGAACACTAGAATATAAAGATATTTATTTAAAATCTTGAATGTTTTCAAACAATAGTAGGTCTATAATTGAAGAGATACCATGTTACTTTCTTAAACACATGAGCATGCTTTTGGAAGGGAAGAAATACAATAGTTGTCCTACAATAGTTTTATGGGGGGAGGGGGGGGGGGGGGGGGGGGGATTATCGAATGAGATTATACCATGTTTAAAATCAAGCCAGCCAGTACAAAAAGATGTTCAAAAGCCGATATGAAATTACAAGATCGTAGAAAGGATCAAATAAGAATGTTCTCTTGATATAGAGCATAACTTACATAGATGATACATGCTACAAAATGGCGGCCACAATTGCAAAGTCTCAGATGGGACATTTCCAAGTGCAACTCTTATGTTTATGAACCTGTGAGGTCACAGACAGTCGAACCAATGAATTGTGATATAATTCATTGAATGTCGCTTGTCTGCTAAACATTGAAAAAGGCGTCAGCCGAAACACTTCGAGTAACTTTTGCAAGTAAGGATTATGTTACTTACCCATTAAGCATCTGTTATTGGCATGTAGAGCTGTAGATTCACATGCTTTGCATACTCCTGCCATCTAGCGTTGGGTCCGTATGTTTGAAAGTTGTTTTTCTTCAAAGAAGTCTTTCCAGTCAAGAGGAAGGGTGGCTCCTCCTTTTGGTGATAGTGCGCATGGGCATCGACTTAATCGTTAAATTGTTTTCCTGCAAGAGGGTGAGAATGGAGTGAGTGAGTGTAGTAAAAAGATGTCCATGCGTAAATAATGAGAACTACAACAACTACAGTTGTCCGGGGAGGTAGGAGGGCGCAAGTGAATCTATAGCTCTACATGCCAAGAACAGATGCCTACTGGGTAAGTAACATAATCCGTTCGAGGTATGTGTGCTGTATATACACATGCTTTGCATAGACTATTTAGCAGTATCCCTCCAAAGAGGTGGCTAACCAGTAGATGTTGCAGATGTCTGAAAAAGTGTCTTTAGCACTGCCTGGCCTACATTTGCCTGTTGCTGTGCTAATACGCCCACACAATAGTGTTTGGTAAATGTGTGTGGTGTAGACCATGTCGCTGCTTTACAGATGTCAGCTATAGGGAGGTTATCTAAAAAGGCCATAGATGCCCCTATTTTACAAGTGGAATGCGCTCTAGGGGGTATAGATAAAGTTTTTTGCTTTTGGATAGCAAGTTTGAATGTACTTCACAATCCATCTTGAAATGCCAGATTTAGAAATAGAATGGACTTTGTGAGGTGGTGTAAATGAAACAAACAGTTGCTTTGTTTTACAAAAGTCTTTTGTTCTTTCGATATAATAAAATAGAGCCCGTCTGACGTCAAGTGTGTGAAAAGCCCGTTCTGCTACTGAATCAGGTTGAGGAAAAAACACAGGTAGCTCAGCTGATTGGTTAATATGGAAAAGCAGAAACTGCTCTGGGAAGGAATCTGGGATTGGTGCGAAGAAAGACCCTATCTTTATGGAGTTGAAAGAAGGATTCTTCTAAGATTAATGCCTGCAGCTCACCAACTCTCCTTAATGAAGTTATTGCAATGAGGAATGCAACCTTCCATAAGAGAAACTGTAAGGGGCACTTGTGTAGTGGTTCAAATGGTGGACCCATAAGTACAACATTCAGATTCCACACCGGGGGAATTCTTGGTGGTATAACTCTAAGTCTTCCATGAAAGGCTTTAATGACAGGAACTTTGAACAAAGACAAATGCGGTCTGCTTTGCAAATACGCAGCTACTGCTGCAAGATGCAATCGAATTGGTGTGTAAGCTAGCCCACATTGCTGTAGATGCAGAAGGTAATAAATAGTGTTCTGAACAGAAGCATCTAGGAGGTAGAATTTTGTTGCTGTTACAGTAGACAACAAATAGATTCCATTTTGCTGAATAGCAAGTTCTGGTAGTAGGTGTTCTTGCTTCCTTTAGAACAGTCATACAGTCTGGTGGCAAAATTAAATATCCAAACTCTATGACTTCAGGAGCCAAATCACTAAGTTGAGCTCCTTGGGATTTGGCTGCTTGATTTCTCCATGGTTCTGAGTCAGGAGACTGGAGGGGACATGTAGCTTTTGATGAGGACCTACTGAGATCTCTAACAGGGTGGTGTACGAGGGTTGACAGGCCCATGTGGGAGCTACTAGAATCAGTGTGAGGGATGTTTGTCTGAGCTTCCGAAACAGAAATGAAAAAAGGAGGGAGAGGCGGAAAAGCATAGGCAAATTTCCCTCACCAATTCATCCATAGGGCAATGCCTTTGGATAGAGGGTGTGGGAACCTGGAGGAGAGGTTTGGGCATTGTGCCTTGTCTGCTGTGGCTAACAGATCTATTTGAGGATATCCCCATCGTTTAAAGTATGAAAGGAGAACCTGGGAGTTCCCAATCATGTATTTGTGGTCTCCTTCTGCTGAGGTCGGCAATTCACTCTTGGGAGGTGTTCTGCCAGGAGGCGATTCTTGTGATGTATTGCCCATTTCCAAATTGTCTGAGACAGTTGTGACAATTGGAGAGTGTCTTCCCCCCCCCCCCCTTGTTTTTGTACATAGTACATCGCGGTCATGTTGTCAGTGAGGACTAGGACAACTTTGGCTGTGAGATGAGACTGAAAAGCTTTCAGCGCTAGAAATACTGCTAGAAGCTCTAGATAGTGAACGTGGAGTCATTTGTGTTGGTTGTCCCAGAGACCCTGAATTGTGTAATGATGGAGAGGTGCTGCCCAACCCGTGAGAGATGCGTTTGCTGGTAGCACGACTTGTGAAACAGGGTCGATGAAAGGTTGCCCTTTTGATAAATATTGTGGATTCCATCACTGCAGAGAGAGATTGGTGCAGCTGCCTACCAACACTAGATCTGTTACCTGACCCGGTGAATGATTCCACCGACGTGCTAAGCATTCTTGTAGTGGACACATGTGTAGTCTTGCATGAGGCACTACTGCAATGCATGACGCCATCATTCCCAGTAGCCGAATGCAAATCCTGGCAGTCAAGGTTTGGTTAGGTTAGAACTGCAGCAATAGAGTTTGGACATTGGAAATTCTGGCTGCACTGGGGAAAGGCTAAAGCCGTTTGAGTGTTGAGAGTAGCTCCCAGATAGGATTGCACCTGTGAAGACTAAGTGAGACTTTTGAATATTGACTGTGCAACCTAATTTGTGGGGTAGGTGTAGTGTGGTCTGAGCGAGTGTGTTCTAAACACTTTTGGTGTGTGCTGACTTTGATGAGCCAGTCTAGGTACAGAAAGACATGAATTTTTTGTCTCCCGAGATGAGATGCCACTACTGCTAGACATTTGGTGAACACTATGGGTGCAGTAGTTACTCCGAATGGGAGTACTTTGAACTGATCGTGTGATGCCTGCTATACCAAATCCGAGATATATGCGAGGAGCTGGATGAATGGGAATGTGAATATATGTGTCTTAAGTCTAGTGTGGACTTAAAATCGCCTTGCTGTAGAAGTGGCAGGACCGGTTGAAGCGTTACTATATGGAAATGTTCTGATAGTAGGTACCGGTTTAACTCTCTGAAATCTAAAATTGGTCTTAATGATCGGTCCTTTTTAGGGATCAGAAAATAAAGAGAGTAAACCCCTGAACCTTGGTATTGTAATGGAACTGGTTCTATGGCTCCTTTTTCTAAGAGATTGCACTTCTTGCTTGAGTAACTGTGTGGGCAAATCACTGTTTGTTAGGGGGAAAGGGCGTTATGAGGTGTTGTGCCTTTACCCCTACCTTTGGAATGGTTTCCTCTATATCCTCCTTGACAGAAACCTCTGGGGGAAAGGATTGATTGTTGTCTTTATAAGAGGGAGCATTTTGGTCTGAGGATGTAGTTTTGGACCCTGCTCTGTAAAAGGAGCACGAAAGGAGCCTCTATTGGATGGAGACTGGAGCGCTCCCATGGATGTTGCTACTTCAGTGTCCTTTGTTTTCTCCAAGGACAGGTCGACTACAGGACCAAACAGGTGTTCATTGTCAAAAGGGGTGTTAAAAATGGACTGTTGAACTTCCGGCTTAAACACCGAGATTCTAAGCCATGCAGGCCTTCTAAGGAGAATGCTGGTATTGATCTCTCTAGCTGCGGTGTCAGCTGCATCTAAAGCACATCTGATTTAGGAGTTAGAGAGGAGTTTTCCTTCAACTAACTGCTGTGCTTTAGTTTTGGGTTCATCTGGGAGACATTGGAGCAGTTGCTCCATCTCATCCCAGTGTGCCCTGTCATATCTAGCTAGTAGGCCATGTGTGTTTGCGATGCGCCAGTGGTTAACAGAGGGAAAATACATAAAAAAAGAAACAAGAGGAGAGAAGTGGGAAAAAAGGGAGACAACAAGAAATTGTCAGGAGAAGGTAGATTCTTATTGCAAGTAATTATATCAGCACTACATTACAGTGTTTGCATAAGTAACCCAATGGTGGGTGTGCACGTCGTGCTCATGACAATGAACGGCGCAGTGACACAATAAGGTGAAAACAGAGTGGACGGCGCAAAAAAATACAGAAGGCTTGGAGGTCAATGGACGCCCGACCCCTGGACTTCCCTCCCTGAATTGCACGTTCAACATGATCAGTTCAACAAGGTTAGAAATTGCACACACCAATTCCTTGATCCCTACCTTGCAGGTAAAACTCTCCCTGTCTCCTTTTTCCTTAAACCTTAAGGTGCTCTCCTTTCCCTCCTATACAGAGCCAGCCTGGACCCTTTGTACTTCTTTTTCCGTCCCGCTGGACCCTCTACTACCACCACAGGTAGTTTTTTTCTCCTCGTGTCCCCTTTTAAATTAACTTCTCTTTGATATTTTTGGGCCTCGTTCTTACTCTCTGACTTTATACAGCACCTAACTGATTAAAGTAACCCGGTCCTAATGACCTAGGCCGTTGACCACTCAGCGTAACTTCAGGTATTACTGTGGTCAACCCAAGCAGTTAAAAACCTGCGTTGTACATAATCTCCATTGTGTTGTTGACCTCCAAGTCTTCTGTATTATTATTTTTTGCGCAGTCTTCGCTGTTTTCACCTTTTTGTGTCACTGCACCGTTCACTGTCACAAGCATGACGCGCACACCCACCATTGGGTTACTTATGCAAACACTAATGTAGTGCTGATATAATTACTTGCATCAAGAATCTACCTTCTCCTGATAATTTCTTGTGGTCTCCTTTTTTCCCCCCACTTCTCTCCCATGGTTTCTTTTTTTATGTATTTGCCCTCTAAATGACCACCGGTTGAGACATTGTTCTTTGTTTATAGATCACTCTATATAAAGTCACAGGTGGAATACAGAAAAAATACTAATCAACATCAGTGAAATAACCAGACCAGGCAGCTGTAATCTAAAACCTATTCTAAATTGTTGAACCACCTTTGCACGGGGAAATCATGTGCAGTTCGTCTTGGTTCTCTACGTCCACCTGCTTGTGGGCAGAGTGGAGACACTAATTAATGAGAAAGTCAAGGAAAAAACGGAATATATGTATGTACATAGACACACACACACATACAGGGAATATCAAGCGAACATCATGGACAGATGACCAACAAATGAATCGGTCCAGCCCCTACTGGGCCAATGTGCGCTTCCTAAAGTGGGCTGGGGATTAAAGGGAGAATAGCACGATTCATTATGCCATCCCACTCACTAATGGTGTGACTGAATTCTTTAAACATTAGGTTTATTTTGTCCATGTTGGGGTGAAGGAACCATCATGAGTTTGGATGGTGCACAGTGGTGAGTCCAAAGAAAAATGAAAACGGAGCAGCTACCATAGCCAACTATGAAAATGATAAAAGATTAGATTTGTCACTTTTCAGCTCAACGGAAGTTATGACCAACAGTGTGACCAAAGAACTCACATGTATGACATAGAATGTCAATGGTCTTGGTAAGATGATTGAGAGAGGGGCAGTAGAATGGATGATTTAGTCTTCCTCCATGAAACACATCTTTACAGACAATAACTGCCGCTTCATAGGATGGGGAATGTACAGACTATTCTGCCACTCTGGTTACATAATAGGTTTACTGGGGGGAAAAAAAAACATTGCTAGCAAAATAAATCAAATAACTGCCTATATTTCATTTAGAAAAAAAGATTGATGGATGATGGGGTGAATCTAGAAGGGGAGTCTGCCATTGGGTAAAATATGTATTTTCATCAAGGCGTACAATCTTACTGGAAGCAATGCTGTTGGAGCTCCTTGAAGCTACTCTCGTACCGATGCAGAACATTAGGGGTAGAGCCAACCAATACACCTACTACCAAGCTGAAAGGATCTGCTCAAGCATTGGCCCTGCCAGAGGTCTGGAGAGATTTGAAGGATGACACCTGGGTCTATTCCTTTCATTCTGGTGCACAAACAACTTTTGAGAATGAATTTTTTCCACCTCAAAGATTCATTTAGATTTTACACCAAAGAATATTAAGCACATGGAATTTCTCAGGATAGTATTTTCTTTTCCAGTAGGAGCAGCTAGGCACTGCCACCAGGAGCTACTGGGTTCCACTTTCTCTTGGTTAGCCAAATCTACTTGCATGTCATCGTTGCCTAGCTACCTTTGGCCAGACCCCCTCTTTGTCAAAGCTCAGTGCCATTTAAAGCCAGAGTGTGTGTGGACGCGCAGTGGGTGCGTCAAAAACATGCTCATCTGCGCCAGGCCTCAAACTGTGCCAACCATGCAGACCAGGTGTACTATCAATAGGGACACCAGGTAAACCCCAACCAAGTATCTTACTCCAGCAAAGCCTTCCTAGCTCTTAGGCCCGAACTGGAGAAACAGAGGATGCCTTCGGCTACAAATAATTCCGTCAACATCTCAATCTTTGCGCTAGACCCTTTTAAGGTCACTGAAATCCTCACAAGAATTTGAAATCACAGGAGGGCTGAATCATGCTAGATTCCAAGAAAACTAGATATTATGTATATGAACGCCTTTTATCATTCACAACATGTACAATTATCCTACATGAATATCCTGAACTGCCATGAATCCAGCCTTTGCCCCAAATCCAGGCTGAAGCTTTAATCTACATATTACTTCAGCCAATTGACTGATCTTACATACCCATAGGCGATAGCGGCTACCTAGGGAAGACATTAATGTTGACAAGCCAAATTAAATTCAAGGTACAGTGGAAAAAGAACAAGCATTGGCATAGCCAATAGGTCGCGACTTTGGGACCTTATAAGTGTTTGGCCATGCAACAGTTGCATAACTAAATACTTATAAGGTCCCAAAAGCGAGACCTATTGGCTATGTCAAGCGGCCGCGAAAGCGATCGCGAACAAACATCAAAGCGGCCGTGAAAGTAATCGCGGTAAAGCGGAGGGCGCGCGCCCGCGCACATGCACTGTAGCTCTAGGCTGGCCTGGTAGCACTTTTTGGAGCCCTCTCAATAAGTCTCGCCAGACCAGCGCATGCGCTGGGTCAGGCGAGACCTAAAAAGGGACACACAACTACAAGGGTGTGCAATACCTATGGACCGACGCCCAGGACATATTGTTTGGGGGTCAAGGACAAAAAGTTTTCATGTTTATTTTGTCCTTGGGACAAGTAGGCCTGTTCACCTGCAGGTCAAACTCTTTACATGCTAGTTTACAGTACCACAATATGGATCAGTAATGGGCATGGTCTGCAGTTAAGGTTAATATTTGTGTCTCTAAGTTATGGTGTTCCAACTTGTATTTATGGTTCTTTAATGCAAAGCCTTTATTATGAAGGTGGGATCTCTAAGGAAATGTTGCAAGCTCCGACTGCACTAATGACAGTGGTTTCAGTATAAAAATGTGTACACAAATTTGCAAAGTTTAACAATATGAGGCTACATATCATGCTCCCAGAATACTCTCCAATTAGAAGTAAATATCTTCAAAAGCTAAAAAAGCAAGATTGAAGATTCTTTACTTTAACAATAAAATGTTCCCCAAAAAAATGCAACCAAGAAAAGAAATATTTTGCTAAACTACGGTGAACTTTTAGGGACCATTTCTTTGAAACATCATTTAGTAAAATGGTTCTGATGCATGCTAGTATTTCCCAAAAATATTCATACTGGAAAATCAGTGCAACCAGTTTCAACAAGATTATGGGAAACAAAAATAAACAACCATTGCCAAAAACAATAGGGCTGACATTGGTGGTCAACCTTATTTTTTTTTCCTTCAATAAGTGTCTTGTTTTAACATGGTTTTTGTAATAAATTATAGGATCTGCCGGGCCGTCGCCATTATAACAAACTTTGGCAAAAAGCAAAAATATTTTAGGGTCTCAAAAAGCACACATTGCCACAGTAGTCAATAGCACTTAACACAACTACTCTGTCTGGCAATATCCTCCTTGTGAAAGAGCAGAATAAGTTCACTCACCGTGAACCCAGCAGATAGCTAGAGAGAGATAGAATTTAATTTAAAAAAACAAGGTGGTCTTGTTTAACACCAGACCTAATTAGCAGCGTGATTTTTAAAAGAAAGTCCCAAAATACAGCCACGGTGTAGGACCAGTTAATTTGTGCAGATTTATGACTTTCATGAATTCACAAGAATTTACAGAAGTAGGCCAAAAAAAAAAAAAAAAAACATTACATTTTACTCCTAAATTTTTTGAGAACTGCATTTTAGAATGAGCAAATACGCATGTGGAGATTTGCTCATGCGAAAAATCGACTGCTTGTTTACACGTTTACTTTCCAACCACTTTTTTCCCCTGACCCTGGAAGAAGTTTTACTTATGCCCTTGTCAATAGTAAGTTTCCAACCTCTCAGAATGGAAAAAGGTTAGAGAAGAGCTATTTAAAACTCCTAAAACATGCTAGTTAGTAGGTTTGCGCAGATTCAAAAGGGCATTCCAAACCTTACCGCTACTTCCAGCCCCTCTATGTAGATCTGCAGAAAGGTGGTAAAATAAAGAAATCGCTATATTCAAACCCTACTATAGTAGGACACCTGGCATAATCAGAAAGGCTGTTATCCTAGCATTTCTATAAAATAAGATTGCTGCCTTAATTTATCGCCGCACTACATGGCACCAAAGGGACAATGGATGACAAGTAGATTTATGAAACAACCGTATCCATGGACAAGTAGATATTTTACTAATTTTCACATACCTGCAGCTAGACACAATACATCATTATTAAGTGCATGACATCCGGCTTGGGCTTGCCTCCAAGAGCACAGCAGGTGCAATACCGAGGAAGGAAAGGCTGACTCTGCACCCAAAACATCAGTGCTGTTTGGCATAGAGCTTCACATCTCTGGATAATGCACAACACATTGATGCAAGAGCACAAACTACATGAACCCACTAAACTCTCACGTATATTTGGAATCACAGCAGCAAATGTTATGCTAAGATGTACATTTCCTCATGGTTCAGAATGTTTTTGCTGGGCAATTAGGATACTACGTTTCAGCAGCCAGGACCTTATTATCAGAACTTGACAAAACCTAAGCAGTTGTTTGATCTCCCTTTAAAAGCTAAACACAGAAGTATTCCAGGAAATAAGTTATATTTTAAAAAACAAACTTGTATTGTTTGGAGTACTTTTTCAGATATTACCTTTAAGGAAGATAGGACAATATTTGTATTTCACATTTCTTTTTGGTTCCTATGCTACATAAGGAAAATTAATGGATTCTCTTCACCATACAACAGTGGTTCCCAAACTGGGGTCCGCAGACCCCCAGGGGTCCGTGACACATTCCTAGGGGGTCCCCAGGCAGCAGTTTTAAAAACACTGCAAAGTTCCATGAATAATCAGCAGTTTTTGGGTAGCAATAAAAGTGTCAAGATAACTCCAGTGATTAATGTACCTGCTGTAGAGAGATGGAGGTTTTGTCCAGTGGCAGCTTCGACTCATCTTAGGAAGCGCTGGTGGTTAATATGCCCGATACAGAGAATGTCTACCATGCATTCTTTTTTAAAACAGTATTTTGTTTTGTGCATAGCTCAGTGGGTTCCTGCCTTTGCCACAGAGATTCTTTTGTTATTGTGCAGTTCACAAGTTTCAATCATAGTCTAGCACAGTGAGCTATGAACTGCCATCAAAGAGCTACATGCAAACTGCACAGTACAAGTTAGTAAGTTATGCTTTTTCCCCAGTCTTTCATCATCCTGATGCTGCTAAAAAGGTTTGTTTGGGTAGAAATAAATCCTTATTATTAAAGTCAATGCTAATCCCTATGTTATATTCAGAATCCTGAGTTTCTGCTTCTCCAGACCAAGCACTCTTACCTACCAGTATGGATGACATGTGAATCCTACACCTTGTAGTCCCCTTTGCCTTATGTAACATTTTCTATTCATTGATTTACACACATATGATTCATGGTCTCTCTTTGTGTGTGATGTAAAGTGCTATTACACCCTACAGTGGTATGACAGGTGCTATAAAATAAATTAAATACATGTGACAGTGGGGCTATGGAGAGAGGAGAGGCACTGTTGGAGGGTAGTAGTGAGGGAATCATTGAAGATTGTAAATCATTGAAGATTGACAAAAGATTGTTGTATCCTGGTGCATAGTAAGGTCATGGTTTACTATGCTTTAAAAGCTAATACAATTTAATATATAATGACAAATGTTTTGTAAAATGCACCATTTCCCCCCAAATTTTCTTGGGGGACAGCTCCCCAAAGCCCCCTTTGTAGTGGTCAGGCTCACTCGCTGCACTTGTGCACTGTACGGGGACTGGTCTGACAACATTTGCCAGAGCAGCTTTAGGTTTCCAGCCCAGCCTTGGCAGTAGCAGGAGCCTCGGGCGGCGAAATAAAACCAAACAAAAAGTTAGCCGCAAGATACAGCACCAACCTTCCCATTAGGATCTTTCAATTTTTGCAAATATTTCTAATATAAAAAAATCTAAAATCTTTAGTAATTCAAGTCAGTCTTTGTTTGATGTGCACACGTGTGGTTTTTTTCTTCAAATGACAGTTTTAATGTTTGAGATTTAAATCATATAAATTGGTTGGGGGTCCCCGGATTCCAGTAGTGACTCAATGGGGGTCCTCGGGAGTGAAAAGTTTGGGAACCACTGCCATACAAGACTGTTGAAATAATCAGTATACAAATACAAGGCTTACATTTTTTTTAAGAACATAAAACCTTGAATGTATTTTGGAACCAAAGATAGTGTATTTACAAAAATGGTAGGCAGTTACCTTGGTCAGAAAATAGACGTCATAGCTCAAATAACACTGATAACAGATATTTTTTTGTACAATGTTCTTAGATTCCTGAAATACGATATGTAATAAACTACTGAGCAAATTCGACATTTGAATGCAAAACATATTTGACTTTCTGACTCATGTGAAATGTAGTAGAAGCAGTCACTCACACTCCCTACCGCTGATGATCCTTTTGATGCCAACTCGAGTCGGAATCATTTATGTTCCGAAAGTCTGTCAGCGCAACAATAAGATACTAAGACATTGGTCTCATCTTTTGATATGCAAAACGAGTAATAGACATCAGTGCCCAGCAGTGATGACTCAGTTGTAATATCCAGTCTCTCTTATCCCATTCCCCCTGGCTAACGGTGGCTTTGGAAAAGTAAAGGTGCAGAAATATATAGAATAGCCCCGGTAAGATCTGGAAATCAGGCTACTCATTCCGATACGAAGCAAGACACTGGGATATTCAAATTAATAATTCACATGCATACCTCGAGGAAGAGGTCTGACCCAAGTCCAGTGACTTTGTGGCCCAAGACATTGGGACTACCATGACAACCGAAAACGGCTACTAGGGCCATTTACAAATACTCAGGAATCGAGTGATCAGGCAACCTTTACTACAACTGCCGCCAAGCTGAAGGGGTTGGCACTTACTCGGGCTGCATAGCTGTCGCTTACCCAAAAGATACACATGCAACTTGCATCGCCACCAACCAGCACTAAGCAATACAGCCACAACACTAGAGCCACCGACAGCATCTGCAGCCTGCATACGGATTGAATGAACTCCTTTGATAATCACTTAACACAGGAACACTCTGAAAAATGGGAAAGGACACAGTAGCATGTGGTGGTGGGGAGGGTGGTTGCATTACACGCCGTGGATCAGTTAGTACAGCCTGAAAAGGGCGTGCTAGCAATGCATTGCTGATGTCACTCCCAAAGATGCAGAAAAATAGACTAGCCAATATTTGTGTCCTAGCATCACTATCCAGAGGACACGCATACAGCTGGAAATAGCCACCCTTCTCAAAGCTGCTTCCTGTGGCCTGGCCCAAACAGGATGCCTACACATAGCATCATGCATTTCTTTCCACACTTCCAGACTCTGGTGATGCACTGGTAGCAGTATCCATTTTAATGTTTTCCTTCCCTGACTTGCAACATTGTTTTTCTCCTCTACTCTGCACAGATTTATTAAAGGCAGTCTAATCCTGCTTCATTTGGGTCCCTATCAACACTTGATAATGATGGAGGACATGTTGTCATTGCGACAGCAATGAGCAGCCTTTTTATCTGTAACCTGGTAGCAGTGATGGATTCAGTTCTCCCCTGTCCTCACCATCTGTGAAGTACGGTACCCCTGCATACAATTCTAAAATAAGTGTCCTTTCCAGTCTCACACGTCCCACAGACTGGCTTAAAATTATCTGTCAAGAACTTATGCATGAAATCCTGCTCACTCACACCCACAGCCAACAACCTCTCAAATCATTCATTTAAGTTCCCATCTACCCTTTCAGCAATTCCACAGAACACGGATAGGCAAATGCCAGAAACGTATGTTAACGCAAAAGGTCATGTAGATGATTACATGTAGCAGAATATATCAAGTGGAAAGAAAAATAAATTCATTTCTGCCCAAAGTCGGCTCCAAGATACATGTAGTGGGTTAAAGGAAACCCATTCTTCAGATGCACCTTCTGGTGAGAGAAGCATTCAACATTGTTGCACAGTATCCATTCAACAAAGGGGATTGGGGATTAGGAGGGTGCTTCACTGGGTTTGGTTGGGGTAGGCCACACCCATTTGTCAAATCAAAAAAGGACACGTCGTTAGGTTAAAAAAAAAAAAAAAGTAAAGTAGGTCAGAGTTTCACAAATCTATTTCTTGCCTCATTTCCATAATCCTGCACAAGAAAAAAAGGTTCTACGTATCAGACCACTGAAAAACACACCAGTGTACATTTTGGATATGCATATCTCCGGTGTGGGCTAAGTGCCTTGCATTTGGTGCCCTATCTACAAAGGCCGGTGTGGGCTAAGTGCCTTGCATTTGGTGCCCTATCTACAAAGGCAAATTAAGCTTATTCAGACAAGTATAAATACTGAGACTTCCTGCTATTCAGTAGTCAAAGTACTGTAACATTCGAAGAAAAACCTTACAACTCCTTCCTTTTTCGAACTGCCTTCCAATTGCTTTGCAAAATGCATTAGATCAATCACCTTATCTTTTTAATACCACCACATAGTACACAACGGTTCACCTTTAAGGATCGGGGTAAACCGAACAATGCTATCTGTCAAGTAATTTATGTGAATTTTACTGCCTTGTAACATTTTGTTTAGCATCAGGCGCGATGGATCAAACTTTAAAGAGAGGAAATTAAACAGGTTTTTTCCCCCTGGTAGGGTGGAAATAAACTACATGCTCAATCTATTACAGTTTGCTCCGGTTCCTGAAGGATATCCTTAAATTATGCTTGTATCTTGCACTACGTTGGTTACCACTGTAGTTAGTCATCTAATGCAGTATTATTGAGAGCAGTTTACTGCATCCTCTTCCTTGCCAGTGTTTCTTTTCTGCTAGGTCTCTCATATTCGAATTCTACCAAAGACAGTGCCATTATAGGCAAAGTTGGTCAAGTTTTTAACCACTTCGTAAATGTGTTAACCAATATCCGAAACATTGCCATTATTGACATATGTTTGCATGAGATTTGTTCGTATTATTGACATTTAGCCTTTGATACTGTGTAAGAAGCTCTCTGGTTCTTCCTTAATTTCTAGTTGGAGTCAGACTCCCCGTGCACCCTTTGCGCTGGGTTACTCTCCAAAGGGTAGTCTTTTCTGCATGTGTTTATCCAACTTCTGCAATGGTTTTAAGTTCTTCAAGTTGGTGGTCAGGCTTCATTTCATTTCAGCTTTGATGCAGTGGTGCTGAAGACTAGAGATTATAACGTTTTTACAAATTCTAGTTGACAGTCTATTCAGCTTTAAGGCATTCTAGCCTGTCGTAGTGACTCACTACTTCAAACATTTTCCCAACGCTTGCTCAATTTATGATGGAATAAATATTTCTATTAAGTGCACCGCATTCATTCAGGATTCATAAACCAACCTCTTATCCTTAACCTATTTGGCCCTTGTAAGGACATGTGGTAAATATCCAAAATGTGATGAACGCATAAAGTGCACAGGCAATTGCATCTCTGTAACAGATATCTTAGTTTTTGGTGATCATTAGTATTGCAATGATAGACCGTTCTTAGCCGAGGACCACACATTATCCGGATGCATCATCATTCTTTCACTTCTGCGCATCATTTTCCAAAATATTCTGGAAATCATTTAGCTTTCCAAAATATTCTGGAAATCATTTAGCTTACCATTTCAGATTACATCCTTGTGCTTCAGAGGTCAATCCTTGCACTGCAGTGAATTAAAGATAACCTCTACCTGCCTTAGGTCTCTAACCATACAGATATAAGGCGCTTCAGCACCGCCCTCAACAGTCCTTTCAGAACAATCCCTAGTCAGATATTTCCTCCTTTAGTTTCTGTGCTGTCGTTGGCCCTGCAAGTTGCCAGCTCAGTTTCTGGCACCCTTAGTGTGTTCCGTCCTAAATACTACCCTCAAGTCGGATCCACCTCACCAAGGAATGATGCACAAGGCCACCCCCATCCGATGAGAAAACATTTCAATACCAAGATGTCCTAGGCTCCTGATTAGGCGCTTGTACTTCATTAATGTCAAATGTAACAGAAATAATCTGTCAAAGCCACACTGCTGGCAAAGGTCTCCCACTGCTTATGAAATTTCAGGATGTCCTAAACTCTTCATGGAGGACTTGATTGAATTTTGCTACGAAGGAGAGATTACAAACGCAGTTTTTACAACAAAAGAACTTGTGAATCTATAAGCCCTTCCTCTGCCTGACTACTGTGCATTCATCCGGTGTCCATTTGTATGGACCTTTGTACAGCGACCAGGACAGTGAAAACATTAGGCGAAACGTGCACCCGTCCACCCCCATTTTCTGGCCTACACCACTAAAACTAGTTGTGTGTGCCAGTCACAACAGTGGAGCACCTGAAGTAAAGGAAATGTCTGGGAAATTCCAGAAAAGCTAGGCCTTTTTAGGGTGCTAGATCTTCCTAATTTTTTAGAATTTTGAGAACAAAAAAAATGAAACACAATTTGTTTTTTTGTTTTTGTTTTTTTAAATGACCTTTTATACTACCCAATGAACAGAACTACCGGTCTGTTGAGACTTCATGGTCACAGTTCCCATGAAATAAATTCACTTTCATATGCTGCTCGTTCATATGTTCAATTACCTAATACACTAATTAAAATAAAACAATTTTTTTATTTTAAACGTCTTCCCTTGGTTTGACCTTACCACTTATTTCCAACTCTGCCCAGTGTGATTTCTTCCCATTTGCTGCGTCTTCAGAGGACATAATGGTGTATATTCTTCGTGGATCGGGGGGATCGTACTTCTCTTTGGACATTCCTTCTGTCACAAAATTAAATAAGCATTATTTACACAGGTTTGCAGATTACCATCAGTCCTGTGATAAAGCATCTTGAAACCTCAAAATGAACTCTGAGCAGTCAAGTGACAGAGCACCCTCATCCATTAAAACAGATGTTACTTAAGTTTGTCAAACCAACAAGCAATTGCAAAAATTACAATATACAAAAGGCAGCAAAGTATCAGAGGAGAATCTCAGAAAGTTGGAGCTGAAAAGTAGGCTCAGGGAATACTAAAAACAGGAGAAGCAACACAGGTGGAAAGGAAAAAGGAGTGAACAGCTGATTGAAGGCGGGCAAGAGACAGGGGGGCGCGCAAGAGACAGGGAACAAAATTCTATTAGTCAGTGGTTGACAAGTCAGAGGAGCAGGTGCGGATGTGGTTCAATATGCTCTCCCTCAAGAGTAGATAAAGGTATTAACAAAAAAATATATAATTGTTTACATAATCTTCACTGGAAAAAACAAAAGCCACAGGGACGTTAGAGTTAGGATATAGAATTTAAAAGAAAAAACCCTAAGAAGTTCACTTAAAAAACAAAAACAAAAAAAGGGTTACAGTAAAATACATCAAATACAATGCTAAAACGTCTGCCATATATCATTTGCCCATTACTGAGTTTTAAAAAACATTCATTAATAAAACTGTGGCCAAATCTCTGGATATTGAATTCAATTATAGGATAACAAAATGCTTAGCCCAAATCTCGACACTAAGTAAAAGCCAAGTAAAGCTGTCAACTATTATAACATGGCTTCCTGGCAATTCTCCTAAAATCCTAAATGCAAAGACAAAAAGGGGGCAAGTGACAACTAGGATTTTACAAAATTAAATATTTAAAATGATGGGAAAAATTGTCAGCACTCTGTTCTTGTAACAGAGCCACGCTGTGCGGAGGGGTTAATTTAAAGTGCATCCACAGAAGGGAGTTTACGTTTCTGTGCAATATGCTCAAACAGTTTTCTAATGTCGTGCCATTTAGAGATAGTAAAATAAAACTGATAATGTGCCTAAGCATTGTATTACCCACCATGCCTTCCCTTAAATTAAGCCAGAAGGGCCCGTAGCTGAAACGTATCCTACTCGCTAGGCCTCATCTGCTTCTTTGAGTTCTATGGCCAATACTCTTTTCTCCACTATCCTGAGAAATGTTACCAGCGCACAGTTCAGTCTTAATTCCATAGGGTTAAAACACCCAACAAATGCCTCTCTACGTGATTTTATCTATCTCTTGATGAAGTCTTTGAGTAGGAGTTTCCAGTGAACATCCAAGGCAGCTTTGCAAAGACAGCACGTGAATGATGCCCTCTGGTGCTTGCCCGCAATGCCTGAAAAGTTTCCCGCCTTCCTTTCTTCTCCAAGGCGGATAATGTTATGTTACAGGCAGTATGCCCAGTCTGTTCTCAACTGTTCCTCTGTGTAATTACTGTAAGGTATCGCTAAATAGCCTTGAGGGGATACCTTTGTATAGTTTGAGTGTAAGCCACCCATATCTCCTGCTTGCCAGCGACTGCTTATCTTGCAAAAGAGACAGTGCTTTGGTGTTTAGTTTATCCTTTCATCTCGCTACGTCTCAGGTTTAGGACCCAAGCGGATGAGAGGCTGAGGGTGGTGAGTGACCATTGTAGGAAAGCACTCATAGTCGTTTTATCCCTCACCTGTATTTCCAGCCAGAGGCAGTAGTCCACAGAGCGCTCCTTTGTGAGTTTGAGGCTTAGGCAGCAGTTCACAAAAGCTGCCTGCACAAATTGTGTTTTACCAGGCTGAACTCCAACCTAACTTGTGCATGGGACAAATAAGTCAGAATAGAAATAGATTTTAGGCTCTGAAGATTCATGTAATTAATCTGAATATTGCTAGCTAGATTTGCAAGTTTTAATTGTAGAATTATATGTGTTTGCCAAACTGTTGTCTATAAGGAAAAAGCATTTATGTTCCTTGTTTAAAAACATTAATATAAGACCAGCTGAGGAACGTACCGGAAATTGTTTTAGAATTAGAGAAGATAGTGCACTTAGGTGTGCATTTAAAGGGAAGACACAATTTTAATCGGGTACTGGATTTCCCTCTTGGATAAATTCTTCGTTGCAGCAAAACACACAAGATGGACGGAATGTTGCACATTGGCAAAACATTCACCCCCAGTCACAGATCTGGGTTTAATCCATCGTTATTTTGCTCACCACACCACCCCAGTTCAGACATGGCCATATGCAAATCAGTCTTGACCCTGTGCCTCATGGAAACAGTCCAGCCCGAACTGCCAAGCCATGTCTTCCCTGGACCGGAATCAAGCATCCTAGGACCGGTTTCGGGGCTTCACCCCGGATAGCTTGACTCCAGTGGTGTAGTGAGCGCGGGACCCACGTCTGGGCATACCCTTCCCACATGATTGACGGAATGTTGCACATTGGCAAAACATTCACCCCCAGTCACAGAGCTGGGTTTAATCCATCGTTATTTTGCTCACCACGCAACCCCAGTTCAGACTGGGGGTGAATTTTTGCCAATGTGCAACATTCCGTCCATCATCTTGTGTGTTTTGCTATTCGCCCTATGTGAGAAGGGTATGCCCAGACGTAGGTCCCGTGCTCACTACGCCACTGGAGTCAAGCTATCCGGGGTGAAACCCCGAAACCGGTCCTAGGATGCTTGATTCCAGTCCAGGGAAGACATGGCTTGGCAGTTCGGGCTGGACTGTTCCCATGAGGCACAGGGTCAAGACTGATTGCATATGGCCATGTCTGACCTGGGGTGGCGTGGTGAGCAAAATAACGATGTATTTAACCCAGATCTGTGACTGGGGGTGAATGTTTTGCCAACGTGCAACATTCCGTCCATCATCTTGTGTGTTTTGTAAATTCTTCGTTGCACAACTTTTATGAACTATTAGGTGTCTTGCACATCTTGGTATATCAGCGCCTTATTATATTGGTAAAGTGCAGAAGGCTACACAGGATTGAAGAAATGTTTTAATGAGGTGGACAATGATTTGAACACCATGACCAGCGCTGCTAAAAGCGGAAATCGGGAAGGCTTATTTATGTATCCTTATAATTGTTAGAATACTAAGAAAAGTTTATGGATTAATTATAAGTAAACTACAGTTGAAGTTGGAACACAGACGGGAGCTTATACTTGGAGATGTATGCATTGAATTTGATCGTTGTAACATAGATTTGAAAGCTTTTAATTGCAGATATTTTTTATCCTATGGGATATCTTTTATCCTATATGTGACGATACATATTTGGATTGTAATCACTGATTAATACAATACATAGTACTACTATTTATGAGCCAAAAGGTGGAAAATTGACTTGAATATTTTCAAAATTGTTTTCCAGCACAGTGCTGTCTCGGCCTCTCAGAGCCTAACTCCCAAAAACCAGTGTAGGGGGGACTTTGGCTTGTGCAACCTGCAAGATTGAACAAAGCGAAGAGCCCTTCATCTGCCTGTGCAGCGAACCTACAACGACTGCATGTGCTTTGTCTTTCATTTTGATTTCTTAAATTTGGGCTGCAAACCTTTCAATGGGATTGAATAGTACTCTAAGGCATTTGTACACATTGGCTGATTCCACCTTTTCACTTCCCAGTTGCCAATTGTGGTTGTTCAATTACTTTCCTTGGAATTTTAGGGGTTGAGTTTTATGTTCAAACCATTTCTATTGGAGTATTCCAAGGTTGCACCCAGGAGATATTGCAGCCCCACTTTTAATCCATAAATCAGAACCTAGTATTCTACATACAGCAGATTTGAGGCGCAGGACTGTTGACTTTGTCTAATAAGGGAGGAAGATTGGAGAGAAACAAATAACAAAAAGAAAAATAAAAAAAAATAAAAAAAAAAAAAAAAAAGAGGAGAAGGAGAAGGAGTCAGCACCAACACAGAGCCCAGTTTAAATTGTTGGTATAATCCTGGACAGTCGGGAGCCACCCCCAGTTAAATCCTAATCCACATGTTTGTATGCAGCATTTGTAGTGCCGTTAGAAGACCACCTGGCACATTCCAAGCCGAGAGTTTTGACCATACTTTGCTGCGGTTTACCCTGTCAAATGCGGATTTATAATCTATAAAAAACAGAGGTCAGGCTGTTCATATGACGCTGCGAAGTCCCTCAGAAAAAATTAAAGTAGGGAAAGGGCCATGATGTTTGTTATTGACTGTTAGACCTGGCACCATTGGCGTGAGTCTCCCTTCCATTTTTTCGCTGTGTCTCCTCTGTTTTTGCTGGTTATAGATGCTCTGGGCGCTGTGCCACTGCCATTCAGTGCCACAGCGCGAATGCTCCCTTTGTAAAGATGATATATGAATTGGTACATCCATGATTGGCTTATTTGGTTTACCTGTTAGTCCCTAGTAGTGTGGCCTGTGTGTGCCCAGGGCTGGTAAACCGAATGCTGCTGGTGGGCCTGCAGCACTGGTTTGTGCCACCCACAGAAGCAGCTTGTAAAGTATGTCTCAGACCTGCCACTGCAGTGTCTGCGTGCAGTCCAGAACTGCCATCTTGGCTGTGAAGTGCACCCACTTTCCAGCCCCTAAACCTTCCCTTGGCATCCTGTAAGCCCCCCTTATGATAGGGTGCATTGTATGTGTAAGGTAGGACATGCCCTGATGTATGTAGCATGTCCTAGTAGTGAATTACACCCCATTTCGTTTTTCACTATTGTAAGGCTACCTGTTCTCCATAGGCCAGAATGGGAGGTCTGGGCTATTACATTCTATAGTCCTAACTGACCCACAGAACATGGTAGAAAAACGAATCTAGTATGCCTGAGCTCAGAATATTAAAATACATCTTTTAGTGAAGGTTATTTTTATATTCTGTGTTTGAAACTACCACTTTTAGAGTATAGGTACTTTCTTGCCTAAGCCTTCCAGTTTGCTCTGCTATGATGTGTATTGGCTGTCTGGTGTTGGAGGGACAGGGCAGGCTGAGTCAGACCGGGGTTGAATAGAGCAACCTGCCTTGGTGTGAGGGGAGGGGTAGCTCCTGCACGTGAATAGGACGGCGCCTGGCAAGGTGAATGCTGGCTCCACCTCCCACTGTGCGTCTGAGGCAGACCCCCTCTTTCTGAAAGGAAGGATGCAGCCTGATCAACAAAGTGCTCCAGGGCTGGGCAGAACTGGTTCTGGCTGGGTTCAGAGACTTGGGACCCCTAAGAACAAAGACTTTGGGGTTTAAATATTTGTGCACAAACCCCTACAAAGGGTATTGCTCCTGGATAACAAGAAGAACCTCTGTCCGTGTGGCTACAGGAATCTGCAAGAGAAGGGCTGTCCTTGTGCCTTGAGTGCTGTTTCTGGGACTGGCCTGCAGCTGCTACTACTGGACTTCAAGAAGAGGAAAAGAACTTTGATTGGACTTTTATTTTCTTTTGCTACAGCAATTACCCCAAGGGCTAGAAGAGAGCTAGCCTCCTGCTGGAGTCTCAGGCACATCAGACTCCACCATCAGCCTCCTGTTTCCTCCCAGCGAGGATTACTATCTGCAGGTGAGGCCCCTGTGTGTTCCAGGGCCTCTATTTCTACTGCTGAGAAGAGAGCGCTGAAAATCGTCGCTAACCCCCGTTAGCGAGCCACTGCAGCTGGTGAGCGTGAGGAAAATCGCTGCTCCGCTGTCGCCGAGTGCTCGCTATCCCCAAGAAGATCGCATCATTAGTCAGCGGGCCCGAAAACGCCCGCTATCTGAAAATCATCGCAACAGGATCATCGCAGCGCGGACGCAGAGCGTTCGCCATTTTCCCCGCATCGCATCCGGATCGTCGCTCCCTCGCAGAGCGCCATTTTCGTCATCGCAGCACGATCGCACACGCAACAGGCCCGGTGCTTCATCCTCCCATCGCAGCAAGGATTTCATCGCATCACCAGCTTAGCGTGAAGAAGTTTGTCGCTTTGTCCTGCCCGCAACCCAGCGCATCATCCTCCCTTGCGGTAAGGATTCAACGCATCGCTGGTTAGCGGGAGGAAATCTATCGCTACAGCTCCTTAGCGACATTTTTGTTGCTTTGCTCCAGGAACCAGATACTTTGTGAGTAAAAAGGTCGCAGAGACCACTGCCTTGAACTAAACAACATTTTGTGCATCCGGAACTATTTTTCCTTGCAGCATTTCTAAAGTAATTATATTTTTATAGTATTGTGGATTTTTCCTGTTATTGGTCTTGTGATTAAGTCTATATAAAAATACCTATTTTTCATAACTACTCGAGTGGTGTCCATTTGTAGTGTTCATCATTATATTACTGTGTATGGTCATAAATGCTTAACACACTGCCTCTGAGATAAGCCTAGCTGCTCGTGCTACGTTACCACAGGGTTGAGCAGGGGTTGTCAAAGGGTGTAGGCTGCTTACTCTGACTTAGGAAGAAGGGTCCCTACTTGGACAGTGGCCAGCCATTGCCAACTAGAGACCCCCATTTCTAACATTGTCCCTGTTTGTTTGGTGAAACCAGTTTGGTTCAGTGGGATTACGCAATTTTCCTTAGCCCAAGTCTGTAGTTCCACCAGAATGGTTCCCGCAAAATATATTGCTTCATTCTCTTTAAGTGCCACTAGGTGGTAGTTCTTGGGCTTGCGTTGAGTGGACTCCCCCTTTAAATATTGGCAAGATCACCGAGTCATTCCATGAGGTGGGGACTCTGACGCTTTCTAAGACAAAATTGAAGATTACAGGGACATTATAGTTAGGTTCAGATTTTACACACAAAACTATAGCTATCTCAAGTAACTATAACTCATGTCCCAAGGTAATTATAACTCCCTTTTCTCAGCAATAATTTCACTCCGCAAATGTTGCAGTGATATGATCAAAGATATCACCTGTACACAGGGTTACTCTCCAATGCAAAACACATATATTGTTTAATACCTCGACACACCTATGATGCATTAGAAGCACATGTTTTGTAAACAAGTACACCAATCAGCTGGACACCGGCTGCAGCACAAAATGAGGTAGAAAACAAATATGGTAGCTACCAGTCATTATGTAAACTGTAAACGAAACCAACACCCTTATTGGATGATGTCATTAGTGATGTAATATGTGAAGTCATAAGCATTGCATGGTGGGGGAGCAAGCTATAGTTAGCTCTGCAAACCACAACTGGTGAATTTCTGTGGTTTTTTTTTAGTTCAAAACTTTAATGTTGTCACAGGCAAATTCACCCAACGAGAACGTTACTTCAACCTTTGGTTTTTATACACACATACATATATACACACACGCACACATAATTTAGTAACATTCCTTACATGAGACACTTCTCTCCAAAAATGAAGTGCTTCTGATCAGCAGTATGAAAAAGACCAAGTGCACAACATAAAGTGAGTCTCAACCAAGCATGCCTAACTCAGTGGGGAAACGTGGGCGAGCATTCTAAAGCTTATACGGGAAGAGTATGTGTTTAGGTACAGGACAACACAGTATAAACAATGCACAAATGTCGTCCAGCAAAGACTTTGTGTGTACAGAATGCTTAAAACCGCATGCACACAATATATTTGCAGTACAAACAGGTAGCCTAATTGTAGAGAATGCAAGGCACAACACAATGACAGTATGCAAATCAATAACCTTACAATCAAATTGTAATCTCATGTGGGTATCTGACAGTATTTATGTATATGTCAACATTTTATACAGTATTGCCTCAAGAGGTCCTAGCTATACAATGCTCAAAAACACAGTTTACAAAAAGCTAAAATGCACAAGAGCACATAACCAACAAAATGCAGAACAGAAGTTTCGGTACAATTTATATAATGTTCAACTGCTAACATTTGGGAGCAATGCCGAAAATATAAACACAATGGAGGATCTCAATCTAATCACCAAGAGACAAGTTTCTTTGCATCAATTAACTTATTTAGGTCTGCAAACCTAGAATTTAGCGAACATTTAGACCACTACAGCACTAAGAACCCACAATGGCAAATTCGTACTACAGTGTCATCAGTACCTGCAAATAAGAGGGACTTGGTGAGAGTCTGTTCATAGAGTGAAAGACACTCTGGTGGCGAAGGTCAAAGGACTCAAGCTTAGGAGTTCAGGAGGCTCACAAATTAACACCGAGGTCAGTTGACAGGACTACCTGTCAAAGCAGCAGAATCCTGGCCCAGTCAAAATGGATAGTCAGAAAAGTGAGCCAAATGAAATATATAAACATAATAAAAAAGTGTTATAGAGGGGTGTGCTCACCAGAAACAGTCACGATTGTTTCACCTGTAACTGCAGAAGTCAATGTCATGGTCAGTCCATCTTAGGGTGACCACTTCCCTAAAGGTCACTGTGGACACGGATTCCAGTCTAGGACATTGTGCGACAGCTGCATGCATGGTGGGTGTTGCAGTTGTTTTGCTGCTTCACCTAAGTAATAAGACTAACATCTGAAAACAAGGATTTGTAGATGGAAAATTCAAGTCTGGAGACTGTGTCCAATGACCTGGAGTGAAGAGATCACCCTAATCCAAGTCTACCTCTAGGGTGGGGTAGTAGAGGCTAGGCAAAAATTTGCAAAGTTCAAGTTTGATTCTCCAGCAGTCCACGTGTCTCGTGGTGAGGAGTGCAGAAGGCTCTGGAAAAGGGTGATGCAAGACTCTTTGGGATAGCAAGCCGCTTCCAATCATTGCAAAATCAGAAACAGCCCAGGCAGTAGCAGCAGGGCCAAAGGCTTACTCCTAGCCAGATGACAGCGGCATGGGGAGTCAGTCTCCATGCTCTGGTTTCAAGTACAAGTAGAAAAAACGTCCAGCAACCTGCTTGGAAACTCCAGATTGTGTGTGCAAAGCAAGACAGTTTGGCTAACGCCGCTTCCAATGAGTGCATGCCCACAAAAATTGATGGTCCAAACAATCAGGTTCTCGGAGGCCAGGGGAAATGGCAGAGACTCCAGGTGTATGGTTTTCAGGGACTTCGTGTACACACTGGTAACTATATTGTCCTATTATGTTACTTGCACAATACAACACTGAATCCACCCATCATTGGCTTGTGTTGGTACTCATCCCTGTTCTCTGTGAATGCTAGCTTTCCCCATCTACCTCATGATCATGAGCCTCGTGCTGGGTCCAACCTGTATACACAACCTCATTGTGTGGTGCTAACAGACCACACGACAAGTGAAATGAATCAATTTATGAAGTCAGTGATCAGAGCACCAAATGGTTACTGCTGCTAAAAGGCTCCAAATCATGGCACAACCATCGGTTAATAGACTGCACCGTAGGAGGGCAAGGCAGATGGAGCCAACTATGTTCCCGTTCGCTCACAATGTTAAGGCGCATGTACCTGGTATATGCCTACGACACTCATGAATGGGCACGGTCAGAGGACATAAGTTTAATGCTGGATGACGGACTGACCGTAGTAGCTCACTTAGGGAAAGCAATATGGAGACAAGAATCAAGTTTTTGTCGTGAAAAAGCTGGCATGCTCATTATGTTACAAAATGGGCAGTGGCCAGCAGCCAGTATAAAGAGTCTAAAAAACGGAGGGTGAGGGGTGAAGGGTGGAGGTGAAGAGGCCTGCTGGCACAATCATTTTAACAGAGAGCTGAAACTATTCTCAGTTACAAATTTTTCCTCTGCAAGCACTCTAGACACTTCTTTAGTTGTCGCAGGGTAATAGTCACACACCAGGGTTCACGGAGACAAAGAACAAAGTAGGGCATATCTACATTTGGAGGTAGTTAGGATGGCCGGCAGTCGGAATCAAAAAGACAACGTATTTGCGGTTGTATGGGTACTCTCATATTCTACCAGTGTGCTCTATAAATATTCAGGCAGATCTGTATGTAAATCGCCCCAAAACCTTTGACACTATACAAATCATGTCTACTGGTTTTATCGAGGTTTAATAAATAAAGGCCCTTCACAAACAAGCATTTAAATCAGTTTGGGCCTCGCTAGGAGTGGCCTCAATTGCAATGGGTCTGGTAACAGTGGTTAGCGGCACCAGCGACACTGATATTTCCACAAATCTATTTAATTTTACACACCGATTTTTATCAGCAGAAAGGATACCGAATTAGAGTCCCCAGGTAATTACTCATTTCTAAGGGGTCTATCAGGATCCAATTTGCAATCCCCTAGCATTCGACCCCCCTTCACCTAGTTACTGATAACTGTGGCATGGGTAACTGAGGGTGAGAAAATCAAGGCTGTTTTGCAGGCCACTCATAATGAAGGCTATATTAACCAAGAACAAGCCAGTGCATATTTTTAAACGAGGAAATGTGGGCACAATAAATTACCATAATGATCATAGCTACATTTGAATTGATTTGGACAGCTGATAGCCGAAGAATCACCTGTCCGGTATGTTTGGTTGTCGCAAAGAGGTCTTGGTCAAGAAGGGGGTCAGTGATGGATAAAGAGTAAGAGGTGCGGGACTTGGGATTCATAGGGGTGCCAGTGCCCGTTCTGTCCAGCTCGCTGCTGAACTAAATGATTTCCTGGGTAGAAAACCTAGACCAGGCCTGGCTATAAACTTGAAGAACGAGTTCACTGCGTTGTTGAAACCGACTAAAAAAAGAGAAACGCTGGGGAGTTAAACCTGGGAAATGTGAGACAAGAGAAGTGTATCATCCTGCTAATAAGACGGTGTGGCATAATAGGATTTAAACGGATGTACTAAATTCTTTAAGGTATATTTTAATGTCTTGTGTTGCTGGAGATAATCAAATCTGTCATAATTTATTAGAACTGCCTTTTGTTATTCCGATCAAGAGTTTGAATATGGGCTAATAGCAGCACCCGGAGTTTTAAAGGAAAGGCACTCGATACAGGAGAAATAAATGCCGAGTATCGGTAAAGCAATAGCCTTGATCTAAGATCCTATTCACCCAACACCTCCCCTAAAAAAAAATCCCCTTTTCTCGCCTTCTAACATAGCCCTCATCTCCCAGGTCTAGTCTTCCTCCCGCATTGGTACTCGAGAAATCCCCGTTCCACTTTATTTTTGCTCCGGTCTTCTACTTTACATTGTTTCTTTCCTGATACTTGTCCCGTTTTCCCATCCAAATCGTTCCGCAACCCGATGTCTTGTGGGGTGCTCGCTCCTCTTCCTTGCTGTTCTAATTCCTAAACTCCTGAACACTTCAAAGACAGGCTGGAGGATTCCAAACGAACAACTTACCTCTTGTCTCCCGATAGTAAATCTTTAAAAATCAGATTGCCAGGGCTATTCTTTTCACTCTAAACTAATACAAAACTGGGGGCGGGGAGAGCCAATCGGAAAGGAAGTTTACACAGACTGACAGGCGAAGAAACACTTACGGGACGGCTTGGGTCGATGTACTGCTCCGCAAGATCTGCGATTGGTTAACATAGAAAATAACCCACCCCGGAAATAACCTACGTCTATGTAGGAAGTAGTAACTCACGCTGCCCCGGAAGCGCTCGGCTCCTATCGCTCCGGAAGAAGTGGCCACCCTAAACCCAAAAATAACAGCTGCTTGCAGCGCTAGAAGGCTTATTTTAAGCTATGTGCTGTAGTCCATTTATGTACACGCTGCTATGTCTGGAGATGATACAGATAGATTTCTCTACTTGGGGAGGAGATGTGGCTTAATGGCCAGAACTGCCAACATTGGAACGAAGGAACCAGGTTCGATTCTTGGCGTGGGCTCAACAACGTGTGATTCTGGGCAAATCACGTCTTTAAAAAAATTGCGACTTTTCGGTAAAATAATTGGTGTTCATGTACCTCCAATAACTTCCAGTCGAGTTCGTGCTATATAAAACTGCAAAGCAAAAATACTGGCAGAACTAGAGTTGCAAAGATATACAGCACTGTAGGACCCCGTCAGCTGTCTCCCAGTAACTGGTTAGCTGCGTCGCGTAGTTCTGATAAAGTCTGAATACGAAGTTCGCTCTATTTAGTTCCAACTAACAGCTAAAGCGCTAAATGAGAGCCACACAGTTGGCTCTCAGGAGTAATAGAAATAGACACTTTGCTGCTACGGTGACCAACGTATTTTTACTTAGCATAAGAAATCACATTAGTTGGTGATTTTGTGTGCTTGTGGAGTAGATGAGCACGGTTTTCTTCTCTTACTAAATTCGGTCCATAGCTTCTTTAAAATATATAGATTTGGCGTGACACAAGTTTTTCCCAGGGCAACCACCTTACTCAGATTTATTTTAACACAGGTATGATTTCATCATACTTTCGTAATTAGGGTTGACAGTAATCACCATCATAAATTGGTCAAAGTTGTCACAGTGCTGTATTCTGGCTGCATTGCACTATGAAAAAAACGGAATAATTAATTTAGTCTCATGAGCCTAACTGGCCTTTATCTCAATCCGAACAATGTAAAGTGCTTTAGATTTACAGCCCTTTTGTGTTGGTTCATGACCTCTTCATTGTAATTGCCCCATTCCCCTCCTTTAGCATATCCAAAACCAATCCACTGCCCATTTCACTTCTCACCCCAGCCCCTCCTCTGCACCCCTAGAGCTAGACAACTGAATCCATCCACTCTAAATTAAGACCTATGTAGTAAAATAGAGTAAACACAACAATGCAATTCAAAATACAAGATAATTTGGCTTATGACAAATCAAAAGTATAATATAAACACATACTTATGCATCCATTATACACTTTCTCTTATTTTTAATATATAGCTACCCAAAAAAATCAAACACAGAAATAAAAGACCAAATTCAAAATATGGATGAATATAAAGAGATTTATGAAAACATACTCCTTAAACCTCAACGATAGTTTTACTTCTGTACCAGATTAATTAAACCTGAAAGGACCTGATCGCCTAGGACCAACTGACATTGAATTCTCCTGGAACATAGTTTGAGAGTCATTAGTCTGTTGTTTCGTTTAAGTTCTTTCATTATCCATTACCCTTACCATAGAGTCAGAAGATTCTACATAGCTCCATTGGCAGTGATTCACAACGGTTGCTTCCATTACCTCCTGCTATTCCCAGATCTTCACCCAGAAGCCACCAAAAAGATTTATCTCCAGCCATGACATCCATTCTCCCCTTTGCTCTTTCACTACTTTTTGCAATGGCAATTTTACTAATGTGCCAGACACTGCCATCATAAAGCTTGACCACATTCTTCCTTATTTTTATGATTTTCTTAGGTTCACTGAAAACACTCTGTCCTTTCAGAACTTTCTTGCTTTGTTTTACAAGCACGCATTGTCCAACTATAAGTATTACTTCATTGACACGATGACAAACATCACAGTCAGTTTTGTATTTAGACTGATGTCTCAACTGCTTTTCTGACACTCAGTATCCCATTGGACAGCCATACTTATTTTCATTCAACCAGGATTATTCTTAGAATATAGAATACACACAACAAGATAGTAAAATAACTCTCTTCAGCAGCCTCTTGTGGGATGATCCTACAGCCCACAACATCTTTTCTAGTTCTGATTCCCAACTCTTACCAGCTCCCTTAAGGTGGTCGGTGCCTTTAATGGTGTGATTCACCCATTCCACAGCACTGTTCGGGAGCAGTTGGGGCGGCGTCCGGCCCTCTCCCTTCCCGGGGACAGCGCGGATAGTACGGAGGTCAGCAGCGACGGAATAGCGGCACAACCGACTCAACCGGCATAACCGGAAACAGCGGAAAACAGCGGCGGGTTGACAGGTGAGCCGGAGGCTTGTTATCGTTGCCTCCTCTGTGGCACCCCGTCCCCGCCCTAGCCCCCGGTCCGGGGGAGTGAAGCCGGAGCCGGACTTTCCCGCAGCACAGCACCGTGCCACACACGCCCGGCCGAGGCGGTGGAGGGTTGTACTCCGGTAGGCAGCCAATTCTGTATTGTGCAAAGGCATCGGGAAAGAAAAGAAAAGGAAGCTCATTTGAGGTATCCTGGGAACTCTCCAGTCTCCAGTTTCCCCCTACTATAAAAAGCTTACTAATCAGCCCATCTGCTCACCGATATAAATCTCCCTCCCTGCTGGTTTTGTGCCTCAGTCCGCTGTAGGCGACACTAGGGAGGCACAATCAGCACTGGCAGGGGTTGGTCGGAGGGCAGGAGAGAGTGTAACCAGAGAGTGTAACCAGAGAGGACAGTGAGGGCGGCAGAGACTAGTCCCCACAGGTATCTGAGGTCATTCGGAGATATTGGAGACATCAGGAGCCTCTCTAACTGAGAATGAGATCTGGAAAAGTTTGGCAAATGGCGGAAAGTAAATAAAAACAAAACTCCAGAAAAGAACTGAAGGAGGCTAATTCTCTGCCACAGAAAGGATCATTAAGCATCAGAGAGAGCCCTAGAGAGAGGCTAGTCTCAGCACCGACCCCAGAACCGACTTCAACCACGAGAAGGAAATCCGGTCTTTATAAAAATTTTTATCTAAAGGACCCATTGTCGGCAATTTATTCATCGGCATCAACAGTTGAGGCCAGCAAATTACCTACCCCCATCGTTCCACTTAAGGCATCGCCCCTTGCAGCAAGAGTGGGACAAAAATCAATAACGATACAATGGGGCCTCAACCTTTGCTACTACAGCCAATTTTCACAAATCAGCCAATCCAGGCCCTAGAGACAGTTCAAGTGCACCTTTCCAAAACCCCCACAAAGGCAATGGGATCAACAAACAGCACAGGAAATAAGGAAAGTACAGAAGACTCGACACTTAACGCAAAACGAGAAAATCGGAGCAGGATAGCGTCACCGACAACGAAAAGCAAAGAAACGAGCTCAGTAAGGGAATCCAAAATTTCTATGGAGGATAGTCCAAAGTTAAGCACATTACAACCATTGTCTACCCTAGTGCCTGACCCATGGCATAACTCGCTCGTCTCAACTTGCGATTGCCAACTTGAGGAACTTATGGAAATATTAACAAAAAATAATTACAGCGAAGAGTTAGCCTCTAACTCAGAGTTGGGCAATAATGACAATCAGATAAGCCCAGGCATAGCGGTCTCGACTCCCCGCAACAAAGAGCAAAAGAGTCTAACCCTGGACGACAGTGGTATCGGGCCAAGAAATCAAAATCACCTCAGTCAAACAGCGCCAATCACAATCTCGTCAGTGTGCACGACGGACCCAGTCCCAGAGCCAGACGAGATGCAAAATTGGTATAAAGAGCAGCCATTGAATTCATCGAACTTATGGGCCCAATCCCTCTTAGGCACCCTAGATCAAGCAATAAAGGTGCTGAATTATCAATCAGATAAATTGGAGATCCAGATTGACCTCATAAATCTAATCGCAGGCCATATTTCTGGAATAAACACGAAACTGGACCGACTGTCATCCCACTTGATTAACAGGGAGAAATTAAAAGCCTGTGTTGTGGAAGAAAATCAACAACACAGTTGTGGCTGCGGGAGCATCATTGAAAAATTAGCCAGTCTCCCGGACACACTAAAAGACATCTTAGAGGAGGTTAAACTAACCCGAACAAGTACATTTGGCAAGGAAATACACCCCAAGCAGATCACAACAACAACCAGAAATGCCAACGACACATTAGGAGATTCTAAAAGCAATCTATCAGAGGACCCAGGGCAAGTAAAAGCAGGAGAAAATCCAAGAAATAAAGAAAAGGAAATGGAAATAATTCAGCTCACAATTTAACCCCCCAGTGTGGGAAAATCAACTAAGAGGGAGAGAAAAAAGGCAAGGAAGGCCAGATTAAAAAATAATAAGCAACAACAAACTGACGACGGTAACATCTTTTCCATATTCAAATCTGTCACTCCAAAGGAAAAAAAAATAATAGATTATTACCGGACGAAACAATTGGAGTCCAGGCACCATCAAACAAGGGAGCTCGAGAAAACTCACCAAGGGAACGCCGGCAGGGTCCCAGAGAGACCCCTTGTCCGCCCCAACATGAGCACAAAATAACCAAGTCTTTCTCTTTAGAGGGAAACCAACAGAGTCCAACATCCTCGGCTCCCAAGAAAAAGTGTCATGGAAAACAACTAGTCAAAAATGAGCTCATAACGGTGCCAGATCTTGTGGGTCCTACTCAAACAACATTTTCACCGAATTTGGTTGGCCATACGAGTAAAAATAGCGCAATTGGCGAGAAGTCCCGACAGGGAGGGGAAGCCAGTAACATGCAGCTAACGCCTAAAAAAACGGAGAACAGAATAACTGAAATACATGAGGAGAAAATAAACTCAGGAAGCAATATCGGGCCAACCCCCGTGAGCGTCACTATTACTGGAAACAAACGGAAATGTACGCTACCTCTTGGGGATACCCTGCCCGTTTTAAAAAAGTCGTCAAAGACAGGATCAACACAAATAATCAACGTCAAATCTGAGGAGGGGAAGGACGTCCAAGAGCAACAAACATCCCTCAGGAGTGGCAACAAATTTACAACTCATGACGCTCTTCCCCAAAGATCAGTTTCCCCAAAACATCCTAAAGATCTTTCAGACCATACAGAGGTTTTTGAATCCAAGTTATCATTGGTGCCTGATTATCCAACAAAGGGGCAGCAAGACATTCTAAATCGAGGCAACCTGCTAAAATTGTTTAAGGAAATTTCAGAACTCAAAGAGATTACTTCCCTAGATCTAATATCTGTGGAATTCCAACCGAGCGCCCTCAATATGGACATTGAGGAATCTATAACAACCTGGGCTTCATAGGACCTGGCAGACAAGATTTTTTCTGCAAGAGCTCAGTTTGGCGTATGGGGTATTATCTTGCTGCAACATAAGCGTCCAAGATATCCCTATCCCCTTCTAGAAAAATCTCTAAATTTAAAAAAAGGAATAGGAGGGAAGGAAACACAAATTACATGCTTACGAGGAGCAAGAGGTCAATCGCCGACAGTTAGGACAACAGGTCATAGCGTTATATCATCAGATGGCAAACAAAGTATTAGGCAGCAAACAGTAGTTAAGCCGGACTGGTCATGGCTGCCCAGGATCCTGAACAATCAAAATTCCTAACATAGGCAAAGGCAGAAACAAAAATATAAGAGAACAATGCCACAAAGTATTTCATTCTGTTCCTGGAATGTCCATGGTTTTCAAGAAATGGCCCTTGAGAATGACACACTAACCTTTTTTCAGCATCAAGATGTAATCCTGATTCAGGAATCATGGAAACTGTCTCCCTCGCCAATTGCAGGGTTCCAAGAACATCATATATTGGCAGAAAGATTTTCACCATTCGGGCACCCACGCGGTGGACTGTCAACCTACGTAGCCCAAAAATACAACTGGGCAACAGAAGAGCTGGACGTGGGACTTTCTTGGGCTCAAGTGATTAAAATCACTGACTGTTCCCCACGAGGAAACAAGAAATGGCAACTATAAGTGATTAACATCTATATCCACCCGGAAAGGAAAACTCAGAAGGAGAAATATGCAAACCTATCATCCTTGATAAAAGTTTTACAGAGATCGTACGCGTATTGCCCGATGTTTATTTCAGGAGATTTTAACAGCAATCTCATAGGGTAAAGACTGGTAGAAAAGACAAATAAAGTAGTAAGCGAGTTAAGAGACTGAGGTTTGTCAATTTTAAATGGAAAAACTAGGGGTGACATTCCGGCAGGTGTTACCTACTTGAGCGGTAAAACCCACTCAACAATAGATTTCACAATAATAAGTACGGTCCTATCTTCAAGCATAGAATCATTTCAAATAGTTAAATGTTTAGAAAGCGACCATTTCTCTCAAATAACCAAAATGAACATCGCTCTCGCTGCTTTGCAAAACTTGCCGTCTTTATTACAACATGCCGAGAAGTTCAACTTAAAGAAGCTAAAATGGCGCGGGGGAGGCCTGGAAAGTATATTGGACACGGTAAAACCACATATTTCCAATCTAGGCCCTCAGCCCGAGGAAGACCGTATAAAGAACTGGGAGCAACTGATCCAGGTCCTCCTGCACAAATGTCCAGCAGCACCAGGGAACCCGGGTTGTATTAAGGCAAGGAAGGAGCCTTAGTTCAATCTGGACCTAAGAGAAAAAAAGGGAAGCGTTGCACGTGAGGTCAGAGCAGTTGCACAGGAAAAAAAAATGGAGATCAGTACAAACAACCGCAAACTAAAAGAAGCAAGGAGCTTGTACAGGAAGTCACTAAGGGTTGCTAAGAGAACGTATAAGGAAACCATTTGGAATAAGTTACTGAGTGCGGGGAAACTGCCGAATAGCAGGGACTTTTGGGGAATCATCAACGATCTAAACAAAGGAGCAAGCCTTCAGCAAGAAACAGGGGTAGGACAGGAATCCTGGTCTCGACACGTGCAATCATTGTATGGAAATACAGATTCAAGCAGTACTAATAGTCAATGGGGGAGCGAGTTGGATAATGGCAAAAACATAAGAAATGTGACCCCGGCGAGTAAAGGAAAAGAGGATATGGAAGAAGTAAATGGGTTTATGGAAACGCCTTTAACCACCAAAAAACAACTGAGGGATATAATAACAAGACTAAAGTCAGAAGGAGCGGCAGGTCCGAATGGGCTGCCAAATATGCTCTTCAAAACTGATCCGGTCTTCTGGTCTGAGTCCCTAACTCCCCTATTCAACCATATATACACACAAAATAAAGTTCCAGAGTCTTGGCAAGGAAATTTCATCCATCCCATTTTCAAACAGGGGGACCGTCGTAACCCCGCTAATTATAGGCTGATATCCCTAATAGACGTTGAAGCTAAGCTCTACGCCTCCTGCATTCTAACACAGCTACGAGACTGGATTGAAGAGACCAATATTATCCCGAAGTTCCAAACAGGGTTTAGGCAAGGTATGGGTACCATTACAAACTTGGCCAGTCTGTCGCTCTTAATGGAAAAAGCATTAACTGAGGGCTCCAGACTATATGCTTGCTTTATTGATATAAGGTCTGCTTTTGACCGGGTATGCAGAGAGCGCCTATGGACAAAGTTGATCACCTGGGGATTCCCGAAACCCATGTTAAACGCCATAGTCAACCTGTATAATAACACATGGGTAAGAGTTAAGTTAGGCAACGGCGGCAGTATAACTCAGAGGATTTTGACGCATCAAGGTTTAAAGCAAGGTTGCGTGCTGGCCCCAAGCCTTTTTAACCTTTTTCTCTCGGACATCAGTAACGTTTTGGTTGCAGCAGAATTTCATCCACCGAGACTGGCAAATAACCCAATCAACTTCTTACAATACGCGGATGATATAGTAGTATTGAGCAAATCACCAATCGGATTACAAAGAGCAATCAATAAATTAGCGGAATATTTAAAACAGGAAAAGCTGGAATTAAATAAAGGTAAAACCAAGGTTGTCCGATTAGTGGAGTCAAATAAGCTCAACTATAAATGGACGGCAAATGGGGATACGGTAGAAGAACAACCATCATATAAATATCTGGGAATTTCAATTGAGCAAGGGGTGAAACACAAGGAGCAAAAAGTAGTAATAAAAGCAAAAGCCCAGTCATTAATCTTTGCATATCGGCTACTGAAATCCAAATTGGACTGTCCCAATTACAGTCATCTACTGAAGGTTATGGCCGCGCAAATCCTGCCCTCCTTGTCTTATGGGCTGGTTACTTGGCGTGGCAAGGAGGCTGACCTATTAAACGCAATGCAGACAAAGATTTATAAAGCTGTCTTCAACCTGCCAAAATCTGCTTCTCCTTCGCAGATACGGCTAGAATTTGGCCTACAAAATCAAAGCTTCCGGAGCATGAGCGGCTTCGTGAAGCTTTGTAATAAATTTCGTTGTGCAAATCAGGAAACCTTGGACCATCTTTGCTGGGAAGAAATTATGTATCGGGTGGACAATAAATCCTTGAGCACCTGGGGAAGCATCTGAAAACTTGCTTGATAGAACTCGACCTAGAATCATCATTTATTTATTTATTTATATCAAGTTTTATATAGCGCGAACAAGATACCAAGGGATATCAGAGCGCTTAACAATCACAATAATACTGGAAGGCAAATAAAGTAACAATCACAAATAAAATACACAAAAGGAACATAAAGTGCACGCAAAATCATATAGATGATATGAAAAGCACAGTACAGTGTAACGCCAAGGAAGAAAGAATAATGTCAAAGGGCCCCGGGGTTAGCCCAATTACTGAAGGAGTTTATTCAACAGGAATCTTTTGACTTCCAGCTTGAACACCGTTGTTCTGGTGATTCTGCGTATTTCAGGAGGAAGAGAGTTCCATATCCTAGGAGCCGCGCCAGAGAAGGCTCTGTTAGAGGTTCTTTTTTTGTTAAGGATGGATGGTTTCAAAAGTAAGGTAGTAGCGCTTCTAGAGTCTCTTAAACCACAAGATAGTTCAAGTTTTTGCGCCAGATACCTGGGCGTCTTGAAGTGGATAGCCTTGTGTGTCATCATGGCAATTTTTAGCTGGATTCGTGATTCATAGAGGAGCCAATTTAGAGATTTTAGGACTGGCGAGATGCGCTCATTGCGTTTGGTGCCTGTAACCAATCTCGCAGCAGCATTCAGTGAGGCTCTTAGCGGAGCCAGAGTGTATTTGGGCAGGCCACAAAGGGTAGCACTGCCGTAATCTACCCTCGGTAGGACAAGCGCTTGGACCACCTGCTTGAACTCTTTAAGTGGAAGGAAAGGTTTGATGTTTCTTAGTGTCCTTATCAAGTGGTTTGCTCCTTTACATGTGTTGCTGATATGATTTTTCATATTCAGGTTCTTGTCTAGGGTGACTCCTAGAGATTTGGCAGAGTTTACGATGAGCGGAGTGCAGTTGAACGCAGTAAGGTGACTCATCCAGAGGTCAAGGTTGGGGGTGTAGTTCAGAGGGGAGACGAGCAGGAATTCAGTTTTTGAGGTGTTGAGCAGGAGATGGTTCTCGGTTAGCCAGTTTTGAGTAAACGTTAGGATGGAGTTAAGTGATATTTGGTTTTCAGGGGATGAGATCATGGGAAACCAGGATGGACAAAGCTGGTTTAAGTAATTTAATTAACAAGGCAGCCAAAATGAAATCCTTCCTGGAAGACAAAAACTTAATGGCCAAACGCCGGCATGGGTGGACAGTAATGGCGTCCTATAAAACATTAAAATCACAAGCATACCTATCCTCTCATTTTAGCGGGTTTCTAAAGAAATCCTTCATGGACTATTGGATGGGCTAGCATGTGACAAAAGATCTACTCCCCTCCTGGAAACAGAGTTACCAATCAGAAAAATGCCGCCTATGCGGATACAAAATAGAATCTCTAGCCCATATTTTGTGTGTATGTCCAGCACTAATAGCTCAGAGACGACGGTACTTAAAGCAAATGCTTAATGTCCTAAAAGTTCGTACTTGTAGACAAGCAGTAATTAGTTGGCTGGGTGGATCTTCCATAATCCTGGCATGCAGGGGAATAAAATTTTTGGGGGCGGTAAGATCTCGCCTGAAGCAACTAGAGCAGGAAGATTGTAACATCGGAACCCTCAAGAAGAGATAGAATGTCCCGAGCTCAAAATAAAATTTTATAATTGTATTTAACAAGTTTTACGGCACCTGGCGACAAGGATTAGATGTTTTTATGGTTGTTTAAAAATTTTATATATATTTATTCATACATGTGGGTATTGTGATAATTTTAACAAATTATACAATAAAATTCTTTGACTTTGTGTTTTATACCAGAACATTTAAAAAAAAGTCCACCATCTTCTGTGACTTAAACGGCACCCAATTCTCTGTTAAGGTATATAGTGAAAAACCTACCCTTACACAAAATTGCATTTAAAAATGCAACCACACATTTGGTGTCTATCTTGTCAACAATCTTCTTTTCAATCCATTAAAAAAATAAACTAGCAACACAACTATGTACTTTTAATGTACCTTCTTCTCAAAATATAGGCCCCCATTAAATCCAAAGCTATGCCTTCTAATGGTAATGTATGACAAGCAATTGGAATTAAGGGAGGCCTCAAAGTTTTTGAAGTTTAATCTGCTTTTTCACAATCCCAGAAACTTCTTACCAGTTTCTCAATATCCACATCAACACCAGGCACCAATGTAATTCTTTAATTCTTCTTTTAGCTCTCACAATACCCATGTGGCCTTTTTGACACAACAAATTGATTATTTGCCTTAATTTAAGCAGGGCAATTACCCTGTGTACCTTCAACAGGAATTGAAAGTCCTCACACAATTCACTTCTGACTTCCTAAAATCCTCTTAGGTTGGAATCTAATTTGCACGACTTACTCCACCCATTGCTCACACACACTTTGACAACCTTAAAATGTCATCATCCTCGTATACTACACACCATTCATCTTCAGTAATTGCCTGTTTGAAATCTTGGATGACTGACACACATGCCATGCTATATTTATTTCAACGTTCTTCTTCCAGTTCTACCATAGGAATTTAAATGATACTTAGAAAATCAGCCATTACATTTTTTTGCCCCAGGAACATAATACACATTATATATAAAGTCCAGAATGCTTATAGACTATTGTGGCAGAAGTTTTAGTCAAACTTTCTGTAGTAAGTAATTTTGTTAAAGGGGTCTGTTCACACTTGACAGTAAATCTCTTATCCCAAATGCATTTGCGGTAATATTCTAGCACTCACTCATGCATTTAAGAGTTTTTCCCTTCTTCAATTACAGAGTATTTTTGATTACTTTCACTAGTTTTTCTTTTGGTTTTATACCCAATTTGCATATTTTATGCCCAAGATACATGATTTGATTGCTCTGCAAGCTTTCAGTTACTAATTTCTGCAGTAATACCATTTTTTAAAGATACCTGTTAGATCAGCTTGATGTGTATCAAGTTCTCTTATGTCTCTTCCAAACACCAGGATGTCATCTTGAAAGCAAATCACCCGAAGCATATCCCCAAATAATTCGGCATTCAATCTTCGGAAACCAGCCTCCACCGAGGCTAGACGAAAAGGTATCCAGTGGATTTTTTAACACCCAAATGGCGTTATGAAAGTGATCAAAGACCTGATATGAATGCACAGCAAGTTGGTGATGCACAGAGAACATACCTATCGGAGAAAACCACTGAGCATTTCTAGTGAGAGAAAGCATCTCACCCGTTCTCAATAAGGGGAGTTGATCTACCACAATGTTACTGTTCAGACGTCTAAGGTTAATGCACACTTTTCTGTGTAGTAGCGTGCCACCACCAATGGAGAAATCCATTCCTCTAATTCAATAGGTTCAATGATCTTCGCCTCTTGTAATTTTTTAGGTCGAGCCTAGCGCAGCACGCATGCCCTGCTCTAGGAAAACAACCTCTTGGAATTACTCTGGACTTTTCACACGCTCGTGCTGTGAAAATCTGAAATAATTTCTGTTAGCATAAGCTGAAGCCATCTTGGTTGTGGCATCAATTTTGTTGGCTTTGTAATTCTCCCATCCTCTGCTGCTCGTCTTTTTTCCTGCCTGGGCTGTCTGTTTTAGTTGACTTCCTGACTCAACTAAAAGGAATGTGCATGCTAAGAGTTTGTAGCTGCCAGAACACCTGGTCTCAGACTCAACTGTCAATCATTTACTGCTGCCATAAGCACTCCTGCTCCCCCTCCCACATTGCTGACTAAGTGATCTCCCATCTGCCCATGTTTGTTGGTAACTATTCCTGTGTAGGCCTGTACCTTCTATTTGTATCCACATGCTTACCAGTGCAGAAAAAGCTGTATATAAGGCCTGTGTTCTGTGACTTCAATGTACTACCTCAGGCAGCGCTTGAGAGTGCTGTGTGGACATGGTCCCACTCATGAGTGATTAATAAACTTGTTATTTGAATTCCACCTTCAGTGCCAATCTCTATTTTGTTGGTCTATGGACCCGTGGACAGAGAAGGGTGACCCCTGCACCGGTGTGCTCATTAAAAGGCACATTTCCACAATTGGCGCCCGACACATGGGTCCTCATCGGAGACGCAGCCATCCAAAGGAGTGGTCATGACGGAAGAGTGGAATATTGCTGAGGAGACGCCCTGCATGAGGAGATCCTTGTCTTTGCAGCCGAAGTGATTTTTTCGGTTTTCTCGATTTGACCCTCCCGGTGTTGGCCGTCCCGACTGAGGTATCCTTTGGCGTGAAATTTGCAGTGACCATTAGGTCGACCAAGAGATTGGCAGTTGGAGGTTGGAGACTCTTGTTTGGTAAGGTCGCTGAAGCGGCACTCTTGTTTGCTTGGCAAAGATTCAGATTTTGTTTATTTGATTTATTTTTTGCAAAAAAATAAAGGCAGGTAATGTGGAGATTTTTCTCTACTTTTGAATATTTTGGAAAAGTAATATTGTACAAAAACTTGGTAGCATGCCTGTTTCCAGCACACTCCATAGGCTGTGTTGCTGTCTCGGTGGTACCAATATGGATTTAGAAAGAAGTCAGCCGGCTCCCCCAGTGGGGACACCTAATAGACATGTATGTTAAATATGGTATTTCTTCCATAATGTGTAGTACACTGTGGAACAAATATACGAAAAAGGATCCTGATTTACGATGGCCTGTAAATGGGTCATTTGACTTTAAAAAGATTCAATATGTAGAGCAGTGTTTATTCAAGAGAAAAAGTTGACAAGAGATGTTTGTTTGTGTACGAATGTGGGAGAAAGAAATGCAAGAGAGAGTGAGGAAAGAAGAAGCTATAGCAGAAAAAGAACAGAGGAAAAACTATATATCAAAAAGGGTTGGAATTAAAAAATAAAGAGATTAAGGCAATAAAAGAGAAAGAGGAAAGGGAGCGTCGTTTAGAGGTAACTGGCCAGTACCCTATTAGGCGCCCCAATTATCCCATACTTAATAAACCTCAGGATGACTCCATTTTGTTAGATAGACATCCGCCCCGTATAAATTTCCCTCTGCCCCTGAGAATGATCTTTCTGAAGAAGAACATTTTTCCTCAGACAATAAAGATTTAGATAAGCAAGATGGGCTGCAGACTCGTTTTACTTTGACTGTTGACGAAAAAGCCACTATCAGATCCACTGCTCACAAAGAAGCTCATGGGACTACTTCTGCTCCAGACCATGTAGCGCTGGTTCAGCAGTTGAAGGATTTAGAGCAGTTATATTTTGCAGAGAAGTTTAGCTGTGAGGTAATACTTGGTTTTAGAAATGTTTCTAAAAACTTAGAGCCCAATGATATTAATTCTGATTATAAACAATTAAATGATGGAACGTTCCTTTTGTAATGTAATGTAAATGTAGGTGTACTTGTAAAGCGCACTGTGACTCCATGGAGTATCCTGGCGCTGAAGACCGCTGGGGAACCTGTCCTGGCTTTTCCTGTGAGATGGTCCCTTTCCGGTTATCTCCAAGGTGAAACCAGGCATCCCCGGCGTCTGTGGGGGGCCGTTATAGAGATGAGGCAAGCTTAATGCCCAGAGTTGCCGAGTGTGTTCCTGGTTAGAGTATGTACCGAGGCAAGAATTATCAAGTCCGTTTTGACCCTGGTCCACGACCCTGCCGCGTCGGGAATTGAACCCTGGTCCCTGGCCGATTCTCTGCTTACGGGTCTGCCGACTCTAACCAGTGAGGCACACCTCTCCATTTTGTCAAATATACCTGATCTAATTAGGCGAGTTGTTAAATTAAGACATGATACACTATGTTTAAAAGAAGAGCAAAAATTAGCTAGTAAAGTTAAAACTGTACAAACAGTTCAGACACCAGTGCAAAAAGAAGAAGTTTTGAAGACAGCCAATGACCCTAGTGATACTGTGGTTAATGTAAAACCAATGCGAGGAAGCTGCACCTTTGTATGTTCCTCTGAAGGGTGCGGGAACAAGTGCCGGTAAAGATTCAGATGATGCAAAGGGACATTTTGTTTATAATTGGGTCTATACTCCTTCGAGTAGAACAGATGTTATGGCTCTTAAGGCTGCTTTGCCTGACCCGCGAAAAAATCTGGCTGCTTTCTATGAGGGAGTGGAAGGAGCCAATAGCTCCTGCACTATGACCTTGCCAGATATCAATATGTTTTTTGGACTTATTTTGCCCCCTGATATGTGGAGAACAATTCGGAAAATAGATGATAATGTAGCATATGGTGATACTTGGGTGCATTTAGAAGAAATAGATGCTGCTAGAGAGCCTGCGCAGAAACCACAACAGGAGAAATTAGATCTTCCCAAAGCTATTGTGACTAAGTTGAAAACTCTTATACCCCCTAAGAAAATAGATTGGACAACATTAGCGCCTTGTAAACAGAAAGCGGATGAGTCAGTTTCTGATTTCTTTACACGATTTGAAGAGACATTCCATGACTTTAGTGGACAGTCATTGACAGATGATACGGGTAAGCATTTGTTCGTCGACAAATTTGTCGCTAACGTTGCCAGAAATAGCTAGTTGCCTTACGGCCAGTGAGAGTTCATGGACTACGTCTTCCCCAGTTTCCCTTTTGACTATGGCCCAGTATTATGAGCGTCAGGAATCGGAAGCAAAAGGCAAAGAGGATAAGAAGGTAAAGGATTTAAATACGAAAGTTATGTTGTCTCAAGTATATGGTCCACCATTCAGAGGTGGTGGTAGAGGCGGACGTGTAGTATATACCCCTGGTGTACCCCTTTGCTCTCGATCATCTTTGTCTTCTGATCAGTGTGCTTATTGTAAAGAGATTGGACATTGGCGTTCTGAGTGCCCCCTTTAGCGAGGTCAGCAGTATCAACGGGGTAGAGGAAGTATGAGAAGACTCCCAGGAATTCAGGAAATAGGGGACGAATAGGACCTCGCCCCCGGTTTGAGGCAGTTGAACACGGACCAAATTATTCTAATACCTTTGATAGACGAAATCAATATCAAATGTCTGATTATTCGGCTGATGGTCTTGAGGATTCTGATTATGCATAGGAATGCCGAGGATGGGGTAAGGAACCGGTTGAGATCCCAGTAGATCAGAAAGATCCTTATGTTGATACAAAAGTCTTGGGGTCTATTGATCGGTTTCTGGTTGATACAGGAGCTAATCGCAGTGCTCTGTCTAAAAAATTGGTTCCTAGGGCTCCCCTGTCTGGCGCAATGATAACATCGATAGGATTCGATGGGACACCTACATCTAGCCCACTGTCACAGCCACTTGCATTTAGTCTTGATAAATGCACTGCAGCATGTCCGGTTTTGTTCTCCCCCACCACGCCGGATAATATTGTGGGTATCGATATGCTTAAACATTTTCGTGCTACAATACGTTGTTCCTCAGAAGGTGTGCGCGTTATTTTAAATGATAACTATCCAATGGTTGAGAGGTCTTGTCTCATTAAAGAGGATATTGCTCTGGCATCTTTACCTAGTACTTTATGGGCTACATCAGATACCGATGTGGGACAAATGGTTATTCCACCAGTGTATATTCAAGTGAAGGAAGGTGCTTCATTGCCGCGATTGCCCCAATATAAAATATCTCGGGAAGTCGAAGAAGCAGTGACGAACATTGTTCGGGATTTGATCAAGGTGGGGGTTGTGGAAGAAGTCCCTTATAACATTTGTAATAGCCCTATTCTTCCTATTTTGAAAAGAGACACGGATACTAAAATTTACAGATTCATTATTGTTTTATGAGAGGTTAACAAAATTGTAGAACCCCAATACCTGGTAGTCTTTGACATTACGACACTCCTTACTATGGTTCCTCCTACTGCCACTACATTTAGTGTCATAGATTTGAAAAATGCATTTTTCTCAATACCTATTCATCCTGACAGCCGTTATTTTTTTGGCTTCACTTTGAATAATAGATCATTCAGATTCTGTAGAGCTCCACAAGTATATAGAGAGTCCTAGCATTTATAGTCAGGCATTGAAAAGGCAGCTTGATTCTTTTCCTGTGCCGAAAGGGGTGGCTCTTATTCAATATGTCGATGACATCTTGTTGGCTGTCGATACCCCTGTACAGTGTAACGGCGAAACACTGTCATTATTATCATTTCTTGCCTCTCATGATCACAAAGTCTCTCGAAAGAAATTGCAATTTTGTAGACAGCAGGTTATCTATTTAGGTCACCTGTCTAAGAAGGGACGTGCACTCACACCAGACCGCATTCAGACCATTTTAGATACTCCTGTGCCCTGTACTGGACGTCCGTGCATTGATTGGCCTTACTTCCTTCTGTAGGCAGTGGATCCCTAGTTTTTCGTACATTATTGAACCCTTGTTGGCCCTTTTGACTAAAGACACTCCAATGCCTCTCCCATGGACTACTGAATGCCAGAATGCCTTCCAACAGCTACGTCAAGCTCTTTGTTCAGCACCAGTATTAGGAACTCAAGACTACACTAAGACTTTCACACTCTATGTACACGAGAGGAAAGGTTGTGCCCTCTTGGTTTTTACACAGACACACGGTTATAAACAACGTCCTTGTGCATATTTCTCAGCTGTCCTTGATCCAGTTGCCCGCGCACTGCCTGGTTGTTTTTGAGCGGTAGCGGCAGCAGCTGTGTCAATACGTCAGAGTGAGGGAATAGTCTTGTCACATAGATTGTTTGTGTTAGTACCTCATTCAGTTGATGCCTTGCTAAATCAAACAAAGACACAGCATATGACTAGTGCTCACTTGACAGGATATAAATTGACACTTTTGGCCCCTCATATCACGTTGAAACGATATTTTAAAAAAAATATATAGCTGGGAGCCCTCACCGAGCCGATCACTTATGGTGTCGTCCCGGATGCGCCACGGATCAATCCTCGGAAAGGAGGCCCTGTTAATCACTGGCCCCTTAATCGTAACCCCCACCGGTGAATGGTCGGAGATTCCCTGGGCTAGGATGTGAGGCTCCGCAAAGTTGCCCAACTGGCCGGCACTCATAAAGAAATGGTCTAACCGGAAAAGGGACCCATGTCTAGCCAAGAAGAATGTATATTGTATTGTCGTTGTGTGGGGTGATGCATACGCCATATGTCTCTAAGCCCCAGGGCGGTAATGAAGTCCCGCAGCCCAAACTCCCCCCTGGTCCCCCGCCCCTCGCACGAACTGTCCAGATTGGCGTCCATTACGGCGTTGGTGTCAGCACCTAACAGGAGGGTACCCCATGGGAGATCAGTCAGGAAGGTTCCCAGTCGTGTGTATGTTGAGGAGTGAAGTCCAGGCGGGACGTAGCAGGATCCCAGGACTATGGTTCGGCCCTCCCACCTGCCAGCCACTGCGACCAAGCATCCCGAGTCGTCTGTCCAGGTACCTGATATTATTATTGGCAGGGTGTTGCGGATTAAAATGCCCACTCCTCTGGACCCCGACGTGAACCCCGAGTGGGCCACCATTTTATACTCAAACCTGTCGATGGCCTTGCATCTATTTCCTCGCAGGTGCGTCTCCTGAAGCAGGACCACATCTGGCAAGTGTCTTTTCAGGTACTGGAGCACTAGCGTCCGCTTGATTTTGTTGCCCAATCCATTAACGTTCCACGTTCAAACTTTAATGCGTGTCTGGTCACCCATCGTCGACATCTGGTCTCTCACTTATCTGATCACAAATGTCCCACTGTGCCCCGACCGAGCAATTTCGGCATGCAAAAGAACTGTTGTGATATCAAGCATAACTTACCCCTGATACAAGAACTCCCCCCCCCCCTACCCCCCTCCCTGCCTCCTTGCTAGGTGGGTACCCAACCTCCCACCATCCAAACATGCAGAGTGCCTGTCGTCCCTTCCGCCCCATATCAAACCTGAAAAGGACACGTGAGCTTGCAGTCAGCAAAGAAGGTTATACATAATTGACGGACGTTACACCCTACGTGATAACCATTGTCTAGTAACCCCTAGTCAACTCCCCAGATCTCCCCCCTTCCCCAGCCGGCTGAAATGAGTTCATGTCCCAGGCATTGTGTCCAGTGCGCCAGACATCTCCCATTTGGGGCAAGAAAGTTTGGCCCCTCGAGGCTTGCAACAGCGCCCACTTACCGCTTCTCGGGCTCCGGGGTCTTAAAACGCTGCACAGTCCCCATTACCTGGGCCCATTGTGAGCATTGTCTTCGTTGTCTGTAGCGTGGGTGTCCCTCATCGCCGCATCTCGTCTCGGCGAGTTCTGTTCAGGTCCGCGCCGGCCCCCGCACCTGCCCACTGTCCGCCATCCTTCCAGCCAGTCACTGGCCTCCTCTGGTGACTCGAAAAAGTAAGGCTTACTGCCATCTAGGATCTTGAGACAAGCAGGAAAGAGCATCATGTACTTCACGCCTTGTTCCCGAATAGCTCTCTTCACTCCTTCAAATGACCGGCGGAGGCGCTGAACGTGGAGCGTAAAGTCAGGGAAGAAGCGGATGATGGCGTTATCAAGCTGGAGATCCCCGGTCACCCTCGATGCCTGTAGGATGGCATCCCTGTCCCTATAGTTCAGGATCCGAGCGATTATTGTACGTGGTGGGGCTCCTGGCTTAGGCCTCCCTCCCAGTGCTCGGTGGACCCGTTCAACGGAGAAAAATTGGATAGGCGTTTCGGTTTCAGGTGATTAAGGATTAAGTCTTCAACAAACCAGTCCGTCCGTGGATTGCCCCTCCATTCCTTCCGGAACCCCCACTATGCAGATGTTGTTATGCCGCGCCCAACCTTCCTGGTCCTCCAGCCGGGCCAGAATATCGGACTGGTTTCTCGTCTTCTTTTTCCAGTCTCTTTGTTTTTGATTGGAGACTGCCTATCCCCGTCTCAGCCACTGCAACCTTTTCAGACATCTTGCGGAAGTCGGCCCGCAGAAGGTTGACCTCCTCCGTCACCTAGTCTAGTTTGGGCCCCAAGGTGCCCCGCAGGTCCCTGATCGCGCCCATGATGTCCCTGAGCGACAGGTCTTTGTCATTGTCCACTGGTTCCCGCTGATGGCTGCCACCTGGAGTTCCATCCTCCTTGCCCATGGCCACTGTATACTTGTCAATATGGTTAGACTGGCCTTGCCCTGGTGGTCTGGTGCGGCCCATGTTTGGGTGGCCGGCCGCTCTCATGCCCGACAGTAGGTGTCTCCAGCGCTCTTTCCGTGTGCTTATGAAATGGGCCAGAGTCCACCACTGGCCGTGTGCAGCTGTGATGTACGCCTCTGCAGGCCCGCTCGGACCTTCCTGGAGCCTCTGGTGACCAGTGCCGTTACCCCAGCCGTCTTGCGCCTTTTACCTTGTACTCCTGCCCTGGAATGCGCCTGGTCGGGGGCCACTGCTGCTCACCCCCTACGATGTCTCACCAGGCATACGCCATCTCGCCAGGGCCTCCGCCCTCAGTCAATGCCCGGGATCCAGGCTCCTCGGGTATCGTGGGGAAGCCACGTGCTACGTCACCCCAGCCGCTGCTCGCCTTTCGCCCTGCACTGTTGCGCTCTTGGCCGGGGGCTGTCGATGCTCACCCCCTCATGTGCCGTCTCACTAGGGCCCTCGCCCTCGTATAGTGCCCGGGGTTAAGGCTCCTCGGTTGTCTCAGGGGAGCCACAGCCCCAGGGTCCGATGTGCAGGGAGTAATACTTTCCGCTGCCTTTCTTCAGGGAGGCTGCTCACTCACCAGCGGGGGAGCTTCCGCGTAGCTTGGCGCTCCGCACTCTGCCGGGCATCAATAAATTCCACGCTGCAGGGACCGCGCGTCCCTCTCTGTCTTTCGTCGCTGTTGTCGGCCCCCCGGAGTACTTAGGGGACGTCTACCGTGCAGTCTGCAGTCTTCGGCAAGCGTGGGTCCCGCTATCGCCGAAGTTCTATCTGGCGGGCGCCATTTTGTTATCGGAATCGGGCTGGCCGGGCCGCATGAAGCGAGCGTTAAGGTACTTTTAGGGGTCACCTCAGATCTCCTGCGGGTCTCGCCGCCTCCCGGCGGCTTCCAATGCTGCTGGTCACCGCGTTTATGCAGGATGATGCCAGATTTCGGGTGTGTGGAAGCTGACTGCTAGCGCAGCTCTGTCAGTGCGCGGCCATCTTCGGTGGCTGGAAGCCACGCCCCCCACGTTGAATTTTTTTAAAACTTTGAATCCTACTACATTATTGCCACTTCAAGCTACTCAGCCCCAACCACAAGAGCTACATGATTGTATATCCCTTACTGAAGAACACACAAAGGGTCGTGTTGACCTACAAGATACACCTCTTTCTAGTGTTGCTGGGGAGTTGTGGGTTGATGGGTCCTGCTTGAAGTTGCCTGATGACATGACATCTGCTGCTTATGCAATTAAAACACTTCAGACAGTAGTTGAGACAGCTCGTATCCCACAGAAATCAGCTCAAAAAGCTGAGTTGATAACACTGACAAGAGCATGCGAGCTTAGTACAGAGTTGCTTGTTAACATTTACACTGATAGCCAATATGCCTTCGGCGTGGCTCATAACTTCGGGCATCTTCGGAAAGAAAGAGGCTTTCTCACTTCATATGGGACACAAATAGTGCATGGGGAATTAGTACATAATCTCCTTACTGCCTTGACCTATCCTAAGAAAGTGGCAATTGTTAAATGTAGCGCAAAGTGACCGATAAAATAGGTGCAGGCAATGCCTTTGCGGATTACACAGTGTGTGAAAGTGGCTCTGTATATACTGTTCTTTAATAGGTACAGGGTGTACAGAGTCCACAGTCCCCAAGGGTTTGACAGAGGCTAAAGTTAGATATAACCTTACTCTCTAAAGTGGTAGCTTGGTCGAGCAGTAAGGCAGTATCAGAGGACAGTGTAAAGCATTTGTTGTACACACTCAGTCAGCAAATGGTCTCACACACTCAATAACTGAACTCTAGGCCAATGGTTTATATATAAAAAATATATGCTTGTTTTATTTTAGAACCAACAATTGGGTTTAAAATATACTTTCTCAGAATGAGATGCTTCATATAAATACTTTTGCAATATGCAATTGACTTTTGTAAACAGTTACAAGTGGTTGCAATAGGCAACTCTATTTTAAACACAACAATGCATTGAGCTCAATGGAAATTTCAAGTTATTTGCAACAGATTACTTTTAGGATTACTTTTGGAAATCCAGGACTGGATCATAGATTCAGTCCTGGGTCAGTACTTAGAATCAAGTCATGAAAGTCGACCTAATTACTGTGATGATTTTTAAACAATATTTAGCTCTTTTAAAAGTTGAAAATTCAAGTTGCAGGTACAGTATGTTCTAGTTACTTTTGTAGTCCAGTACTGGGTGCCTAGACTCAGTACTGGGACCTTTATCTAAAACAGGTAAGTAATTACGTTTTCAGATATTATACGATTTTTAAAGAATATTTAAAGATTGCAGAAATTGACACAAGAAATTTCACAGAAAAACAGTCAATGATTTCCTATTGAAGAAAATTGGGTTACTGGTAAGTACAGTTGTAAGTATTTCTCAGAGTCAGTGCTGGGCACCAAGATCCAGCACTGGGAGCTCACCTAAGAGCAGGTGAGTATTTTCGTTTTCGTTACTCGGCTGATTTTTGGTGAATATTTTAAGATTTGAAAAGTCCACACTTAGAAGAAATTTCAGGAAAAAGCCAGTCAATGTTACCCTATGAAGAAAATAGAGTTATCGGTTTAAAGGTAAGTACTCGACTGGCAGAGTTGAGGTTCTGGGCATAGACTCAGGGGTCCCCCAGGGTCAGGTAGGTACAGTTGGTTCACCCTCAGCGACTCTAGGGCGGCTGGGTGCAGAGAGAGTTAGGCCCAATGTTATCCTATGAGGGATAGGGGGGGCCTTGGTTGGTGGCTGCTGACTAGCAAGCCACGCGGCTGTGGGTGCTGGGCTCCTGGTCACTTACTCAGGGCAAGTGGGGAAGTAGGTAGGTGTAGAGGTTACACTGCCAGGGCCACTCGGGTGGCTGGGTGCAGGGTGCTTTTGAGCCTTCTGGCGCTCAATTGATTTCAATGGGAAATCTCCGGTTTAGAAAAAGACTGCAAGCTCGGGGACGAGGATTCTTCAGGTGCCACCACCACTTCGAGAGGTAAGTTGGGTAGTTGGAGGATAGGTAGGTACCCCGGGATTGGGCACAGGGGGCCGCGGGGCGCCGCGGGCAGTGGTGCCTTTTGGTGTCGGGAAATCTTACCCTCTGTTGATTGCGGTGGGGGTGCACCTTGTTCTGAGGCTGCAGGCATCTTCAGGAGTGTCGAGGGAGGTCCTTGGGGTAACAGTCGCCGTGGGGTCATCCTCGTGGTCTTTGTTCACTCCGGCACTGGCCAGGCTTGGCTGGTGCAGAGTGTGCTGGGTTCGTGGTTCCGGGCTGCTGCTAGGGATTAGAGGTAGGTTTTGAGTAGAGCCTCTACTCATGGGAGTCCCAGGGGCTTAGAGCCAAAAGGTAGCCAGGTCCTCTGGGGTTTGTGAGGTTGCTGAGAAAAAAGAGATGCCGGGTTGGAGCAGGAGCCGGTTCGAGGGTCGACAGGCCGGTAGGGCTGGGGCCAAAGCAGTTGGTGTCTTCCTCTTCATAGCAGCTGCAGGGCAGGTCTTCTTTCTTCTTGCTCTTCTTTGTAGTTTGGAATCTGGAATCTGGGGAAGGAAGGTTCAGGGTGCCCCTAAATACTAGATTTAGGGGCGTTACAGATAGGTGAAGGGCTGGGACCAATGGGTCCCTGTCCTGGGGTGGGTACACCCCCTATCCTGCCTCTCTCCTGTGGGAGGGGGGCAGTAGCCTAGTCCTGATAGGGTAGGGCTTCCCACCTTTAAGATGGCGAGAGCCCGGAGATGTGCTTCACCTCGCCTCCCCCACCTGAGGGGTGGGGTTGGCAGGCTGGCACATCCCCTGTCCTTACTTGGGGTTTCTGGCCAAAGCTTCCCGTCAGAGTGGGGGGTTGCAGTGGCCTGGGGAAGCTCACAGAGGCGGCATGCCTTTGAAGCTTCCCCCTGCCCATTCTGGGGGAGGAGATTTAGCACCTCGCCCAGGATGTGCATTGTTGCAGGCCCAGGAGAGCAGGGGCTCTCCCACCCAGGGGTCCAGCAACATGTCTGCTGTGTGGCAGCCTAGGCGGCAGCCTAGGCAGCCTCAGAGCAGACGTGGATTGTAGGTTAGGTTTAAGGGGGCATTTCTAAGATGCCCTCTGGGGTGCTTGGTACATTAAATCCCACACTGGCATCAGTGTGGGTTTAATGTGCTGAGAAGTTTGGTACCAAACTTCTCAGTCTTCAGTGTTGCCATTATGGTGCTGTGGAGTTCGTGTTTGACGAGCTCTCAGCACCATGTATTCTTAAATGGCAGCTGTTAGACCTGTCAGCCCTTTGGGTGGTCCCTCCTCATCATTATTTATTTTGTCCCACTTTTGCCTCAAACCCTGGTTGAATTTTTTCCTTTTTGGGAACCACCAGACTTTTTCGTGTTGCTGCAGATTCAGGGAGCCATTTTAGCTACCCCTGAAACTTCTGTCTGAGGGCCTGGAGCACAAGATGGTGGCCACCTGTGACATCACCAGCATCCACTGGAACCTACCAGCACCTTCCAGAACATTCCAGGAGATTCCAGAACTCTGTGACAGTTGGAGACCGTTTAGAATGTTGGGAGGATAAGAGAGGCAGTTGGCAGTTGGAGCTGGCAGTTGGCACCTGACTGGTGAAGAGAGAGGAGCACAACAGTGAAGGAGGAAGGAGTGAAGCAGCAGGGGTGGAAACTTGTGCCTGGAGTGGGATCCATAAACCCACCCTTGATACTTGTCCCTACTGATGGATCCCAGCCTATAGCCCTGTGTGGGAAGAAGACAGAAGAAACTCATCCTAAGGACCTGGACAGCAGGAACAGGCCTTAGAACCAAGAAAGCAGCAAGATCCTGACCTGGAGACTGGTTTCCCTGGAGTCCGGCGTCGAGTAGCCTGAAGACCTGGAGCCCGAGGTGGAGAAGCGGCGCTGACTGAAGTAGCAGACGTCGTACCCGGAGCCGCCTGAGGTCGTGAGAGGGCGCCGACGGAGGTCGTGAGGAATACCAGAGGTCGAGGAGGAAGTGAACCGAGGTCGAGCGAGCGGCGTCATCGGAGGAGTGAAGTCCGCCCTCCGGAGTCGTCGGAGACCGAGGTAGAGGAGCACCGGAGGTCGGGAGTGAGGATCGCACTCCGGAGACGCCCGGAACCTGTGTGGAGGAGCACCGGAGGTCGGGGGTGAGGATCGCACCCCGGAGTCGCCGGAAGTCGACATCGAGGCCAGGCCGGCTGACGTCATCGGAGCCGAGAGCGCCATCGGACCGGAGCCGCCCCGAAGTCGACATCGTGGAGAGACTGCCCGACGCCGTCGAACCGGAGGTCGAGATCGAACCGAGGCCACCGACATCGGACCGGAACCGCCTACCGGCGTCGTCAAAGAACTGACATTGTGCCGAGGCCGCCGAGACCGAACCGGAACCGCCTCACGGCGTCGACACGACTCCAGCGGCGTCGGAACATCAGAAAAAGGGCAGTAAGTGGAGTAGAGGGCGCCTAAGGCCCTGTGGAGACCTGAGAGACTGCTCTAAGGGGCTAGGGAGGTGCTGAAACCAACCTGACTGTGCCTGGGGTGAACTGGGACTAACCTAGAGAGGTTGTGTGGAGAGAGAAAGCCAGGGCACTGGTATTCCCCCCTTTGATCTACCTCAGCTTAGGCCTCAGCCTTGTCCCAGCCAGGGAGTAGCCCCCCTCAAGCCTTCCACAACCCTACAAGCTGTGCCTGGGCCAAATCAGCCCTTAAGAATTGAAGTGTCATCTGATTACATGAGTGTTGCTGTATACTTTTAATTATTTATTGGGGGTACTGTATTTATTGAATTTTTACCTATTTATTGCTGCACTATATTTATAGGTCCACAGGACTTGATGGTGTACAATATTTATTGGTACAGTATTTATTGCCTCAAAGTATTTAATTGTCTGTATATATTGCACTTGTATTTATGCCCTGTTATTTATGATCACCCCTATTTATTTCATCAAACAGCCAATATTTATTTGACCTGCACTAATTGAAACTTGTATATTGTGATTGACCTATTTATTTTTCCAATCAGCAACTAAGAGAAAAAGATAAAGAAAGAATATTTTCATAATTTTTACGGTGTAGAGTCGTTTTTGGAACGGATGCACGCATGGTTATTGTATGGGTATATTGTATGCTTAGCACTGCGCCTGTTTCCTGACCACTCGAGCCAAGCTACCACAGTGTGTTCGGGGAGTCCACCACCACCCTGCGGAGTGGGAGTGGGCTGTTTCCAACATAAATTGGTGGCAGCGGTGGGATAGAGCTGTGCCTACGTATACTCAACAATAACTGTGGGTAGTCCATAGGCCTACACCGGGAGTTTTCTCAAAGCGGCCTTCCTAATTGTGGGTTTTTGTTTTTTTCAAATTTACTCTGGTGGTGGGAGGAGGTATTATTAAAGGTACCCCCCTGCATTGTTACTGCACAAAACCTGTCCTCTAACCTGAGTGGGCAAGATGGAGTTTGTACTAGAGAATCTAGAAACGTACACTGTGGCCCAACTCAGGGAGTTTTGCCAGCGGGAGGGGGTGTACTGTCCCCCAGGAGCAAAGAAGGGTGCACTCCAAACCAGCTTAAGGGCTTGGGGGGAGGCACGCCGAGAAAGCAAGGCTGAGGAGGAAGACAGGGATGGAGAGCCTGACCCCGAGGGGGCTGAGATGTACCAACCTGAGGTGGGGAACCTGTCAGCAGGGCCCAGGACACTTTCTAGGAAGGGCAGCACTGTCTCTAGCGGGGGCTTATCCAGCGTGGAGTTAGCAGATCGGAGAGAGAAAAGACAGCTCACATGGGATTTAGCAAAGCTGGAGAAGGAGAAGGAGGAACAGAGGTTGGCTCATGAGACGGAGAAAGAGAGGATGGCTCATGAGATAAGACTGAAAGAGATAGAGCTTCAGATCCTAAGAATTGGGGCACCAACTGTTCCTAATGGTGGCAGCCAAATCCAAGAGTCCACCAGGGAACCCAAACCTTACCTGCCAAAGGACATAGTAGCTAGCTATGGGGCGGGTGACGACATCGCCAAGTGGCTAGCAGCCTATGAGGTCTCGTTGAGGGCCCATGGGGTTCCAGTGAAGTACTGGGGAGGGGGATTGTATAAGTACATGCCTCCAGCTGGTAGGGATGCTTTATTGGCCCTCGAAGAGGATGAGCAGACCCACTACCCCACCATGAAACTGGCGCTCATCAGAAAGTTTAGACTAACACCTGAAAAGTACAGACAGAAGTTCAGGGGTAGTCACAAGCTGGGCACACAGAATTGGGTGGACTTCCTGGACTATGCAAAGAAGGCACTGGAAGGTTGGATTCAGGGCAGTGAAGTAAGGAACTACGAGGAGCTGTTTGACCTAGTACTGAAGGAACACCTACTCGAGAAATGTTTCCCTGAACTGCGGCAACACCTGGTGGATAGCAAGCTGACCAGTCCCCGGAAGCTTGCTGAGGAGGCGGACATTTGGGCTAGTACCCGGGTGTCCACAAGGGGGACTGGAGGGGATACTCAAAAGGCCGGACAGGGCGCCCCCCAGAAGAAAGAGGGAGGGGAAAAGAAAAAGGAGTTCTCCAAAGGCCCCCAAAATAACTTCCAAGGGAAGGGAACAGGATTCACCTCTAAGGCTAACCCACCCAGAAACCCTAATCCTGGCCAGAGTCAGCAGCCAAGGGTTGTCCATTGCTACGAGTGCGGTGGCGTTGGACACTATAAAGGAGATCCGAAGTGTCAGAAACGATCACCCCCTCCCACTGGAGGAAAGCCCCCCGGAGTAGCTAGTGTAGTGCTCGGGGAGGAGATGCCCTTAACTAAGGGAAGGGAGTGGGCGGGTGTCACTCTAGTGTCCCTGGGAGAACGGGAGATGGTTCCTAAGATCCAGGTGCCCGCAAATACCGCAAAGTATGGGCAGTGGATCACCATCAACGGCCAAAGAGGGGAGGCTCTGAGAGACACAGGAGCCAGTATGACTATGGTGCGTAGCCAGCTGGTGTCTCCAGAGCAGGTAATTCCCGATGTACTCCACCCAGCCGCGATGGCTGACGGCAGAACAGGTCACTATCCCGTGGCCGAGGTTCCCTTTGAATGGGGGGGGGTTGCAGGTTCACTTCGAGTTGCCGTAAGCCCTGCCGTGCCAGTCGATTGTCTGCTGGGCAATGACATGGAGCACAACGCTTGGAAGGAGGTGGAATACCGGACTCACACCGAGATGCTGGGTACACCTGACTGGGCCTGTGTTAGCACAAGGTCCGAGACTACCCGAAGAGGGAGTTCATTCCGGCTGGAGCCTGGAACAAAGGCCCAGCCAGCTGCCAGTCAAGGGAAGAACCGAGGACAGGAGGAGCCTGCCTCGGCGTCTCCACCCCGTAGGACGGATAGGCCACCGGAGGTGGTGGGCCAGGAGTCTGCGGAGGGGGACGTTACCAACCTGGAGGACTTACCCATCCCGGCCGAGTGGCACGTGGAGGGAGGCCCGTCCAGGGAGGAATTCTGCCAGGGCCAGAGGGAGTGCCCTACCCTTGAGGGGCTGAGGCGACAGGCCGAAGCCCAAGCAGCAGGGAACGTTGAAGGGAACTACAGTGTTTACTGGGAGGATGGCCTCCTCTACAGTGAACCCAAGGCACCCCTACATGGATCGTCACGAGCCTTGGTAGTTCCTCAACGTTATCGAGCCTTCCTTCTGGAGTTGGCTCACGAGATACCATTGGCAGGACACCTGGGGCAAGACAAGACCTTCGCCCGTCTTGTCCCACACTTTTATTGGCCTCAGATGAAAGTGTCGTCCGATACCTACTGCCGGACATGTGTGTCTTGCCAAGCCAGTGGGAAAACAGGGGTGAAGCTGAAAGCTCCCCTGGAACCACTTCCTGTCGTTAGCACCCCCTTTGAAAGGGTGGGCATCGACATTGTGGGTCCATTAGATCCACCAACTACAGCTGGTCACAGGTTTATCCTGGTTCTGGTGGATCATGCCACACGGTACCCAGAGGCAATACCTCTGAGGACCATAACAGCACCTGTTGTGGCTAGGGCCCTGATGGGAATCTTTACCCGAGTGGGTTTTCCCAAGGAAGTTGTGTCCGACAGGGGGACCAACTTCATGTCAGCATATATGCGGGCAATGTGGAAGGAGTGTGGAGTGACCTACCGGTTCACCACTCCTTACCACCCCCAGACAAATGGTCTAGTGGAAAGGTTTAACAAAACCTTAAAAGGCATGATCAGAAGTCTGCCTGAAAGCCTGCGGAGGAAATGGGACGTCCTCCTACCCTGTTTACTTTTTTCCTACAGGGAAGTGCCACAGAAGGGAGTGGGCTTCAGCCCCTTCGAGCTTCTGTATGGGCACCCTGTACGTGGACCTCTTAACCTGGTGAGAGACGGATGGGAAAGAACTCCCAGAAAGCTCCCCCAGGATGTGGTGAGCTACATGCTGGCCTTCCGGAGCCAAATGGCTAAGTTGTGGAAGTCCAGGAATGGACCTGGGTACTGTAGGGGCACAGGGCTCCTGCTCCTGTGCCCACACCATTGGCATAAGGCACCCAGCTAGAGGGGTGGCTGATCTATGCCATGGCAGTGTAGGTGATGGGCATGGCACACAGGGATGTGTGCCATGTCGACTTTGTTTTGTCTTGCACCCAGACACCCAGCCTGCAAAGGCAGTGTGTGTGTGTAAGGGTACAGGGCCCCTAAGGGTGGCACAATGAGTGCTGCAGCCCTTGGAGGCCTTCCCTGGTCACAAGGCCCTGGGTATCTAGGGTACCATTTACCAGGGGCTGACATGTGGCCAGGGTTTGCCCATTTGGGTTTTGTGTGTTTTAGGGAAGGAACATAGGCCCTGGGCACCTGATTGGCAGGAGTCCAGGGCACATTCAGTCAAAGTACATTCAGCAATTCAGCAAAAAGTGGGGGCATACCATGCAAGAAAGATGGCACTTTCTCACACACAGCTCAAGAGACTGCAATGCAGCAAAGTACCACATCTATGTATGTAGTTAAATCACAGGCTGAACGTTGCCATGATGCCAGGCAAGAGGTGCTGGACATGCAACAATCTGCCTCTGTTGATGAATTAGACCAATGGTCCAAGGAGGGAGCATTGGATGATGAGGGCTGTTGGAAGAATAAATAAATGACCAAATAGAAGTTACCCACAGCCTATTTACACCCTATGATTCACATGGCACATGGGCCGGCACATGTTGGAGCATCCTCAATAGCAAAGCAACTTATGCAAGTTTGGGATCATCCAGATATTGTCGGGATGGCTAAGAAAATAGTCCAGTCCTGTTTGATCTGTCTCAGGTATAATCCTGGAAAGGGAACACGAACTCCAACAGGAGGGTTTGCAATACCTACTGTACCTTTTGAGTTCCTGCAAATGGATTACATTCAGCTTGAGCGCTGTAACGACCTGAAGTATGTCTTGGTAGTGGTTTGTGCCTTTAGTAAATGGGTGGAGGCATACGCTACGAAAGATAATACAGCTCTTACTACAGCAAAGGTGCTCCTAAAGGAGATCTTTCCCAGATTCGGTATTTGCCGAGTTTTGTGGAGTGAAAACGGACCCCATTTTTTTGGGCAAGTTGTTGATTATCTCATGAAAGGATTGGGAACTAAGCAGAAGTTTCATGCTGCTTTTCACCCACAATCAGCAGGACTAGTGGAACGTTACAACTCCACTCTGAAATTGAAATTGGCTAAGATATTGGCTTCCACATCTTCGAAATGGCCTGATGCACTGCGTTTAGCATTGCTATCCATTAGATCGACACCACATACATGATCTGGCCTCACACCGTATGAGGTGGTTTTTGGAAGGCCAATGAATATTTGGGGGATTCCTAAGCCACACCCTATACATGATGTACCCTATGTATTGATGAATGACTATTTGTCTCAGTTGACTGACAGTTTGTCTTCTATTTATCAACAGGTTCGGGAGACTCATCCAGACAGGTCGCAAGGTGAGGGCCACTGTTGGCGCCCTGGTGATTACATGGTAATCGAGTCCTTCCAGAGGACCAGCTCCCTAGCACCGAGATGGCGAGGCCCTGAGCAGGTGCTGCTGGCTACCAGAACTGCAGTTTGAGTGACGAACCTGAAAAACTGGGTCCATGTGACACACTGCAGAAAAGTGTTGCAAGACCTAGTGCCCCCAGCTGCATTGGCAGATCACAGCGATATCCTGGTCACAGAGAAAGGACAAGCCACGTCACCTGAAGGATCTGAGGAAGTCTTCCCGGACCACACGATTCCTGGTACATCCCGAAATCAGCTGCGACCCAGGAAGAAAGACACTTCGTTGCTGAAAAAGACTGTTTGAGCCACTGTCCTGGGTGGTTAAAGACTGACTTCAAAGGGGGGTATCCCTTTAGTGACTATTTGTCTCAATGTTATTTAAGAAACCAACGCCTGCCCAGGACCTTAGGGCACCATCTGTTTTGTTGTTTGTGGACAAAATAAATATGCCTAAGTAGAAGAAACCAACTGCTGCAAGAGTTAGTAGCAAAAGAACAATAATTGCCACTGGACTTACTTTGACTATTGTTATTGTTGCCATAATAACATGGATTGTGGAGGAAGTAGCTCCTGTCCGAAATCTACTGACTGCTACTACTCCTGTCCCTACTGAACACCACTACTTTACTCTTCGTTATCATGAGCAGAAGCACAGAATGTCCTACCTCAATAACACTTTTATTCAGATGTTGCACCATACACACAATGCTCCAAACATTACCAACTACTGGGTATGTGGAATGATGCCAGCTCATCAGAAAAAGGGAGGAACGCCTTTTATCCTTTGCCGTTTTCACATAATGGCTCCTGCAGAGCCTGGTTTGCACTATTGTGGGCTTCTCATATCGCTAATATTACTAACTTTGATATAGGAAGACTTAACGCCCAGTTGAAGAAAATGTGTTATCCTGATGAGGAAGGGGACCCACAAGCCAAAGGAACTGTATGGGAAATGGAGAAGTATCGCCGAGGAATTTCCTCCACACACTATGTTTTCCCCAATACTCAAACCATCAAGGGTAATGGACCTCCTATTATTGCTGTTACTAGAGCTCGAGCGGATCTCTGTGTGAGCAGTATTGGCAGTTTCCCTGTGGGAAAAAGTGACTGTACTTTAGTGTTATTATACTTATTATTACTGGAATGAACAATAGCAGTTTTTTGTCCTCAAACAATACTTATTTCATTTGCGGAAGTAAAGGTTATTATCATCTACCTATTGGTTAGTCCGGCATCTGCTATGTGTCCTTTTTGCTTACACCTGTGTTTTTGGCACCTGCATCCTACCATAAAGACTATAAACTGTATAATGACATTTCTAAGAGCCGATTCGAGAGGACAATAAATAAAGATAAGGTGGATCAAACTGATGCTGCACTACAACAGTATATTAACTTTAATTTGGGACTATTCTTCTTTCTTGGTGCGGCCTAAAACAGCCGTTGTAGAGGCCGTAACCAATCAGACGGCAATGGCGCTTGAAAATATCACAGAAGAACTACAACTAAAAGCAATGTGCATGCTAAGAGTTTGTAGCTGCCAGAACACCTGGTCTCAGTCTCAACTGTCAATCATTTACTGCTGCCATAAGCACTCCTGCTCCACCTCCCACTTTGCTGACTAAGTGATCTCCCATCTGCCCATGTTTGTCGGTAACTATTCCTGTGTAGGCCTGTACCTTCTATTTGTAGCCACATGCTTACCAGTGTAGAAAAAGCTGTATATAAGGCCTGTGTTCTGTGACTTCAATGTACTACCTCAGGCAGCACTTGAGAGTGCTGTGTGGACGTGGTCCCACTTGTGAGTGATTAATAAACTTGTTATTTGAATTCCAGCTTCAGTGCCAATCTCTATTTTGTTGGTCTATGGACCCGTGGACAGAGAAGGGTAACCCCTGCACCGGTGTGCTCATTACAAGGCACATTTCCACAGGGCGTGTGTTTTTCTTTTAGCATCTTTTCTATTGGGCTTTGCGTGTGTCTTTCTAAAAAGACAGCACGCAATTGGGCAAATGCGGGTGCATGTCCGACCTTTCCCAGGAAATGTATCTGCCCACGGCCTACGGCTTGCGGTTACGAGCAGGGGCGCCATCTGTTCGGGGTCATGTCACCATCTGTTTTTAATTAGCGCGTTCGCCGCGCTGCCTTGCTCACTGGCCCCAGGCTTCTCTCTCGCGCCATCCTTTTTAACCAACCCTCCCTTCACATGCCACATGCACACACACAGCCTTGCCAATGCACTGTTTGCAATGAGAAACTTGTGCATTCGCTGTCAAGCTACTCCCATTGCTGTTGACTTGTAGAAGGAGGAAGGCAGCAGAATCATGTTTTGACAGTGGCGGCCGAGGCAGAGGTAGCGAGGCCTCTGCTTACACACACGGCTCCTGATTTTCTTTACTGTGCTCGCTTTCTGATTTGGTACTAGCCTTATATAATACAATCTTAACCTTAAGCCAAGCACCCTATTAATCTTATGTTTGACCTCACAACCGTAGGTTTGAACCCCAGCGTGTCTGCTCAGCCTTTCATCCTACTAGAGGCCGACGGACTAATTAACATTCATTTGGTTGGTAAATAAACATCTGTTACTCGGCACCAAGATGCAGCATACTCCAGCCCCGCCTTCACTTGCACACTGGGATAACTCACTTTTGCCTCCTTTCAATTAGGCTCCTGATTTTCTCTACTGTGCTCGCTTTCTGATTTGGTACTAGCATTATATAATGCAATCTTAACTTTAAGGCAAGCACCCTATTAATCTTATGTTCGACCTCACAACCGTAGGTTCGAACCCCAGCGTGTCGGCTCACCCTTTCATCCTACAAGAGGCCGACGGACTAATTAACATTCATTTGGTTGGCAATAAACATCTGTTATTCGGCACCAAGATGCAGCATACTCCAGCCCCACCTTCACTTGCACACTGGGATAACTCACTTTCGCCGCCTTTCAAATCGGCTCCTGATTTTCTATACTGTGCTCGCTTTCTGATTTGGTACTGATTCGGTACTGGCATTATGTAATAGGAATTGTGGGTAGGCCAGCGCACTCCTATTGGCTGTTGAAACAATTCATCAGAAGTACTCAACATTCACGATTTTAACTCCTGCCGCTACAGTACAGTACTCCTGCCACTATAGTACATTACATACAGGACTCATGGGGTGTTGACACAGATTGCCTCTGCACGTATGTTTGCTCGGGTGCAGCAGCTCGCAGTAGTTTGAGATTCTGCGCTTTCACAAGGGACAATTTGACAAGCGTACTTGTCGAAAGCAGCTTGAGACCGGTTTTTGGTATACACGAGAGCCGTCAGTATTCATCTATAAAGGTTCACGTGGTAATTCATTGGAGTACCATTGTGAAGCCCCGTTCCTCGAGTGTTTTCGTTGAAGCGCCAGATTCCGTTGTACATTTTCTCATGCTGGGCACCTGATAAAGATGGAAATACTTCCCCTGACGAAGGGATTTTATAATCCCGAAATGCATTGGGAAATCAACTATCAAGATTTTTTGGATCATTGTTATTTCATGCACACAACATCAATTTTGTTGTTATTATGTATATATCATGTTAAATAGGTTTGAGCATGATTTCTCACACGCAAATGATTTGATAATTACGAAAAGGTATTTGTAATAAATAGAGTTTAGTTTCATGACATAATTTGCGTGAAAAAGTCAATCCTGAATTTTGTTATAGTGTTCGTGATTATTGTTAAAACTAGCAAACACAGTTTTGCGCCCCCCAGCAGTGCGGGAAGGGGCAAGTGAACGTTTACACTTGCATATACCATTAATTATATAATAGGAGCCAGAGCGGCGGCGCGCAGGCTGCCATCTCTTTCTGGTTGTAGGTGTTGCTTCGCAGCTTTTTGGTACAGCTTTTTGCCAAATCTGTAATGATTACTCCTACACAAACTTTCAAGTGTAATTCTTTATTCTTCCACACAGCTTGCAGCCAAGAGAGCATAGCACAACTACTCGACTTAACTGCCCATAATATCAGCTCCTTCTCTACTCCCACACTCTGACCTCTAGATCTAGAAAATGTAATCGATCCTCACTCACGCCTACAACTACCTACACAACATCGGACCCAAATACCTCAACGACAGAATCAACTACCACGTACCCAAAAGAAACCTCCGATCTTCCAACCTCGCACTGGCCGAAACCTCACGCATCCACAGAGCCAGAGCAGGCGGAAGATCCTTCTCTCACATTGCAGCCAAGACCTGGAACGAGCTACCGGCAGACATGAGAAGCGCTCCCTCCCTGAACACCTTCAGGAAGACCCTCAAGACCTGGCTCTTCTGCTAAACAGATCTGCCGACCCCCCCCCCCCCCCCCAGTGCCTTGAGACCCTCACGGGTGAGTAGCACGCTTACAATTCCCTGATTGATTGATTGACTCTAAAGTAAGGCCTATACAGTATAATAGAGTAAACAGAACAATGCAATACAAAATAAATATAATATGGTATATAACATGTCAAAATGTCTACAATATAAGCACATGCTTATACATCCACTACAGACACCTTGTATGCTGTTCCCTCTCCCATGCGCTTACCATTTAAACATCTGCTGCCTATTTATAGGCACTCTGCACAGGCTGGGACATCCAGGGCCCTGTGTTTGTCTCACGTTCCAGGATTGGTGAGCCAATCTAAGCTCAGGAAGTTCCTCATTATGCGTCTTCAAGGATGCACAAAAAGCAAGCCATTAGGCATTCCACACTTGATTGTTGTGGGACAGAGACCTTAAATGAGGAACATTGCTGAAAAACCAGGGAGGTTGGCCACCCTTCTTGAATTTTTCTCTGTCTTATGTAGCAGGCTTAAGTAAAAGAAAGAGAGGCTTGTTTGGGCAGTACCAGTCATTGAAGTTGGGGAAATCAATGAAACATGTTTTGTAACCGTGTATAGTTTAAAAAATAAAGACATCTGTGATTTGACATCACATGTGCAGCATTTATACAGGTAGGCTGATGCCCCTTTGTAGGAAAGTGCCCTATTTAGGTCGAGCCTAGCGTTGCAACGCATGCGCTGCAAGCTTTACGAGGCATGCATTATTCAGTATAGCGTGGAAGCTTCGTGGAAGCTCCTCCCACTTTCCGCCCATCTTTTTTATTGGCTTAGGTCCTAAATGCTGCCTTCTGATTGGTTTTAGGCTTGTTAGTCCCTCCTCATGACGGCCATGTCGTCATTTGTATCCTTCCATGGCTACTGGCCCCTTTACTCCAAACACTATTGTCTTCCCTTTCTCCCCCTCGCCCCCTCCGGCAGACCGGGACTTCTTGCCCCCCCTCCCCCCCACTCTTGTTTGAGCCTTCCCGCCCACCCGCACTCCCGTTTCCAATGCAATATCTCTCTCGTAAATGCGAGTCCTATTGCATTGAAAATGCTTGTTATGGTTTTGGGACTTAGGGCCAGATGTAGGTGGCCAAATAGCAATCGGTAACGCTGAAATTAGAAGAATTTCAGCGTTTGCGATCGCTATTTGACTGCGAGCAACGTAGGTGAGTTTTAAACCGACTAGCAAAATAAGGAATCGCAAAATTGCGATTCCTTATTTTGCTCTTGCATTTAAGGAATCGGAAATTGCGATTCCTTAAATGCCATGTAAGTAGCACAACAGAAAGTGCACTTTAGCCTTAAGGAATCGCTAATTACCACCAACTTCAAGTTGGTGGTAATTAGCGATTTCCTTTAAAAAACACTTTTCTGCTTTTTTTAAAGTGCCATGTGGCACACATTCATGCCCTCAGGGCATTTATGTGCGCCACATGTGCACACATGCACATTTCAGGGGTTCAACAGGGTGTCCTTTTGACACCCTGGAACCCTTGAAATAGCGCCCGCTATTTGCCAATCTTTAATAGCGAATCGCAAATAGTAAATATCTTCCCATTCATTCCTATGGGCCTCCTAGTCCATAGGAATGAATTGGTAGGTATTCCTTATTAGCTAATCTCAATTTGCGATTCGTTATTAAGGAATATTAAGGAATCTCTAATATTTTAGCGATTCCTACCTACATTCAATTTTGCGAGTCCTTAATAGCAAATCGGTAAAATTTGCTATTAAGGAATCGCAAATTTGATTTGACCTACATCTGGCCCTAAGTGGGCTTGCGGTCTAGCTCGCATGGGTGGAGTTTGACGTTGCCTTCTCTATGTGGGCGGGTCGGTATGAAATGAGCGTGCCCTGCTGAGATGTCTAGCTGGTGGGTGGGGCCCAGTGCTACAGGGGCCGTGATTTGACAAATGGGCAAGGCTGGTCATTGGTTATGGGCGTGGCTTCGGGCTGTGTGCCGGCCCTGTTCCTGCTGGCTCTGTGACTTTTCCCTGGAATCACTTCCTGTCTCTGTGATTTCGTCTGAAGATTGTGGTGAGCGGTGTGCCCCCAATCGTCATCCCCAAGAGCATCCAACCCCCACCTGAAGCAGGAGGTCCGTTATCTTCAGGGCACCCACGCACCTCATTCTCGAGGAAGCGCACCTCCGGAGGAGCCAGGAGTGACTATGGACTGGGGCAGCGAGCTGTGGGTGAGTGCGGGGGTGGGGCTGCAAGGAGGGGAATGGGGTCACTTTGGGTTATAACACTGAAGGGTGAACAGCAAGTGATGGTGGAAGATTGAGGGTCTGACGGCAGCAGTAAGCGGGTGGGCAAGTGGTAGTCTGGTCGCGGGGGGGACACTTTATGCATCACTTGTCAGGGATGGTTGTATGACGTTTTGGTCACTGGGTGGTTAGTCTACGACCATTTAACGACTGAGGCTGTGGTCAACTGGAGTACAATTTTGGGTTTATCCGGGAGATATTTTGGGGGGTTTTATGAAGTGAGACTATAGCTACTGCCGAAAACTCAAAATTCTAGGGTCATGGAGTGGGTTGGACTTTGACCATACAGGTGTAAGAACAACAATCTTTGGTCAGTTTGGTGGATGGGACTCCCACTGATGGAGGTAGACCACGGTCACTTGTCACTGGGTTGGGAGGGAATGAAACCTTTATCAGTGGGTGTGATACTTTGTTACCAGTGGGTGAGAATGTGAACACTGTGGAAATTAATTGAAAGTTATTAACTGAGGACTGGGACAATCGAATTACTACCAGAGAGTGAACCAATAGCATTAGTAGAGATGAAACTATAAAATCACTGATTGAGAGAGTATGGGATTTTTGGCTGCAGAGCAAGGGTGCTCGTACATCTGTTCTTATTAATCTGGCACTGTGGGATGAGTGGGAGAGTGAGACAGCATTCACTGGGTGTTCGACTTTTGTTACTGGGAAGTGAGACTCTGTGGCAATCTGGGAGGTCACCTGGAGGGTTACGCTGGGGTCACTAGATTTCAAAGATGCATGCTTCTATTTGGAAAAAATGAACCGTAGTCTTAAGAGAGAAACTGCTATTTAGTGAGAGCTATGGCATTCTTAAGAAATGGCAATAATGCTGTTTTAACACTGATTTCAAAACAACGGGTCTTCATCTGGGCTGGAGAGACCTAGAAAAGTTAAATAGTACAGAAACGCGGATAATTGTGTCGTGAAGAGTCAATGCTGAGTAGTGCTCCAGAGCGGAAAATTTGCAGCTTTGTGTAGTTTCTCTGGCACTCATCGCCATTTCTTTGGCTAGAGTTGTACCTGCTTCCCTCCTCAGGCCTAGTCCTTGAGCAGTGTCATAAACAGTTCCTACACTGCACGAAACATACAGACAAGTGTGTTTAATAAGTATTTTTATAGAATAAAAATAACATGCAAACCTTAAACTTAAGATAGAGAGCGGTATGTTTTTAACAGACATCATCATTTTTGAGAGGATGGATAGAAACATCTGAAAAGGTTATTATTATCAGTATTTTGTATATCAGAAACAAACCTGAAAAGACTAGTTCTTATTTTAGGGCAAAAAGCAAACAAAAATGAGGGAAATTGCTAATTTAAGTCCTTCTTTATAGAGGGCCCCTTTATTAAAAGATTGACAGTTTATAGTAACCCAAGTGTGTGGTTCTTTCATGAGCACTCAAAGCTCTTTCATGGTTTTAGCTGGGTTAAATAAACAGCTTGTCGTACTTTTTTTAGGTCGACAAACGTTCCCTCCAGACACCCCCCAATCCTTGCAACACACACTTATTAATTGCTTTGTCAGTTGTGGCTGTGCTAGACGTACGACCCCAGTCATCCCAGCGATATGTTATGGTAAACGTAGTATTTTCTGTCAGTTTCACTTTGTAGTTCCTGTGCTGTTTTTAGTTTCAGCCGCTGCTTGCAAAGTTCATCGATCTCTTAACATACTGTTCCAGTGTCAGTACCAAACACCAGAAGACAATGTTCTTTCAAAGTAGGAAGTGTTTGGAATGTTGCCCTATAAATAGCTGCATTTTAATAGTTACAGCAGCATAGTGTACACCACTGTCTCAGACAACCATCAACAACATTTTTTCAAATGTGACTGTACTTGACGTGCAACACCAGTCTTCTCAGCAATGCCTTACGCTAGATGCTAGTAATAGGTAACTGTGCCTACAAGGGATTTCATTTAAAGTACTCAATGCTACTTGTTCAACTTATTCTGTGCTTACGCCCCTATTGGTGACCAACTTTTGAAAAATCAAAACAACAGTTAACTCGTTTACATCATAATTAATATGTACAAAACAATTTCAAACATGGGTGTGTGTTTCTAAAAATATGTTTGCTCATTAATGTGTATAAACAAAAGAGGGGTACAAAATGTGATAACGAAAACACAGTGATAGAGGCAGGTAAATTATATACACAAATTCCGACCTTCAAATAATTAGTGTTGACATCTATTTCAAACTAATAAACACAGGGAAAGAATCTGAAGAAACAGAAAACAATTCCTGACAGAATAAAACACTGGTGAAAATAGATGAGCTGGTCGGCGGTTTCGGTCTTGATGGCACATGAGTCTGTTAGACCATCTCAGGACGGTAAAAGGAGAATTACTATTCACCCATGGAGCTGGTCAAGCAAGTGTCATGAACCAGGCGATTCACTATATTTGTTAAAACGTTCAGGTCTCTGACACCGGAATGAATAAGTTACCATTCCGGTGTCAGCGACCTGGAAATTTTAACAAATATAGTGAATCGTCTGGTTCATGACACTTGCTTGACCAGCTCCATGGGTGAATAGTAATTCTCCTTTTACCGTCCTGAGATGGTCTAACAGACTCATATGCCATCAATACCGAAACGTCGACCAGCTCATCTATTTTCACCAGTGTTTCAATCTGTCAGGAATTGTTTTCTGTTTCTTCAGATTCTTTGCCTGTGTTTATTAGTTTGAAATAGATGTCAACACTAAAGATTTGAAGGTCGGAATTTGTGTATATTATAATTTACCTGCCTCTATCGTGTTTTCGTTATCACATTTTGTACCCCTCTTTTGTTTATCCACATTAAATGAGCAAAAAAAGTTTTAGAAACACACACCCATGTTTGAAATTGTTTTGTACATAATAATGATGATGTAAATGAGTTAACTGTTGTTATGATTTTTCAAAAGTTAGTCACCAATAGGGGCTTAACCACAGATAAGTTGAACAGGTAGCATTGATTACTTTAAATTACTGTTTACAATTCCCAATCCTCCAAGGGTAGATTGGGTTTCCCACTGTTCTTTTTACTTTATGCTAGATGCAGCCTTTAACCCCTTTGCCGCGGCAGGAATTCCGCCGCGGCGCTGGGGTTTGTTTGGGGGCAGCGCGGTGGCGCTGTACTCGTGACGGAACCGCTCCGTCACGAGCCACGGTTGAGCTGTGCTCATGACGGAGTGGTTCCGTCACGGCGCCGCCCACTTACGTTGGACGCCCGCACAGGCGGGGAAAACGGCCCGCGTGGGCGGAGCGGCAGCCAACGGCCGCGGCATGACGGAACCACTCCGTCATGAGCACAGTGCAACCGTGGCTCATGACGGAGTGGTTCCGTCATGAGCGGGGAAGGGGTTAAGAAAAATCAATGTAACTTATTTTTGAACTTCCAGCACTGTTTCCAGTTTCAGCTGGTCCTTGCAAAGTTAGGAAAAGCTCCTTTCACAGGGTTTCAGGAGCATTGCCAAATGTCTGTAGAGAATAGTCCCTCAAAGTTGGTGGGGAACTAGAACGTTGCCTCCTCTATCTCGCACATACGATAATGAGAGTTTTGTGCAGCGTGTCACAGATCAACAAGTAACCAAATATGACGCTGAAAATTCAGTCAGAGAATATGGATGAATAGTGCTAAATCCCCGTTTCCCCGGAATGACTCTGATAAACAGATATATTAAGACAGCATACTTTGCCGCAAGAAGCACCACTGCATTTGAATGGTATGGATTCTCTTTCAATGTGATGCACTCCTGTAGAAATTTGAACTAGTCTTCTCGGTGGTATGTTTCAAAGAGTCCCCCCGAGAGACAGGGAAGGAGAAAATTGAAGCCTTTCAGAATAAAAGGGTTGTCGTTTGCCCAGAGAGGTCTATCCCCACAGCAGAAAGAGGATCACTACAAGCACCTCCCAGACAGTGCAGTTGGCAGCATGTGGGCCTGAGACCAGCACAGCCATTCATTCCAAACCTCTCTAGCGATGATCCTGAACTTGAGGGCCTGGGGATCTAAATGTTCCGTCTCCACCGGGTTAACTTCCTTCGTAGCCAGGAAAGACATCTGCATAGACATGGAAATACCTGGGCCGATGCTCCAGGCTCTAGAGAGCATAAGACTCCTAATTACAATGGCATTTATTTAGGTTATTTGACTGAACAAACATACCCCAAAGAGCACTTCTCAAAGATACAGAACACAATGAAAGTTGTTTCCAGAAGGCAAGTGGACTGGGAGCTCACAAAACTAGCAGGTGATTTTCACCTTAGGGAGTGCCCACAGGCTCCTCTTGGATATGTGAGAATCACTGGAATGACAGGAATTCTCAATGTAATTATATCTCTCCAGTTTAGATGTGGCTCAGATGGCTTTAGCTGTTCGGAAAGCCTCATGTCATCAATTCTTTAAATAAAGTGCAATAAGATGTACACAGATGGTAGGATATGTGTCTGGTCCCTAAGCTATTGGCTTTCATCAGTTTTTTAGGGTTTGCCATTGCTTGGAGGGGCAGTCTATCAAGACCATAGCATTTTGTGGATGATAACTATATTCCAGTTATGCTCCCGTCCGGATTTAGTGATGGGGCATCAAGTGTTTTTTAGGTCGAGCATTCAAGACCTCATATATACTTATATGTGTATGTACTTTGTGGGCTCTGGAGATCAGCCCTAGGACTTGTCTGTTTTCGCTTAGGGACTTTTTTTCCTGTTCAACGCCTCTATTTGACTGTCTGTGAGAAAACGACCAGTAGAGGTCAGTAAAATACCAGAATTGCGTTCTGCTTATTCAACTGCCTCTATTGAACTTTTTTGATAGAAAACGACCAGCAGTGGTGATGGAAATGGCCCTTTTTGCAGGGTTATCCTCAAACATTTTGCTTCTTCCTCCTATTTTTTCCTGACCTGTTTGTGTTGGTTTTAGGACTCTGGACACTTTACCACTGCTAATCAGTGCTAAAGTGCATATGTTCTCTGTGTAAATTGTGTTATGGATTGGTGTTTCCATGATTGGATATTTGATTTACTTGTTAGTCCCTATTAAAGTGCACTGAGTGTGCCATGGCCTGTAAATCAAATGCTACTAGTGGGTCTGCAGCACTAATTGTGCCACCCACGTGAGTAGCCCTGAAAAGGTAACTCAGACCTGCCTTTGCAGAGTCTGCACACATTTTGTAACTGCCATGTTGTCTTGGCCAGTGCACACACTTGCCAGTCCCTAACCTTCCCTTTTCTTACATGTCAGGCATTCCTAAGGTAGGCCCAAGGTACCCCTGCGGACAGGGTGCAGTGTATGTGAAAGGTAGGACATGCCCTGGTGTGTGTGACATCTCCTGATAGTGAATTACGGCCAATTTTGTTTTTCACTATTGCAAGGCTACCTGTTCCCCATAGGACAAACTGGGTAGTTTGTTTATAACATCTTATAAACATAACTGGGCAGGGGAATTAGGTAGGGAAATAAAGTTTAGTATGCCTGAACTCAGAATCTAAAGATGCATCTTTTAGTGAAGGTGGTTTTTACATTCTGTGTTTGAAAACACCACTTTTAGAAAGTATGTATTTTCTTGCTCAGTCATCCCGTGTGCCTCTGCTGGAATGTGGATTGCCTGTCTGGGTTTTGGATGACAGCAGGGTGGGGAGCAGGAGTGGCTCCAGATAGTCTAGGTGAGTCAGGAAAGGGCAGACTAGACCTGGGCTGTAATTGGGGAAGGGGGAAGAGATTTTATTGCACCTCAAAGGGCCTGGTCTGCCTCTGACAATGACAATGCAGTCTCCACTTCCTGCCAGGAAGTCACACCAGAGAAGGCAGAACTGGTTATGACTGGGCACAGACACTCTCTGCCTAAGAGATCAAAGGATTTTGGGATATAAATATTGGGGCCCAGACCCCTGAACTTCAGAACTCTTTTGGACCAAGAAGACTGCCAAGAAGAAGAGCTGGAGAAGCTGTGAGGAGGAACCACCACTTTGCTGTGTGCTTTGCTATGTTGGCCTGCAGTGGCTGCTTCTGTCTTGGGCAGTGAAAGGACTGGACTGAACTTTCTGTAATCTACTTTTGTGAGTTTCTGCAAGGGCTTGCGGTAGAGTTTGCCCCCTGTTCAAGAAATCTCAGGAAGACTTCAAGCTCTTCTGCGCTCAGCACTGGGGACTGTATGTTTTGTGTTGCAACAGAAGAAAAAGCAACCCAATGACGTCGACGATGACGCTGCCGACTCCGTGTCCTGACCGCACCGCAGAGGGCAACGCCGCACCGCGACCCTGGACTCACTGACGACGCCTGCTGACAAAACCACCGAGCTGCTGCTCGCATCACGACCTGTGGGCACAGCACTCCGCACCACCTCGCTTCACGACAATGCCGTGGTATCCCAGACGACGACGCTCTACGCCGAAATTGACGCCACTGCTTGCACCGTGGTTCGAGGGCACCGCTCTTAAAGTTACACGACGCACCGCTCTCATCCCGCTCCGCAGCCTTGGCCTACCGACGCCGGCGCCATCAACTCCAGTTCGTCATCCGACGACAGCGCTTCAGCAACGACTACGCCACTGCTTGCACTGCGACCTGCCTGCACCGCGATGAGCACCGCATTCACTTCGTACCGCGACCCTGATCTAACTGACGCCGCCATCTGACACCAGCTCTCCTGACTTCAACAGAGAGGAGTTTGATCTGCAACGCGTGTGACTTCATAGGCCCCGACGACTCCTGCACCGACCTCCGGAACCGACACCTGCGGACGCCGTGCTTTCGGAAGCTCAACGAGAGGTCGCCGCCGCCCTGCATTTCTAAAAGGTACTGTTTTGCGGGTATTCCCGACACTGTAGCTGGCCCGCAACACCGCAGTTAGCCAGAACTGTTTGGATTTCTTTGTTCACGACGCCGTGAGAGCCGAGGACGGAGCTATCGACATCAAGGCACTATTTTTCAAGCACAGTTTGATAACTGAAGATTTCAAAATTCTGTATTGTGGATTTTTATCGCTTTTGGTCTTGTTTTAAGTATATAAAACATTGGATATTTTTCTAAACTGGTGTGGTGTCCTTTTGTAGTGCTTACACTGTATTACTGTTGGTTATGTGCAAATGCTTTACACACTGCCTCTAAGATAAGCCTGACTGCTGGTACCAAGCTACCAAGGGGGAGAGCAGGGGTTATTTTAGGAGTGTAACTCCCTTGTCCTGACTAGAGTGGTGGTTTCTGCCTGGCTTTGATGCATGCCCTAGCCTACCAAAAATCCAATTTCTAACAAAGGGTCAGTAAAATACCAGACTCACTTTAGCATTCTCTAAATTCCAGTCTATAGAAATTGTCTTCCACAAGCATTTGTAGACAATAATATTTTTCTCAAATCATGTATTTTCAGTGATATGACCACCGAAGGCCATGATTTTATATTAAAAACAGAGCTTTGGACTATACCATTTCCCGCTGAAAGGCAATATTTCTCTCCATGTTTTCCCATACCTGGCATGTCACTCAGTTTGGTGCTTACTGATAAAGAACAGATGTTTCAGCACCCAGGCTAATGTGCTGCATAGCTAAATACATATAAGGTCCCAAAGGTGAGACCGATTGCATTGCAAATGCTTGTTTGACATGTCACCCCCACTTTATGCCTGGTATTGGATGTGATTTAGATTGCCAGTGCACTGGGTTCCTGCTACCCAGGTCCCCAGTGCCAGACCTCTTTCCCAAAAAGTGTGCAATTGTACTGCAATTGGCAATACCTTAAGCCCTCCCTGTAAGTCTCTAGTAAATGATACCTCCTGTACCTGGGGCAAGGAGGCTAAATAGGGCCCTAAAGGGCTGCAGCTCGAATTGTGACATCCTAAAGCGCCCCTCACCAAACACATACATAGTGTCACTGCAGGCTGTGTGTCTTGGCGCAGACAAAAGTGAAAACACAACATGGCACACATCCCTGTGCGCCATGCCCACAGACACTGCATGCTGCATAGATAATTCACCCCTACAACAGGCCTTATAGCCATATGGCAGGGTGCACTATACTAGATGTGAGGACCTATCTGCTTTAGCAGATAAGGTTTGTTGCTCGTCAGCTCTATCGCTGTCAGTACAAGTGAACAAAGAAGCCATTTTGAGTACATGTGCAGGACACTGGTGAAAATGAGTTCCTCAGCTACATGATGGCTTAACTGAAAATACAGATGTTTGGTATCAAGCATCTCAAATAAATAAACCCACACTGACACCAGTGTAGGATCTATTAATACATGCACACAGAGGGCACCTTAGAGGTGAAACCCTAACCGCTACTGGTGTGCTGACTGACTGGTTTTTCTCAGCCTGCCACCAGAGACAAGTTTCTGACCCCCAAGGGTGAGGGCCTTTGCTCTCAGAGACCAGAAACAAAGCCTGCTTGGTAGAGGGTGTTTACATGCCCTCCCACAGGATGATCTGCAGGTTAGCATTCCAAGGCAGGGGAGGTTCAAAGAGTCCACTGCATTTGGTATGCAAATCTGGCTTCTCTCATAAGAGAGGAAGCCAACCCCCTTTGTCCGGGGCCGTTTGGCACCTGGACAGGTGGGAAAATTAGCTAGTCAGATAGGCTTGTCCACCCTCAGGCCAGTACACCCCTAAGGGGGCTACCTGAAGTGGAGGCCTCTTTTTCAGAGTTGACCATTTTGGTGACAACACACTTAGGAACTCTGGGACAGGAAGTGGTCATATAGGGAGCGTAGTGACCCCAGGGCTAGGTAGCCCATTGGCTTCTACCCTACAATACCCTAACAGCCCTAAATTCAGTATTTAGCGGAGTCCCTGGCACCCGAAGAGCGGACACTGCTGACCTACAAAGAACTGAAGAGCCGCAAAAGCAAAGACTGAAGAAGAAGTAACTGACTAGGTCCCAGACCGGCCTGTCTGCTGTTCCAGTCAAATTGCGTCAAAGCCATTTCTTTCTGCAAGCAGTCATGCCTCCAAAGCCGGGAAGGACTGCCTGCCTTCCATAAAGAAGAACTGTGAGGACTCCGGAACTGTCACAACCCGATGCCGCCAAGAACCACTGCACCGAGCCCCCCAGCCTGAGTCAAAGTGGGCCAGTGGTGTCAGTGTGGTCCCCACACCCTCAAGAGACAGAGTCCACCATGGTTTTGCCCCTTGTGAACTCTCTGATGGCGCCTGCAGCCTCGGTTTGCAGGCCCCCTCAGCCATAAGTGCTTCCCGATGAAGAAACTCAACACCTCAAAGACCCTCTGCACCCGACTGCCTTGGCCCGAGGAGAAGAGGACCACTGGTGTCCCTACGTCCCCTAGCATCGCAAGACTTGAGCCCTTTGCTAGGTTCAACCTGACTGGCCTCCCAGTCAAATCCTGCAGCTTCTTTTAATGAAGACCCATCCCCATAGACTAACATTGGGCCTTCTACATTGTATTACACCACTTCACTAGGCTGCCTTAGTGCTGCTGAAGGTGACCTGCTGGTGCTGCCTTGGACTTTGCCCCAAACTCACCTTAAGTCCAGGAGATTGGGCTTGTAAGTCGCTGTACTGTACCTGAATGCCATACTTGTTTTTCCTCCCCTAGGATAACATTGCAGCTTTTGAAAAATGCGCTGTCGACTTTTTAAAATGTAACTTCTTTCTCTTGCAAAACATACTCACCTGATCATATTAATTCTGGTGCCTAAATGCATATAAAGATATGTGTTAATTTTACAAATTGGTGTGGATCTCCTTATTGAGTCATATGCATAATTTATTGACTATTGTGTGTATTTGCAGATGTCTAACCCTCTCTGATAAGCCTAAGGCTGCTCGACCACACTACCCCCGAAAAGAGCACCTTTCCACTCATGAGAGAATAACTGGACTCCTTGCACGATATACCTCATTTTTGTATATTATTTAAAGAGCCAGCTTCCTACATCCATCACTTTGTACTAAATGATGTACATGTTCCAGTTTTTGAGATAGAGCTGAATGAGTAGAAGATTTGCACCCGTAACTTAAATTTTCACTTCGGTGTACTTTGTAATCCCTTAAGTAGCGCGCCTCCATGTATGGTTCTGTGTTGGTAGTAATCTGTACAGAAGACAACTCACATCATGGTCCAGGATTTGTAACGTATACATAAGAACATAAAGCATTTATCATATTAAACATTTATAGTGTCTCTATATATCATTGTGGATCAACATAAAAGATTCAGATAAACAAAGCTGACTTGGTGTAATACTACAGTGGATTTTTTACGTTATTGGTAAATCAGACTCTGAAAAGCCAGCACAATTCTCGGACATGAACCCATAAATCTTCATGGCACACCTCACTCTCAGCACTTAATGTCGCCTGCATATTGGTGTGTTAATCATTTATGGGTAGGGCCATCTCATCCTTCCCTGAAAGAGTAAATCCAGAATTGTCTTACACTTACTCTGGTGGTGGTAGCTCAATGCGTGTGAAATAGCAGCTATATGGTTAAAAAACAGATGTGTGATAATTTGCCCTCCCTCTCCCCCCCCCCCACCCCCCAAGGGTCTGCCTATCTGCTGGCTGGCTGGGCCAGAAATTCCTGTCAGGAAAGAAACGTTTATGGCAATGGTAGGCACTGGGTAAACAAGGCCTAGTATTCGGCTGTCTAGCCCTTAATTCTATTTGTCGTATTTGGCTGGTTTGGATAACTTTTGCCAACCATGATGGCTGACTCATGATATCCACGATGGGCTTGGCAGATTGATGGCCTCGCAGATCTGATTATGGGCTGTGCTGTGCTCTCCAATTGTGATCACGAGTCCTTGCAAAACACCTCTCAAAAAACCTTCTATCACAAACATACAATAACATATACACATGGGTAGTCAATGCAGCAGCAACAGATCCTTGTCAATCAATCTAGAATCAATTACATTACCTCTGATTTTTGTCATCCTACCTTCCTAAAGAAGGTACGTAATCCTCCACCAAGGCTTCCAAACACATGTCTTGCCTTGTGTTTTGCTGATTGCAGATGTCACGCGGGTGCTCTACCTGCAAGCACAGGAAGCCTTAGCAGGGTATAGAAACCTTGGAGATTAAGTAAATATTTATTTGTTTATCATGATATGTCTTATAAAATAATGTACTACAATGTAAAAAGTACAATGACATATTAATATCAAACATTTGTGTTATACAAAGCACATCCTCTAAAATAACACAAACATACAAAATTACAAACTGTTAAAACTATTTCTGTAACATATTGAAAAATTAAGCTAAAGCAACTTTTGTATCATGGGTACTCATCTGATTAATCAGTCTTATTTCATGCAAGGTATATGCTATGAAGTACAGTCTAATAAAAGGTGAAGCACGTCATATTTAAGTTGAAGGTTACTTATAAAAATCACTCCATTCACATGCATTACATTTATTGCAGGTTTCAACCCTTCGATCTGTGATCTAGGGTTTAAACCTACCCATAAGTCTAATATAATTTCCATATCTGGCAGATTTTTTTAATTGAATAAGGGCAATCCTTGCTCTAGTGAACACCGAAAAGGGGATACAGACATTTTTCTTCTCAGATGCTCCAAGTCAATTTTCTTACTGTAGATTACACTTTGATCTTAGATGACAGATTTGAAAGTGGATGTTGAAAGACTATCTTCCAATAAATGCAATCCTGCCCATTCTACCATCTATATGCTTTTCCATACTACCTGAGGAGGAACTCGACGTCCAAAACTTTCCAACAGACTATGAACAATTTGTTTTGCTTGGAGAAATATCTCAGTGAATAGATGTAGCTTAAAATACAAGACTGAGTTACTATAGAATATGATTGTTGGCTCAGTTCCAGTCTCAGGGCCTGAATCATTGAACTAGATAATAGAGAAAACACATGCTTTAAATATCCAACCTCTATTTTATGCCAGTCAACTCTAGAATCTAGTCCTAGTAGTGCAGTGCCTTATAGTGCTTGAAAGTTTACATTCTCTTTAAATGCTACCAACAGAGGATCTGAAGAACGTTCTAAATATTCTCTATAAAAGCAACAAAGTCTGAAGAACGAGCTTTGATAGACATTGTCATCATGTAAGTCTCCTAGCTTAATGAAAAATTAAATGCCAATTATTTATAAGATTTCACTAGTTCAAGTTTTTAGATAAAAGCCACCATGTAAATTTTTGTCTCATAGGAGCAAAAAATAACATATTTGTTTTTTTCTGTGTTAATAGTTAACTTATCTTTAGTAATTGTGCATTGCAGCCATTTTTTGCTGGATACCAACCAGTTTATAATCCATAATTACAAGATTGTCAACATAAAATAACCAGCATGTGAGTGGCCCCCATTTTGTGTGAAAATGATAGTGTAGCATGCAACACCTATAGAATTTCAGCCAAATACTGCCCTATAAGAATATAGACCAAAACACATCCCTGTTTTAATCCATTGTTAATTGGATTTCTAGCCAGAAGGTTTCCTTTTGAGCGTATGTCAACAAAAGGCCAGTAATCTATATGCAGCTTTTGCAAGATCCCAAAAGCAGTGGTAGGATGTTGCAATAATGTAGTTTACTCCGGATCACTGACAGAATATCGGAAACACAAATATCGTGTGGACAGAATATCATGTCAAAACTATTGAGGACCAAAATATCAAGAAGGTAAGTGCAAATAGATAAGTATTGATCTACTATTCGTATCTCCACATCGATGTACCTTGAATATGTATATATATATATATATATATATATTGGGGCGGACACTTGTCTGTATTATTCATGTATGAATAAATCGACTATGCAATTGTGAACCCGCCTACCTTGATTTTGTTGGAGTAAGTGCCTTTGGTGGTCCGGACCTGCGGTGCATTTCCTCCTAGTTATTGGAGGGTCAGGACTTTGGAGAGATATATATATATATATATATATATATTATCTACTGGGGGTCGCCAGTAGATAGTTATAGTTACAACCTAGTTTCCATAGGAAATCTCAAAATTCTATTTTGAATAACTTTGGCGCCGGTTGACGCATCCTCGCGAAATTTTCAAATCTAATGAGGCGCTCCGTTCAGCTCCTACCCTGAAAGTCTCGGGGTGATTCGTCAAGCGGGGGCCGAGAAAAAGGGGGGGTCCCAAAACGCGTTTTCCCCATGCATTTTTCCATAGGACCTTTAGTCGCAGCTACAGCCCGAACGACTGAACAGAATTACGTAAAATTTGGCAGAGAGGTAGCCATAAGGTCAAAGACGTGCCTTTTGCTGGTCTGGTGTAAATCTGTTCAGTATTTCCTGAGAAAATAGCATATCAATATCTATACGCGCGCACCGTGCGCGCACTGTGCGCGCACCCTGCCGTGCGCGAGCGCAATTCTGATTGGTTGTTAGATGTCGGTAAACATTCGAATCGGTCGAAACCAGGAAGTGTCGGCCGCCATTTTGTCTCTCGCAGTCTGAGGGGGTGAAAAACAAAGGTGGAGAACATGAAAAGGGGGCAGAGTGGACAGTACCTGACCCCCTAGCCTTGGTCAGGGGGTCACAGAAGGACCCCCAAGGGAGAAAAAAACATTTTTTTTTATAAGAATCGCGAGGTGCGCGCACTGAGCGCGCACGGCACGCACTGCGAACCGTGGGGGCTCGGTGCGCAAAGCGCACCGAGCGCCCACAGAGCGCGCACGGTGCGTGCACAGTTCGCGCACGGTGAAAAACCTGAAAAAAACCCAAATTTAATAAATACATAACTTAGCATTTAAAAAACCGTACAAATTCACTGAATAAACCATAGGTTTCACACACGTTATAGTTACGAATTAGCATTTAAAAAACCTTGCAAATTCACTTAAAAAACCATAGGTTTCACACGTTATAGTTAGCTGGACATTTCACTCGTAAAAAACCAATGAAATTGCCCCGTTATAGTTAGTGCAGGCAACTATAACTCACGCGACCGCAATCCTCTGCTGATGACGTCAGATATTACATCACTGATGACATATGTGTCTTTCTGATAATAAATATTTGTAATATATGTATAGCTAAAGATTAATGGAAGAAGACATGGGTAAATAAGTGTCTAAATACAGTGATGTAATATCTGACGTCATCAGCAGAGGATTGCGGTCGCGTGAGTTATAGTTGCCTGCACTAACTATAACGGGGGAATTTCATTGGTTTTTTACGAGTGGAATGTCCAGCTAACTATAACATGTGTGAAACCTATGGTTTTTTAAGTGAATTTGCAAGGTTTTTTAAATGCTAATTCGTAACTATAACGTGTGTGAAACCTATGGTTTTTTCAGTGAATATATATATATATATATATATGTATATATATATATATATGTATATATATATATATATATATATATATATACTACCAATCCTATTCATTACATCCAAAATGATAGGCGCCGACACCGTAGAAATCTGACACTGATTTATTTTTCACAAACAAAAGCCTTGATGCATTTCGGCGGCGGACCGCCTTGATCACAATGTTGGGCGCCATTGAAATCCATCATTATCCATCATTAAATGCATAGCCACTATGCAGGGTTGTCACAGCAACCGCAAGTCATAATGGACATAAAGGTTTAACCACTTTGAGGAAAGAAAATTAGTAAAAATAAAATAAAGATTATACAACATACAGTGATATGATTCTCAGTATATGCAGTAAGTTAGTGGTTAACATACAATACTTATAATTTAAAGAAAAACTGAGAAAGAAAGAAAGACTTAACATCAGTCTACTCTTTATGTGTGGCGCATCTGTGGTTGAGAAAATTATTTGAAGACCGTAATTAAAGCACATACTATTAACTAGAGTGATAGATCTCATATCAACCCTGAAGTATTGTTGCTCTCATTTGTATTTGATGCAGGTTTATTTACGATAAGCAAGACTGCAAAATGCATACATTGGACTATCAGTTCCCTAAATGCGTAGTGCATGCGTACGATATCAGGTCACAGTGAGCCGCAGTGTCGCGCATGTAAGGGAAGAAAGCAACAGAGTACTGCCCAGGTGGGCTAATAGGGATGTCATCTATGCGTATTTGCTGTGGGTATTATGGATTCAAACCACAGAATGAGTTACCAATATAAACCTAAATAAAATCTGAATATGTGACTAATAAAATATGTGCACTATTTACAAAAACCCAGAGGGGTCATCAGAGAGAGAGAAAGAGGGGAAGTGTGCAGGTTACAAATGGACAGATAGCGCCTCATCTGCGTTCATCCCAAATGGAATCTTAGAGTTCATCAGGAGAATATATCTAGATTTCAGTCTTCTAAGTGCCAATTGCCTGTTGCCACCCCTGGGGTTTTTGGGGATAGAGTTGATTACAAAATAGGTCAGGTTCTTTGCATTTCCAACATGACATAAATTGATATGCCTGGCGACGGGATAGCTGGGTTTGTCATTTGTAATCGCCTGCAGATGCTGCAGGATCCTTACATGTACGGGGTGTATGGTGCTCCCCACGTATTTTTTATTGCAGGTACATTGTAAGATGTACACTGCAAAATCACTCTTAAAGGTAAAGCTGCCACAAATTTCAAAGGGTGTTTTACTTAGGGGTGTAACTACCTGTTTGGTGTACACGCCGTGGCGACAGGCCTCACATTTAGAACACTTTTGAAAGTCCCTGTGTGTTTTCAGCCAGTCTGTCCCTTTCTTTACTCTTGGTGCATTGCGTACTAGTTCGCTACGCATTGTCTTCGCTTTCCTGAAGGTAATAGGGGGAACTCTAGCTACTTTAGAGCCAATGACAGGATTGCTTTTAATGATTTGCCAGTTACTATAGTGGATTTTGCGCAGGTTCATGTGCTATGTTGTATAACCCGTAATGAGTCTAGGTGTGCCTGCTTGTGGGGTTTCCTTATTAGTTTGACTAAAGAGCATATCTTCTCTCTTGATTTGCGAAGTCTTAAGTTGGGCCTTCGTGAGTGTTTCCTGGCTGTATTCGCGTGATCTAAGTCTCTTAAACAGGTCTTTGTGGTTCCACTCAAATTGTCTGCTGTACTACAGTTACGTTTCATGCGGAGGCATTCCGCATATGGAATGCTCTCTTTCAGTTTTGTCGGGTGGAAGCTGCTCGCATGTAAAATAGAATTGCCAGACGTGGGTTTTCTATATGTTCTAGAGTGTAACTGTTTGTTTTGTACAAATACTTCCAAGTCAAGAAAATGTACAGATTGTGTGCTCACAGTGCAGGTAAATGAGAGGTTCAAACTGTTCACGTTTAGCTCTGATAAAAATTTGTGCTGACTCTTGAGACCCCTGCCACAGAATGAACAGATCATCAATATATCTGACATACAGAATTACATTTTCAGTCATTTCCCTGCTGTGTGTGGCCTGGAGTACCTGCTCCTCCCACCAGCCCATATGCAAATTCGCATAGCTGGGGGCGAAGCAGGTACCCATGGCTGTGCCTTGCAACGGCTTGTATGTAAGTTGGTCAAAGATAAAGATGTTATTGTCAAGACATCATTCAGTCATTTGGAGTAGCATACGTGTGTGCTGGAATAAATTCATGGGTCTCTTGCCTAGATAGTATACCAGAGCTCTCAGGCCATCTCTGTGCTTAATGCTGGTATATAGTGTGTTGATATCTAAAGTCATGAGTTCATATTGGTCTTTCCATGCAATGTTGTAAATCTTCTTCAGGAAATCTCCGGTGTCTGTGATGTAAGAGGGGAGTTCATGGACGTATTCCTGCAGGAAAAAGTCAATATACCTGGAGGTGTTCTCAAATAGACCCCCTATGGCTGAGATTAACGGTCTTCCGGGAGGAATACTCACATGTTTGTGGATTTTTGGTATGAGATAAAGTTGCGGTGTGATGAGAAAATCTGTTTAAAAAAAAAACAGTTCTTGTTTGGAAATCAGCCCCAGTCCTCTGCACTCGTAGAGTGCATTGTTGAATTCTTCTTTTATTCCCTGTATGGAGGTGGGGCTTATTCTGCAGTAACATTCTTTGGTTTGAAGTTGTTTGAGTGCCTCATTGTTATACATGTCCAGTGGCCAGAGCACCACGTTCCCACCTTTATCAGACCAACGCACCACAATGTCTTGACAGTTTTTGATTTTGTTGATTAGGGTCATATACTGGACTCTGCGGTTGTGGTCAGTTTTCATGAACTCCTCGCTGGATTGGAGCGCCAATGATTTAAGGTCTTTGATTACATTTTCGGCAAAAATGTCTAGTGTATCCCATGGCATTATGGGCAAAAACACTGATTTAGGCTTGTATGGGGTACTCGAGCTGCCGTAGATGTCTAAACCCATTGTAAATGCTAGGTCTTCAGGAAAGGTTCTAATAGGTTGTTCCCCTTGTTCTAATTCATGCAAGTCCTGGAGTAGGGTCATATCTCCTACTGATAGATTTTCCATTGTGTTGCCCATCTCTACATTGTCTTTAGTATTTTTGTTGGCATTGCAAAAATATTTTTGCAGCTTGAGTTCCTGACAAACTGAAAAATATCTATGTGAGTCTGCACGTAGTCAAAGTTGGTTCTGGTGCAATAAGTAAGGCCCAAAGCTAAAAGTTTTTGTTTTTCTTTGTCTAAATCCATGTTGGTCAGATTAATAACTGTGTTGTCCATATCTGTGCTTATTTCCTCCTCGTTTGTTTGGCTGTTTGTTTTGCCATTGTGTTTGAGTTTCTGTCGTCTGCCCCAGCGTCAGTTCTTTCTCTTTCTGCTCCTCGACCTCTTCCCCTGCTATGCTGCTCTTTGTGCGGCGGTCGCGGCCAGAGGTGCATGGTGCGTTCTAGCTGTAAAAAACGCAATTCCTGTATCACTGTGAGCGCTACTTTGCTTGATGCTCCACTTGGATTGTCTTCCAAGGCGGTGTCAATTTCCGAGCTCATTTTTGAACTGCTCTGCTCATTTCTTATCGTGGAGGAGTCTACCACTGTGGACAACTCCTGTTGTCTAATGTTTTTGAATTTCTTTGAGAAGGTGTAGGTTCAGTACTCCTCTTTCAGGCGCCCATGGCATAATTTAAAGACCGAACAATTTTATGCCCTCCTTTCTACAAACACCCTTAACATACCAAATGACCCGGACGCTGCTGATAAAGCACTGTCGGACTGGATCCTCCGGCCACTGGACGTGCTTATCCCAGCGAAGTGGTCTAAGTGTCGCAATACCAAATCTAGTCCGTGGTACAGTGACAAGCTTGCCAGTATGCGTAAAGTTTACAATAGGTTGACACGGGTGTGGAGATGCGATTATGATTCGATCTCAAATGGGCGCTATCAGCCAGCTATTAAGAACTACCACAGGGCCATCCAGTCAGAGCGGGCAGCTGATTTTGCAGCTGAGATCAGGGGCAGTAAGAACCCCGCTAAAAGTATTTTTGGCATACTTAAAGATCTTAAACGGGCGGTTTCACCCCCAGCACATTGTATGACATCAGATGAGCAATATGAGGCTCTCGCCACCTTCTTTGTGAAGAAGGTGGAGAACATTTATAACTCCTTCTCTCTAGCTGCTCCATCTTCGGGCTCTGTTCTTAGTCCCTGCACCACCCACACTCTCGCGGCCCTCCCATCAATCTCCTAGGATGAGCTGCGTTTGTTATGCAGCAAGGTGAAATCAGGCTCTCCTGCTGATTCCCTCAAGCCGGAGCAATTTATGATTTCTTTACTCGTGCTCCTCTCTCCATTGGGCCAGGTGATTAATACGTCTCTGTTCATGGCAGTTGTCCCCAGGACCTGGAAGCAAACATGGGTGATACCCTTGTTAAAAAAACCTTCTCTGGATACAGCCAAACTGGAAATATTCCGCCCCATATCTCTCCTGCCATGGGTATCCAAGATTGTTGAGACACATGTTAATTCCATTCTGACAGGCTTCTTGGAAGACAACAATATCTTAGACCCCTCTCAGAATGGCTTTCGTCCAGGCCACAGCATTGAGTTTGCCCTCCTAGCAGTGACCGAACATCTAAGGGCCACACTGGATGAGGGACGTACTTTGGCACTGATTCTATTAGACCTCAGTGCTGCGTTTGATACGGTCTCCCACCAGATTCTGCTGCAACGGCTGGAGGAGGCGGGTATTGTGGGCTCTGCCCCGGATTGGTTTGCCTCTTTTCTTTCTGAGAGGATCTTTCAGGTGACGGCTGCCCCTTTTTCCTCTCGGATCCATACTATCAAACAAGGGGTGCCACAGGGCTCAGCGTTGAGCCCCACGCTGTTCAATCTTTACGTTCAACCACTATCTGCTGTGGCTAGGAGCAGAGGGCTGACGATAGTATCGTATGCCGACGATACACAGCTGGTAGTGGCACTCTCTGGCAATTCCATGCAGGATGCTTCCAAGTTTCGGAGCGATTTTGCATCCATTGCTGAGTGGATGTCGGCCAACTGTTTGCAGCTCAACGCGAGTAAGTCTGAAGTCCTGTTGGTTGGGCGGGTTGTAGAGCTGTGGAGTGAGCGTTGGTGGCCTATGACCTTGGGATGTGCTCCCACCCCCAAACAGGTGGTAAAAAATGTGGGCGTCTGGGATGGACTCGGCCCTCAGCTTTCAGGTCCAAACCAAGAAAGTGGCAGGGACCTGCTTCGACATTCTGCAGGGGCTCAAACCATTCTTAGGTTACTTTGATCCATCCACCCGACAGGTTATCATTCAGGCTGCCATTCTGTCTAGATTGGATTACGCCAGCTCGCTCTATCTGGGGATCATGAGACTCTCAGATTACAGAGGGTTCAGAATGTGGCGGCCAGAACTCTTCTTGGCCTCCCGAGAACTTGCTGTATCTCAAGTGCCATCCGCCGACTACATTGGTTGCCGGTGGCCAGACGCAGGAGTCCCTTTGCATCGCTTTTAAAATCTTGAACTCTTCTTCTTCTGGCATTTTGGCCACCTTGCTATCACCTTACACTCCCTCCCACCAACTTTGTTCCATGGGCCAACATCTGGCGGTTGTTCTTAGGGTAAGGAGAGTACGGGCTGGTGGGCGCTCCTTTCGCACACTGGCAGCCAAACTCTGGAACTTTCTCCCAGTGTCTAGCAGTGGCTTGACCAATTATTTGGCATTCCGTAAGGCTATTAGGACACATCCCTTCCCTTCGTTGTAGGTTCTTTTGTTTTTTTAAGTGGTTCTCCTTTTAGCTGCTATTAGCGCTGGGACTCCCCTTTGCTGGGGCAGCTGTGCTCTCTACAAACCATATAACATAACATAACATAACATATCCTTCCACTTAGATAATCGTTTCTGTCTCTTTGGAATTTTGTGGCCTTTCTCTCTTTAATACTTTGCTCGTATTTTTGTAGCCTACTTGTCATTTCTGATTGCATTTTGTTGACATCGCCTTGGTTTTTTAATTGTACGACTTCCTTGAGTATGGTATCTATTTTTGTGAGAATGTTGTCTCTGTCACTTGTGGCGTATTTAATTAAAATCTGTAGCATGCGCTGAGAGGACTCTGCTCTGTTGTCGGCCCATTCCCGCAGCATGTTTGGATCTGGATTCTCGTAGATTGGGCTACCAGTATCCTGAGGTCCCTGGGAATACAACCTACATCCAGATAGCGCTGGAGCGACTTGCATTCCCACCACTTTGATATTTCCAGTTTGCATAGTTTCTCTAGTTGTTGCATTTGCTTGACTAAATCATTTGTCAGTGACTGCGGCCTGATTTCTTTGTTCGGCTCTGCAGATGGGCCGCTATTATCGTCATTGAAAATATCCAGTGCGGCTCTTTCTCGCTCTCAGACCCACTCATCAGCCATCGTTATTGAAATCAAAAAGTCAGTGTCATCCACTGCCCGTATCTATTTTTACGGGACTACCTCTCCCATCAGCCACTTCTTTTCCCTTCACTACCCATGCCTTAGCGCACACAATTGGAAGTGTCCCTGAAATTTCGATCCTCCTCCGGCCACCCAGAAAATCGGCATTTTTCCTGTTTGCAGACCTTCGGCAAGTCAGTGGAAATGTCAGCTGCAGTGGGCTCCGCGTTATCGTTATCGATAAAATATCGCTTGGACAGAATATCGGGTCAAAACTATTGAGGACCGTGGAAACATGGCAGCTAGCTAGCGGCCGGTCGCGGGTGAACTGGGAGGTGTGCTGCGGGCGTTTTCAGAGAAGAGAGCAGCGTAGAACGGAGCAGAACGGGAATTACGGCTGTGGTTTCGGTTCCGGATAAGAGCGAGATTGATGGCGGCAGCGAGAAGCGGAGATCGCGTTCTGGGTCGGAAGAGGGTGTTACCGTTGCCAGCGGAGTGCTGGAGTTGTTGGAGACCGGCTGATTATTTTTCAATCTGCCGCCCGAGAGAGGGGCGGGTGCGGGTGCTGGAGCTCGTGGTTCCCGGAGCGAGTTTGCCTGAGAAGGCTGTAAGGCAGCAGTAAGTTGTGACTTTTGTCTGTCGTCTTTGGGTGAGCATTTTGCCATACTTTGCCGTACTTTGTCATACTGTGCCACTGCTGCACTTAAGGCAGTATACTGTGTGTTGGCAGGTATCTGGGGCAGCCAGACTGGGGGTTGTGGCAGAGGTGTGTTTTGGTCTCCACGGCAGAAGCAGGAGTTGAAGCAACCACGGCAGAGCAGCCGTGGCAGAGAGCGGCTCTGGAGCTCCGTAGAGGGCGCTAGGCAGCGGCAAGGGTTTTCTTTCAAGGGAGTGGAGGGGGGATCTGTAACAGTACGGAGAGGCAGGAGAAGGTAGAAGATAGGGAGCCCCCCTTTTCTGGCATAACGGAAGCACAACCTTGTAAACTTGCAGAGGCCCCTGCTGCGAAAATAAAGGTTAATGTAAAACGTCAGACATTTAACAATAAAGTAAGCGCAGAAAGCAGAGAAAGAGGCAAAGTGGCTGGTCTAAAACCTATTGCTATTTCTAGGTATGCGCTGAGAAGTGTGGGTGGGGAATATAGAAGTAAGTTGGAAGTTCCCGAGTCACAGGTGAATTCTGTTAAATGTGCCAAAGCGCCGAGGGTACTTAAAAGAGAAGTAAAAGAAGTAAAACCCAGGGGAGGACAACTGAATAAAGAGGTTAGAGGTCGAAAAAAAAATAATGTAGAAGGAGAGAGCACTGAGTATAAGATTAAAGTAACTCCTTCTTTAAGGTCTTACTTCAAAGCAATACTGAAATTCTCAGTGTTAAGTGGCAACCCTAAAATGGCAGAAATGGAATCCCACCCCACTCAACAACAGCAACAACCGGTTGCACATGGACTTACAGATGAAGCTCCAAATTCATTAGATTGGACAGAGCATTTGAGCCCGAATCGTTTTCAGGTGCTGACACCAGAGTTGGGGGGACTGGGGGAACCGCGGAAGGTGAAGTTTCCGTAGATACTGGTAATGCTTCTTTGGCCCAGTCGCCCCATGATGGAACTCGAAAAAGTAAAGCAAGTCAGCCCAAACAACTATTTGGGCACCAGTATAGGTCTGTGCAGAATGAGAAGGGCTCCGTTGCTGATTATTCTGAGAATGGAGAACTCCTGATTAGTGCGGTCTTTGTGATATATGGAGGTGCATGGCAGGCTCGCAACCTGATTTTACCTAATACAATAAAAAGTATAAACATAAATCTCGTATCGATTACTTCCTGATTGACAGGGTACTTAAAGATGTGGCAGTTGAAGTTAAACACATGGGAGTACACCTATCGGATCATTCAGCCATTCTCCTTCATTTGAGGTTAGGAGAGAGGAGTGTAAGTTCCAGGTGGATGCTTGACCGCACTATTCTACTGGAAGAGGTTATCGAGGGGTTAAAAGTTGATACGGTAGAATTTTTTGAAATAAATCTAGGTTCAGCTAAAATTGGCATAGTTTGGGATGCATATAAAGCTTATTTAAGGGGTAGGCTGGGCACTCTAGCGGCAAATAAGAGGCGAGTTTACTATGGCAAAGTATAAGGATTTGAAGAACGGGTTCAGAAGATAGAGGGGGCTTTGAATAATCCAGGCGGACCGGTGGAAAAGGAGAGGTTGCTAGCTGATATTTCTAATCTAAAAGCAGAGCTGTCAGGAGTTATAAGTGAGCGTGTTAGAGAAAGGTGGGAGGCCAGCCAGTTGGCACATTTTGAATACGGCGAAGGCTGTGGTAAATTATTGGCATGGAAGGCGAAGAGTGATCGGGTTAGAAATCTTATAAAAGAAATCACTTGTGATGATTCAGGGGCAGTGTTGAGTGACAGCCAAGGGATTAGCTCGGCCTTTTTCAGTTACTTTGGGAGAGTTTATGAAGAACATTTGGTTATGAATGAGGAGGTTGTGTCACCCTGGCTAGAGCATCTAGAGCCTCTTCCGGACGAGGCAATGGAAGCCCTAGATGATGAGATTACTTTGGAGGAACTCGAAGAAGCAATAAGGGGAGGGAAGCGCGGGAAGGCTCCAGGGCCGGATGGCCTCCCTCTTGAGGTTTATAAAGTTCTGGCTGGGACCATAATTCCTATTTTTAGACAACTTTTTAATACGATATTCCAGACAGACACTGCCTTTCCTGATTCTTGGAAGGAAGCCATTATAACTTTAATTCTAAAACCTGGGAAACCCCCCAAAAAAGTAGATTCATTTAGGCCCATTTCTCTGCTAAACGCAGACTATAAAGTGTTTGCTAAGGTTATGGCAGGAAGGTTGAACGGTTATATGTCTCGAATGGTGAATGAAGATCAAAAGGGGTTGATAAGAGGAAGGGCGTTGGAAGAGTTGACATACTCATTGATTGGTTCTACAGACATGGCAACTGCCTATGGCCTCCCCTTGGCAGTGATAGCGTTAGACGCGGCTAAAGCGTTTGACCGAGTCAATTGGGCCTTTTTGTTAAAGGTGGTTAAACATTTCAATCTAGGTCCTAATTTCTGTAGAGTTTTAAGTAGTATCTATGCCGCTCCGGAAGCTAGAGTGTTAGTTAATGGGATATTGACCTCTCAAGGAAAAATCACGAGAGGGACCAGGCAAGGATGTCCTCTCTCACCGTTATTGTTTGATCTTTATATTGAACCACTGGCCAGGAAAATAAAGGGTTGTAATAGTATTGTGCCTATTGAGTTTAACGGTTGGATAAAGAAGGTTGGGCTGTATGCTGATGACATTTTAATCTTCACGACGAACCTCCCAAAAACTATGAAGGCTGTAATGGAATTAACAACCACGTTTGGCAAAGTGTCAGGTTATGATATTAATAAAGATAAAACAGAAGTGATGAGTTGGAATATGGGCGAGATGGGGATTGCTGTTAAAAGAGAAAGGAGATATTTGGGGGTAAGGATTACCCAAAATATTGCCGATCTTACTAAAGTCAACTTTGACCGGGTTAGAAAAGAGATCTGTGCTAATATTCAGGGTTGGATGCATCTTCCGCTAACTCTGTTTGGCAGAGTGAATTTAGTAAAAATGATCTTGCTTCCGAAATTAACCTTTTTTTTTTTTTTTTTTTTTTTTTTTTTTTTTTTTTAATAAAACCTTTATTCTTTTAAGTCAGGGACACAGCTATTCAGCCGACAACCCGGGGGTACGGCAGCTTTAGAAACACAACACAAATGAGCGTCCACATTTCACTGATAGAAGAATCAGAAAGGTTCCGTTTTAAATAAACACAAACCCAAACCTAAACACAAGCAAGGCAATAAGTACTTAAAGCACAAAAAGGGTTCCCAGCAGGGGGAGCGAGCCCCATTTAGTCCATCAGACACAGGTCAATAGTAAGGGAAAGGAGGGGAAGGCAGAGACTCAGGAAGGCAAACACATACCAGCAAGGAATACATAGCCGGAAAGAATGCTAAGGGGAGAGCTGCTCCTCAGGCGGGTCGGGGTCTGGGGGCAGGCATATGCCCCCTCTGTACTGGTTCCATCGCCCCCATACGGTGTGCCATTTCCGGGGGCGCCCTCGAGCACAATACACTGTCTTCTCCTTAAACATGCTCCAATCCATGTTTTCCATCCACGCTGTCAATGTAGGAGGCCTAGTAGAGCCCCACAGGCGAGCGATGTCGCGCTTGGCTACCATGTTCCCTAGGGTCACCCACTGAGTCTGTGCCGCGTCGTGGTCGGTAGGACCCCAAACATTCAGGAGACAACACCGCGCCTCAGGCTGCATGACGATGCCCGTCACCTCCCCCATCACATCATGGATTCGCTTCCAGAACTCCATGATCGCACCGCATTCCCAAATAATATGTAGGAAGGTGCCCACCATACCACAGCCTCTCTTACATAAGCCCTCCTCAGAGAAACCCATATGGACCAGCCTGGGCCCAGTCACGTAAACTCTATGGAGTACTTTAAGCTGCACCAGCCGCAGGCGCGCAGGGATCGCGACCTCTTTGGGAAAAGAAACTGCATACTGCCAATCCTCATCATCTAATTCGAGGCCGTCCCTAGTCCATTGATCGCGCAACCCTAGAAGAAGATCTGCCCGAACGTTAATTAGTTTCTTATAGATGAGAGAGACGGTACTCTCTGACATATGGCCATCCAGGATCCGGTCTTCTAACGGAGAGGACTCAGGCACCGTCTCCCCCTCTACAAGGACTGACCGCAAGGCGTGACTCACTTGAGCGTATCGGAAGAACTCCGCGCTCCCTAGCTCGTATTCCTTCTGCAGCTCCTCGAATGACTTCACCCTACCCTTAACCAAAAGTTATCCAACCCTGGATATACCGATGAGGTCCCATTTCTCAAACCCCTTTGTATGCCAAAGCTTACCCAGAATATCGGAATCAAACAACGGGGTGGCAAGGGTGAGCTTATCCTTCCAGCCCAGTGAAGCTGTCGCCACCTTCCACACGTGCACGGCCACCCTGGTGGGCCCCGTAAGAGTTGAGTCCAGCGACTTCGAGTACAACGCTCTGGGGTAATTACCCCCGCGCAGCAACCACCGGTCCATGGCGTAGCCGGGGCTCAGCGCCGGACAATAGACACCATGGTTAATCACGCTCAACTGAGTGGCCCAATAATAGCGTCGAATGTCTGGAAGCGCGATACCCCCGTCATACCACGGAAGCGTCAACTTAGCAATCGCTATGCGCGGTCGCCCTTCCCACAATAGCGCACGCTGGAGGCTTTCAACCTCACGGAAATAACTGGCCGGGACCAATTCTAGAGTATTCTGTAAGGCATAGAGGAAACGGGGAAGAGACATCATTTTAAACAGGGCGGCGCGGCCAAGGAGGGAAAGCGGCAACCACCGCCAGCCCGCCACGTCCCGCCGCAAACGTGCCAAGGGAGGGAGCAAGCTCTTCTCGTATCGTAAAGTGGGGTCAGTGGAAATATAGATGCCTAAATACGTAAAGCCCTGCCGGGCGATCTGGATCGAGCAGTCTCGCGGGACAGGCGGGACATCCCCACACAGGACATACAGGTATGACTTACCCCAATTAATAACAAGACCAGAGTTCCTACCGAAAGAAGTCAGGACGTCACAAACCACTATGAGAGATTTCTTAGGCGAGGTGAGGTATAACAGAATATCGTCGGCGTAAAGCGAAATACGGTCCTCGTGGCCAGGCGACCAACGAATCCCACGTATATCCGGGTGCCATCGTATCCACGCCGCCAGCGGTTCAAGAGCAAGGGCGAACAATAACGGCGACAGGGGACAGCCCTGCCGGGTGCCCCTCCCGAGCTCAAACGGTGTCGACGCCCACCCGTTCACCACTACGCTAGCCAGGGGTCCCTCATAAAGCAACCTCACCCAGCCTACAAAGCCAGGTCCGAAGCCGAACTTAGCTAGCACAGCCCACAGGTATGCCCACTCAACCGTGTCGAAAGCCATCGTGGCATCGAGGGCCGCCACAACGGCCGGCTCTCGCATCGTGCCCGTCCTAGCAATCACTCCATGTAGGCGTCTAAGATTCAGTGCAGTGTTACGGCGTGGTATAAAGCCCGACTGGTCCGGGTGGATCAGATCTCCAAGCACCCGGACCAGGCGGTTAGCAAGAATCTTGGCAAGGATTTTCGGCTCGGCGTTGAGAAGTGATATCGGCCGATAGGAACCACACTTATCCCGGGGCTTACCGTCTTTTTGTATTACTACAATCGTCGCCAGTCGTTGATCGAGCGGAAGAAACCCATTCACCCGCGCCTCCATGAACATGGCGTGCAGGTGAGGAGCCAACTTATCCGGACGAAGCTTATATAACTCAATCGGCAAACCATTTGGGCCCGAGGCCTTACCCGAGCGCAACGCACGGATAGCACCCGCCACTTCGTCAACGGTTATATCACCATCGAGGTCATCCCTATCTATGGCGGAAAGGCAGGGCAGAGCAATATCACGCAGAAGGTCGCACGAGTCCTCAGTCGGCCTATCCGAAACCGAGGTGTACACCGTACGAAAATAGTCCGAGAAACACTGGACTATACCATCGGGGTCAGTGACAACCTCTCCCCCATCCATCGACAATTCCGGCACCACTCGATTAACACGTTCTTTTTTTATCCAACCACGCCAACAGTTTCCCGGCCTTATCACCGACATCGTACAATCGACCCTGCTGCTCCCTATTGAGGGTCTTGGCGGCGTTTGTCACCAGATCCCTGTATTCCAATTGCTTCAAGCTCAAGTTATGCAGTGTGGCTGCCGCAACCTCCTCCTCCAAGGCCACGTCTAAAGCCGCAATCTCGTCCTCTACTTGTGTCACCTCGGCGTCTCTCCGCCGTTTGGCGGCCACTACCAAGGACAGGGCCTCCCCTCTCAATACAGTCTTAAACGCTTCCCACAAGGAAACCGCAGATTCAACTGAACCCTGATTATCCTGAAAAATAGTGATCAACTGCCTTCAACAACGCACTGCGCAGCTTGGGGTCACGAAAGTACCAGGGGTTAATGGGAGCCACCCTGCCCCCCACCACCCGGCCAATATCCAGACGGGCCCACACCGGCGAGTGATCGGATATACCCCGGGCCATGTGCCTAGCCTCAGATACCAATGAGGCGTGCGCAGCCAGAGTGAGCAAGTAATCAATCCGAGAGAGACTACCGTGGGCCCCGGAGTGAAAGGTATATTGTCTCTGAGTGGGGTGCCGTAGCCTCCAACAGTCTACCAGGCCAAAAGTATCTATAAAGTCAGGAAGCCACTTCTGAGCCCCCCCGGTGTCCCTGGGCGGGCACCTATCGAGCAATCCAGATCCAACCGCATTGAAGTCTCCTCCCACCACCAGCATCCCTTCAGGGAGTTCCAACAAGGCCTTGCCCAGATCAGCAAACGTGGAGGCCTGCAGGGCAGGAGGGACATAAACAGACACCAATACCAACGTTCTGCCCTCCCACCTCCCCGCCACAGCCACAAAGCGCCCCCTATCATCAGCAATGGTGGAGTCAACCTCAAATGGTAGGGAAGCTCTAACAAGTATGCCCGCACCCCTGGAGCCCGAGGAGAACCCCGAGTGAGCAATGAATTTATAACCCTTTCTATTAAGTGCATAACACGTATTTCCTATAAGGTGGGTCTCCTGCAAGAGGACCACATCTGGCGAGGTCCGTTTCAAGAATTGCAGGACTATCCCCCGTTTAATACGATCCCCCAAGCCATTAACATTCCAGCTAACTATGTTTAAGCCCCTATCCCCCATCCCCAAACACAAAGGGACCTCCACCCCCCCCCGGAGAACCACAATCGGACAATACTGACAACAATTACTACGCCTTGCAAGAAAAAAAAACCCAACAACAACTCCAACATCCCAAATACCCCCCCCCCCCTGCACCAGTGCGTCAGCTTACAAAGCCCCCCCAACTTGCAGTGTGCCTGTCGCCCTATCAAAACAAATCTACAAAAAGTACCCCAAGGGAGGAAAGAGCTCCTATCTTCCCCCCGCCGCCCTCCCATTACTGCAGTAGAATGCGAGTCACTGTCCGGGGCTGAGTCCAAACAGACCGATACCGGAGGTATCACTCCTGTCCATCCCGGTCGCCTTCCGCTCCAACCACGCGGTCCCCGCCGGGTTGTCGCCGAGGGAGCGCATCCAGCCAGTCCCCTGCCATGTCCGGCGATTCGAAGAAGAAAGTCCGATCCTCATACACCACACGCAGCCTGGCGGGGAAAAGCATGGCATATTTCAGGTCCATTTCCCTAAGCCGCCTCTTCACCCCCAGGAAACTCTGCCGTTGCTTCTGCACCATCTGGGTGAAGTCAGGATAAAAGCTCACAGAGGCATTCTGAAAAGGCACCGGGCCCGTCACCCTCGATGCTTGCAGGATAGCGTCTCGGTCTCGAAAATTAAAGATCCAGGCGACAATCGGCCGCGGGGGGGCTCCCACCTTAGGCCTCCCGCCAGGCACTCGGTGAGCCCGCTCCACCGCAAAAAACTTCCCGAGGCCCTTAGGCGCAAGATGGTTCACCACCAAGTCCTCGACGAGTAAATCCACGGAGAGCTCCCCCGAAGTTTCCGGGACCCCAATAAGGCGCACATTGTTGCGCCGGGCCCGGCCTTCAAAGTCTTCGAGCCGGCGGGTGGAGAGGTCATTCGCGGTCCGCAACTTGCGAACCTCAGCCTGGAGTTCCAAGACATCATCTGCGAGGCCAGTGGTCTTGAGATCCAGGGACTTGACCCGCTCATTGGTTTTGCCCAGGTCCGCGCGAATCAAGTTGACATCGACCAAAATCATGTCCACCTTGTGCGCCAGGGCCTCGAACTGTCGCCCAATCGATGATTGCATCCCCTCAATCGCCCCCTTGATATCCTGCAATGATAACTCCGAGGCTGGGGATGGATCGGCCTTCTGTGCTTCCAGCGACTGTCCCGAGCCACCAGGCGACCCCTTCTGCTGGGCATAGCGATCCATATTGTTGGATTGGGTATAGCCTCCCCGCCTGGTAGCTTTAGACTTCGGCTTGTCTACCTCCGGTTTGGTCGACATCTCGAACAGCGGGGCGGTCAGTTACAAAAGACGTCCCTCGCTCAGCCAGAGGAAACAGGGTCAACCAGGACGTCAACAGCCATCCAGGGTCGAGTGCAGGTCTTCCAGATATCAGGGGATCGGCAGGAGGCACCCCCGGGCCTGAGAAATCAAAGGGCGAGAAAGCGAAAGTGAAAGTGCAGCGGCACCCGTCCGCCAGTTCACACCTCCCAAGGCCGCTGTTGTTCAATTAGTGGCCGGGCATCCTGCCAACGCGAGCTCCTGGCATCCTTCGGAGGTAGGCCGCAATCTTCCGCCATGCACAACTTCGGTTCCCGGTGGTCGATTTTAGCCCGGACAACGTCAGTCGCCCCAGCTGTGTCTCCTCTGCAGGATTCCGTGCATGAAAATCAGGATTTAGGACAGGATAATTGCAGGAGGGCGCGAGGGTCGCGGGAGCTCAAGGCTCACGCGGCCATCTTGGTCAAGCGCTAGGCTCCTCCCCCGAAATTAACCTTTTTGTTTGATTCTATTCCCTTATCATTTAGAAAAGAATGGTTTGTTAAGTTGCAGGGAGATATAAGTTAGTTTATTTGGGCATCAAAAGGGTTGCGAATCTCTTGGCGTAAATTAAGGAGGAGGCTGTTGAAGGGAGGTTTAGCTCTTCCAGATTTTAGACTTTGTTCTTGGGCCTTTTCTCTAAAAAATGGTAGAATGTTATTGGACACTCCCCTAGATTCAGAAATAGGTAGGATGTTTAGAGCAATGCTTATTAAGGAGAAGGGAGCAGGATTTGGTTTTATGTTTAAATTTGCAGACCCGAAATACTTCAAGAAGATGAGGTTGAAGACTCTGAGGCAGATGGCGGAAACATGGTTTAAAATTAGGAAGGTGTTAAATATACCATATTTTAGCCATTGGGCCCCTATTTGGGATGCCCCAGGTTCCCCAGAGTGGACTAAAGACTTACTGGCTTTACCTTTGAAAGAAGCGGGCATTCTAAGATGAAAGCATATGCTGTTGGAGGGTCAGCTGGTGTCGTGGAATTGGTGCGAGCAGGTGGTGGGCCCAAGGCTTTCAAGATTTAAATATCTTCAAGTGCAAAGCTGGTTTCAGACTATGGAGGGAAAGTTAGGAGAATCAAATGAGTTAGAGGAAAAACTTCTCTCCGCTACAGTTGTTAAAAAAGAAATTGCTCTATGGTATTGGACGATCCTGGAGATGGAGGACGGCGTATTTACCTTGCGGGCGGATCTGTGGGGAAGATGCTTGCCAGAGACCGAGCTGGAAGATCATTGGCAAGTATCTATGACTACACTTTATAAAACAGTAAAACTCACATATCTCAGGAGGAACCATTTTTTTACTGTACATAGGGCATACTGGACTCCACGAAGGCTTTCTAAATTCGGGTCAGGAAGAATGGTGGCATGTTCAAAATGCAGCAGTCAGAATGCTGATGATTTACATATGTTTCTCCACTGTCCGAAGTTACAGCTCTTCTGGGAGGCAGTAAGTAATTGTCTGACTAGCGCCTTAAGCCTGCAGATTAAGGTAAGCGCTGTTTTGGTTATTTTTGGAATATTGGATTGCCAAATTTCTATTACTAAAGACAATGCAAAATTTGTCTTTTATGCCATGCTTTTAGCGCGTAGGGGGATATGTAAGCTGTGGGTATCTGACATCTCCGACTTTGGATGATTGGTTAAAATCTATGAGTTATACTGCTAATTTGGACATTTCAGATCAGGGGAAAGGAAGATATAAATTTTGGACCCCCTTCGTGTCTAGGGGGTTATATGTTTAGAGGGAATGGTCCAATGATTAAGCCTTTCTCTGCCTTAGCTGTGCATAGTCCTTCATGTGCAAGCAGAAGGATATGGGGAAAGGTCTATGTTGGATAGAAAGAGGAGCTTTCCATAAAAGGTAGTATGCTTGCTACCTCGGGAGCTTAGACCCTCCCTGTCATAGCTAATGAGGTCAGATAACCCAAGGCTGGTATCGATAGAAAGACAAAGGGTGAAGCAGGACAAATGAGGACCAATAAAAAAAATAACTATTGAGGACCAAAATATCAAGAAGGGAAGTGCAAATAAATACGTATAGATTTACTATTCGTAGCGCCACGTCTATGTACCTTGAATATGAATATATATATATATATATGATGATATGATGTGATCAAGGCTGTGTGTTCACAGTCGAAACGCGTCATGCTGACTATGGAAGAATAAATTAAGCACGAAAATTCTCTACGGCGCACTTTGTGGTCTGCACCTGTGAAATTTGTATAGCGTTGCAAAGTGATACAGGACTCTTGAATTTATATATATATATATATATATATATATATATATATTCACTGAAAAAACCATAGGTTTCACACACGTTATAGTTAGGAAATAGCATTTAAAAAACCTTGCTAATTCACTGAAAAAACCATAGGTTTCACACATGTTATAGTTAGCTGGACATTTTACTGATAAAAAACCAATGAAATTCCCCCGTTATAGTTACTGTAGGCAACTATAACTCACGCGACCGCAATCCTCTGCTGATGCTAATACTGTATTTAGACACTTATTTGCCCATATCTTCTTCCATTAAATTTTAGCTATACATATATTACAAATATTTTTTTTTCATAAAGACACATATGTCATCAGCAGAGGATTACGGTCGCGTGAGTTATAGTTGCCTACAGTAACTATAACGGGGGAATTTCATTGGTTTTTTATCAGTAAAATGTCCAGCTAACTATAACATGTGTGAAACCTATGGTTTTTTCAGTGAATTAGCAAGGTTTTTTAAATGCTATTTCCTAACTATAACGTGTGTGAAACCTATGGTTTTTTCAGTGAATTTGTACGGTTTTTTAAATGCTAAGTTACTTTACGCCATTTGTGGCGTGCGCGCCCACTTAACGCAGTTCGTTCCGTGCACGGTTTTTATCAACTTTAATAAGCCCTGTACATTCGGCCACCAAAAGCACAGGGGGTGAGGTCAATGTGGATAGTGTTTTTTTTATTTCGATTTTATAATTTCATGTTGCCAAAATTACGTTTTTTTTCTCTATTAATAAGCCCTGCACATTTGGTGGCCTGCGGCCACCAAAAGCACAGGGGGTGGGGTAAGTGTGGATAGTGTTTTTTTTTATTTTTATTTTTTTACCGTAAGCGTACGGTAAGCTTACGGTAAGCGTACCCCGCGAAATTGCCGAAAAAAAAATAAAACCGTTTTTGCTCTTGGGGGATGTTTGGGGACTCCCTCAACATGACTATGTGGGAGGGAGTTGTCAAAACAGCCCCGTAACATGTTTTTGGCCATCATGTTTGATAAACAACACTCAGTGCGAGAGACAAAATGGCGGACGCCGCTTCCTGGTTTCGGCCGATTCGAATGTTTACTAAGATCTAAGAGCCAATCAGAATCGCGCTCGCGCACGCCACCGTAAGCTTACGGTAAGCGTACGGTAAGCGTACGGTAAGCGTACCGTAAGCGGGCTCAGATATATATATTGATTTAAAGGCTATTTTCTCAGAATCTACTGAACAGATTTACACCAAACCTACAAAAGGCACTTCCTTGACCTAGGGACTACCTCTCTGCCAAATTTCTAGTAATTCTGTTCAGCCGTTCGGGCTGTAGCTCGTTCTAAAGGTCCTATGGAAAAATGCATGGGAAAAACGCGTTTTGGGACCCCCCTTTTATCTCAGCCCCCGCTTGACGAATCCCCCCGAGACTTTCAGGGTAGGAGCGGAGCGTAGCGCCCCACCTATTTTGAGAAATTCGCGAGGATTCGTCGACCGGCGCCAAAGTTATTCAAAATAGAATGTTGAGGTTTTCCTATGGAAACGTGGTCCTAACTATAACTACCTACTGGCGACCGCCAGTAGGTAATATATATATATATATATATATATATATATATATCAAGCTCCTTACTTCTCAGTAAATTAGGGCCAGCACTCACGTTAGGTATAAACCTTTACGATTTATTAACGAGACTCAAAAATAACAACAAACGCGTTTCAGCACTACATGCGATAGATTGATCACGGGTATTATATGTATATAAACATGTTTAAAGAGGAAGCTTGAACTTTGAATGCAAGCCCATTCAGGGCGTTAATCAGTTCTCTATAGAAAATGATTGAATCATACAACTTTAATGTGCCATTAACTAAAGTTTGAGATAGATTCCATTCCATGTGTTAGATCTATCACAATGGAAATGTATTTGCCATCTATTTACGTACTGGTGGTTGAGAAAAATAGCGGGCTTCCATCTAGGACGAAACTATGTTGTAAATGAATTAATTGAATTTACGCGCTATTACTCACGGCTTGTGAAGCAACTTGCTTATCAATTGTGGTTTTGAATGAATTATGATACATTTTGGCCAGAGCATTACATCAGGCTGTATTATTTTGAAGCAGTATATGTGAAGAATAACATGTTACAAGATGGCGCTCGAAATCGAGCAGAAGTCCTTTGTCCATTACATGTATTTGGTTTGAATTTAAGTTGCCACGGTAACGGCGCTCGTCGACACTGACGAAGGCTGACGCTGAAACGCGTTTGTTGTTATTTTTGAGTCTCGTTAATAAATCGTAAAGGTTTATACCTAACGTGAGTGCTGGCCCTAATTTACTGAGAAGTAAGGAGCTTGATATTTAGCGATTTGCCACCGCTGGACCGGGCACCCGCTCACGAGTGCGGCAGCAGGCAAGACCTACGGAGCAGCGATATATATGTGTATATATATATATATATATAAATATATATATATATATATATATATAATCTACTGGCGGTCGCCAGTAGATAGTTATAGCTACAACCTAGTTTCCATAGGAAATCTCAAAATTCTATTTTGAATAACTTTGGCGCCGGTTGACGAATCCTCGCGAAATTTTCAAAACTAATGGGGCGCTCCGTTTAGCTCCTACCCTGAAAGTCTCGGGGTGATTCGTCAAGCGGGGGCCGAGAAAAAGGTGGGGTCCCCAAACGCATTTTCCCCATGCATTTTTCCATAGGACCTTTAGACACAGCTACTGCCCGAACGGCTCAACAGAATTACTTGAAATTTGGCAGAGAGGTAGCCATAAGGTCAAGGAAGTGCCTTTTGCAGGTCTGGTGTAAATCTGTTCAGTATTTCCTGAGAAAATAGCATTTAAAAGCATATCAATATCTATACGCGCGCACCGTGCGTGCACTGTGCGCGCACCCTGCCGTGCGCGAGCGCAATTCTGATTGGTTGTTAGATGTCGGTAAACATTCGAATCGGTCGAAACCAGGAAGTGTCGGCCGCCATTTTCTCTCTCGCAGTCTGAGGGGGTGAAAAAAAAAGGTGGAGAACGTGAAAAGGGGCAGAGTGGACAGTTCCTGACCCCCTAGCCTTGATCAGGGTGTCACAGAAGGACCCCCAAGGGTGAAAAAAACATTTTTTTTTTTTAAATCGCGAGGTGCACGCACGGAGCGCGCACGCCGATCCGTGGGTGCTCGGTGCGCGAAGCGCACGGAGCGCCCACAGAGCGCGCACGGTGAAAAACCTGAAAAAAAAAATTAATAAATACATAACTTAGCATTTAAAAAACCGTACAAATTCACTGAAAAAACCATAGGTTTCACACACGTTATAGTTATGAATTAGCATTTAAAAAACCTTGCAAATTCACTTAAAAAACCATAGGTTTCACACATGTTATAGTTAGCTGGACATTTCACTCTTAAAAAAACAATTAAATTCTCCCTGCAATCCTCTGCTGATGACGTCAGATATTACATCACTGATGACATATGTGTCTTTATGAAAAATAAATATTTGTAATATATGTATAGCTAAAGATTAATGGAAGAAGACATGGGTAAATAAGTGTCTAAATACAGTGATGTAATATCTGACGTCATCAGCAGAGGATTGCAGTCGCGTGAGTTATAGTTGCCTGCACTAACTATAACGGGGGAATTTCATTGGTTTTTTACGAGTGAAATGTCCAGCTAACTATAACATGTGTGAAACCTATGGTTTTTTAAGTGAATTTGCAAGGTTTTTTAAATGCTAATTCGTAACTATAACGTGTGTGAAACCCATGGTTTTTTCAGTGAATAGATATATATATATATATATATATATATATATAGAGATATGTATATTATCTACTGGCGGTCGGCAGTAGATAGTTATAGTTAGGACCAAGTTTCCATAGGAAATCTGAAAATTCTATTTTGAATAACTTTGGTGCCGGTTGACGAATCCTCGCGAAATTTTCAAAACTAATGGGGCGCTCCGTTCAGCTCCTACCCTGACAGTCTCGGGGTGATTCGTCAAGCGGGGGCCGAGAAAAAAGGGGGGTCCCAAAACGCGTTTTCTCCATGCATTTTTCCATAGGACCTTTAGTCGAAGGTACAGCCCGAACGGCTGAACAGAATTACTTGAAATTTGGCAGAGAGGTAGTCCTCAGGTCAGGGAAGTGCCTTTTGCAGGTCTGGTGTCAATCTGTTCATTAGTTCCTGAGAAAATAGCATTTAAAAGCGTATAAATATTTATAAGCGCGCACCGTGCGTGCACCGTGCGCGCACCGTGCGAGCACCCTAACGTGCGTGAGCGTAATTCTGATTGGTGGTTACATGTTAGTCAACGTTCGAATCGGTCGAAATCAGGAAGTGTCGGCCGCCATTTTGTTTGTTTTCAGTGTGAGAGTGATAAAGGAAGGTGGCGAACGTGAAAAGGGGGCAGGGTAGAGAGTTCCTGACCCCCTAGCCTTTGTCAGGGGTTCCCTGAAGGACCACGAAGGCAGAATTTTTTTTTTTTTTTTTTTTAAATCGCGGGGGTGCGCACGGTGAAAAACCAAGAAAAAATAAATACATTTTTTAATACGTAGTTTATTGTAAAATAAATATATAAAAAAAATAATAATACATAAATAAATTAGCATTTAAAAAACCGTACAAATTCACTGAAAAAACCATAGGTTTCACACACGTTATAGTTAGGAATTAGCATTTAAAAAACCTTGCAAATTCACTTAAAAAACCATAGGTTTCACACATGTTATAGTTAGGTGGATATTTCACTAGTAAAAAACCAATGAAATTCCCCCGTTATAGTTAGTTCAGATAACTATAACTCGCGCGACCGCCACTCTATCACAAGGATGATGTCATCAGTGATGTCATGAGTGATGCCACTGACCATGTCATGAGTGATGTAATATGTGACGTCATGAGCAGTGGATTGCGGGCGCGCGAGTTATAGTTATCTGAACTAACTATAACGGGGGAATTTCATTGGTTTTTTACGAGTGAAATATCCACCTAACTATAACATGTGTGAAACCTATGGTTTTTTAAGTGAATATATATATATATATATATATATATATATATATATATATTACACACACAGTTCGCCTTACCCAAGCCTCTTCGACGACGGCGTTCACGCGGCGGGGCGGCGAGTCCCAATAAATCCTTCCAAATACTGCAATCGGTCGCAAAGAACAGAATGCTGCGGACAACACAACACCCACGCTCCTTGCTCGTGAGCAAGGAGCGTGGCCTCCGAAACGCAATGAGTGTTGTGCCACCATTGAAATAAATTAATTTCTCTGCAACAAGTTTGGTCCGCGGAATGCTGTTCTTTGCGACCGATTGCAGCATTTGGAAGGATATATGTATATCTGCAGAGAAAGACGCCCCTTCTGGGAACCGGAGACCCTGGGAGGTGGGGCGTGAGCCAGCGGAGCAACCCACAGTAATCCGAACAAATATATATTTATACTGTTAAGGTATATATGTGTGGAGTTATATATAATAAAACATAGCTTACCTATAGCAACTAACCTTCAAAATATTTTTGTTCTCAATATTCTTGACATGAGATTTTGTGCAAACAGTATTTTTTCCCTGGTATTTTCTGTGCACACCATTTACTCCACAGTATATCATGGTCTACTAGTCCATAAGCAGACTTGAAGCCCAGAAAGCAGCAGCATAAATAGCCTGCTACTTCAGTAGATCTCTGGGCAGTCAACATAAAATAAAACAGATGTCAAACTTTCAATGATTTTCACTAAACCCTCGTTGTTCTTAGGGATCTACATCAATTTCAGATGCCCAGGCTTTCAAGCGTTTGTGCACTAATTTAGCATATGCCTTACCTATGGTGTCAAAAGAGATATCAGTCGATAGTTTGAAGAATTATCTCTGTCTCCCTTCTAATGTATAAGCTTGATTATTGCATTGAACCAAGAATTCTGAATGTGCACATTGTTTGTAACCCACCTAAAGAAGGGGCATGACACCAAAGCCCACCATAGAGATTTAACTACAACTGCCGGTTTGTTATCTGGACCCCTTGGAGATTTTGTTGACAAGATTACTTCATTTAGCATTCCTCCCTTCATTAGGTCCCTTAAACTGGATCAGCTATACACTCTTCACCCCTTTCACAATTGCCAGGGTCCCCATTTAAAAACAACTGATTAAGAAAAACAATCCATGTGGATTCTGGAACTACAAATGCTTCAGAAATCTCAGTACTCATACCTATATGGTTTACAATGCACCAACGTTGTCTCACATCAACACTTTTTACTATAGCATTCATTATTTCTCAAATATATTGGAAACACCCCAGCCTTTTCCCCCACCAGTCAGTCTCCTGTGTTTAGTTTGAATTTCGAAATATTCTGTACACACTAGCAGACTGTCTTTCTTTCTGTATTTGAGCAACTTTCGAGCCACTTCTCTTTTCAGTACCAAGCAAGCTGTTCAAACTAGGTCTTATTATGAGGTACTTTCAATTTTTCCCTTGGTTCTTCTTTATTTTTTTTATACTATGGAGATCAAAAGTAAACAATGTCAAGATGCATGTATAGCGGAAAAAATTGAAACAATGGGATGGAGAAAAGGGAGTGAAGGAAACTAAAAATAGAAGCACAAAGAGGATAGGATGCTCGAGAGAGAGAGAGAGAAAAAGGTGAGAATGATGAGCATGGGTAGAGTGGATTATCTCAATATTGTAGTGAAAGAGTCACTCTTGTGGTTGGGCACCCTATGGTGACCTTCGACTAGCACCATTTTAACTGACTTTAGTGTGTTGTTTTACCCTAGCCTTAATGTAGGATGGTCCTACATATGCCTGCTTCTCTTCTGTCTTGTAATCTTGCTGCCTTTTATTGGGAGCTGTCATGGAGTAGAACACTACATTTATATTATAAGTGCGTACTATTGGCTTTGGCATGGTCTCATGTCATCTTGTTTTCTGACTTTGACTTTTGGCTTTGACATGGCCTCATGTCTTCTTGTTTTCTGGCTTTGCCTTGCTTCTGCGTGCACAGCAGTGCTTGAATTATAAGTGCTTACCATTGACTTTGACATGGCCTCATGTCTGACTTTGCCTTGCTGCTGCGTGCACAGCAGTACTTGCGATTCATATTTAAGGTCTTTCTGCTCCTCACTTGTTTTTCACACCTCACTGACCAGATTGAACTGGAATATATTGTGGGAAGTGTCTGTGGAATGTGCAACTCTGCCTCGAAGTCAAAATACGGGAACTTGGCCAGCCTGCGTTTTGGCCTTGACGCAGACTGGTACAGCCAGCTCGGTTCTTTCTCATGAGAAGGGGGCGATGTTTTCTAGAAGCTTCGCCTCACATTGAGTAATGGTATTAAAGCTGGGAGCCTTCGGGGGCCAGGTGGAAGTTCACCACAGAATAGACGTATTGCTGTGGAGGTGACGGAACTTGAGTCCTGATTGAAACTCCTTCCTGGGCTTTTGACAGGCTTCTCAAGCTTGAGTTGGCAAGGATGATGCAAATTCAATCGGTGAGGTGTTCCTAACCATTTTGTATATATTTTCTACTCTTTGCTACCTGTACATACTGCATTTTATACTAATTGTTCATTGTAGTTAATTGATACTTGGAAATCTGCATTTATTGATATATTTGGCCTACCTTTTTAAACATTACATTAATAAACTTGTGTGTGTTATTTTAAAAAGCACCTGAATTTGTCTTTTTGCCTCCAGAGTGGGAGTGCTGTGCAAACGTGTATTATTTAAAGGTGCAGTGGTAAATTTGCCTCCCAGAGTGGGTGTGCAGGGTTTGGGTGTGTCCTTTTAGTGAAAAGCACATTCATTACATTTTGGCGTCATTCTCACAGGATTCGAACGTTGATTTAAAAGGGAAAGAAATATGTTTTCTAGAAAATCAAAGGCAGATTCCCAAATACCAATTGAAATTCCTGGATGGGAGGTAGTCCCATATAGCGCATTACCTCATGAGTGGGCTAATTGTGCTGGGTTGAGTGAGAATTGGAGTGTGTGTTTAGCTGACGCTGAGCCAGCGCAAGTGCTTGCGTGTTTGCAAAAAGTGCCTGTGAAGAAAGGAGAGGAGCTTGCTACATTAGGAAGAAGGGGCTGGATCCTTTTAAATGCTTATCGTATAATGCATGAAAAATATGTTCAGTTGCAGGGTGAATATGAAAAATTAGAGAAATAGTTTGTTGAAGCCACAAATACCCCTACGATGTTAACCTGTCAGAATAAGTTATTGCAAGATAAGCTGGAAACCTACCATACAGTGGCAGAAAAGGCTGCTGTTCGTATTGCACAATACAAGTATAAGAAAAGGAGAGGAAGGGTTAACAAGAGAAAAGTATGTTTAGCTATTGCAAAGGTTGGAATTGACTGGGACCCTGAAACGTGGGATGGAAATATTTGGGATTCCTCTGAGTTTTCAGACTCTGGTGGAGAGTGTGATAAAGCTGGCGAGCGTGATCAGGCTGGCAGGCAGGGTGAGTCAATGGAATGCAAAGTGATTCAGGCACAACCCATATATCCTCAGAAGATACAGAGTGGTCCTAATTATCCACAGGGAGTTAAGATGGACAGTATGGAGGATTTTACTCAGCCAGCAGGAGATTAATGACATTTCAGACAGATTCTTACAGAGATCTGGAGAATCGCTGCTTACGTGGATGGTGCGGTTGTTTGATCTAGGCGCTGCTGGAGTAATGTTAGATCATGGAGATCCAGTGAAATTCTACACTCTTAGTTCTGATTCTACAGTGCAGGAGCAGTTTAGGAATTACAGTGACAATAATCAAATCAGCTTGTTGCATTTGGCTGTGATTGGATGTAGTCATAAATACCCGGCAGAGTCAGACTGGCCAGTGAATGACAAACCTTGGTATACATTGAGAGATGCTATACAGAGGTTTAAGGAGGAGGTGATGAAAACTGCTATTTTTCTTGACAACGCACATAGGTTGATGGATGGGCTGTTGAATGCGTCAGTGCGAAATAGAATAATTCATCCAGCTCCCCCGCATATAAACAAGTGATGATGACTTTGCTAATCAATCAGACTGGTAATACTTTGGCACAAGTGGTTGAGGCGGTCTGTGAGTTACGAGAGTTGGGGGAATGGATAGAGACTGAAAGAGCTTCCAGGTCAGAGACTCGTACAGACAATAACAGGCTGTCTAGAAGGGATACGCTTATGGCTTTGTTAAAAGATGGTTTGGAGAAAGAAAAGATAGATGGAATAACTACTACAAGTCTGTGGGAAATGTACCGAAATAGAGGTTTGGATAAGAAGGAAGGAAGCAGGAGAGTGAATAAACAAAATAAAAAGCAAAGACAGTCAGATGAGGGCAAGAGCGAGGAGCAGGAAAAGGAGGGGGGGAGACCTGCCCGCTCCAGCAAGAAGGAAGGGAGAGACTTAGAAAGCGAATGGCTCACTGGGAACCGGAGGGAGGAGGAATTCCTCCCTCGAGACTATGAAAGAGTGTCCCCAGATTTGTCTTGGGCAAAGGTTGACAGATACAAGGAAGATTAGGAAATAGGTCAAGCTCCGGTACAGAGATGGACTCGCAAAGACAATAGAACTTATGTTAACATAGAAATTCATTGGAAACATCGTAATGTTCAGAAAGCCCGAGCCCTAGTAGATACCGGAGCAGAGGCCACTTTGATATATGGAAATCCCAGAAAGTTTAAAGGACAGTATTTCACAATTACAGGCTTAGGCGGTAAAGAGACACCAGCAGTGCAGACAAAGGTCCAAATGAAAATAGGGAGAATACCAAAAACAGAGTACACTGTATTGATTGTGCCCCTATCTGAATATATTATTGGAATTGCTATCTTGAAGGGAATGACTCTGTATTTGGAGGATGGGTACTATCAATTTGGTTCAAAAAAGTACATTTCAGTTGGCGCTGTAAGGGTGGATCATTTGAAGATTCCCCCAGTGAAGGTGCCCCAGGCTACTAATGTAATTCATTTGAAACAGTACAGAATTCCAGGAAGGCATGAGGAGATCAGTGCAACCATACAGGACTTGATAGAGGCAGGGCTGGTGACCCCAATCACTACCGCTTGGAATAACCCCGTGGGGCCTGTGCGCAAAAGTGACGATACTTGGCAAATGACAGTTGATTATCATGAATTGAGCTGAATGTGACAGTGCAAGGATTGTACGCTAATTGGAGTTTGTGACAGAAGCAGGGAAGAACAAAAGTACCTTTAGGGTTTTGGACAAAGAAATTGTCAGACGCTGGAGAGAGGTACATCCCCTTAGAAAAACAGTTGCTTGCATGCTATTGGGCTCTAGTGGATACTGAGCAATTGACCCTAGGGCACGATGTGATTTTGAGACCTGAAATTCCAGTAATGCAGTGGTGACGAGTTCCCCCAAGACTCACAGAATTGGACATGCGCAGGAAGCCTGCGCAATCAAATGGAAGTGGTATATACAGGATAGGGCCAGAGTAGGTCCCAAAGGCACTGCGGTGTTGCATGAGCAGGTGGCGCAGGCGCCAATGGAAGAGATAGAGGTGTTGCATGATATACCTGAAATACAGGAGTCTCCTGTAAAGTGGGGTAAGCCATTTATAGAATTGTCCGTGGAGGACAAGAAGCATGTGTGGTTTACTGATGGTGCAGCCAGGTATGTAGGGCCTAAGAGGCACTGGAAGGCGGTGTCTTACAATCCTGTAACCCAGAAATTGTTGACCACTACTGGAGAAAGAAAGGGTAGTTAGTTCGCAGAACTATATGCTGTGTATCAAGCTTTGAAACAAGAATTGCCAGGAACATGTCATATTTACACTGATTCGTGGTCCACTGCCAATGGCTTAGCAATTTGGCTTCCCACTTGGCATGCTCATAATTGGATGATCAATGCAAAGTAAGTGTGGGGCAAGGAATTGTGGAAAGAGATTTGGACCATGTTGACACAAAGTACAGTTACAGTGTATCATGTAGATGCTCATTGCTCCACTGACTCACTTGATCGCTGGTTTAATTCACTCACAAATGAAAAAGCTAAGATTTCAGAGGCTGAAGTGCCAACGCAGGATTCTGACCTGGTTGGGATTGCGAGGTGGGCACATCAGAAGTGCAGACACTTTGGAGAACACATTACTAGAAGGTGGGCAGAGAATAGAGGGATACATATTCCCCTAGATTTGATTAAAACCGTGATTTTGCAGTGTCCTGTTTGTCAGCATGCCCAACATAGATCAGTCCCACAGACAGTGAGAGGTCAGCTAGGAAGAGGAAAATTACCGGCACAGATTTGGCAAATTGATTATATTGGGCCCCTGCCAACTAGTCGAGGATGTCAGTATGTGTGCACGGCTGTGGATACATACTCTGGATATTTGATCGCGTTTCCATGTAAACGTGCTACTCAGGTGAATACATGGAAAACATTAGACTTGCTGATTTTGTATTATGGAATTCCATTACAGATCCAAAGTGACAATGGGTCTCATTTCAAAGGCAGATTGGTGCAGGAATATTGTGTGCAAGACAATATTGAGTGGATCTTTCATATCCCATATTACCTAGAGGCTGCGGGTTTGATTGAGCGCATGAATGGATTGTTGAAAGATCATTTGAGAAAGTTGTCTGATGGCTCTTAAAAGAATTGGAGAAATCATTTAAGTGAAGCATTACAAATATTAAATAATAGACCTTTAGCAAATGCAGAAATACCTTTGATGCGAATGTTAACTCCAGCTTTGCAGATTCAGTCACATGTGGCTACCAATACCATTATTTACTGGGAGACAGCTCCTGGAGCTTTGACCCCATACCGGGAGACACCGGAGGCTGCAGGTCTTTACCTGCATGCTTTAAAACTGTACAGAATGAAACCTAGAGATATTACACTCATTGAGACAGGAGTGGGAATTCAGATACCCCCAGAGCACTTTGGCTTAATTGCCCCTCGATCTGGATTGGCTTTAAAGGGCATCCAAGTGCTGGGAGGAGTTATTGATGCAGACTATCAAGGTGAAATAAAGTCATCCTACTTAACAGTGGAGATGCAGGTCTGATCATACAATCTGGTGACAGAGTTGCTCAAATGGTGATCATGCCAGTGTACGGAGGGGTAGTTTAGAAGGGGACTGCCCCAGCCCTCCTCACCGTACGTGGGGAAGGAGGGTTTGGCTCAACTGATAAGAGCCCAGGAGCCAAAGTGTGGGTAGAGTCTTTAAATAGACCCCCCAAACAGGCAGAAATCATTACAACAGGAAAGGACAATGTCCTATTGATTATGAAGCCAGGGCAGGAAAAATGGGAACATGTGCCTGCTGATAAATGTTATTTACGAGAATGAACAATAACTGTTTTGTTTCTGTTCTTTTAGATCACTGTAAAGCTTGTCGGTGCTCTGTTTGCGCTCGCTGGTGCTGGTGTGGTCGTGTGCGTGTGTACCTGGGGGGGACGAGGAGCCTGTTACCCAAAAGTGGCCAGCCGACCGTGCAGATTGACGGCGCTACTGACTAGAAATGACGTGTGGTCTTATCTTGCACAGACAGTCCTCAACAGATCGTACTTCTGCATGTCCAACATGAACAGTACCATGGATATTGTTTCCACGTGCCTCGTAGCTGTACCTACCCCTGTTGATGTGCTTCTGCAGACTTTTAATGTCACAAATGCAGATGGGGCAGTGGAGGAACATGATGTAAGGTTTCATCTATCACCTTATGAGTTTTGCCGGTTTTGTCCAGAAACTACTGATAATTATTGGAAGAACATGACACAAGTAATCACATTTAACATTACTGAAGCCGACAATTGTTACAATTTAACTTGCGACCCAACTATCATTGGTAAATGTGCTCAAATTCGACTTGACGGAAATACATCCACTATGTCTTGGCAGGAAGAAGTTTTATGTCAACATAGATATGACAATGTTTGTGGAAATGTGCAAAGCAACATGGTGTGCAAAAATGTGGTATCTGCTGCCAGTCATTTCAGACATGTCAAGTTGCCTGTAGGGTGGTTATTCTCATGTGGGAATGTGACTTATACGTATATTCCAGCAAATATTACAGGTGGACTGTGTGCCTTTACTAGATTAGGTCTCATGATGTTCCCGCTAGATCCATCATCACATGCTCGGAATACGAGAGAAGCTGTTCAGCTTAGTGAACATTGTGACTCTGAAGTTCATTTGTTATCCAAATCTGAATATATTAGTTTAGCTGCTTCATTAGTAGGAATTCCAGGCCTAGCCACTTATAACTCTAGAACTATTAGTAGATTGGCATGTTTAATGGTGAAAAATATTAATCATACATCGATTGCTTTAGCAGAATTATTATTAGATGTACAGGGTGCTAGAAAAGCCATATTACAGAACAGAGCCGCTATTGAATGTTTACTGCTGAATCATGATCATGCATGCTCAGATTTTGAGGGAATGTGTTGCTATAATCTGTCGGATCATTCAAAGTCAATCCAATACCATATTGATGCTTTACACAAATTAGCCAAAGAAGTCAAGCAGGATGTGGAGCAGGTTTGTCGGGATTGGTTGTTTGGGTGGTTACCAGATTTTGGTTAACTGCGCTCTGTTCTAGGTGGGATAGCAGTAGCAATATGTATCTTGGTATCATTAAGTTGTTCTATTCAGTGTGTGCCTAATCTGTTATCTATGCTTCATCCCCAAGTGGTTGATTTTAGACCAATGTATTATAGTAGTCCTTAGTCAAAGGATGGACCGTTATAAGTGATTAGTTGAGAGGTGCAGTTTTTGATATATGTAAATGGTGATGGTCGAAGGTCATGGGGTGGAATGTAGTGAAAGAGCCACTCTTGTGGTTCGGCACCCTATGATGACCTTCGACTACTACCATTTTAACTGACTTTTGTGTGTTTATTTACCCTAGCCTTAATGTAGGATGGTCCTACATATGCTTGCTTCTCTTCTGTCTTGTAATCTTGCTGTCTTTTAGTGGGAGCTGTCATGGAGTAGAGCAGTACATTTATATTATAAGTGCTTACTATTGGCTTTGACATGGCCTCATGTCATCTTGTTTTCTGACTTTGCCTTGCTTCTGCGTGCACAGCAGTGCTTGCGATTCATATTCAAATTCTTTCTGCTCCTCACCTGTTTTTCGCACCTCACCGAACAGAGTGAACTGGAATATGTTGTGGGAAGTGTCTGTGGAATGTGCAACTCTGCCTTGAAGTCAAAATACGGGAGCTTGTCCAGCCTCCGTCTTGGCCTTGACGCAGACTGGTACAGCCAGCTCGGTTCTTTCTCATGAGAAGGGGGCGAGGTTTTCTAGAAGCTTCACCTCACGTTGAGTAATGGTATTAAAGCTGGGAGCCTTCGAGGGCAAGGTGGAAGTTCACCACAGAATAGACGTATTGCTGTGGAGGTGACGGAACTTGAGTCCTGATTGAAACACCTTCCTGGGCTTTTGACAGGCTTCCCAAGCTTGAGTTGGCAAGGACGATGCAAATTCAGTCGGTGAGGTGTTCCTAACCATTTTGTATATATTTTCTACCCTTTGCTACCTGTACATACTGCATTTTATTCTAATTGTTCATTGTAGTTAATTGATACTTGGAAATCTACATTTATTGATATATTTGGCCTACCTTTTTAAACATTACATTAATAAACTTGTGTGTCTTATTTTAAAAAGCACCTGAATTTGTCTTTTTGCCTCCAGAGTGGGAGTGCTGTGCAAACGTGTATTATTTAAAAGTGCAGTGGTAAATTTGCCTCCCAGAGTGGAAGTGCAGGGTTTGGGTGTGTCCTTTTAATGAAAAGCACATTCAGTACAAATATGTATTGAAGACCATGGCCAGTCATTCTCCTAGCTGAATGCGAAGAGAACACTTGACAATTAGAAGGGTTTACAATAAAAGGGTTAACACTTAACAGCCTTCTTGCCGAAACACGGAAATGCAGTGCAAAGTAATATCGAAAGATGCACAGAGCACAAGGCTCTCAAAGTAAATTGAAACTAAATGTTGATGTGCATAATCAATAGCACTTTCCCCTTTATATATATATTTTTTAATTCCCGTTTTATTGAACAAAACCAATGGTACCATGGCGAGACACAGAAAAGCTTGACAATGAGAACTGACATTACAGGTGCGCAGGCCAATGTATACATCCAGTGATGGCAACAGAGCCCATTAAACAGTAAGCCGGTCAACACTGAGGGCATGGTTCTGCAGTTCAATTGAAGGCGACACACAAAGGCCACCCCGCAACACATTCCATTTCGCCCATTTGCAATCCCATTTGCCAGGGCAACCTCTTCATAGGAAAATGTATTTTTCGGCAATCATTGCCCTGTCCAAGTCTCTGGCCCATTTCGGGACCTTGGAGAGGTCACTCACCCCCCACCCCTGTGCAATGTTCCTTTTGGCGAGAGCAAACCCCAAGGAAGCCCATGTGCGCTCCGTGTGAGTTAAGTCTGTGGCCTCCCACACATTTAATAAGCAAAGACGAGCAGAGCAGTTGATCTTCTTCCCGCTCACCCTCTCCAAGGTGTCAACAATTTTTACACAGTATGGTTGGAGACGCAGTCATTCCCAAATTGTGTGAAAGAAAGTACCTTCGCTACCGCATCCCCTAAGGCACCCTGGGTCCGGGCGTCTTCCCATCTTAACCAGTGTGTGAGCTGACAGGTATGTTCTGCGTAAAGTTTTGAGTTGTACAAGACGCAAGCGCATTGGGATGGCAATTTCCCTGGGGGAGGAGACGGCCTCCTGCCAGTCATCGTCGTCGACATACCCTAAGTCAGTCTCCCAAAGTTGCCGGAGGCACACCAAAGGATCGGGCTTGTTGTTCATCAGCTTGCGGTAGGTGAGGGAAACTGCTTTACGCGGTAGCGGGTCAGTGAGGAGGCGATCCTCCAGTGGATAGGCCTCGGGCAATGCCCCATCTCCACCGATGGTGGAGGTATGCGCATGACAAATTTTAAGGTAACGAAAAATTTCGAATCTGCCAGCTGATATTTCTTTTGGAGAGCAGTGAGGGGAACCATAGCCCCGCGTTTCCAGAGGTCCCCCACCAAGGAGATACCAATGAGGTCCCACTTGTCGAAACCGGGGCACCTGCCCAACCTACCTAATTGTTCAGATTCCCACAGGGAAGTGAGTAAAGTGAGTTTCTTGCACCACCCTTGTTTGGCCGTGGCATGGTGCCAAAGTGTCACCGTATGAGCAGTCGGACCAGTGAGGTGCTGCTGTCGTGGGTTGGGATATAGGGCCCGTTGATATCCTCCCCTTTCCATTAGCCATCGGTCTGTACTGGAAGCCGGCTCGGACTGCGGGGCGAAGACCCTCTGATTAACCACCTTAAGTTGGGCAGCCCAGTAGTACTGTTTCAGGTCCGGGAGCGCGATCCCACCGTCGTACCACCCCCTTGTCAGTTTGTGTAAGGCTATGCGTGGACTCTACCCATCCCACAGAAGAGTCCTGACCTCGCTCTCCACCTGTGCAAAATAGGCATCCGGAACCCTGTGGGGGGTGTTTGTAACACATAAAAGAATCAGGGAAGGGCCAACATCTTGTACAGCGCCTCTCTGCCGAGCAATGTAAGGGGTAGTGACCGCCAATGTGAGACGTTGTTTCGAAGCCTAATCAGTGGGGCTCGGAGATTGGAGTCGTAGAACTGATCCGGGCATGGGGTGATATAGATGCCGAGATACCGGAACCCATCAGATGCGACAATGATCTTGGTATCTTTCGGGCATCCGCGGAGTAAGGCCCTGCAGCATGAACAGGACAGATTTTGTCCAGTTTATAGTGTAGCCTGAATGGGCACTAAAAATGGCGAAGATGTGCAAAATTCTGTGGATTGAGGCTGACGGGGCCGCAACATAGAGCAACATAGAGCAAGACGTCGGCATATAGTGAAATCCTATCCTCGTGCTGAACGGTCCATTTCAGGACCCGAATCATGGGGTCGCCCCTCACCCAGTTCGCAAGTGGCTCCAGCAGTAAAGCAAATATGAGGGGTGACAGGGGGCACCCCTGCCTGGTTCCTCTCTCCAAGTGGAAACTCCGGGAGGCATGTTGGTTGACCACCACTTGAGCTGTAGGGCCTGTATACAACAGCTTGACCCACCAAATAAAGTGGGGGCCAAACCCTAGGCGTTCGAGAACAGCGACAACAGTGCCGCGTCCTCCATTATGGTATTGACTCTCCCCATCACCCCGTGAAGTCTGTGGAGATTAAGGTCCGTGTTACGGCCGGGCATAAAGCCCGATTGGTCGGGGTGTACAATTTTACAGATAATTGGGATCAGGCGATTGGCCAAGACCTTGGCCAAGATCTTTACTTCAGCTGTAAGTAACGAGATGGGACGGTATGATTCACATTTCATGGCCGGTTTGCCCGGTTTATGAATGACAACAATGGAGGCTAACATAAGGTCGGGAGGTAGCAATCCCAATTCGTAACTTTCCAGATACATGGCCCGGAAGGCAGGCGTTATTTTAGAGGAGGTTAATTTAAATAATTCTATAGGGAGCCCATTGGGGCCCATGGCTTTGCCCGATTTAATACCGTTGATTGCGATTGCAATTTCCTCATCCGTGCCCTTTATATTATTTGAAATTCAAAAGTTTTGGTCATTCTCATACTATATCTTTTTGGCGCCAAACCTGGCAGCTGTTAGTCTAGCAATAGCTCATAACTATAAGCTAAACTATACTTAGCTAGCAGTATAAGTTCTGGTTCTTGTAGCCTCAGCATTAATATCATCAAAAATTGTACTACTTTCAATTAAACTTTGTTCTGAGAATCATCAGTAACCTCCAACTTGGATGCATTTACAATTGAAAAGTACTCAACAATATTCTCCCTTTGATCTCACTATTATAAATCTGTCTTTACTCTACTACTCACCATTCTGTAATTTGACAACCAATTCAACTACTTTATGAGGTTGTGGAAACATGGACATCATTTTGTAACATTTCCTGGCTTTTTTACTCTTACCCATTTGCATATCCCAATAACACAACATTTTACAGTCTTTTCTTTATTGAACCTTTTCATAAACATTCTCATCAATTTTGCAATCTTTCTTTTCATAAGCTGTCCTAGAAAGACTTTATTTACCAAAATCCATTACTTCCGGTAATAGGTGGGATATTATGATATGATCATAATTTCTAGCTTAAATAACCCTCCACTTGCAAAATTCTTTCTATAAAGCTATTTCAGTACCTTCCTTTATTATATTCATCTTCACCAATCTTTTTTATGCATTGTAAATTGAGCGCCGTTCAGAGTGCTAATAATGGTAACAAGAATATCCCTCAAAATATCTAGCGCGTTATCAGGTGTGGTGGGTTTATAAACGTCCCATTCACTCACTTAGATAAATGAGTCTACCATGACTGATATGTATCAGCAACTTTCTGATAACACTACGTATGGTCCTAGAAAATTCTTTGCCAGAGTTTCCCAACAGGCATACGTTTTAACAGTACTTTCTTGCTTCTCTACGTTTTGTCTCAAACTTCACAACCGCTGTATTTATCTATGTATGAGTCAGTCATGCATTCCCTTCCCGATGACAGAGTCTGCCCCTCAGAGGCAGCATGCTCCCATAAGCCCAGCTTCCGACAGCACAACTGGGCAATATATGCAAAGTATGGGAGTGGCGAGATGAAGGGGTTAGAGGAGGTGGTTCTGCTGGTAAGGAGACCTGGAATGACAGCAACATGCCAGTTACTGCAGGGCTTGATCAGAGGCTGGATATTACAGTACACAATGAATAAATTGTTACCCAATCTCAACTTAGGGGCTGATTCCGATCTGGGTCGGAAGGGCACCGAATGCGATCCGGCTGGAAAAACTACGAGCCGTACGTGTGTTTTCCGGACGACTCGTACAGCTGTATGAGCGAGCAAATACGATGCGAGCTACATGAAATTAATCGACCGAGTCATCTCCAGGTCCGAACCGCTCCATACGTCTCGGTCGTAAGCTAACCGTGGCATGCAATGGATGCGATTCATGACCGAGCCAGTATGATGCACGTGTCGGACAGCCTGTGCGAGCCAGAGTGTCCGGCTCGCAAATTGTCTGGGTGGTTGCCTTCGGGGGTCCACGTCGGACCCCCTGTCACCCGCAGCCCTACGACTCAAACGCAGGGGGAAACCCATGGGTCTCCCCAACACAGGCATGTACGGTGCAGATGGCACCGACGCTTACCCACTGTAGGTGGCGCCCTTGTCCGCGACATACCCATTCAGTCAATGGGAGCCCATGTACGCGTCGTACGACCGGCTCCCATTGACTTCTGTGGGAGTCCGACCGAACCGAGTCCGGCAGCATACAGCCGCATCGTACTCGCTCGGTCAGACTGCAGGACTCCGGCTCAGTCGGAAAACACGCCGGATCCGGCTCGGTCGGAGAGCTTTATGACCCGGATCGGAATCGGCCCCTTAGCGATGTGAAGAAGGGAAAGTATATTGTGGAGATGCAGAAAACATGGACTGTTAAAGAAGAAGTAATCTGTGACATCAAATTGGCAGAATTATGCATGAGATGCAAACTGTCATTAACATTGTTGATAATGCCTCCTACTTAAGTTGGTTAGGTTCTGGGACATGCAGTGTGCATTTAGTTCACAAACAAAATTTTCGACATAAGAGATAACATAAACTGTAACAGTAAATTTGTTATCTATGTACTTGAATGCACATGTGGGGGCAAATATGTGGGCAGCACCATCAGAAGCTTGAAAGAAAGAATTGGAGAACACATCAGGGCTTTGAAACATAAAGACGCAAGATATCCAATGGCCCTACATATATGGGAGTGTCCTACACAAGGTGTAAACAAAAAATTTAAGTTCTACGGCATTGACATCTGTAAACAAAACCCCAGAGGTGGCAATAGGGAACTTAACTTAAGAAAATTAGAGGCATTCTGGATTATGCGTCTGCGTACTCATGAATTGGGTTTCAACAGTGACAGTGAGATGCACTATTTCCTGGGTAACTGAATTTCTATAATATATGGAGTAGAACCCATGCTGCCTGCACCCCATGAGCCTAACACTATCTTACATTTATGATAAGTAATGAACTTCACCTGGTATCTATCTCACATGGTAATAGGAACTGTTCACTAGAATGAGATGTTTTTTACAACAATCGATCTATTCTACGTGGTTTTATTGTAACCTTCTTGTACATAATCACCAAGGAATGACGATCACTATTGTTGCTTTTTTGTGCCGCCCTCACAAATAATATATTCTGTCAGGAATTAAGGTCAATAGATGTCTTAATCAACATCCGGTTTGTAGATTCTTGTATGTGTTTTCTTAACGATTGTATATATGATTTTCATGTACTCATTATGGTTTTTACTGCTCCTGGCTCACTATGACTAATAATTTATAGAGCTGCTTGACAAATATCAGGATGCGTGGCTCACAGATCACGCATGCATCCACATTAATCACGATCATATTTTGATCAATATTTACATTTCAGAGAAACTTAGACTTAATGTCTCGGTTTGGATTAACACGTATTCTTAATTCACAGGATACGATTTAACTTTATGCATATTCGCACCCTTTCTATGGTATACCACGACTTACTAGTCCGAATTCCGGGATACTCGATAGTGGAATAGTTACGCATGCGCACAACCCTAATCACACTCACTATACGATCTGGACACACGTTACCAGGACGCGCACGTTCTAGTCTTTACTGAGTTTCCGTATTTAACGTAGTCAGACACTTCCGGATTTGCGCACATCGACAAACACGCCGGTCACCCACAATACGATTGGAAGCACTTCGGTCTGGATGTACTCGTCTCAGGTAAGAAGCCGCGTTTGTGAATCGCTCTATAACGACACAATTTTGGCATTATTCGGTTAATTGTGTTCCACACTGATTCTTACACATTCTTTCCTTTCTACCTCGACGAAACAGACTGGACTCAAAACTTTATTGAAAGGACAATAATTGTAAAGAAAAACACACGAACATTTCTCTTAGACCTACCGGGTCGGAATTATCACCGGTTCAAAGGTAAGCCTGAATGGGTTTACAAGTGTGTGGGGGTTTCATACAATTTACCTCTAAACTCTTAAAGTGACAAGCATTTTTTGCTATTTAATAGGTTTATACTCCTCCAACACACGTAGAAGGTAGGGGTTTTTCAAAAAAACCATCCGCATGCGTACCTTTTAGATTACTTGCATTTCCACATCACCTTGAAACGACGGGAATTAGATTGGTCCCTTGCTCTACACTCGGCATAATAAGACTTAATCTCCATCGTCACTTTAGACACGTATTAATCACTGTAAAACCGCACGCCGAGCTCACTTTTGGTCGCAGATTCTGCATGCAGACTCTCACAACTCTGCCTGGTGTTTGTCAGGTTGGCCTTTTTATTCTCATAAATTCTATACGTAACTCGCGCACATAAGTGAACTAAGAGGCTAGTTTCTCTGTACTTTGTTGAAATCACTGTTCTCTGTCTCACAGTACATATCGTTCACTTGTATAATAGAGCTCATACAGTATCCAAGCATTTGATGCAAACTGCTGTTTTTATGTGGTGTTTTTCTCCCACCAGAATCACATTTGAGTCACTATATAAGACATGACTGTAACTTGACTATAGGATTGTGTCAGTGATACGTACCTCATGTATGCTTTTTCTCCAGCCCTGAAGAAGTCTGGGGTTTATACCCTCTGACGAAACACGTGTTGGCTGGTTGGATCCACAGAATTTCATATAAAACTACGAAACGAAATACAAACCTGTTTTTCTTGTCATCCATTGCCTATACAGTTGTTCTGTTTTTGAATACTTCATGCCATATATGCAATTTTACTTTTAACGTGTGCACAACTGGTATTCTTACAATTAATAAATTGTTACCCAATCTCAACTTAGGGGCCGATTCCGATCTGGGTCGGAAGGGCACCGAATGCGATCCGGCTGGAAAAACTACGAGCCGTACGTGTGTTTTCCGGACGACTCGTACAGCTGTATGAGCGAGCAAATACGATGCGAGCTACATGAAATTAATCGACCGAGTCATTTCCAGGTCCGAACCGCTCCATACGTCTCGGTCGTAAGCTAACCGTGGCATGCAATGGATGCGATTCATGACCGAGCCAGTACGATGCACGTGTCGGACAGCCTGTGCGAGCCAGAGTGTCCGGCTCGCAAATTGTCTGGGTGGTTGCCTTCGGGGGTCCACGTCGGACCCCCTGTCACCCGCAGCCCTACGACTCAAACGCAGGGGGAAACCCATGGGTCTCCCCAACACAGGCATGTACGGTGCAGATGGCACCGACGCTTACCCACTGTAGGTGGCGCCCTTGTCCGCGACATACCCATTCAGTCAATGGGAGCCCATGTACGCGTCGTACGACCGGCTCCCATTGACTTCTGTGGGAGTCCGACCGAACCGAGTCCGGCAGCATACAGCCGCATCGTACTCGCTCGGTCAGACTGCAGGACTCCGGCTCAGTCGGAAAACACGCCGGATCCGGCTCGGTCGGAGAGCTTTATGACCCGGATCGGAATCGGCCCCTTAGCGATGTGAAGAAGGGAAAGTATATTGTGGAGATGCAGAAAACATGGACTGTTAAAGAAGAAGTAATCTGTGACATCAAATTGGCAGAATTATGCATGAGATGCAAACTGTCATTAACATTGTTGATAATGCCTCCTACTTAAGTTGGTTAGGTTCTGGGACATGCAGTGTGCATTTAGTTCACATCTGAGTGCATGGGACAATGCACACAATGTGCAAACGTTCTAGTTCACTATGCACTTCAAATGTGCCAACAAGTTCCTAGTGCAGGATCCCTTTTTGCTGTTCTCAACACAGTTCTAACACAGTTCTAATTCACCAAGTAGCCGGTTGTCATACAAAGCCACGATATACATCATACTTAGGCTTTCCTGTTTTCAGTTTCTATTTCTGGTAAATTCTGGTGGGGTTTTTTCAGTGTTTTCAATACCTTAAAAAACAGTTGTTATCAGTGGTTACACATTTTCGCGCCACTAAAAACAATAGAAAAAGGGTTTTTCTGGTGTTTATGGAACATTTTGCTTGTATTATTGGTTGCTTTCTGCACTGATAGAACATAGTATATAGACAGTGTACATATAGTGTATATGAGGTCCAAATAGATTTTTGCAAATTAAACTTATTGTAGTGCACCATACAATACTTCTTCAGTGAGTCTTTGGTCATGTGTGCTCGCTCTTTCCTTCCCATGTAAACATCTGTGAAAAGGCCCTCTCAACATTGGCACTTGAGATGGGCAACGCCAAAATGCCAGTACACAATTTCTTAACTCTGGCCGCTGACATAGCTTTCCATGCCAATACTGGTGCACTTGAAGATTGTGATTCTTAGGGCAGGTTCTGCAACATTTGCATTGAGCTGGGTGCTTATGCCCTCAGAGTAATTGAAGCGGTCAAAAATGAAGCAGCACTTTAGAAACTATGGAGGAAATTCCCCTTTACTGAAGTGATCTAGAACTTACAGAGTACCACAGTGAGGTTTCATTGACTTCAAATGCAATTGGTGGTGAAGGGACATTTCTATGTATCATTGCAAGCCATTTCTCATACATTGTAAAATAAATGTTCCTGATTTGGTCTTCATCATTGCTTATCTTACCAAGTGGCAAGCACTCTAACATGAAACGTTGTAGTGCCAAAGTCACTAAATGTGTCGCCCTGCCTACTCTCAAGGAGATGTTTCACATCTATCCAATTATGCCGAACACTTGGCAGACACGGGTGTTTTCAGACTCTAGTTTTTTTATTATGTTCAGTACAGCAGTTATGTTTTCCTGTAAAACTCTAATAATGCAGTAGAGTGTACTTTTTTCACATCACTATCAATATGTGACCAAAGATCCTCACATTTCTTGCCTTTGGCATCATCACTCAGCAGAAATTCTGTAAACGGTTGCCACATGGATAATAGAGCATTCATATCCCCTTGGACTGAGAACCATCAGCTACGGGGTACAGTTGGGATGACTCTTTCTTTGATGCCACACAAAGCACAAAATGATAAATATTTGCATATTTGTTCCTGAGCATAAGAAAACAGTGCACCAGAATGGACTAAAAAGTCAATACCATTCTTCATTAACTCTGAAGATTGTAAAGATGCTTTCCGCATACCATCTAACTTGTGGCAAGGATCTCTTATGGGGAAGCACTTCAGCTCGGGTATCAATTTTGACAGGTCATCACACAACTTTTTCATATACGTAGCTAAATCACTGCAAATCCAAAAAATATCACTCTAATCTTTGTTGAGCTTGGAAAGAACCTTTTTTCGGCAGAGCATTCCAAGTGACACTGTGTTCCATGTTTTCACGACTATCCCAGATGTTTGGCGATAGCGCTCTTTATACATATACTTGTCACTATACCTTGCATTTAATGTTTAAAGCCTGAGGTGTTGGCAATTCACCCACTATCAATACTGACCCACTAGAAACTGTGGGCTGATGTATCAAGGGTTTTTACCCATTCTCTGTGGGTAAATATGATGACACATATTAGGAAAGATTCTTATGAAACCAGCCTTTGTACCTATCAGTGAAAGAATCAAACACAGCCAAAATATCAAATATGATTTTGATATTTCCTTATTCTCTACAGTTTATAAAAAAATTAAACAAGACCTAAAACATGCTTCGAAACCCTGCCTCTTTAGAACAAAGACCACAAAACTGAAAAAAGCAAAAGGAATAAGAAACAATATTTTAGTGGCATCCCTAAACAACAAAACTTAAGCAGAATAATGTTACCCCAGTCTTTCTTACTGCTAGCTTGTATAACAAAGTTACATTGTATTGACCCCTTCAGGAAGTAAAACAAAATGACTCTTTCACTCTCTTTTTCCTTTCATTGAATGGCATTTAGTTTGTGGTTGTGCAGGTGTTTATTCAGTGTTTATATGTTTTCACTGGTGAGGGCTATTTCTCTTTCAGTGGGGTTTTATCAGTTATTATAGGTTTAAACCTAAAACCCCACAGCCTAATCATACTCAAGATGCTAACTCACAAAGCTCAAGTTGTGTAATCAAGGTAATGCTTAGGTTCGCATTAAAAGCAAAATGTTATTTGAAGCCAGAAAAGAACATGCACAACTCATGCTCTATAAAGTACAGACCAACAACAAAAGATTGCTTGTCTGCAGTGCAGTGTCTATGGCCTTCTTTCTGCCCTCCTTGCACATGAGAACAACAAACGGAAAATCCAAGACAGTGTGTAGTACTAATGCACTGATACCAGCACCCAAGCATTGTAATCTGCAATGTGTTAGGAAGAACTGAAACGCAGAAATTGCTGGGCACCTTGCCCACAACTGCTGCTCAGAATATTGATTATAGGCGGCAAGGCATGGTCCACTTTTAAAAGCTCAAACCTAGTGATGGCCCCCTCACACCAAGCATAAGGTCACTTGTGGTGTTACAGTGCACATGGGTCCACTGAGGCTCAGTTTGTTGGCGAATAAGTAGATAAATGTTTTTGACCAAGGGTGTCCATCTCTGAAAGGACCATGTATGCCACCATGAGCCTTGGCGTTGTACTCTGCCACAACACTTTCTACTGCATGTTGTTAGATTGCGATTGAGGCGTTTCAAGGAAGAGAGTACTACTTTTGCAGCATGTTCCATTCTGCTATATGTTCAGATCCTGGAGCCACCCCCCCTCTCGACCTTATAAGCCCGGTGGGACCTGGAACTATTTTCAACCCCATGAGCTTAGACACTTAGGGTTCGATTACGATGAGTGTCGGAAAGCCTTCGACCTTACGACTGCCTAATTACAAACTACACCGTCGGAATTTAAACCGGCCGGTCATTCCAGCTGGATTTTGACAGGCTTTAGGAGCCTGTCGGCCAGTTGGAAACCGACCCGTATTCCCAACGGACGACGTTTCCACCGTAGGGATTACGATGCTCTGTTTCTAACATGGAAAGCCTGTCGGAAAGCGAGTTTGAGGGCAGCTAGCAGGGCCCCCTTCTCCTTGCGGCCTCCGTTCGAGAAATGGGAGTATGTGGTCACACCATGTGCGGTCGCATTGTAATTGTGGTGTCTAGACCCCCGACCGGAGGTCGGTCGCATCCAGGACCGCGATGGTCGACATCGTAATAAGGCTCTAAACCACCAAAAGGAGTTCCTAACCACATTTGTAATAGCAGTTACAGATAAGTGACCTCTATGTGGTTCCTTGATCATTTTAATTCTTACATTTTCATGGTACAGACTTATCACTAAGGAAAGCTTTTCATTCACTTTCCAAACATAGGGGCCCATTAGGATGTCGGGTGGTAGTACCACAGCGGTGCCGGCGGTGTGGAAAAATGCATTTTTCCACCCGCGAGCAGCGGTCCTCATGTCCGCCATATTAGTATGGCCAAATATAGCCCATTTCCCATCCGCCGCGGTGCGACGTGCACCACCATCAAAGTGCGCCCGCCACCGCGGCAGTGGGAGCCAATGGAGACTCACCACCGTGCTGAATGACGTCCGCCCCGCTCCACAAATTAGGATGCCCCAAACAAGCGGACGCACTGCAGCGGAGAAACCGCCCAACCAGAGACAGTGGAAGTTCGACAGCGGAGTGCGAAACCAAAGTCCCGGCCCACACCACCCGGTCACGACCGCCATGGATCCAGCTCTACACGTTTTTCCGGTGCTGTACCTGTTACATCACCAGCAATTCATGGACCGCCGCGGACGCCGCCGCAGGTTTGCAATAACACAAACAACACATGGGCTGACACAGGGTCCAAATCCACATCAGACCCCCTGGTGTGGACAGGAACACATCCACAAGGGCACCCATATATTACCCACCTGCCACCAAGTCACCCCTCTGCATCCTGGGCACACATATTCCGCGACCATGCAGCAATGTCCTGGTCACGTCACCGCAGCGGTGAACACAAGGAAATACATGCACACAATGCAGAAGGCAGTGCCAGGCATGGGCAGCGCACAAAGACCACAGGGCCACACCCCCTCCCACCACACACTAGCACACCCCATGAAGGCACATGCCATGTGCCTCTCCTGTGCACACCCATGCACAACAAGCCAGGTGAATCCACATCCTGCACCACACAACAAACAACCAGGGAGACAGCCACTGCAGGAGTGGCTGCACAGGGACACACAACACACAGCACAGTAGCACAGGGCCAGGAAAACACACACACCACCACAACACCACACTAAGAGAAACAAAAATGAGTACAAGCACCAAATGAACACATACAAGGAACAAACATCCAAATGGACACACAGCCTGCATGGTCACACATACATACCACAGACTGACACACAGACACATACACACCCCACATGCCAACAGCAATGGAGCACAAAAAATAGGAAAGCCAAAGTGGGCTGCACACAAATGGAAAGGCATGGAGACACACAACAAGCATGTGTACATCACATGCAAGACAAGGAACAGAGAACAACACCCTCAGACCATCAAAGCACACATGGCTGGTACAGTCAGTGAGGTCAAACCACAGACATCACAGTGCAACAACACAGGGAGACAGCAAGGCAAACCATGTATAGGCACAAGGATGAAAGGAAGGCCCTGAAGTCAACCTGTGAACAGCCACACATCTATACAACAACTACACAGGAGTACACCAGAAGCACTACACACAGGGCCCATTGACACACTCCATGACTGCCAAACACCAGTAGGAATCTACACACATACCCCCCTCACACCAGCAGCACACAACACCAGTGTCAAACACACTGAAGGCTGGCAATACTTGCCAGTCAATACACACACAAACAATCACACACCCTGGGGGTAGCCACAAACATCACACACACACAGGGATGCCACAACAAATGTCTGCACAAAAACAACGGACACATAAAACAACAGAAACACACACAGAACCCCAACAAGAACAGACATGCCCCGTGCAGCTAAACTGTGGAAAGGCAATGGGAGCACAGACACAACAGGAGTGCACAACCTTATCACTCAGGAACAATGCACAGACAACATACCACAACACACACAAGAAGTGCACCATCACAGAACAACACAGCCACATCAAACAAACAGATGCACAGGCAGAAAAATCACATAGCAAACACAGCTGGACATCAGAGGATGGACACCAGGCAATGACAAGGCAACATACACACACAGCACTGCATGCACAACAAGCAGTGTGCGCACACCAAGCATACCAGCCCCACACAGACATGAGTGACAGAACATCAACCCACATGACACCAATCAGCACAGCACAAAGACATCAGCACACCCAGGAAGTGAAGCAATAACACAGCCAACACACATACATCCAACACAACACCAACAGATGCACAAGTCTGGGACACAAAGGTGGAAACAACTTGACCAGAGGACTGGGTAGCACACACAGTTGAACTGCATAGGAGCAACCATGACTGCCACACAGCACAAGAACATCACATACAACCCATTGGTGAAATGCCCCGAGTGACACATTGATCCTGGACAAAGAACTGCACCACAAAGCACACTGTCACAAATTAAGTGATGGGGAGGCACACACACATGTAAACCAAGGGGACAGCTGACACCAAAGTGAAGTGTACTGCATATCAGTAGGGGACATGGCAGAAGTGTACCATACACAAAGAGAGGGAGTGCAGACCCACAATGGGTAGGCATCTGAAGCACAGATAGGGGATGGTATGACAACACACACAACATGTATCAAAACAACAACCTGAGCAAGTCAAGTCAAAGGAACCTAACCTGGGTATATGGGTGGTGTCAGAAATCGACTTGATCCTGGAAAACACCAATTTGAAAGAAAGGGAAAAATTAACTCTTTCTTGAGTCCCCTCACTCACCAGGGTTTCCCCACGGTGACATGCTTCATCATTGGGGTCCTCCCAGTCCTCTACGGACTGAGGCGTGCTACAACTTACGAATTACGAAGGAGCACTAAAAATCAGAATATGTGTAGTGCAAGTGAAGTGGTGGAGTGGGATAAGGAAAATTAAAATAATCAGCTAATGGGCCAAATAAACTTTATTAATGCTCTAAGCTGATAAGTTAGACAAGATGACCACAGACATACACCACTGGGCACACATAAAGGAAGAATACACATACATGATGACCCTGGACAGCCTGCCTGCAATACTGTGTGCAGAAACCCACTCTGTGCTGGCAGTGTCCCCCCAACCTGACATGTGTACAATATAGCCAACATGAACAAATTAAGAAAATGAGAATTGCTTCCCATTGAAAATTGACACCATTGCCCCCACAAGTATCTGGGTCAGGAAGAACTGAAGACCCTGTCACCCCTGTAAAAAATAGAGCGAATGAGCACAAACATTGACTATGTTGAAGTGGCACACAGAACATGTGGCACAGTAAACCATATACACACAGCAAAATAACTTTATTCAGTAAGGACACTGACAAAATAGACAACATGAGCAACTGTCTTTATTCACATATTGCACAGATAGGCACCATGAGAAGAGAAGAGTGAGCACAAAATGCAGAGCATGTCCATGAGAAGCTGCACAGGCAAGGGCAAAACAGCAAGGCCAGTCGCCACTCCAGGGTGCAGAGCATGTCCATGAGAAGCTGCACAGGCAAGGGCAAAACATCAGTGAAGAACAAGGCCAGTGGCCAGGGCTAAGTGCAAAGCATGTCCATGAGAAGCTACACAGGCAAGGGCAAAACAGCAGTAAACAACAAGGCCAGTGGCCAGTCCAGAGTGCAGAGCATTTCCATGAGAAGCTGCACAGCAGTGAACAACATGGCCAGTGGCCAGGGCTAAGTGCAGAGCATGTCCATGAGAAGCTGCACAGGCAAGGGCAAAACAGCAAGGCAAGTGGCCAGTCCAGGGTGCAGAGCATGTCCATGAGAAGTCGCACAGGCAAGGGCAAAACAGCAGTGAACAACAAGGCCAGTGGTCAGGGCTAAGTGCAGAGCATGTCCATGAGAAGCTGCATAGGCAAAGGCAAAACAGATGTGAACAACAAGGCCAGTGGCCAGGGCTAAGTGCAGAGCATGTCCATGAGAAGCTGCACAGGCAAGGGCAAAACAGAAGTGAACAACAAGGCCAGTGGCCAGTCCAGAGTGCAGAGCATTTCCATGAGAAGCTGCACAGCAGTGAACAACTTGGCCAGTGGCCAGGGCTAAGTGCAGGGTATGTCCATGAGAGGCTGCACAGGGAATGCGTGCGACTGTACCTTTTCATGGTCAGCAACACAGTCAGGGGGTAACAATGTGCAGTACAGGCTCACCTGTGTGAGAGACAGGTGTGTGAGGGTGAGTACCACTCTGACTTGGCTGTCATGCGGACTGGAAGCTGGCTGTGTCTCGGGGACTGTCAGGGCACTTGACCGGGGAGAGAGCGGACCAGCTGAGGTAGAGCTATCAGTGGCTTGGCAAGCCGGAGGGCTCCTTGGACCAGGTGGTGTAGTGGCACGTGGAGGCGGAGTCATGCAGATGGGAGACACGGTGTGGCTGGGAGATTGTGGAGGGGTGCCTTTCCACTTCTTGGGGATCCTAAATGGCTTGCCTGACTTTGGATCAATGGGCAGTGCTGTGGCCACAACAGGAGCACTCACAACCAAAGCTGCATCAGGTGCAGACGCTGGCACCCCCTCTGGTGATGTGCTGAATCCAGCGGAACGCTTTGCCTGGTTTCGCCTCTGCCCCCCTTCCCCTGTTTACTAGGTGTCACCCCTACAGTGCCCTCCTTCCCCTGCTTCACTGGGCTTGGAATGGGAGTTGAGGTGGTGGGTGAATCTGCCTTGGAGCTCTTCGTAGGTGTATCCTTGGCATGCACCACCTCCTCAGTGGACACAGAAACTGTATGCTTCTCTTTGCGAGATGCTTTAGGGACAGGAAGGTCCTTGGATGGGGATGCCTCTGAAGCATGTGTGCCTGCGGCCTGCTGCTTTGCTTTTTGCCCCCTGGTGTCGTATCTCTGCGCTCTGGGGTGGTTTTGGTCTTCTGTGGGGATGGTGTCTGCGCCCGGGATCGCTTGGGTTGCTGCTGCTGTGTGCTTCATGTGCGTATCGTGACTTTGATGTATGTGGACCGTGGTCACTATCGTCAGACATAGCTACTGCCAGGAGGGTGGACAAAGGGATCGGAGCTGGACTGTGAGTATGTGGCTGTTGAAGGGCAGACATCACTGTGGAGGACAAAGCCTGGACAGTCCGGTGCAGCCCTCCCACGTCAGAATGTATGCCCTCCATGAAAGCAACCACCTGTGCCAATTTTTTGTCATGGTCAATGAAGGCATTGAGGAGAGCTGTCTGGCCTACACACAGCTGGCGCAAAAGGTCCACAGACTCAGCACTGATGGCAGCAGGGGGGACAGGGGCAGCAGTGCCAGGGGTGAAGGACACTCTTCCCCTCTTACTGAGGCGGACACGGGCAGCACCAGAGGAAGTGGATGGAAGGGTGGGCACTGGCCGCTGTGTGGTGGAAGATGATGCAGAGTCCCCATTCCCTGTGCCCACCAGCATGGATGCATCCCCGCTGGCATCAGATGATGTGGTACTTTGCATCTCAGGCTGAGATTCCTCCAGCAGACTCCTGTCCCTCTCTGAGGCGCTGGTGACATCTGTGTCACTGGGCTCCTGTGCAGCTGTCGTGCTAGTTTCACCCCCACTGGTGTCTGTCCCCTGTCGCTCGGTGACCACAGGAGATGCTGCATGAGCAAAAGCGATGTAGGGTCAGGTCAGAGGCAGCAACAGAACAAACATATGCAAGCAATGCATAACAAAAGATGACCAGATCTACATGTTGCACACCACCCTGTGCAATCACATTGTGCCAAATCACTATATAAACTCAAACAGTGCGTGGAAACTGGAAATTCAGGCATGAGCGAGCCATGTGATGACCACACAGCACAACACCCTGCATGTGGCTCTGTTCAACCACAACTACCTCTAAGCACACCTAGGGACATGATGGGGGCACACTACTTGTTGCCACTGACAAATCAGGATGGAACAGGAGGAGACAACACAGACACAGACTACAACATGACAGTCCACAATGGCCATTAGCCTATGCCACCCACCATCTTGTACTTTGGGGCCCAAAGACTGGTGCACATTGTTGTCCAATGTCTAGGCCTCTACAAACTGGGTGCATGCAATGGATGCATTGATGAAGGCACACTCAGATCGGGAACACTGCTGTTCCCTCCCATGGGATTCCCTAGACTACCCCAATGCAGAAGAAACCTGAAGATCACAACTCAGAATGCAATAGGAATGCACAGCATTCAAATCACCTGAATGGCAAATGCATGACACCGGCACCCAGCCCAGCAGCCACATACATGCCACTGCATCACACTACCAACATTACATAGGCCAGCGCTGGCACAGGCTCTGTACACATGCAGCCACTCCCAGCCAAAGTCACCCTCCACAAATGCTCACCCCTGGCTTGCAGCTGATGCTCCTTCAAACGTGCATCCAGCTCAGGCTGTGTCACCACCAAGTTGCGCCCCATTAGTGGTGTCATGCTGCGCCGTGCCAAACGCCCAGTGCGAGGAAGCAGCCCCAAGTAATCTCTGCCACGTTCTTTGCCAGCCGGCTGATGTCGTCCCACCTCTTGTGGCAGTGGGTGCTCCGTCGGTTTGAGACACCCAGAGCTCACACCTTGGTTGCAATGGCCCTCCACACAGCCTTACGCTGGTATACCTTGAGCTGTAGGCATGGGAGACAAGAGGGGGAAATGATCAGTGACACAGTGTTATGTTCCGACATCTATCAGTATAGCAGCAAGATACAAACTCATCACAAATCCAACTATATGTCAATCAGAGATTAGAGTACATCTCACATGTGAGAACCTGTGTGGTAGAAGTTCTCGTTGTTGCTGCTAATCTGTATTGCTGCTACTTGCCATTTTTTAAACTGTTTTTAACATTGCCTAATATTTTGATTGCACTCTGCACTTTACTGTTGCCTATATTGGGGGAAATTTTAATGCTATTATACTTTTAACCAAAACCAGTCACATTTTTGTTCTTACCCTCGTACCTTCATTTCCCTGATCACTCGCCTCTCTCCTTGCGCTCGACCCTGGCGAAACCCGGATGTTAGCGGGCCCGCACTGCACAAGGGTTGACGCGCTAGTCTTTTCTCGCTCTCATATCAGGAAGCTATATTAACACGCTGGGGCTGACGCGCAGCGGGTGTAAGAACCTGTGTGGTTGAAGTCCTCGTTGTTGCTGCTAATCTGTATTGCTCCTACTTGCCATTTTTTAAACTGTTTTTAACATTGCCTAATATTTTGATTGCACTCTGCACTTTACTGTTGCCTATATTGGGGGGAAATTTTAATACTATTATATTTTTAACCAAAACCAGTCACATTTTTGTTTTTACCCTCGTACCTTCGTTTCCCTGATCACTCGCCTCTCTCCTCGCGCTCGACCCTGGCGGAACCTGGATGTTAGCGGGCCCGCACTGCACAAGGGTTGGCGCGCTAGTCTTTTCTCGCTCTCATATCAGGAAGCTATATTAACACGCTGGGGCGGACGCGCAGCGGACGCGCGCAGCGGGCGCGCCGCTGGTGCGCCAAGGGCAAGCCCGTCTGCGTCCGTCAGCATCCGTTACGCGTCCACCGCCAAAACCCCTGGCCAATTGGGCTCCGAAGAATATAGCAGGGAGCAGTTGTTATCTTTGGACCCAGGACCATGTAAGCCACATGATTTAACTCTTGAGTAAAATGGAGTGTACAAATTGTTCGTATTGCTTGGGAGGTCCAAACAATGATTGGGTAGGAGGGGGGGAGGGTGGAGTCATGGGCACCCAAAGGGATACCCAAATTGGCTCCCCCGCCGGATATAAAGTGGCTGGTAACCACTTTCATGCTCAGGAACGGAATCTGCAATGTGTGTTACTTAACATTCGATCGCTAGGTAAACACAAATACGAGATTGAGGACATGATTCGAAGTATGAATATTGACATTCTTTTTCTCACTGAGACATGGACAGATAACGCTTCATGTCCTGATTGGAACATAGCCTTGCCAAAAGCCTATGCAGTGACCTCACAAGATAGAGAGGAGGGAAGAGGAGGGGGCATAGCTATTGTTTATAGGGAACATATAAAACTACGTGTAACCACCATCAAGGATCTCCCGGCAGAAGCTCTGCATTTTATTATTAACAATATTATGAATGTTCAGGGCTTATTGCTCTATCGCCCTCCTGGTCCCAAAGTGCCATTCGCTCAGTCTCTGATGACTTACCTAGAGTCCCAAACAGACTCTGCCCCGTTTATGTTACTGGGGGATTTTAATTTCCACCTGGATCTTGTTGACAATACAGATACTAAAAGGTTACTTGATAATCTTGTCACTTTTGGATTTACCCAGCTGGTCACAGAGCCCACCCATCAGGCGGGTCATATTTTAGATGGTATTTTTTCTAATAACTCTAAAATAATTGTGGTAAGAGTTACTCCTCTTTCATGGACAGAACATTACGCAGTCCATTTTAAGATAAAGGTTTCACTACCACCTCTGGGGAAACAAATTAAACCTACTAAAGTTATGTCCAGACGGTGGAATAAAGTCAGTGTAGATGACTGGCTAGTAGCTCTTGGCCAAGGTCCCCTGTTGCTGTCCAAAGATAGCAACGAGGCAGCCTCTGAATTTAACGATTGGCTTCAGACAGCAGCTGACCAGGTAGCCCCTGAAAAATGGTCTGACATGAGGAGGCATAAACCCACCTCTCCTTGGTATAACCCCCATCTCAAAGCCCTAAAGGTGAAATGTCGAACAGCCAAACGAAAATGGCGGCAGGACTACAACAAGATTGCTAAAATGAATTATAATACTGCCCTTAAACAATACAAGGAGGCAATTATTGAAGCAAAAAAACTGTTTTTTACCACAAAAATTGAGGAAGCTGGAAACTCCTCCAGGGAGCTTTTTAAAACAGTAAATCTGCTCTCTAAATCCCAACTTGACGCTATTTTTCATCCTAATCAAATCATGTGTAATAAGCTAGCTACCTTCTTTCAAATCAAAGTACAAGTTATCTACGATAACCTCGCTGAAGCTCGTCAGCTTTCAGATATATCACAGCAATCACAGTTGTCAGTAGAACCACCTTTGAGGGAATTAATTAGGTTTCCAGTGATTAGTCGAGACAAAGTTTGTAATCTGCTCCTCTCCATAAAATCTGGATCACCTAAAGATCCTTGCCCTGCAACGGTACTACACATGGCTGCTAATAGGATTGGTGATGAATCGACGCCATTAATCAATCAAGTTCTGGAGTTAGGCAGCTTCCCAGCATGTTGGAAAAAGGCCACGATCAAGCCTATCTTAAAAAAACCTACGCTAGACCCAACGGAGCCCAAGAACTACCGGCCGATTGCCGGTCTGCCCATAATGGCTAAGATTTTGGAAAAAACAATGAACAGAACATTGACAGAATACCTTGACATCAACGAAGTATTGGATTTATCTCAACATGGTTTTCGATCTAACCACTCGACCGAATCTGCTTTGATTGTAGTTGCTGAGGAGATCTGGAGAATAATTGATCAAGGGGGAAATGCAGTCTTGGTACTGCTTGATCTGTCGGCAGCTTTCGACACCGTAAACCATACGGTGTTGGTTCAGCGGCTTCGAGATGTGGGCATTGGGGGGTCAGCTCTGTCCCTCCTATCCTCTTTTCTGGACGGGAGAGTGCAGAGCTTGCATTGGGAGGGTCTGGAATCAGAGAGCTTCCATTTGCCCTGTGGGGTTCCCCAGGGCTCAGCATTATCACCTACTATCTTTAATATCTATATGCTGCCTCTGTCCCGTCTGATTAGGAAGCATGGTTTTGCATTTACGTCATATGCAGATGACTCCCAACTCATAATCTCCATGGCTAAACATTCAGAGAATACGGCTGTTAGGTTTCATGCCTGTTTGGAGGAGATTATGACTTGGATGAACCATAGCTCCCTTAAAATCAATACAGACAAGACAGAAGTTATTGAATTTGGTCAGGGGCAACCTCGATGGGACGCATCCTGGTGGCCAATGACTGCTGGGGAATGTCCCACACCTGCGCCTAAGATCAGAAATCAGGGAGTCATCTTTGATTGTAAATTAACTTTTTCTGCCCAAGTAAATAGTCTCACCTCTTCTTGTTTCTTTTTAATTAAAACTTTGAAGAAGATATTTCCCTTTATTGGGAAGGAACTGCAGAAGTCAGTGGTAGTAGCCCTTTTGCTTTCCAAGATAGACTACTGCAATGGCCTACTACTGGGAATAAATAAGTCCCAAATGAGCAGGCTTCAATCATTACAAAATGCTGCTGCTAGATTACTCCTAGATATACCAAGGGGTAAACCTACCTCAGCTGGAATCCGAACCCTGCACTGGCTTCCAATTCAGCGTAGAGTGGAATTCAAAGCCTTATGCTTGGTCCATAAAGCTCTCTATGGAGGAGGAGCTAAGGCCATGCAGATATTGTTTAAACCTTATATCCCGCTCGATCATTAAGATCTAGTCCTCGGGGTTTTCTCCATCTGGACAGGATTAGGAAGGCAAGATGGGGTGGTAGAGCTTTCTCCCATTGTGCGGCAAAGTTATGGGACTCATTGCCTACAGCCATGCGTCTCCAACCTAACAGACTGGTTTTCAGGAGAGCTTTGAAGTCCTGGCTGTTTGCTAAAATATAGGCGACTGCTGTGGGCTTTAACACAGGTACTCACCTTAGCGCCAAGACGCCACGGCATACGAGCGCTCTATAAACACATATCCTATCCTATCCTATCCACATGGTACATCTGCATGGGAAAAGCTGATGTAAATGCATGCAGGTGTGAGGGGGAACACAGTCCCTGCACATCTCACACACATGCAGGATGCCAGCACCGAAACACCTATGTAGCCTGCCCACATCTCCAGTCCATTGTTGGGTTGAGCATCACATACATCACATATCGACCTGTGTCTGGGGGTGGACTCACTGTGTCCAAGACTGCGCAGCCCCCAATGTACCTGCTCTGTGAATAGATAACTGTGTCATGGATATCACATTGAGGGACATGATCTCACAAATTAAAAATCCTCATCACAAGGCCGGTCGTGTGCAACCTACAGTGCTGAGATGGCCCATAGCTGGAGTGCAATGAGAAAAGACTGATGTAATACTCTGTAAGTGAAGTGATGGGTCCTTGTCTCTGTGGGCGGGGACTGTGCTGGCCATGTGGGTTCACACTGAGATGGACTACAGGGGCACACACAGCCATTCAGCCAAGCAATCGGTGTCCTGACTCCTGCATGAACAACCTTCTGCGTCACTGTATGGCTGACAACACGAGACAGGTCACTCATACATACATGTGCAGGCAGGGGAACCTGTGGCATTGGGTACACACACCTTCCCCCTGGAGACAGCAGTGCATGACACATCCCCAGAATCCCAGGCACATACTGCATCAGTCCAACCACATGTGTGCCCTCCCTGCCCTACCCCCCACTGTTGAGGACTTACCACGACATTTGGGGCACCATATAGCCTTGGGTACTGTGTGAGCACCTCGTCCACCAGGACCTCCAGCTCCTTGCTCGTGAAGGGACTGGCACGGATCTTCTCTGTCCTTGCCATCACTGTGGACATGAGACAACAGCGGCGGAATTGGGTGGTGAGGGGTCTCAGGCAGCGGTCCCTGGAGGCAGCAGCAGGTAAGGGGTCTCAGGCAGCAGTCCCTGGAGGCAGCAGCAGGTGAGGGGTCTCAAGCAGCAGTCCCTGGAGGCAGCAGCAGGAGAGGGGTCTCAAGCAGAAGTCCCTGGAGGCAGCAGCAGGTGACGGGTCTCAGGCAGCAGGCTCTGGGAGCAGTGGAAATATGAGGCTCACTCCCACACATATATAGCCCCCTGGGGTAATTTCAAAGGTGCCAAGCTGCAGCAATTGGTGGTCCAGGTCTGCCTCTTTCAAATGCATCCAATGACCGCCTCAGCGGTGGCGGAGCACGCCTACTGCGATCTTCAAAATTGCATCATGCCACCGCAATCAAGGTTCCCATTGGCTGTAAGGGCATGCTCAATGGCGGTGACACACTGCTGGGGCCCGGTGTGCGCTACCGCGATGGTGCATCTTTCAAATGCATCCAATAACTGCTTCCGGGGTGGCGGAGCACGCCTACCGCGATCTTCAAAATTGCATCATGCCACCGCAATCAAGGTTCCCATTGGCTGTAAGGGCATGCTCCATGGCGGTGACACACCGCTGGGGTCCGGTGTGCGCTAGAGCGATGGTGCATCTTTCAAATGCATCCAATGACCGCCTTCGCGGTAGCGGAGCATGCCTACCGCGATCTTCAAAATTGCATCATGCCACCGCAATCAAGGTTCCCATTGGCTGTATGGGCATGCTCCATGGCGGTGACACACCGCTGGGGCCCGGTGTGCGCTACTGTGATTTTGGCGGCAGAGCATGCCCACCGCCATTTGGGAATGTCTCCATGCCAATCACTACCGCACTTGTGTGAATGGGGGTGCTGGTGACACACCGCTGGGGCCAGGTGGTAGCTACTGCGAAATGGGTGCCATACATTGACACGAGGCACCGCGATTCAGGCGGCGGAGCATGCCAACTGCCATTTCCCCATGCCTCCATGCCTATCACTACCACACTTGTGTGAATGGGGGTGCTGGTGACACACCGCTGGGGCCAGGTGGTAGCTACCACGATATGGGTGCCATACATTGACACGAGGCACCGCGATTCAGGTGGCAGAGCATGCCAACCACCATTTCCCCATGTCTCCATGCCTATCACTACCGCACTTGTGTGAATGGGGATGCTGGTGACACACCGCTGGGGCCAGGCGGTAGCTACCATGATATGGGTGCCATTCAATGGCAATGGCCATCTGGCAAACATCAGCAGTGCACAGTACCCACATGGTCAATGGCACAACATTGTGCACACGATGCCAATGTTCCATTTACTCCACTGGTGACTACACATGCCATGTTTGTGTGTGTGATTTCGTAGATTGGCCTGTACTCAATCACATGTCACTTATGAATTTGATGGTCATGTAGGCAGCACAGTGTTGTTCTGGACTCTACAATGTGTACACATGTCAATGTGTTGAAGTGCAGTGACAGTCACAGCAATGCTCGTCTCAATGAATGATGATCTATTTTGCATGGCCTCTCACACATTTGTAATTTCTGCACCGACTGTGGTCATTGTGTGGTGGATGTGTGCCAGGTTGAAATGACGCATGAAGGTGTGACAGGTACAGCAGCTAGGTATGAGACAGTGTGGTTGATTTGTTACACACATGCTGGATGCTATACTCCCAGGCGTGCCCATGTGAAATGCGGCCATATCCCCATGTGCATTCACATTGACCAAGGTGGTGTTTGGGGTAAATTGACAGTTGTGCACTTTGTGTAGCTGAAGGTGTCCCTACATGTAAGCTGGTCTGTAACTCAATTTTAATGGCAGTCATTGTTGTCGTTGTGTCCCCCAGAACGTGAGATGCTGTGCTCATCTCATGATGTATTGCATTGACATGTGTCCACTTTCATCTCAACTAGGAGGAGGCCAAATCTGATTCGTCACTTGACAGTGCTGGAGGACATTGAGGATGTGGCGATCATCCGGAAATGCCGTCTGGATAGAGCCATCCTAAAGACCCTTTGTGATATGTTGGAGCCCCACCTCCAGCCTCGCCGGACATATCCAACAGCTTTCACCCCAACTTATAAGGTGATGGCGGCACTGCATTTTTTTGCCACTGGATCGTTCCAAGAGACACAACCGATGTTCAGCATGGTGCTGCGTGATGTTCTGTCCACCATGATGATATACAAGGACAGATATATACATTTCCCCAGGGGTGCTGAATTGGCAGCTTTGAAGGGAGACTTCTATCCCCTTGGACACAAACCCCATGTTGTTGGGGCCATTGATTGCACCCATGTCGGGCTTGTGCCACCACAGGCAAGTGAGCACATTTACAGGAATCGCAAACATTACCACTCCATAAATGTGCAAGTGGTGTGCCTGGCAGATATGACCATCTCCCACGTGTGTGCCAAATTCCCAGGCTCAGCCCATGACTCCTACATCCTGCGGAACAGCATTGTGCCCCAGCTGATGGCTAATCTGCTTCCAGAGCGTGCATGGATTGTGGGTGAGTATGCTTAGTCGTATGGCGTGCTGTGTGTGTAACCTGCTGCCCTCTGCCTCAGCGACGTTGCAATGTCTGTTTGTGTTTGTCATAACTAGGTGACTCTGCATATCCCAACTGTCCCTGGTTGCTGAGCCCACTGCAGAATCCCAGGACCCTGGCTGAAGTCCGCTACAATGAGGCCCATGGGAGGACACGTTGTGTGGTGGAGCGCACTTTTGGTCTGCTCAAGTCACGTTTCCGCTGCCTGGACAATACCGGAGGTGCAGTGGCATACTCGCCCAGGGAAGGTGTGTCAGATTGTGGTGGCATGCTGCATGCTCCACAACCTAGCTATTCGCAAGGTGATTCCCCTGCTCCATGATGATGAGGACCCAAGGCCCCAGCCTGCAAACCAACCCGTGTCTAGTGATGAGGACAGTGGAGGGGAGGAAGGTGTTGTCCTGCATGAACAGCTCATCACCCGCTACTTCACTTGAAGGTGGGTGACAATGTACAACATACCCATTGTCTTCTGATATTGCTGTTGTCGTGAAGGGGTGTGTAAGAATTGTGACATCAGCCAGTTGTAGACTCAGCAGTGGTTGGCAATGTTTCTGAGACAGGTCATTTTGGAACATCTACAGGACGTGTATGTTGACACTTGTTGCCCATTGTGACGTGTGCATTTTGGATTATCTTGATGGTAGGTGTTGTGTGATGTTTGTGATGCCACACCCAGACCAGTGAATGTTGTTCTGTTGTTCTGTTGTGTTTCCCGAGGTGAATCAAGAAAGAGAGGGACAGCTAGGGCTTAATGTACTTGCTGTGAGTTAAGCTAGAAGACAATGAAAGGTACGGAGTTCCACGGTGGCAAGTTGGCCACCTGGTGTGTACTCAAGGTAGTGAGGAGGTGGGGAATACCTCCTGTCGGAACTAGACCCTCACACACCCAGCAAGCTAGGTGTCATGCTTCATCATATGGGTCTGCTCCTCGTCGGGCCGGCGCTGCAATGCTCGACGGGCACCCATAAAGGGGCTCTTTTTCAGAGATCTTTAGTTCCTTGCCGTATAGGTGCTGTGGATGTGAGGGGCCTAGAGGCGTGTAGATGTGGTGTGTGGATTAAAACAGGTAAGGGAATCCTTTGTGATTATTTTTATTCTGGAAAGGTCCCAACCTGACTAAAAAGGGAAGAGAGGGCGGCAACTATTTTGTTTTAATGTGAGAACAGTTCGCTCTACCCCCAGATGGTCAACATATTTCTCGCCTCAAAATGTCACGAAGTGATCAGTTGGAGATTCCTCAGGACCAGGTGACTAAAAAACTATCTACAGTGGGTGGTGTGGTGCAAGGTTACCTACCACTCTTTCTATCCGAGGGTTAATGCCCCGGAGAAGGACAGCGAACCTAGAGTACAAGAAAGGAGAAAGATCAAAAAACCATGTCAAGATAATGGCAAATGATCCTGGTTAAATGCAGTGGATGTGGCTGACTATATACATTCTCAAAGTTAAACATGTAAAAACTTTTAAACCACACAGTGCTGTCATGCAAACCCATCGAGCTCTGTGTGTGCCTTCATATATACATATATCCCCTGTGTAACCGTATTCAGAAAGGTCATGGTTCGGACCATGGTGGGTGAGTGAACATATGCTCACCTCTTTGGTTTTCATGTGCTGCCTCATCAGATCACATCGGAGAAATTTGGACACAAAGTGTAGTGTCTCTGTTGTAGAAGGAGACAAAGAGACAGCTAGAAGTAGGCTGCAAGCACTTCAGATAAGCGCTCACTTAGTCTTCTAGTGTTTCCCGAGGTGCCTTCAACTTCTCCTTGCCTACATACAGTCCATACTCCTGGTCCATTGTGATCATGTTGAAGACTGTACATCCTGCAATAAAGACGGAGCAGATACGACAACATGTGTGTAAGGATTTTTTATTTACAATGGTGACATGTGAGGGGGTGTACATTTCCATTGAGGTGGTGGTGTAGCAGTGAGTTGACAGTTGTGGTAAATGAGATAGTCGAGTAGTCACCACATTGATGTGGTGACCCAGTCCAACAGACAGATGCCATTCACAAGGCAGTGTGGGGAAGGACAGTCCATAAAGTCAATGCAGTGGTGAAGAGGGTTGCCATCAGGGCTGGCTCCGTGACTGGCATTTGGCAGGTGCTTTGCCTCCAGATACTCCAAGGGTCGTCTTAGGATGGCCCCTTCGTCGCTTGGCAGGGGGGGGGTCCTGCTGCAGGGCCAGTGGGGTCTGAGGATTCACCCCTCTCTGTGGGCGCAGGGGAGGATGGTTAACTGTCATCCTGCGGCTCACCAGAGGGAGGTGGAGGTGTTGTTTGTGGCGCAGGCCTGTCCCTCAGTACCGCCACTTGCTGGCCCAAGAGGTCCACAATTTGTCCTATGCGGGTGTCGATGGACCTCATCAGCAGGATGAGCTCACGTAACAGTTCCTCCAACCGGCCCGTTCGTCCCTGGGCCTGTTCATATTTGCCAAGGACTCTGGTGATGTGTTCCAGGGATTGGGTCCTAGCCTCCTGGTGTCTGTGGGTGACCCGGACCCTCCCACCTACCCTGCTGCCACGGACCTGTTGCCTCACCACTGTGGGCACCCGCATCCTCTCCCTGCCCTCCTCAGTCGGTGGTGTGGGGTGGTCATCCTCTGGGACAGGGAGGGTGTTGCAGGCAGCACTGGTGGTGGTGGCGGTGCCCGCACAGGCCATAACAGCAGGGGTCTGCAGTGAAGTTGTTATTGCCGCAGATGTGGTGGGGGGACGATGGGGTCCAGGGACCTGTTGCTCCCTGGCTCACCAGATGGGCCGGCTTCGAGCTCATCGTCCGTAGAATCCTGGGAGTCAACATCCGAGAGTCCATGTACCCTGGTGGGAGACTGGCTCTGCAGGTTGCTGGTGTTATCCTCTGCAGTGAGTTCTTGGTCACCTGTGGATCAGATGGGAAATGGTCATTGTAGTGCACCCCGCAAGCTTTGTGTTAGCTGTGTGTCATTCACTGTTTGCACACTGCACAATTGCCTGATCATCACATTGTTTTCTATGTGCACTACTGTGCCTCCTGACATGATGCAGTGGTACATGCATTACTTGTCCATGGTGTGAGGTGTCAATGCATACCATGCGAGCCGTGCATAATTCATGTTTACAGGGACCTGTTGCCATCTAGGGACTGGCACAACATGTTTTTCATTGTGGACTCTTTGTTGATTTGTCTGACCTGGCAGACGTCACATCTGGCCATGGACTGGCTATTGTCATCTCCTGCATACCTTTTTCCTGTCATGTGCATATCTTGATTTATACTACCACACATGCTTTCTTATTTCTCCTTGTTGCACTGGCCCCATGACGATGCACATGTCAATAGGTGCTGTGCATGATTGTGCCCAGACTTTCTTCTACATGTGCATTGGTGTGTCGCACTTTGGTAGCTGTGACAGTTTCCTTAGCTTACCTGTGTGCACACTGTGCATGGCAACGGGGTTGGTGTGCATATTTGTGCAATGAGAGGGCTCGTGTTGTCATACGGCACCATTTCTTTTGTGACAAATGTGTGGGTGGACGTACTGGCTACTTACCTGTTAAATCCTTGCCTTTGGCTTTGTGATGTGGCACATCTGTGTGTGTGTGTGGTGGAGGCTTACATCCTGCTCAGTGGTGTCATAAGACAGAATGATATGTCTACCTACTTGTAGGTTTGTTTGGTGTGCTGCAATGGCTTCCAACTGCTTCTGGGTGGGGTGGGGGGAGGGTTCCAACCAGCTCAGGTGTGGGACAGGGGGAATGGTAGGAGTAGTGGTACAGGCCTCCCACCCACAAACGTCCTCCCAGGGAATATGGCTACCTACCTGTAAGTTTGTTTGGTGTACTGCAATGGCTTCCAACTGCTTCTGGGTGGGGTGGGGGAGGGTTTTATCTTGCTAGGCTGTGGGCCAGGAGGCATGGTGGGAGTAGTGGTACAGGCCTCCCACCCACAAACACTCTCCAATGGAAGATGGCTACCTACCTGTAAGTTTGTTTGGTGTACTGCAATGGCTTCCAACTGCTTCTGGGTGGGGGAGTGCTCCATCCTGCTCAGGTGTGGGAGAGAGGGAATGGTGGGAGTAGTGGTACAGACCTCCCACCCACAAACACCCTCCCAGGGAAGATGGCTACCTACCTGTAAGTTTGTTTGGTGTACTGCAATGGCTTCCAACTGCTTCTGGATGGGGGAGTGCTCCATCCTGCTCAGGTGTGGGAGTAGTGGTACAGGCCTCCCACCCCCAAAAACCCTCACTTTGAACTTGGCTACATACCTGTAGGTTTGTTTGGTGTGCTGCAATGGCTTCCAACTGCTTCTGGATGGGGTGGGGGGAGGGTTCCATCAAGCTCAGGTGTGGGCCAGGGTGCATGGTGGGAGTAGTGGTACAGGCCTTCCACCCATAAACACCCTCCCAGGGAAGATGACTACCTACCTGTAAGTTTGTTTGGTGTACTGCAATGGCTTCCAACTGCTTCTGGGTGGGGGGAGTGCTCCATCCTGCTGAGGTGTGGGACAGAGGGAATGGTGGGAGTAGTAGTGCAGGCCTCCCACCGACAAACACCCTCCCTGTGAAGATGGCTACCTACCTGTTAGTTTAATGAGGGTAATGTAATGACTGACGCATGCTTCTGGGTGGAGTGGTGAGAGGGGTCCATCTTGATAGGCTGTGGGACAGGGGGCATGATGGGAGTTGTAGTGCTGGCTGCCTGTACACATGCCCCTATGGTAATGTTGGTAGCTACGTTTGGGGTGAATGGGAGTGGGTGAATGTTGGATCTGTGGGACATGTTTTTGTGAGTGTGTGGTGCAGATGGATGGAATTTGGCCTAGGTGGTGTAGCTTTGTAGTTGTGCAAGACAGTACTTATCAGTGTGGTGGTAGTCATTTGTTTGTACTTACCAGCCTCCACCCCCCTGGCTCCTCCTGTGAGACTCTCTGGATGCAGTATGGCAAGCACCTTCTCCTCCCATGGTGTGAATGATTTTGGTGGAATGGGAGGGCCACCGCCAGTCCTCTGAGCCAGCTCACGGTTCTTGCTTCTCCTCTCCTTGACAACCCTCTTCAGATCTTGCCACCACTTCATGATCTCCTTTTTGCATTTGGGGGGCATGGCTAGTTTGCTGAGTACAATTTTTGGCCTTACTGTGAGTTTTTTGCTTCATTCGCCATATTTTTCACGGATCGTCGGCAGCGGTGGCTATGCTGCAGCTCTTCCGCTGGCTCTCCCATTCATCCCAGTGTGCGACCGCAGCGGTCGGAAACAGCGGTACGTACCGCAGGACCATCTGGGATATCCTAATTTCCCGTGTGGTGTCTCCACTATGCTTGCATCGGGTTGGTGTTTTTCCGCTGCGTATCCGACTGCCGCAGATGGATTTTGTCAATAACCGCCCGCTACAGGTGAATTTTCTTGGCCCCGTTCCGCCGCGGTCGGTGTTTTTTGGTGGATGATCCTAATTTGTCCGCCGATTTTTCCACGGTGCAGGCGGGCAGTTGTTTTCCGCTTCCATGGTGGTCGGGATGGTGTTCCGACCGCCATCCTAATGGGTCCCATAGTGTACAGGTTTCTCTAGGGTTCTTTCTCTTACTATTGACTGGGTTACTTTCTGAAGTACATTATCATTTTCATCTGTGAACAATCATTTTTGTTCGACCACAACATTGCTATTCCATGTCACTAATAGTTGCTAAAACACATACTTCCTCCACTTTATCTTTATTCTCTATAAGTGCTAATGGTAGTGTAGACCTAAATTAATCCTATCTGTTCTGTGCCCCAGCAAGCAGGGAATTGAGCTCAAATTAATTTAGTGACTTTGAGGGTCACTCCGGCAAGAATTTTGATTATTCCTTGAGGTGGGTAGTTGCCCATCCCAAATAATCAGTTTCGTACAATGACAAAAGACCTTCCCCAATGAAATGTCTTGTACTATTCTACAGTCTATGAAAGTGTAAGTGCCTCAATTTATACAGTGCAATATCTCACTTCAGGAGCTGTCAGAACTTTGGTAGCAAAAACAAATGTGTCTTTAATTATTAAATCAAGTCTAAATTAGTTTCAACACCAGCATTGCCTGCGTGAGCTAGCGTAACTCATTCATACTCTGAGGTAATAAGCATTAATGTAGATTTCTTTAAAATTAATTGTATGATAATTGTAAGCAATGTATGTTTTCAACTCACACCAAACTTTCTCTCTTGCACTTGGATGACCATCTTTAATTGCTCTTGTCAAGTTGTCTTTTTGTTTTATTTCCTGTGCTGTTATTTTGTGCCCCAAATATTCTTTCTCAAGCGTGAGCAAATTACACATGCCTACTGTAGGATCATGCCCTTTTAGCTCAGAATTTCAAATACTTGACCTAATATTATATTGTGCTTATGCTGAGATTTTGCAAACATGAGCATGTCATCATCAAAATGTATTTTAACTTAATGTACTTTCAATTTTGAAAAAGAGGTGTGCCTGAAACTAGTCCAAAAACATATCCAGATAATGAAATATCCCCTCTGGGCTTACAAAGGTAGCCGAATACTTCCAATTGAGTGTTGATTCCACTTGATGGCTTGCAGCTAGTGATTCTAACGTAGAAGAAAAATTCACACCACAAATGTTAGCTAATAGTTCCTCTATCTTAGGTGTAGTGCTTTGATTAATCAACATTTGCTTGTTTGAGGAGCTTCCATAAGTGCAGAACCTCAAATTGACTCATGCCGCTCGCCGAGGAGTCCTTGCCTTGTACCAGCCCTTTTGACTGAAGCCGTGTGGAGCCCTGCTGGGCACTAGTCTTACTGGACCTGTATGCGGGGAGCCCCTGTGGATTTCGAAAATAGACTGGGGGAGTGCGGTGGAGGAGGACGGGACTGCGAGGTCCAGCAGGCTGTGCGTGTTGCATCCAGCACACCTGCCGCCTCTTCCCGTGTCTCCGCCCCCTGCTGACCGGTGAAAACCGCTCGCGGCCCCCGCTTCGCGGGAGCCGCTCGCCGAGGAGTCCTTGCCTTGTACCAGCCCTTTTGACTGAAGCCGTGTGGAGCCCTGCTGGGCACTAGTCTTACTGGACCTGTATGCGGGGAGCCCCTGTGGATTTCGAAAATAGACTGGGGGAGTGCGGTGGAGGAGGACGGGACTGAGAGGTCCAGCAGGCTGTGCGTGTTGCATCCAGCACACCTGCCGCCTCTTCCCGTGTCTCCGCCCTCTCGATCTACGAATAGCATAAGACCTGAGGTCACTACGCGTCAGCGGGACGCGTGTGCGGGACATCACCCGGGACAAAGCCCGGACTAAGGGCGGACCCTCTAAGACCCTCATAGACCCACAGAGACTGGACTGGGCCAGAACCCCTGTCCGAATACCGATCAACATAGAACTATTGTGTAAGTGTTTGTGGGGTTCTTTGTATGAACATTATGTCCATTGAAATTTTAACCCCGGAGTTACCGGGTCCTGCGAAGTCGGTGGGTCTGGTAGATGGGAAATTAGATAAGTATTTTAAGAAAACCCTCTTGGATTCCCCAATTCCCCCTACCCTGGAAGAACTTCGGGCTGAACGACGGCGGTCGATTGATAGTCTAAAGAATAGACCATTGCCGGTGTCACCAGTGCTAATGAGCTCTATGGGTGATATTTGCACTACCTCGCAGGATAGTATCCCTCTAATATTTAGAGAAGGTACATCTGCGAGAGAATCTGAACCCTTAGGCATCACTAGTAACCAGGTAACTTCAGTCATCACTCCCAGTACCACTAAATCCATTGTTATAACTAAAGCACAAATTACCCCAATCCCCAAACAAATAAAAGAAGTCAACAGTAGGGTTAAAAAAGTTACGCAAGTTAAAATCCATGGCCCCCCTCCGGCCAAACGGCGTAAAAATAACCTTTCAAAGAGGAAACTTAATCATGCAGACTTTGGCACGAAAAAGGGTGTTAGTACTAGAGGAGGACTGGTTAAAGTAACAGACGAAGGAAGGAAAGCAATATCTCCTACGCATTCATGTGTAACTACCTTTACTGACCCTGTTATTTCCATCACCGATAGCCCCCCAACGGTGGGGAAGTTACAGGAATCTTCAGACAGGGCCTTGATTGAGAGCATAGAGTCCATAATGAGGACCTATTCCCTGGCTATCATAGAAAGACTTAACAAACTAGAAGACAGACTTGGAAAGATAGAACAAGAATTGGAGAAAAAGCTTGTAACTAATAAAGTGTCGTTTAACCCCTCTATACAAGTCCCAATGGTACCCCCTTCATCAGGTACATCCGCTACAATAACGCTACCTACCCCTGATCAGACTACTATTCAGCCTCAACCCTCAATTAGTATGAGTGGAAGTACATCAGGGAGTAATCCTGTTGGACCTAACAGTAAACCCACATCAGTACAGGCTGAAACGTCCAATGGACAGCGGAATAACTCTGGTCAAGCCCTAGGGAATATAAATAGAGAGAGAGGTAACGAGCGACCGGCTCGAGATAATTATAACAAGGGTCCCCTTCCAGAACTTCCACCAGAAGCAGTACCCCTTGTAGTAGTTCTTACTGGGGTACCAGAGCTGGAGAAGGACAAACGGGAGAGCTTTACCCAGTTGAAAAATAAAATATCACACTGGCTAAGTCTACACAGACCTATTGCAAATAATATCAATGGAGAAATTATACATGTCCGCCGCCTTCCTTGGCTGGGAGGAAGACCCAAAGATATTGAGGGAGACATAGTGGTCATTAATTTTAGAGATCAGAATGCCGTCCATTTTATACTTAATTGGCCGTCAGACCACGATAGTAAACCGATTACCCCCCGTCCCCTAACATATTTTTACCCTCGCTCAGTGGTGTTCCCACCAAATCATCAATCACAGCGAGCTCCCCCCCCACCATTATTGAGACAAATGCTTCCAAACCCATATTGCCCACCTGTCTACAATAATGGTCCTATATTTAGCGACAGGCAACTACCATTAGCTGTAGATTTTTATGGGTGGAATACTATAGGCCCAAGATATAACCCCCTAACACATAGGAGAATGGATCATCTCAAACCCTTTACACCCTTAGATACCACCAACAGGTTTGAGGTGTTTAGTGGCCTGGAAGACTGCGATTGATGCCTTCGAGCCACGGGGAAGGAGGAGAAGGAATTCCGGGGTGATATAGGGGGAGACACGGGAGGAGGAACGGGGGAAAAAGGTTTATTAGTTACTAATACACCCAATGGATACAATGTTGCATGTAGTTCTGGGGGCAGTACATGTAATTTTGCCCAGCTTCACTGTAATTTTGATGCTTTTACCCCGGCCAATGGAAGTACAAGCCTGACCTTCTTATCTGTAGATCCCGTGCTAGGGGAATTAACCCATGTCCACACCTTATCCCCACCATCCACTGAGGCTGTTAGTTCAATGGAACGGGGATATAAGATGGCGAGCTGGAATATTGCTGGATGGAATAACAAGTTAGAATGTCTAGGATGGTCAGAATTTATAACCCAATTTGATATCCTGTGTCTCCAGGAGACTTGGGCGGCCGAAGATGTCTATCTTGACGGGTATGTTGCCTATAATTGTCATGCCCAACCATCCAACATGGGGAGAGCCAGCGGTGGAATGGTGATACTGCTTTCTGTGAGGCTACCGGTTCGAGTAAAAATCCACCGGACAGTCGGTCTACACTCTCAGTTGCTGTGGTTACAAAATAGGAATGGGCGAAATGTTTTAGTTATAAATCACTACAATAATGCCTTTAACCACTCAAATACAGATATGGTTGATGAACTTGAAGCGGAGGTGGAAAGACTATATGGGTGCAGTGATGTGCATTTTGATATTTTGTGGGGCGGAGATTTTAACATTTACATGTGCCCATTTGGTGGCAATAGGGTGTGTGGGCATGGGGACGACGTGGGGGAAGATCAGACCCACTTTATGCATTCGGCCTATGGGGATTCCCTTAACACTTTTATGCTCAAAATGGATTTATGTATTATGTTACCTAGGGTAGACAGTGAGGGTAATTCGGTACCAACCTTTATTGGTAGGAACTGTGCCACGGTTATCGATTACCTCATTGTCTCCACCAGTATTACAGCTCTGTGTTCCTTACCTGTAATAGTAGATCCGGCCCTAAGTGATCATAATTGTTTAACAATGCATCTTTCTTTGTGGGGGGACAAAGAAAAGGCGTTACATGGTGAAGTGACAGATATAGTCCCACATAGACCTAATGGCCCTAGAATTAAATGGGGTAGGCAAAACGAGGCACAATTACTTTGTACTATCGTGTCTGCCTGTATTGACGAGGTGGAATGCTGTCTTGAACCCGGAAAGAATAATGTTGATATTCTAGTTAGTTTCGACATTATTAATAAAAATGTTGCTGAAATTTTAACTGGAAGAAAAAAAAAGGGCCCTATGATTAATGGGGGATGGTTTAACAGAGAATGCACCAAATCCCTACAAAGACTCAAGGCTGCTCTCAAGGGAAAACCCAGAGATAAGGAAGCAGTTAATACCCTCAGAAGGGAATACACAATTCATCTGAGGGATAGGAAACAGGAATTAAGGGAAGAGGCTTGGAACAATTTGACCAAGGCAGTGGACCTTAAGGATACCAAGCTTTTCTGGTCCACTGTAAATAGTCCCTTCCTCCAAAATGAAGAAGTCCCGGTAATGTCAGCCCAGGTATCTGAGGAACAATGGGTGGCTCATTTTACTAGTATTTTTAACCCCGAAGGACTAGCTGTTGGGGGGGATAGTGAAACCATGGCTTTAACCCCCATACCTCTCAATATCACAGTCCTAGAGGTAGATGCAGCCATTCGGGCTAGTAAGGGGGGAAAGGCGCCGGGCCCGGACGGGGTGCCCGTTGACCTTTATAAAGCCGAGATTTCCATTTGGAGCCCATTGTTAACAAAGGTTTTTAATGCAGCTGCGACGATTGCGGCTCCACAGACCTGGGGGGAATCAATTATTATTCCGGTATATAAAAAAGGGGAGAGGGGTGAGGCAAAAAACTATCGCCCGATCTCCCTCCTTACTGCTTCCCTAAAAATAATGAGTAGAGTATTATTGAGTCGCCTGGAGGAATGGGTGGAAGATAAAGGGATCCTTGCAGATTCACAGTATGGATTTCGCAAGGGGTTGGGCACTATAGAACAGTGCATTAACCTAGACCTTATTATATGTAAATATACACGAGCCAAACAAGGCTCGTTGTTTCTTTGTTTTGCCGATCTGTCCAGTGCCTTCGACTTGGTTGACCATGGTCTTCTGTGGTCAACCTTGTTGGACATGGGTGCCCCTCAAGATATTATTTATTTCCTGGCCCAACTTTATAGGAATCTGACAGCCAAGATACGATACGGGCAATCGGGGGAATGCACCCCCAGTGTTAAAATAGGATCCGGTATTAGGCAGGGATGCGTCCATGCACCTCTCCTTTTCTCCCTTTTTATTAATGCAATTGAGTCGGAACTACGGTCCTCAAGTGCAGATGCACCGACTGCTGGTGGCTTATCCATCCCAATTTTGCTTTATGCGGATGACGCGGTTCTGCTCTCACAAACCCCCTTAGGGTTGCAAAAACTAATGAATAAATTTGCAGATTTTATCAAGGGGAGAAAATTAAAAATTAATAATTCAAAAACTTTTATAATGCCCTGTGGGAAGAAAATTAAGAACCTAAGGCCCTTTACAGTTATGGACCAAACCATAACAGTGGTGGACAAATTTTGTTATTTGGGTATCACTTTTAATAGTGGGGGGATGTGGACCACCGAAATGATAAATGTAAGAGCCAAAATGGCCAAGTGCTCTTTTGGCTTATTTAGGTTTGCATCCAAGCTAGGCTCAAGACGGATACTAGACATGTTGTATTTATATCGACATAAATGTGTTGCTCTGGCCCTATATGGTTCAGGAGTGTGGGGCCATTGTAATAACAACATGCTCCAGGTAGAGGAGAACAAATTTATCAAAAAACTCCTTTGTTTGCCATCTTCTTCCTCAACAAAGTTGATCCATCAAGAGTCTGGTTTAGAACATCTATCTGACTTGATCAGACTAAGACCCCTGTTAGTATGGAGATCTATTTGGTCGAAGGAACAGACTGGCTTTACAAGAAAGATAATCTCCGATTGTCTTCACTTGGATAAATGTTCCCGCATCCCGTGGCTTAACTATATTATCCGAACATTTGATGTTCTTTTTAATTTTAGGGTTGGTGATAACCCTTCTTGTGTTTTAGACATCACGAAGACTGAGATTAAACATGAATTTTTGAGGGTTAGCATGATGAAGCGTAATGCAGCTACTGTCCAGTTCTCCTCACATGTCTTTTATGACAAATATAATAAGGAAGAAATGGGGCCCCCAGGATACCTTAAATTGGTTACTATTCGTTCCCACCAATTTGTGTTGACAAGACTCCGGATGGGGACTGTTCATTTGCTTGTTGCGTATCCTGTAATGAAGACTTATACTATTGCCCCCTGTCCGTGTGACGGGACTACTAAACAAAGTACGGAGCATTTTTTATTGTTATGCCCTCTTTATCTCCATCTTCGAAAAGTATACCTGAAACCGCTTTTTAAAAAATATAATGTATTTAATATTGTTTCAGCCATGGGGCTTTTATTTGGACTTAATTCACAGGACATCTGCTATTTTACTGCTGTATATATTTTAAAATCGATATGTCTGAGGAAAAGCACCATTTTCATGACATGTGATTAATCTAAAATTTGCTGAATCCTCATGTTTTTTATATTTATGTATGTATGTACTTTTATGATCATTAATTTATGATCGAATAAAGTTTTTGAATAGAATTGACTCATGCAGAAAGTAATACATGAAGCTAAGTTGAAAGTCCTAAGCTTGTCATCAAAACAGTTGAACGTGAACCACAGTTGAATAGCAGTTTAAAATGCAAAGGTAAACAGATCTCATGTTTGAACATAGAAAGTGTTCAGAGACAACATGGAGCTGCATCAAAAGATGCACAGAGTAGAAGGCTGGTTGCACAGAAAATTAAAACGTAATATTGAATTGCTCAATAAAAAATACCCAAGGGATAAAGAGAAACATGGGACTGTAATACAGGGTGGCTGTGAAAGTGAAATATGTTTTTTGGGCCAAACATCTGCAGATATACTAGATTCATGGTTAAATAGAAGAGGGTCCAGCTGATTCATTTTTTGAAAATGTCTTTACTGATTGTGGACAATTATTATGATAAGCATTCATTTGCCATAACTATTTCTACCATTAAATCTTATTCTCAATCATGCAACATTTCTGGGGGCTTGGCATCGAAGAGAATTGCCCCATTTGACAAGGACACTGATTATGGTCCAACTTTTATTTTTCACATTGGTATGTGTTTGGCCCTCGTCCCCATTTTTGAGAGGTTCTAAGAGGCCAGAATTGGTGATTTCTGCAAGTATCTCTACACCAAAATACAGGGATTATGACTTTTTCCCCCTACAATGGGGATAACATGGAGAACTGTAAATGATGTGTGCTTTCCCCAGTCCAGGAAAATAGAGCAGGTGGTAAATGGCTGCAGGGGCTTTGTTTTGGCCTGTGGTACTAGAACGGATATTTGGGGAGGGCAGAGGTCAGTGTAGAGATTGGGGAGCAATTGCAGCTCCTCATTTTGGAGGAACAAAGTGAACAATGGTCTTGTGCAGCAGCTCCCTTCAGCACCACACCCTGTTCCGAGTCTAATGTCCTTGAGCTTAGACTTTTCTGGTCCGGAGTTTGCAGTAAATCACTCATAATTAAGGCCTTTGTGCCTGCTAGATCCAGCAAATGGTCAAAACACTGGTGCACAGTACTTCTGGGCTGCATGGATTCATTTCTTAGCTTTCAGTATGGCAAGTTAATGCCATCCCCTTTTTAAAAAAGTTTATTAAAGAAATCGTAGAGAAACAATGATTAATAATCACAAATGGCATCAACAAATAAAACAAAGCAGAGGTCATAAATGTAAGGCATTCAAAAAACATTTGAAGAAAACCAGAATAAAAAATGTATAAAGATACAAAACTCTACGATGCGCACAACTGTATAATAAAACATGGGAAGGTGAGGAAGGGGGACGGGAAGTGAAGAGAGGGGAGAGAAATATGTAACTTAATATATCAAAGAAGAAAGTGTAACAATATCTAATACACTGTAGACATCAAAGCCAAAAGAAAAAATACAAAGATAAAAAAAAAATAGTTTCTATTGTATTGAGTTGAAAAACAAAATGTACAATTTCTTGTACAGAGGCAGAGTGAAAACAAAATTCAAGTTGGTTTCCGTACTTCATCCGATACAGAAATAATGGTATGAGCGGAGGAGGCACTAAGTGATAAATACGTGGTTAGTGAAAGCCTTAAAAGATCTCTTTTAATTGCAAGAGAAACAGGAGTAATGTAATTTGTATCTACTCTATGATGAAAACAAATGATATTCCACCAAGACCTGAAAGTAACGTTATGAACTTGTTTCCAGTTTGAAGTAATTAAATGAAATGCAACAGCCAGTAATAAATCTATGAATATAAAGTTCATGCCATCCCTTATCTTGGTCAACATCAGAATAATCAGTTCAAAACGCTGCAATCAAGAATATTTCTCTGTCAACTGTGGATGAACCCAGTCCTATCATGCTGCATATTACAGCTGTGCTGCTGCATAGTAACTCAGCAAATCCACCACTCTCTGTGCTGCCACATCTCAGATTTCAAGACAGTCATCTACTTCTCACCTCAGTTGGCTCTTTGATTGAAGAGAGTTCAAATATCGAGGCAGGGCCAATTTACACAACAGCTGGCTCTGGCAGCCATAGTATGCAGAGAGGCTTGGCCCACGCTGCGAGCAGAGGGAAGTGCCATCTGCTCTGTGCGGACACCCACCCATCTGTTTCCCTAAGCCCTTTCTGCTGAATTCCACCCTGGAAAAGCAACAGACCAGCAATATGAGACCAGTGCTGGAAGCCAGCCTGCTCTGGTGTGGCTGGGCTTGTTTAGCTCCGGAGCAGTCATAGCATGGCTGATCAGTGAGTCAACAGTCACATGTACCACAAAGACAGCTGTACATGGGGTACAAAGGGAACAAATATTAGTAATGCAATGTATATGCAGCTGTACGTTTAGCTCAAATATGTGAAGGGTAGAGTGTACATGTCCTAGATCTTCTTCATGATTTTGTATGAACAATACCTTTTGTCCTCAAACACCCTAGGAATAATCAGTCAAAGTAGCAGTACCCCTGGTACTCAGTAGGGCTAGCTTTCTGGCCATACAATTCATTCAGTAGCTCCTGGACTGCGTTAATGTTGTCCTTACCTTTGTGCACTAACTCTACCATATTCCATTTGATGCCAGCACATACTCAATCACGTTATGAATAAGAGACCTTGGGTAGTTCTTCTAGCTTTCCTTCACCGTGGATGATGTTCTATTTCATCCTCAGGGATTGTTTCAAAGCATTCATCATTTAATTACGTATCCTGGTAAAAACAGTCCAACCGCTTATCAGTTGGGGATGGTACCAGTTATAAAACTGGTCTATACACAATGGTCATCCCAAATGGTCATGGACTCAATATAGCTGGGCATGAAATAACTTCTTTAGTTAGAGATATAAAAAAAATAGGAAATACTCATGAAAGAAAAGCTATAGTGGCGTGGTGGCACACTGGATGACACGAAGGCATTATACTGATTTCCAAGAAAAGTTATTTGAATTGTTGGCACATATATGTTGAGATTACAATGTTTGGTCGTTTTCATATAAGGATAGAGCTGGCTATAATGTCATACGTTAAAGGTCTTATTATAGGCATAGCAGTCTGAAATTCTGAACAGATTCTGTTGAGTCCAATACATAACCACGCATAACTTAAACTAAGGTCCCGATGTAGTACTTCAGTGTAGGAAGGTGGAATCTGACTAATGGTTGCCCCCAACTTTTTGCCTGGTATTTGAGTGGTTTTTGACTAGTCTGGCTGGGATCCTGCTATCCAGGACCCCAGCCTATCTGCTTTCTCCCTAAAACTAATGTGAAGTACCCTAGGTACAAACCAATTGGATGCTGAGGGTGCCCTGACAGTCCCTTGTAGATGGTACCCTAGGTACCCAGGGCATGGGTCCCTCAGTAGGCCTACCAGGGCTGCAGCACTTATTGTGCCACCCTGGGACAGCCATACAAACTGACACCACCAGACCACTACTGTAGTCTGGGTAAGGTGGTGCTATCACCCCTTACAGGGATATAGGTACCCTATATCCCACCCCAATACAACACATGTACTCTCATGGGTCACCCCTATGGCAGGCCTTGCTAATCCTACAAGGCAGGGTGCTGAGGTATGTGTGAGGGGGACCCCTACATGAGTAGGGCCTCCCTGCAACCTTCGTAAAATCATTGCTGGGTTGTTTGTAGTGTAGCCATACCATATACTCTTTACCGCATTATAAGTCTATCGCGATAACGCGATAACTAGAGAATGGCTACACAGAACCATATCGTGTTTGGTGTCAAACATGTAGGAATCATACCCCCAGTCCAGCCATGGGCATGAGGGTACGATTCCCCCCTGCTAGAGGGGCGATATGGGAAAAGAGGCAGAATTTAGACACCAATTTAAAAGTGCACATGTAGTACAAAATGGCTACTACCCGCCACCCACACGACTCTGGTTGGCTGTTGCTGGGGAAAACCCCAGCCTCGCCAGCTGGACAATAGGGCTCCTGTGGCAGGGAGGTGCTAGCATCTCCCCAGACAGAATAATGTGGATTGGAACAGGGTGGGTGCACCAAATGTCCTTTCAGAGTTGCACGTAGTCAGCTGCAGAGCCTTCATTCTGCTTACACCGCTTGGAACCGGTTCAGGGGCATCCTGCCCCTCGCCCAGGCGGGAAACACACAAAGGGGAGAGGGTGTAGCCACCCTTTCCCGCCTCACCACTCATTGGTGGACACTACTCTGGACACTCCCCTAATCTTGGGGATAAAGGAGAATAACGTGGCCCCAGAGCCTCAGATTAATCTTTAACTTTATAGTCTTGACCTTCGACTTGCTGCTGCCCAGCTGACGGAAGAAATCTCCCTTGGGATAAAGGAGTTAGTCCCCTGCTTGGCAGGCACCTGAAACACTGCAAGTGACCCAGTTGGAACCTCGCTGCTCCCACGGACTTCGACGACTTCCAGCACCCTTGAGGTGGGTTTCCTAAGCATCCCAGAGGCCAGTGAGTGTGCACAGCAAATCTGTGTACCGTGGACCGCGTGGGTGCCGAGATTCCCAATACCCCAGGACACCAGCCACCTCTTGCGTAGCACACGACCCTGACCAGTGGGGAAGTTGTGCTTTGGCCCATTATTGAGCCAACCACCAAGCAGCATCCGTGCCCAAGATCAGCACCCTAGCCCCCTCCGGTGGCCCGTGGGCTCCCTTTTACGCACTCCATTTTGCTGCCTTCCGCGGTCCCTTGTCTCTCAACTTGTGGGCCCGAGCAGAGGACAATCTCAAAATCTCAGAGTTCCCCTGGCTGCTCAGGCCTGCTCTACAGTCCCTCCAAAGGAGACTTCTCACAGACCTCGTTGGTCTGCACCAGTAGCTGATTTGTTTATCTTGCGTGGGTTGCGGTTGCCAAGGCTTAGTGGATCCAATCCGGACACTAACACCGCAGCGACCCTCATCCGACGTTTGACAGTCGCCCTACAGAAGCTGGCCTTCCTTGAAGCCTCCCAGAGCCCGTGGCTGCAGATCCAAGCTACACCTCTTTCCACTTGAAGCACCAGACATTGAAGGGCTCTTTGCTTTGAGCTCCCTGGTCACTTTGCCGTGACCCAGACTCTGTCCCCTCTGCTTTCAGGTTCTTCTCTTCAACTTCTACAACTTCAATCTTCACGGCATCATCGACGCTTTTGGCTAGCAGCACTTTTGAACATTTTCCCATTGAAAATCAGCCCGCGACCCGACATCGAAAACGACCTATGCACCCGGCTTGCCCTGGGGCAGGTAACAGTGGTACCTCGGTACTCTCGTGGTAGTGGGCTCCTCAAAAGCTTAAGTCTAAAGTTTTAACTTTGTACTCCTGCTAGAAGTGACTTTAATCTGTGTAAATCAAACCGCGACATTCTCCATAGGCTTTAATAGAGATCCCGATAGCAGCTATTTCCACTGCACGCGCCTCCCGTGGGTCCCCTTCCTCATAACCTGGGGTGGATTCTTAAGGGGCCAGCGATCCTAAATGCCCTAGGCATTGTCTGTAGAATTGTCGTGGTTCTTATACCACTTTTTTGATATATGGTTTGGTCCCCCCCTGGGGCCCTGTGATTCCTGTGCTATTTATTGTGTTTATAAATGCTTGTTTGAATTGTAACTTTGCCACTAGCCTCATAAAGAGACTGTGGGATTCTGTCTAGAATAAATACATATATTTTATATATATACCTGTGTGGGCTACTCTTTCATTTGGTTATTCAAGAGGTTATTATGGTAAAACAATAAGCTTAACACTCCTTCAAGACTTAGCCTGAAGGCTGCTCTCCACAGCTACCACTAGGATAGCTTTCTTTAAAGGTTGTCTTAAACCTATCATCAATAAGAGTCGAATTGGACTGGTGCAAGGTGTCCCTATAACTAGGAGACTTCATATGCCAGGCCAACTTCTCACATTCAGAGAAATATAATCGAAATGGCTTTATGACTAAAGGTAAAATAGCAGCCATCTTGGAAATATATAAAATAAAATTCCAAAGTGGAAGCCCTTTTCTGTTGGGTTTGCCAATGCGAGCAACATAATTCTATAAGCATTGGCAGAGCCAGTAGTGACAGCATTGAGCAGCGCATCAGTAAGGTAAAGGGAGAGATGGAAGAAGGGGGATAGAGAGCAGTATAGAGAAAGTGCATTAGCAGGGAAAATGTAAATATGGGGATGAATGGGTATGTGGAGTAATAGAAATACAAAGGTTGTCTGGCGAGGTGGGGAAAAAGGAGAAAATGTTGAGAAGGTAGAAAGAAAGAGAGTCGGCGGAAGGAAAGAACAGAATATTCACTTCCATCAAGTACTAAAGCTGAAATGTCAGAGAAACACACAAAAAGGAATTGGTTTTTTGATGTCAGCAGTGGAAGCATACACTCAACCAAACAAAAAGAAGTGCAATCCCTGAATGCTCCAGGTTGTGAGAAAAACAGCAGAATAGGGCAGAAAACCATTGGATTAAGAGCAGTGATTTGAAATAGTCAAGAAAGCTATCTAATTATGTGCAAAGGGCAGTACCCCAGCCTGCTTTAGGTATATGTTAAAGTTTTGGTCACTGTGCTGTGTGTAGCAAAACCAAAAGAAGGACCATGTGAAAAGCTGAACCTGTCTTGAAAGGGAAAAGAGAACACAGCATAAAATAATATTTGAATTGATGCGTTAAAAATATATTATGTTATTGTAAAAAGAGTTGAAAACCGATATTCAAACTGGGCAATTAGATGTAGAAAAGGATGAGCGTTTTTAACTCATTGCAGAGTTCTGGAGTGCAGAAACACTACTGAAAGAAGGTAATTTGAGTAATGTGTAAATATCCAATTTTAATTGGAAGAAAACCGTAAGAAATCAATCAATCATTGGGTATGTAAAGCGTAACTACTCACCCGAAAGGGTCTCAAGGCGCTGAGGGGGGGGGGGGGGGGGGGGGGCTCACCGTTCCTGGGGGTTCACGGGGGTGCGTCGAAGAGCCAGGTTTCGAGATCCTTCAAGAACTTGGGGAGTGATGCTGTCTGTCGCAGGTGGAGAGGGAGGGAGTTCCATACCTTGGCAGTGAGGAGAGGGAAGGTGCGTCCTCCTGATTTGGTCTTTTTGATGGGTGGTGGTACCGTTGGAAGAGAGAGCTGGGCCGAGCGGAGGGATCTTTGGGGTGCGTGGAACACAAGCCGGTGGTTCATGTAGGCGGGTCCGGTGTTGTGGAGGGCTTTGTGGGCATGGGTGAGACGGTTGAAGGGGATTCTCTTCTCAACGGGGAGCCAGTGTAGTATCCATAGGTGTTGGCTGATGTGGCAGTGGCGCTGTAAGTTGAGGACTAGTCTAGCGGCAGCGTTCTGACCATTCTGGAGTTTGCGGGTGAGATTCTTGTTGATCCCGGCGTAGAATGCGTTGCCGTAGTCCAGTCTGCTGCTGATGAGGGCGTGTGTGATGGTTTTCCTGTGTTCAATGGGAATCCAGTTGGGTGTCTTTTGGAGCAGGCGGAGGTTGTGGTAGCAGGAAGAGGTGTCAGTGTTGATCTGGCGGTTAATTTTGAGTTCAGAGTCCAGGATGATGCTGAGGTTGCATGCGTGGTCTGTGAGAGAGGGAGGGTTTCCGAGGGCGGGGATCAGCAGATGTCGTTCCAGGCGTCTGGGTGTGGGCCCATGATGAGCACCTCGGTTTTGTCAATGTTGAGTTGCAGGCAGTGTTCTTCATCCACCTGGCGACTGCTTCCATTCCGTCCTGAAAGTTGTGTTTGGAGATGTTGGGTTGGTTGGATAGGGAGAGGATGATTTGGGTGTCGTCTGTGTATGATACGATGTTGAGTCCGTGTGATCTGACGATGGATGCAAGCAGTGCCATGTAGACTTTGAACAGGGTCGGGCTGATAGAGGATCCTTGGGGGACTCCGCGGGTGGTCGGTGTGGATTCCGAGAGGAAATGGGGAGTCTGACCTGTTGCGTTCTGTCAGAGAGGAATGAGCGGATCCAGTTGAGGGCCTTGTTCCGTATTCCCACGTCGTGGAGTCTACAGGCTAGGGTGCGATGAGAGACCATGTCAAAGGCCGCAGAAAGGTCTAGGAGGATGAGGGCCCCAGTCTCTCCTCTGTTGAGGAGGGAGCGAGTGTCGTCTGCCGCAGCGAAAAGGGCGGTTTCGGTGCTGTGGTTCTTCCTGAAGCCCGATTGGGAGGAGTTGAGGATGTTGTTTTCTTCTATGAAGGTGGCGAGTTGGCTGTTTGCTGGCTTTTTCCGTGACTTTCGTCAGATACAGGAGTAAGGTGATTGGTCTGAGGTTTCTGAGGTCGGTGGGGTCAGCTGAGGGTTTTTTCAGGAGAGGGTTATTCTCGGCGTGTTTCCAGTTGTCGGGGAAGGAGGCGGTCTTGAAGGAGCCGTTGATTATTCATTGAAGCACGGGTAAGATGAAGTCTGAGGCTCTGTGGAAGATGTGGTGGGGGCAGGGGTCCATGGGGGCCAAGGAGTGGGTGGTCTTCATCGTCTTTAGGGTGTCTTCAATGCTGAAGTTGGTCCAGCTGTTCAGTGTCGGCTGCATGGTGTGGGGAACAGTGGGAGAGGGTTCCTTGTTGAGGTTGTTGTCATCGAAGTTGTCGTAGATGATCTTGATTTTGTGGTGGAAGAAGGTGCTGAGTTTGTCGCAGAGGTCCTGGGAGGTTGGGATGTCGGTAGTCTCGCTGTTGGGTTTTGCGAACTCTTTGGTGATGCTGGAGAGTTCCTTGCTGTTGTGTGCGTGGGTGGTGATTCTTTCCTGGCGTTCTTTCTTCCTTGAGTATCTGATGAGTTTGTGGTGGGCGGTGGTGGCTGCTTTGAAGTTGTCGAGGTCTGCTGGGTTTTTGGATGTAAGAAGCTATTCAATTATGGATCAGGGGGATGTGGCTGCAGCCTAAAATTGAAATATAGTTCAAGTTCTTGGAAAATGTTTACAGAAGCTATGATGCAAATGATATCTACAACCCTCATACCCAAGATTCCCCAATATAATATTGCTCACTAGAAAATATGTAATATATGGAGTGAAGTTGACATTGAAACGATTTTGGAAAATATGAGTTGAAAAGGGTAGAAATCCCCAAAAATTGTAGGAGACATGGGGGAGGGGAAGTTAGATCAATACAATTTAGTGCCAAATCTCCATTTAATTTAAAGATTATTGCGCTTGTCCTGTCTGTATATGAATTATGACCATTTTCATTTAATACATGGTAAAGGAATTGCTAAATTGGCCTTCGTAGATGAAATGAGACAAATAGTGGAGAGAGGAGAAGTGCTGTTGTTGGAAGTGAATTTCTTGATAGCTTTCGACATTCTACGCTGGACAGATTGATATCCGTGGCTGCAGTGTTAGAGATGAGCAGTGGTCAGTTTAAAGCATCTACAGAGGATTGTTCGTTCTGGGCATTGATCTGAAGCGAGGCAATAGTTATAGCTATATTGGCATGTGGAGACCCCCATGTTCCATGTTTCAGTGTTGGTGGATATATCAAAAATTGAATAACCAAATGTGAGCTATGTCTTAATGAGACAAATGGAGTTATTGACAATAGAATCAACAAAAGTGGCGCTAGTTTTGAGAGAATCAGCTTCTACAATTGTATCTGCAGACTATGACATCCAGACTGCAAAAAGTAAACATTTCGAAATTGTGAAATATTCATTGTCATTCGGGCCACAAATGAACTCAGCTATGCTGTTTGAGTGTATTTTGTCTTCCAAGCTGAGAAGATGTTTTCTCTGCCTTTGTTATTTAGATTAGCTGTTATAGTCTTGCTGTCAAGTAAAATGACTTGCTGGAGTGCACTACTTGACAACTGTAAAACTATTTTTTTGTGGACGACCAATAATATGTAGCAGCGAGGTTTTTCCGAAAAGACTAAATTAGATAGCATAGACTTATGATGAAGAAATACAATTGCCTTGAGAGAGATGCCTGGAACCAAATTGTCTTGTCAGTTCAGGATTTGGTTGACTTGTCTACACCAGTCAATTAAGCCAGTGTTGTAGGGTTACCATATTTGTTTCAGAAAACACTAGTCACAGTTGTGCTTAATATGCTATAACATGTTAATATTATCAAGCTTGGAAGAATAGCTAGTGAGCACAAAAATTACGTTAGTGTAGCAGAGTAGCTGACATGTTGAGAGGGAAAGTGCAATTAAAGCCAATAAATTTAAAGCAACCATAAAAAGCATGCCTTAAATCTTGTTAGTAAATGTAGTGGGTGAGCTCAAGATGTGTTTGAGGATAGACAGGAAGCTAGGAGAAAAGTAAAACAATTCAGTGGTACAGCAAATAAAGACATCTACAGCTCCAAGTGAAGCATGCGCACACTTGAAGATCATTTTCTCCTCTTGATACCCACAGAAGCTCTGCCTCTGATGGACTTCGATGCTGAAGGTTTTAAATTTACACACAGCGTCATCCTTACTGTTTTAATCAAATATGAAGGGCAACAGAAGGGTAAACTTTGCTGCTCCTGGAATCAAGCTATTCGGATTAGATTTTTCACTTTCTGCAAGCAAAATATTAAGAGCAAAAAATCATCACTATACTTGATGGGCCCTAGACACATGGTATACCACGTGTTTGTCCTAAAATAAATGTATGTACCGCCATTCGTCCAAAAATGGTGTGTTAGTGTCCAAGGAAACTCTCTATCAGAGAAACAAATATCCAAGTTTTTGGGGCCTTTAGAAATGATAAAGGGATTTGACAGGTCACTTATTTCCAGGGGAAGACAAGTTCCAACCATTGGCAGCTGCATATGAAAAGTCTGCCCCCTGTTTTGGAAAACATAATATGAGGAAAACGTGCCAAATTAGCTTGTGCCGGTCTGATATTTCTGCTGAAAGGGTGCCAAAGGGAGAGTCGCTAAAATCCTTCCCTATATCACGCACGGCAAAATAACAGCAGCATATGTTTTTAAAAGACAAACGCTTATGTATTTAAGACATAAATGTCGTTAATGTTTTCTGTCTTAATTTATATCCCCCTCATAAATAAAATAAAGAATAAACTGTCAAAGTGGAAAGAGCTCCCAGTTTGAATAATAGGCCGAGTAGCCATAATCCGAATGATGATATTGTCTTTATGTAACTTCCTCTTTTTAGCCATCCCTAACGCAGTCCAAATGAATTTTTTTAAGGAAGTCCAAGGTCTTTATTCGACATTCCTATGGGCAAATAAAGCACTCAGGCTTTCAATGGATACGCTTTTTAGACCAGTGTCAGAAGGAGGACTAGCTCTTCCCGATTTGAAAGAGTACTACTATGCTAATTTTGCACACACTACATACAGAACTACGACGGTTTTAAACATCAATAGGTACGATAACTTCTTTTTAGACTTAATTCATTAGGAATATCTAATCCGAGATTTCATACGTTTAATAAAAACCCCTTAAAAAGTAAGATATAAAACTCTTCAATGGAGCATTAAACGAAAAAACAGCTATATAGACATTATTCGAACCCCACTCTAAATGGAGAAACCCTCCTCTCGGACATCCGCGTAGGGCAAGATCTATTATTAGAACCAGAAATTATGTCCAGACAGTCTGGAGAGGAAAACATGGCGGCCAGCTAGCGTGCAGGTCGTGGGAGTCCGGAACCCAGAGGAGCGATGTTTGTTGATATTGGATCCGTTTTCTTTTAGCGATCTGGTAATGTAGTTTGGAGAGGAGGGGAAAAGGAGCCGGTTAATGGCCGGAGACGGAGCACCGAGGAAAGCAGGTTTGCGATTGCTTGGAGGGGTTGGTTTTATTCTGACGGTGTTGTAGCACAGCAATCCGCAATTGTAACTACGTTGATATGTCAGTTCCTCCCTGCTGTCCTTGTGCTGCCCTGCACAAATAGAATCTATACAGCCTTCTAAAATCATGCGGAGATTAATAGAGGATTAAATAAAAATAAATTACCTTTTCCACTTCTTCTCGGCGGCTTCCTCGGATCGGCAGTACGGCGGGAGGTCAGCCGTGGAGGCGTGCGGCGCTGGAGCTCCGCAGAGGAAGGCGTGCCGCCTCCCGAATTCCCTTCCGGGGGAGGGGCGCTGGGAACGGGCAGAGTTGCTCTAGTCCCTGCGAGCTCGACTCCAGGATACGTGCAGAAGGAAGGGAGGCTTTGATTGAGGTACAGAACTGTGGGAATAGATCTTTAGGTATTTCTTTGGTGTTGGCGCATGCTGTGGAACTGAGCGTACGGGGTAATTTCTGGAATAAGGTGGGGGCCTTGGATGTCAGTTTATCTGGTCTCTCTCCTGAATCTTTTCGCCCCACCTATCTAACTCGCCCCACTCACCCGGATCTGAACCTGAATCCTATGAGCTCCAAATCACGGAGAGGGGGAGGAAGGGAGGGTTTGGAGGGAGCCAGGTGGGGCCCTGGCCTAACCAGGTATACTTTGAGAAGCGTCCAGGCTACGAATCTTGGGGCTGAAACAGAGGAGGTAACCCAAAAGAAACTAGACTCTGCAACCACAGTAACAGAGACACAGGCGACAGGGGAGAGCCAGAGACCTGTTAGAAGACTAAAGGAGCGAGCTGTTAGGGGGGCATCAACGTCTAACAAATCAACCAAGAAGAAATCAAGCTTCGAACATAAAATCAAAGTTACTCCCTCACTTAGGACTTTCTTTAATGTTCTACCCAAAACTATCATTCTGAGTAATGCCCTTCCGCCCGTAAGTAAGAATATGGATGTAAGGACTGAAAAGTCTCCTCTAGAGAAGATTGATAGTGGTTTGCCTACGGCCTTGGTCTCTACCTCTCTTTCTGAACATACCCCTAGTATGGCTGACTGGACAAACGATGTTTCTATAAATCGCTATCATGTGCTGGCTTCGGAGCTTGCTCCCGTCGAGGGTCCCTCCGGCCCGGTTGAAGTTTCTATAGATCGGCCAAGTCAGGTCGGAAATGAATTGGCTACCGAGGATATTGGTGAGGACTCACCTTCTTCCCTGGAAAATTCTGCTAAGGAAGATACTTCTATCGCTAACCTCCTCACAACCCTCACGAAGGAAATAAAAAATCGGTTTGAAATTTCGGAGGGCAATCAGAAAGACATTAGAGGTGTCTGTGATAATTTGGCGAAAAAAATTGATGACCTATGTTCAAGAACTGTGATTCTTGAAGGAGAAATAAAGATTCTAAAAGAGACAGTAGAGGGCAATGCAGTTGAACTTGAGGCCTTAAAACAGAAGGATAGAGAACAACAGGAGAGGTTAGAGAGATTAGAACATTTTCAAAGGAGAAACAATCTGAAGTTCCTGAAAGTAGCAGAGGGCAAAGAAGGCGAGGATATCAAATCCTTTATAGTTCGCCTGATTAAAAAAGAGTTATTGATTGAGGAATCGGAAGAAGAGATCAGTAAAGACATTCAAAGGGTACACAGGGACCCTTACAGATCTAACCCGAACAGAGTTAAACCCAGGAGAATCCTGGTGAACTTTCAATCATACTCTCTTAAGGAAAAGATCCTATCGCGTGCCCTGTCAAAAAAGGGCATGGAAATAGATGGAGCGAAGTTCGAAATTAGGTCAGATATTTCAATCGAGACTTCTAACAGGCAATGGGAATTGGGCAAAAGAATTGATCCTCTTAAGAAGTTAGGTGCATCTGTACAATTAAAATTTCCAGCGATGTTAAAAGTAATGTTTAATAATAAGATGCATTCCTTCCGTTCCGTCGAAGAAGTAGATAAGTTCATGGAGGAGGCTCAGTCAGGCTCCCTGTAAGGAATATATGTTTCTGGTTATTCTTTGCGGAACTCCGAATATCAGCTCCGGAATCTATAATGATTTCAAAAAATCCTAAGAATGATTACCTATATAGGTCTAACCCATACCCGTTTTTCTTTTTCTCCTCTTTTCCTTTCTACCTTTTCCTTTCTACTTTTTTCACTTTGTTATAATCCGATGCAACTCTGGGGGAAGGGCACCCATAGGACTTTCCTACTTGGTAAGTCAGGGGAGGGTTTTCCTGGGGGGTGGGAGGGGATGTTGTTTAGCACAGGGTGGGGAGCATCAAGGGAAAAAAAAATATCCTCATTTGCCTCAGAGATATTTTAATCTTCAGCCAATGTCTGACTCATTATGAATTTCGTAGATCATGTCCAAGAAAGTAGCTAAGGAAATAAGAATACTCTCTTGGAATGTGAATGGTTTGCGGGTTACAGCTAGACGGGAGATAATATTGCAACACCTGAGGGACTGCCGAGCACAAATCATAATTTTGCAGGAGACTCACTTAACAGAGGTTGAGAGTCAAGATTTTTTCAAAGCTAAAAAGTGGATCTCCTGTGCATTCGCAACAAAGCAGACGGCAGTTACCAAAGGTGTCGCAATCTTAATAAAAAAGGGGACAGATATAATGGTAGAAGGTAATGTCTCAACTATTTCGGGTAGAGGGTTGGTAGCTAAGTTAAAGGTCTATGGTCATAAATTCACTCTAGTTGGCTATTATGGCCCAAATCAGGATGACACAGGTCCCCTTGAAGCCTTATATGCAGAGCTACTGAATTGTCCGGATCCAATCATTATGGCAGGAGATTTTAATGTGGTTATTCATCATAAACTGGATAGATCATCAAATAGTAGAGCAGTAGTCAATCCAAAAATGTCCGCACTTTTACATCACCTAATTAAACAACTGGGCCTGTGCGATATTTGGCGTCAAACAGTGGTTTCCCTTAGAAGCTATACATTTCATAATAAGAAATATAAACACCACTCTAGGATTGACTACTTTTTAATCGATAACAGATTAAAGGATTTGGTATCAGACATCCAGCATATAGGCGTGCATATCTCAGATCACTCTACTGTAGTACTCAGTATAAAATTGGGCCAGATAAGGCCCCAATCTAGATGGACATTAGACCGTTCTATCCTGTTGGACCCACAGTCTCTTGATATTTTGAAAAAGGAGACTGTAGAATTTTTTGATAACAATGTGGGTTCCTCTTCAATGGGAATAGTCTGGGACTCTTACAAGGCCTACTTAAGGGGTAGATTAGGTACTCTCGCAGCAGCTAGAAGAAGACTATACTATCAAAAGATTTTAGACTTAGAGCAGCAAATTCGCTCGCTTGAGACTGATTTGATCTCTACAGGCAACCCGGGACAGCAGGACACTAGGCTGACTGAAATCGAGTCACGGAAAACATCTCTCTCAGCCATTATTCAAGCTAAGGTCAGTAAGCTACTAGCATGGAAAGTTAAGAGTGATCAGGTTAAAAACATAATAAAAGAGATCAGTTGTGAGCAAACGGGGGCTTTACTATCAGATAATCAGGCTATTGAATCGGCATTTTTAAAATATTTTGGGGAAGTTTATCAGGAGGATTTAGCTGTGACCCCCCGAAGAAGCTGTCAGGTGGTTGGCGCATGATCCGTATGTTCAGCTACCAATGGAGAAGTCTCTGCGTATAAACGAAGAGTTCAGTATAGGGGAATTACAGATAATATTAAGCAAGGGTAAGAAAGGGAGGGCCCCCGGGCCGGATGGTCTTCCCCATGAAGTTTATAGGGCCCTGGAGGAAATTCTGGCACTGATTCTCCTACGCATGTTTAATGATATTTTTATCTCTGGTCAGGATTTTCCTAACTCGTGGAACGAGGCTACCATTGCTCTAATTTTGAAATCTGGTAAATCCCCAAAAAAGTGCGATTCATACAGGCCAATATCACTCTTAAATTGTGATTACAAGCTATTTGCAAAAACTATAGCAGAAAGGCTTAATGAGGTCACTCCCCTGATAGTCCAAGAAGATCAAAAGGGCTTTATTTGTGGTAGAATGCTTAAAGAACTGACATTCAATCTTATTGGGGCAATCGACCTGGCGACCACGTACAATCTCCCCCTAGCGGTTATGGCACTTAAAGCTGCTAAAGCGTTCGACCGTGTCAATTGGGTTTTCTTAAAAGAAGTAGTTAAGTCTCTTAATCTTGGCCCAAATATATTAACAATTCTGGAGGCACTCTATGCTGCACCTTTTGCTAGAGTTCTTGTTAACGGAGTCCTGACAGAACCAATACAGATATCAAGGGGAACAAGACAGGGCTGCCCCTTGCCCCCTCTTTTATTCGATCTATATATAGAACCTCTAGCTAGACGGCTCAGGAGCTCGCCAGATATTCTAGCATTCCAGTATAATGGCTGGAGTAAAAAGATTGGGTAATACGCGGATGATATCTTGGTCTTTACTAGCGACATCCATACTGCACAGAAGTCTGTTTTAACAATCACTACGGACTTCGGAAAAATCTCTGGGTATAAGATTAAACAAGCAAAAAACTGAGGTGATGACCTGGAATCAAACAGCAGATGGTATAAGATACACTAAGGATATGAGGTACTTAGGGATAAGGATTACACAGGACATTGCTAAGCTCACGGAAGTAAATTTCGAGATAGTCAAGAAGGAAGTGGTTACCCTGTTGAAGAACTGGGGGCATCTCCCGCTGACTTTGTTCGGTCGGGTCAACCTCATAAAAATGGTAATCCTACCGAAGTTTACTTTCCTTTTCGAGGCTATTCCCCTCCCTTTTTGCAAAGATTGGTTTTTAAAACTCCAAGGTCAGATCATCTCTTTCATTTGGGCCTCTATGGGGCCTAGAATTTCATGGAAGAAGTTGAGAAGAAGGCTGGAAAAAGGCGGGCTAGCGTTACCCGATCTGCTTATGTACTCTTGGTCCTTTTTGTTAAAAAACGGCAGGATGCTTTTGGTTACTCCATCAAACTCAGAAATGGGCAGACTCTTCGAGGTCGAGCTGACAAGTCATAACTTGAGGGGAGGTGGTTTTATGTTCAAGTACGCAGACCCAAAGTATTACAAAAAGGTCAGATTAAAAATTTTAAGAGGCATGGCTGAGACATGGTCCAGAGTAAGAAGAGCAGTGAAATTGCCATACTTCAGATATTTCGCTCCTATCTGGGATTCTCCAGGGTCCCCTGAATGGGTCAAAGATGCGTTAGCCACTCCATTAAGGGAAGCGGGCATAGCAGTCTGGAATCATCTCTTGTATGAAGATCAATTAATCTCTTGGGAGGATTGTAGGCAGAAAACAAATCAAAGAATATCAAGATTTAAATATCTCCAAGTTCTCAGCTGGTTTCAAGCATCTAGGACAGAATTGGGGGCTTACAATGAATTTGAGGAGAAATTGATCTCCAGACAGTCTCCAGTCAAGGAAGTTGCACTCTGGTATTGGTTCATGGTGGAGTTGGAAGATGGAATTTTTAGCCTTCCGAGTCATCTATGGGCGAGATGCTTGCCGTCAGCTACGCTTGAAGATCAATGGCAAGTATCTATGTGTACATTATACAAAATAGTTAAACCTGCATACCTGAGAAGGAACCATCTTTTCACCCTCCACAGGGCCTACTGGTCTCCTCAGAGGCTATCGAAGTTTGGTCGACGAGGAGATGTTCCCTGTCCAAAATGTGGCAGCATGAAGGAAGACGATCTCCACATGTTTCTACTTTGCCCAAAGATCCAGCCCTTTTGGCGGTCCGTGAGTAAAGCGCTTTCTGATGCTTTGAAGATCCAAGTGAAGGTAAGCGCTCTACTAGTTATTTTTGGGCTTTTGGACTCTGAAAATGTAAGTACCCAGGACCATGCGAAGTTGATCTTCTATGCGATACTATTGGCCCGCAGGGAGATATGTAAATTGTGGGTATCCCCGATTCCACCAAGTTATCAGGAGTGACTATCGTCTGTAAAGAGTGTTGCAAATCTAGATAGGTCAATTAAGGGCCGATCCAGGCAGACATTCTGGGCACCGATCTTAAACTGAATTGATGGAAGAACTCCACTTCCAACCTATCAGATCTTGGGTCCTATGATTAAGCCCCCTTTTCTGCCTCGGCTGACAGCACCTTTTTCCATTGTGGTAGATTTCTTCCACTTGGTCTGGGTGTGTTTGGGATTTCGGATGGTTGGAGCTACCTTTCCAGGGTGTTTCCCAGTGACTCCACCTCTGCTAATCTAACATCAGCAAATGAGGTGATAGACATTTCGGCTGGCAAGAAAAGCGAAATGGTGGGATAGAGGCAAATGAGGACAAAAAAAAAAAAAGAAAAAATTATGTCCAACTGGAAAAACCAGGGTTTTAGTAAAATAGGAGATTTATTGTTGGGAGGCTGGAAGACGTGGTCTGAAATAGAAACAATGCTTAAACATAGTAAAGTTATTCTCACTATTTTCACCATTCATTAGGGTGAAAAGCTTTCTGTCGGAACTTAACCCTACACATATCTGTGACGTCAGCGATCTCGTAGGGCAACTAGTAAACCATACACACCGCATGTCAATAAGCGGCTGGGTCTCCCTGTTCCGGACCCGAGGGGCAGATACACTGTATCAGAAATTACAAAAAAATGGGTAAACCAGGAAGGGCTGCATATTTACAGTATGGACTGGAATCAGATGAATACATTTCATAGCTCCCTGCTGAAAGAAGCTAACTTTAAGCAGACGCAGTTGTATTCTGAGTGGCTGTTGTACCGCACTCCATATTTCCTGCACAAAATCAATCCCCAGATCTCATCAAACTACTTCCGATGCAATTTAGAGGGATGGGGGAACTGGACTCATATCATCTGTGGATGTCCGAAACTAGATGGATTCTAGGAGAGCATCAACAGATACCGTCATGATATTCTGAAAGTCCCCCAGACAATAGATACCCAGACAATAGTTTTTGGATATTCCACAGGGTTTACAGCAACCATGCTACAGAAAAAAACGATATTTATCCTGGTGCGAGCCGCTCGATCACTGATCCTACAGAGGTGGAGATTGAATGACATTCCCATTCCCACACAGCTGTGTAGTAAATTAAGCAGGATTAAAGAGCACAAACGAAAGTACGCTTTAAGAGCAGGCTCCTATAAGAAGTTTGAACACGAAAATAGAAGGTCAGGACACTCAGAGCATGCACCAGTAAGTGTATGTCATTTGAAATAAGTGCAAGAATGGTAGTGCAAAGAGCTGAAAACTTGACCTTCCTAGTTCCCACAGTTTTGTATAACCAAAAACACAAAATACAGAAAAGCTCAGCACCTACCCAAATTTAAAGATTAATTGCAAACAATGTAATACAGTATTTAAATGGACAAATAGCAAGTACAGACTAATCTCCCAAATAAGTGACTTGAGACTTCAGATTCTTGTACAAAAATATATATTCTTCTTTTATTCTGGTAATTCTCCATTAGACTTCATTAAAAACACAATGCATGTTCATAGCCGACGCGGCACGTTTCGTCCCTAACGGGACTTCTTCAGGCTGTTTGTGTTTTTTTATGTTAAATCACGATGATAATATACGAAATTAGATGCATCCAATGAGATAAATGTCCTTTCTTTTATCACAAATTAAATTCTCATAGTACAAAACTGCACTGTTATTTGTTGTTGTAGTCAATTATATATTCATTCTTCTAAAGGGTATTAGAACATTGGAATGTTGAAAGCTCCATTGAAAACAATGGCTGGTATAAGCCCGGAGCTCCAACATTCCAATGTTTCTTTGTTCACAGCTCTGGCTGTGAACAAAGGCTTCAGGGAGCCCGAGGGGATTTCAATCCCCTCACGCTCCCTGAAGGCTTTATTTGTTAGAACATTCTGCCCTCTAGTGGCAGAATGTTCTAATAGCCTTATAGCCCTTCGTAGCAAGGCTATACCGGCAATTAAAGTCCCGCTGCTTTGTTAAAGTCCCTCGCCTTCGGCTCGGGCCTTTAACGCTGCAGCGGGCCTTTATTAGCCGGTATAGCCCGCTACGGCGGGCTATAAGGCTATATAATAGCCCCTGATCTTAGATGGGATTCAGTGACACATTTTTTTCCTGTAGATTGTGGCAATATTCAGGTTATGAGGGGGCTGTGAAGAGGCTGTGTTGTCGGCTTGAACAAGATGGATGCCTGGGACCGTCCGTCAACTCATCCTCACGTCCAGCCTCTGTTGATGCACTTTTAACTGGCGTCCGTACTCGGGTTAAAACACAACAGTGGGCTGCCATGCTCTTGGATTGGATATGCTTTTAAAATATTGCTAAATAAGACTGTATAATTAATTATGTGAATTATCGCACTTTCAAAACCTTTTAAGCTCTTGTATATGCATGATTTTTATGGTTTTTAAACATTGGCTGCAGGGGTGCAGGGTAAGGCCTGGAAGCTTTTGAAATCTTTTCTGGCCGACAGAACTCAAATGGTGGATTTGGGTAGAGACAGGTCTAAGCCTTTTTCCCTTCCGTGTGGGATCCCACAGGGGTCATCCCTTAGCCCCACGCTTTTTAATATATATGTGTGCCTGCTGGCAGCCCTGATAAGAACTTTCGGGCTTCAATTAACATCCTAGGCGGACGACACACAAATTGTGCTGTCCCTACATTGAGGCAAAGTAGTGGACACTGGTTCAAGATGCCGTGAATGCATGAAAGACATTGCCGGCTGGATGTCTTCGAACTGCCTGAAACTCAATGCAGGTTAAACAGAGGTCATCATATTTGGCAATAATCCTAACCTCTGGACACCTGACTGGTGGTCTGAAGAAATGGGAACACCCCCAGCCCCTACTATGAAAGCTAAGAACCTGGGGGTGATTATGGATAACATAATTACCTTTGGCGATCAGGTCAGAGGGGTTATCTCTACGAGCTTCTTCCTCCTCAGAATTTGGAGGAAAATAAAATTCTTGTTACCAGCAGATAGCTTTAGGACAGCAGTCACATTGCTCATTTTGTCACGGCTGGACTATTGTAATAGTCTGTACTTGAACATTCACAAGAAAAATCTGAACAGACTCCAGCTGGTGCAAAATGCGGCAGCCACACTCATAACGGGCACATCTAGGTTTGTCTCAGTTAGAAAGGGACTTCGTCATCTTCACTGGCTCCCAGTAAAACAACGTGCACAGTTCAAAGCGCTTTGCACGGTCTTTAAGTCCCTGAGGAGTAGTGGCCCAGACTATCTGAAAAAACACCTTCAATGGTATGTCCCCGGAAAAACTTTGCGTTCCTCGGAAGCAAAGCAGGTGACCATCCCCAGAGTGAAAAAAGCGAGGTGGGGTGGCAGTAGTTTTATCGTTTGTGCTGCAAAAGCTTGGAACAACCTACCAGTGCATCTTAGGAACACCACCGAGCTCCTTTCTTTCAGGAAGGGGCTGAAAACATGGTTGTTTTCCGAATAACCTTTTTTTTTCTTCTGGAAATCAGTTAGACAGTGCTCAGCGCCAGGACACCCTAGGGTATAAGTGCGCTTTAAAAGCTTCACTAACATAACATAACATTGGTTGTAATTGTGTAAATATGCCGTTATTGTTATTAATTAATTTCTTATTTTTTCCTACTTATGTACTATGAACTTATGAGCTATCTCCAAATAAAAAATATATAAAACAAAATGTTTTTGTATTTGACGCTAAGGAATCAGAGATCGATGTCTTGAGATATGGTCCATGGGAGGTATCCTTAAAAGTAACCTGGCCGCATAGTTCTGGATAAGTTACAGCATCTGACATTTGGATGAAGTAAAGTAAAAGGCATAATTTAAATGAGAAGAAATTACTTTTTGAATAATCATAGTCCTTGCCTCGGTAAGGAAGAGAGGAATAATCTTTCCTAAGATTTTCTGGAAAAGAAAACAAGAGGAAGACAGTTTGTATAACTGGGGTTAAAAAAAGTTTATTGATCAAACATGATCTTGAGATGTCTAACCTGGTGATCAGGTGTGAGAAGAGGTTCCAAAGTTATTAATGACCAAGGATAGACGGTAGCAAACAAGACTGGAATTTCAGTTTTTTTCTTACGTAAGATAACTTGATTTATCCACTCTTGTTGCCAGAAGTCACCAGAACTAGGTTACATAGAAATGTGGGATGGAATATGCCGTGTGAGGGTCGTGCCAGGTCTGATAATGACTGTTGCTCTAGGCAATAACAGCTATAGGATCAGCACATCACTAGAATCGAAGACATGCACAGGTCCACATTCCTGTCTCCTGGGAAGAGTGAATCTCCGACTGCAGCGGTCAAGGACCCCAATCTGATGGTCGCTGTAAACTTTGTCCACACAGCACCTAGAGCTCATATCTACTGGCGTAACGAAAATTGAGGGAGCCTCCCTGCACGGTACGAAAAGGGGCCCACTCCAGGTTCAATCAGGAGCTCTCTGGCCAGAGTGCAGTGCCGAGGGGGCCCCCTGGGGCTGCGGGGGCCTGTGTTATGCCCCTAGAGCTCATATCAGCTCCCATCGTCGCCAGTGAGTGAACGAAAAAGGTCGCAACATGGAAGCAAGTAACTTCTAAGTAGTTTGTTGCAAGAAAGCTTTCACAAAGGGCAACTAGTATGGATTGCACCAACTGCACCACTCCAACTAACCACCAGACTTTCTTTCATCTGCATTCTACCCTAATGTATACCACATACTATCTCTGCACAGGTTGGCAATGGGTTATTTGAACCATGAAAGAAATACAACGCAATGATCAACATGAGAGAAACAGGAACAACTGTTTTCGGTTCTCTCAAAGAAATACGTGGAGAGATCCTCACATAAGGTTTTAGAAGGCGAAATAGTCTATGTACCAGAATCCAGTTACGTAGGGCTCATCTACAATGTTAAAATGTCTTTTACATAGTTGGAGGAGTTACATATTCACTCTCGAATATAAATATATAGGCTGAGCCTTTCTGCTAGCGGTCTTATATTTAATGCAGCTTGAGCACACATACTTTTGTGTACCAGACAGAGCAAGAGACACTGCTTGTGCCCTGCAGGTTCATGGGATGTTTATAGTAATTTAAGTTCATTATTCTTCCGTAGAAAATTTAGAAAAGTTTATGGGTATTCCTGTTTTAAAAACTAGGCTTGCCTCTGTTGGGCCATATATATGCTCATAAGATGTACATTTTTACCAAATTTCTATTTGTATGTGAGGTGCTTAAATTGCCCGTACAAAAAAATATATTTAGGAACATATATAAGTTTTGCTAAGGCAATAGGGCAGATCAAATATTGCCAAGAAGCTATTCTTTAAGGATGCCAAGAAAGGTGGTTTTGGACTACGATAATAAATAAATATCATAAGGCTTTCACATTAACGGCGTTCCATTTCTAGTTTAGGTATGAGTAAAAATCAAACCCAGCGTGGTGTGAAATGGTAAGGAAGACCATTGACTCCTTGCAATTAAGTGTTTTTTTTTTATCAATGGATGGTAAACTGGGAAGGAAGCACATTTTTCCCACAGCATTTTATACTTGAAGTGTAGCTGGTAATTTGTTTAGCTCTAAAACGAAACAATTTGAGACATAATGAGACATCCGCATGGTATAATGCCATTTTGAATTGTGAAATAAATGTCTTGGGCTGAAACATTGGATGAATACGGAATTTTCAAAATACACTGGTTTGTCTCGCAATCCATTTTTATAATTTTGGAACTATAAATACAAGATCAAGGGCCCGATGTAGGTAAAACCGAAATACAGAGTCCTTAATAGCGAATTTTACCGATTCGCTATTAAGGACTCGCAAAATTGAATGTAGGTAGGAATCGCTAAAATATTAGCAATTCCTTAACATTCCTTAATAACGAATACCAAATTGAGATTAGTTAATAAGGAATACCTACCCATTCATTCCTATGGGCTAGGAGGCCCATAGGAATAATGGGAAGATATTCACTATTAGCGATTCGGTATTAAGGAATAGCAAATAGCGGGCGCTATTTCAAGGGTGCCAGGGTGTCAAAAGGACACCCTGTTGCACCCCTGAAATGTGCATGTGTGCACATGTGGCACACATACATGCCCTAAGGGCATGAATGTGTGCCACATGGCACTTAAAAAAAAGCAAAAAAGTGCTTTTTTAAAGGAAATCGCTAATTACCACCAACTTGAAGTTGGTGGTAATTAGCGATTCCTTAAGGCTAAAGTGCACTTACTTTTGTGCTGCTTACATTGCATTTAAGGAATCGCAATTACCGATTCCTTAAATGCAAGAGCAAAATTAGGAATCGCAATTTTGCGATTCCTTATTTTGCTAGTAGGTTTAAACTCACCTACATTGCTCTCAGTCAAATAGCGATCGCAAACGCTGGAATTCTGCTAATTTCAGCGTTACCGATCGCTATTTGGCCACCTACATCTGGCCCCAAATGACAAGGCTGGAAATACGAAATTGATTTTTTTTACTAACCCATTATCTTAAAAGGTGATTGGAGGGTTGGAAGATGCTCCAATCCCATGTAAGATGAAATATGATGATTTGCTAGTGACCAACATTATAAACACATGAATGCTTCAGCTATAGATGAGATATCACATGTTAGAAAAAAATGGATGACCTTAATGAGGATTTAGATGGCACAAGATGGGATGAGATATGTAAGTCAATAGCTAATAGTGGCATAATACTTTCAACCTTAAATTCATAAGATAAAGGGTGTCATCTTCTAAATATTGGACTGCTGATGAATGGTGAAGTTATTTCATAGAAAAATGAATTCATAAAATACTAATACTGAGAAATTATTTCACGTAAACTATATGATCAAAGTTTTTACGGTGAATGTCATTTACAATTTGTTTGCAACAAATTCATTGAAAGCCTTCTTTTCAATTGTGTGTTGTACATGTTCTGTATTAAGGTGCAAATGTAATTAGTCTTGAAAATGGGTTCTATTTGTGCTTTGTTTTTACGTGGCTCCTTTAGATCTTTCTCCTCCCTCCATTGCTGTTCTAATATGGCCGCATAGTGTGGAGTTTTTAAATAATCCCAACTTGATGCAGTAAAGGGCACATCTGCAAGATTCATTGCTTTAAATACCTGGCATGGCTGGAGATTGGAGCCCTGACCATGTCAATGGACAGTTGGTTAGCCTCAGGTCATGCTCGCTATCCCCAGTGCCAAGTTGCCATATTCTGCAGCTGCATCGCCTTCTTTATAGAAACCAGCAGAGCGATATGGGACTGATCCAAAAATGGTCTTATTGGCTCAGGTGATTGCACATGGCGGACGTTATAAGCTCCAGATGCCACTATGAGTCTATATGGTGAGTAACACTTCATAGGGAGAGGAGCTGTGTTTGTTGCCTAGGCATTTAGCGGTCTGTGGGGGCTATGTGGGACCTAGAGCTGCAGTGTGGATGCCTTGAGCTACCAAGGATGGGAAGAAATCCATGGCCCGCAGAGGCAAATGCCCAGCCACTGAACAAATCCTTAGCAAGTACTACATTAGTTCCAAATGTGTATTTAGGGTGAGTTCCTCAACAAGCACTCAAAATAACAGTGTTGGGAGAGGAATGTTCCCTGCTTGGTTTTGTCCCTTGTCTTGCGTGCTTAACTGTGTTTGGTTTAACCCGGTTTATGGATTTTGGCCCCAGCCTCACACTAATCTAGCAAATGTATGAAGGCCTATGTCTTCCCTTTGGAAAAAAATGTCAATTCTTGTATCTGTTCTGGACCTGGTGATATGCACCAAGGGTACCATCCATAGTGGCAGAGGAGTACTGTCCTTGTCATTGGTTCATCTGCATAGCGCTGTGGTGGCAATATACCATGTTTTAGAAAGGGTAGCATAACCAGACCTTTTTATCTATGTCATCAAAGTGGAAGCCTACAGGCCCACTCGTGTGAAGTTCCATTACTAAAGATGATCCTAGGTCCAAGCACAGAGATCCTAAGCACCTGGATGTACGTTTGATGCATGCGATAAGCATTTACACACCAAATGTCTGAGTGAACCAGAGTGGCACATGGCTAGTGTTCAATTTTGGAACCCCCTGGCATTATCAGTGCAAAAGACGGAGGTGAGTTATTTTCCCAGACAGTGGCAGTATATTGCTCACATTCCTGAGAATGAAGGGAGGAGAACCAGACACTGCTGTGAGAAAAGAGAAACCAGCGTTCCTTAAGAACTTTTATTAGATCATTTTGATGCAGAGTGCTGCTGTTTAATCTTCCTGAAACTGCTATTTGGTTGATCGTAGGTAGATAAGGTACATAGCCTGGAGTCTGATTTGGAGAAAGAACTCTTTCCTGTCCTGCAATGCTAGAGAGTCTCGCCTGAAAGAAGAGTAAGGAATAAGCTATCCTAGCAGGAAGCTATTGAATACTGATGTGAACAAGAGCAGTTGACCCCTGTCCTGTAGGTGCGTCCACTATAGAGTGTGATTGGTGTGGCCCGACTCGGAGTCGGTCATGGCTGTGGAAGCAGAGGATTCAACAGCACTGGCAAAATGTGCAGAGTGAATTCCAAGTCAACCCGAAAATGTCAGCCGAGGCACTTGCCTGTGTGAGTCCGAGCAGTCTGCAGTGCTGAAGAAGGGACCAACACTAACCTATTGAAATACTCAAGTTCCTGAAATGATGTAGTCATAGTACTTGCCATCTGTTACTGAGTGATCTCTGCCACTGAAGAGGAGACTTGTTACCTAGCCTTATAGCGGACTGTGGAGGCTTTGCGGGACCTGGAGCGACAGTGTGGATGCCTAGGGTGACCAAGGAGAGGAAGAAATCCATGGCATGCAAGGACAAATGCTCAGCCAATGAACAAATCCTTGGCAAGCACTGCATCGTTTCCAAATATGTATGATCGTCCGAGTGTGCCTTATGGACTGAGACTGTAGCTAGCCCATAGCACTTCTCAAACATGTGCCCTTCCACACTATGCTACTAAAAGTGGAATTTGCTACTTTGAGGGAGTTGCCAACATGTGTCGATGCAACAGAGTGAGTGCTCTTTGCCCTATCTTCAAGTTTGCCTGATCGGATCGACCAGCTGCGGTCCAGAGGTGCCTCAAAGCTACCTGGTTGCTGATCCTGGACTTTGCCTTGAAAAAGACTGCAGTGATACCTCGTCCAAGCAAGGTTTCTTGCAACTCATTCCAAGACTTACTTGTCCAGAAGCAAGTGGTCTGCCAGTGACCAAGGGGCCCACCCATTAGTAATTCCATCAGACAAGAAGAAGGCTGCTGTCTAAAGTCAGCTGCATGACACTCCTATGTCCGGGACACTGCTGTGAAATCTGCGTCAGCCTGCCAGGACCAAAGCAGCCATCTGGCTTGACTGTGGGCGCCACACCTACTCCCCTGCATTGGAGGAAAATAGACTGATGTGCAGGAGGCTGATGCGAGGCCTACTGCGTCCACCGAGCAGTATGAACCCGAGTGCTATTACTACCTAAAAAAGTATTTGTATTGCACCTGGACTCTGGGTATTTGATACTGTGTAGTATTGAGTTTTTCAGTGTAATAAAGTATTTTTCTTTTATGAGGAAGAGACACTGGGCTGGACAATCCGGTTGTTGTTATGTTGGTTGTTTGTTGAATGCTGAGCCAACCCCCTGCCACGTATGGTGCGGAACTTCACTGAAAAAAAATAAAGGTTAAAGTAACATTATAATTGGGCGAATATGTCAGTGACAACATTATGAACTTAAATAAACACAGAAATTCTCCAGTTATAGTTAGCAGAGTTAACTATAACTTGCGTCCCACCAATCACTGCTTATGACCTCACATATTACATCACTCATGATATGTTCTATAACATCATTTATCATTTATCTGGCTGACTTTTAAAATAAATTGGCCCCAGGTTCTGTTAACAACTGCTCTGCTGAAGAATACCATCACATCTCTAATGAGTGTCTATCACAGGTATGGCGTTGTCAGTCTCTGAATTGATGTCCTGCCGCTGACAAAAAAGAGATCAATCTTTTTATCAATATTGATAGCACAAACTTCAGTTCTATGCTCACTCAAAGAGTTAAGTTGGGTGCACCTGATGTCGAAATTACTCTCTTGAGTGGAGTTGAAAGAAGAAGGTTGAGCGGTGTAAAAGCAAGGAGAAGGATTTATGGAAGTGGGGTCATAAAATGGGGGATTACTGTAATGGTAATAAGTTACAAAGGGTGGTCACATTGGGTATTGGTGGTGACAGATCGGGCAGAGTAGGTGGCCTTAAACCCAGGAGAGGCATGCATATGTGCAAATCAGCTTGTTTCATGCATGCATGAAGCCCTTTGGATTAAAACAGTGAGTAAAAACTACAACCAAGGACCAGTGAGGAAGCTCCCAAAACATACAAGTAGATAAAAGGGATGTGGCAACAAAAATATAAACAAGCAATGGCAAAGCCAAAGGACTTGTGGCCACCATCTTTTTGGCTTTGGCAATTCTTATTTTGTTCTGTCATGGTTTTTTGCAAAAGGTTATTGTGGGAAGCTGCTGGGCTCTCATAAATTAAAAAAAAAACATTGAAACATTGATTAAAGGCAAAAGTATCTTTTTGTCTACAAAAAGTACACATTACCATAGTAGTACCTGGCACTAATTGGGACTCGTTTTGGTGTGGATGTTCTTCTAGCGAAAGGGCAGTATATGAAAAATTACACTGAATTCAACCATTGGCTGAAGTGGGCTGACCATTGCTTCACGATGAATGCTGGAGTGGGTAGAAACATAATGTGGATGATAGAAAAGCAATCTAATGGATGAAGTCTCACTGAAAACCCAGAAAAGAAAAAATGTTATACCCATAATTTTAGTAAAATCAAATGGTCATGGCTAACACAAGGCCTAAAAACACTAATTGGTCTGGGGTTGGCTATCAACATCTTGTCTTTTCCTAATGTTTTTTTTAATAGTATTTTTGTAAATCCCTATTACAGATAGAGTTGAAAAGACGATAGAGAGGCTTGCAAGGACACATAGAAAGGCTTGAAAAGACAGACAGACAGATAGATAGGGCTGTATAGTTAGATAGATAGATAGATAGATAGATAGATAGATAGAGTTGTATAGACAGATACATAGAGACAGTTGCATAGACAAATAGATAGGGTTGTACAGACAGACATACAGGGTTGTAAAGACACCAGGCAGATAGAGATGATTGTGTAGACATATAGATAGCTAGATAGAGAGGATTGTGTAGATAGATACAAATAGACAGATAGTTGCACAGACATAAATGGTTTCATAGATAGATAGCTTGAGAGGGGTGCATGAATATAAAAGGTTGCATAGTGCATAGATAAATAGAAAGATAGATAGATGGATAGATAGATAGATAGATAGATGGATATATAGATGGATAGATAGATGGATAGATAGATAGATAGATAGATAGATAGATATATAAGAGTTCTGAAAGCAAACTAGAAAGACATTCAAGCAAGATATACAGACTGCAATAGTAGGCCTGGCACATGTTTTAAGGTGCTAGTGAAGTAGGTGGCACATTAAGTGCTGCAAACTCACTGGTAGCATTTAATTTACAGGCCCTGGGTATGTGGTTTACTACTCTACAAAGGGATTTATAAGTAAATTAAGTATGCCACTCAGATGTAAGCCAATCAAACCATAGTTAGGGGATTGAGCAAAAGCACGTTAGCACTGGTTAACAATGGTACAGTGGAGAGTCCAAAAGCCAGCAAAAACGAATTCAGTAAAAATAGGAGGAGGGAAGGCAAAATGTTTGGGGGTGACCCTGCAGAGAGGGTCAGAACCAACACTTTTCAATAAATAATTTGCATCAGTGTTATCACGAATCCAAGAGTGATTGCTTTCTTTGTGAGCTTTAATGTGGCCATGTTCACTAGATACTGATGAATTGTGCTTTAGGAGGATTCTTATGTAAATTAACCTGTTCTTTTTTAGGGCTTTTTGTGCTGACTGTCACTAAACCCCTGGAGTACATGAAGCAGGTAGATGCAAACATCTGTCCTCCTTCTCCATTAATGGGCCTACTCAGCTCATCATTGTCATCATTGGTGAAATGTGTCGACAGCAGAAATAATACTAGAACACTTTGTGCTAAATGTATGTGCCCTTCTGTTTCTTAAATCTGTGCGTTCACAGTTGTAGCTTTAATCTGTGTTTTTTTGCCAGTTTATTGCAATGTCACTTTAAACCTTTAAATGAATGTCTGCACTTGTAACGTCTGCCAGTATTTTGCAGTTAATTAGTATCCTGTTTTTAATTCCTTTGTGCCATTCAACCACAAAGCATTGTGAAATGGCTGAATGCAAAAAATATTTTTTTACACATGTCCAGTTCTCCAGCCAGGAAAAAAGATTCAAACATCTTCAACTGGTAACCTGAAAACCTAAAACAGTCCCTCCCTTTAAGGGTTAACTTTACTGATGTGAGGCACCTCAAGTGTGGTTGTCCTGTGGACACATCAACCCAAGTTTCTCTACGCCTCCTGAACTCCATCCTTATACATCGGTACACATCAGGCCAATGTGGTATTGCTCTTTCTGGTCCTTCTCAACCAGAGACATGGCTCTCTGATGTAAAACATCTAAAGTCTAAATGCATTATGGAAACGTCTATCTCCCTTTCTATAAACATCCAGTATGGGTCCCCTACCCTTCATATAAATTCATCATTTATTTATGACTTTCTGTTATTGTTGAAAGTTCATTAGTACACTGCTTAACCTTAGCCTGCAACCTCTTGATGGAGTTCTGATGTTTGCTTTTCACTCCATTCTAATTACAGTCGCACACTGAAATATCTTGAACAGACCTCCCACAAACCCAATGCCTTCTATTAAAAAAACTCAAAATGCTTTTTCACATCAGACACTTTCCTTTAAAGTAAATGACTGCCTGCATGCCCCTCTACCACATTCCCGGGTATACATGCTTACCTGCTTTCAATTAAAAAGTCTCTGTAAACAAGAAATTGGTGATCTTGCTCACATCATCCTCCATTGTAATTCTTTATTCAAATATTGGTCTGAGGTATTTTCATTCATATCTGATCTATTTAAATGTCACCCCCCAAAAGAAGTTGCATTCCTCATTAAAGGATTCCTAGATACTAACCTTAACAATCCTGCAGGCAGTGCCCTGCTAGATCTACTACTAACATCCACAACCTAGCTAGTTCTTTCCAACTGGAAAAAAACGCACAAAGCCTCCTTTAACAGCTGGATCAACTGGATCTCACACCTCAGAGGCTCTGACAATGCCTCCCTTAAACACTCACCATGGAGAACTCTGTCTCAACCCATATGGGGTACCCTGGACAACTATTTTGCATCCAACAAGCCTCCCGAGACACTCAGAGCTATATTCCATACACTACCGAATTTTTATCATCGCTTACCCTTAAACACACCATGCCTTATTACTTACACTCGGCTCCCCTCTCTTCTAACGACAAATGACGTAGTTTTGCATCAGCACTTAATCTTCGTCTCAATTCGAGTCCAAGTCTCCTTCTCAGGATACCCAGACCGCTGACACATCAATCTGGCTTAATGTACTACTTACATAGGTGGGTCTGCATCACTATAACTCAACCTTCAATTTCTTGGTCACTGATCCCGATACTATAGACCTCTTTATCAGCTACATCAATATCCTGTTTCAGTCCCAAATGTAAGTCCTATCATTGTTTCACCGAAATACCCACATCCTTGAAAGATAAAGAGATCCTTACACATTATATTAAGCCTCTCTCAGTGCTCTAGATGCGTGCCAACCCTCTTCTACCGTTTTTACCCATCCCTTCTATGTTTTGCTTCATGTTTATGATTATGAATATGAAATGCCATATTATGTTTGCAAGTGTCATTGATAATCATCTATGTTTATGTCACATTATCCTCACATTATTACTAGATTATGTTTGTTTCTGTTTCCTCTTTTTAGGTCTTGCCTGACCCAGCGCATGCGCTGGTCTGGCGAGACTTTTAGTAAGGGCTTCAAAAAATGCTACCATGGCAGGCCGACAGCTTGCGTGCATGTGCGCAGGCGCACGCTTACGAGCAGAGGCGCCATATGGTTTTCCTCGTCATGCTCATTAAGCGCATCGCTCGCCGTGCTTGATCGCGATCGCGTTCACTTCACTTATGCGACTGCGTGGCCGCTTTGCTATTCTCAGTGAGCCAGTATTTTCACGGCCATGTTACTTTTACGGCCGTGCGCCTTCTCCTCGTGTTATCTGTGCCTCTCCTCCTGCTATCCCTCGCGCGAGTGGCACCCCGTTTCTTCTTGTTTTTCTATTCTCCGTCCTCTTTGGTTCTCTGTATCTCTCCTAACCTGGGATCTTCCCTCTCTCTCACCTTTATCCCACCCCCTGCACTTTCTTCCTGCACACCGTCTTTCATAACATTTTAGTGTCTCTCCGCTGCTTTGTGAACCTTCCCCTCTACAACACGCCCCTCCTCTTTACCTCCTATTTGCACTTCTTATCTCACTTTTCTTTCATGGCTCCGTTGTGATCCCTTCATCCTCCCTCATTTTTGTCCACCTCTCCTCCCCTTCCTCTTGCTACACACCTCTTTCCTATTGATCCCTGACTTCCCTTCAACCCCGTCTCACCCCGCGCTTCTCTACATCTGTCGTTCTTTCCCCTCCAGCATCAGATTTCCTTGAGCTCCTTTTTTTCCACCTGTGCTCCTTTTCGCCGCTTCCCCTTCCACCTTCTCCCCATTTCACCCACTCACTTAGCCCCCTCTCTTTCGCCTCCTCGCCCCTCTGATCTCCCCTTCTTTCCTGCTCGTCGGCCTCCGCTTGTCCGCCTCTATATATTCCTGTTCCCCTTCGCCCCCACCTGTTTACCCGCTGCTGACCAACTCTCATCTCGCCCTGCACCTCCTTCTCTCGGCCTCTCTGCACACCCGGCCTCTTCCTTCCAGTCCAGTCACATATGCTCCCTCTGACCTCTCTTTTTCCTTGTTCCTCGATATCTCTCCAAGGCCTTTCGCTCACCCACTTCCATCTACCCCTATACCTCATTTACCCACCTGCTCACTGTCTCACTCTCTGTCTGCATCGGTTTCATCCTCAGTAACTTTCTCTCACGTCTCCCCTTTTCACAAGCCCCATCCCTGTCTCTCTTTCTCTCTCGCTCCCTAATCCCTTCTTTTTTTAATATATTTACATCTCTCTTACTCACCTGGCTCCGCTCTTTACTTTGTTTTGCTACCTCCCCTCCCAACTCCTTTACACCCTTCTCACCTGTATCCCTCCCTGTGCTGCCTTCCCCCTGTCACACCTGTCTCCTGTTTCTCTTCCTCTCTCTGCTACATTCACCCCTCACCACCTTGAAACCCTCCTGCTCGCCCCTTTTCACCAGAGCCCCTTTTTGAATCTCTCTGCGCCCTCCCTCCTTTTGCGCCCACTCTCACCCCCTTCTCACCTTCTGTCCCTTCTATCCCTCCACACTCTCCACACTCTCCCCCCTCTCACCTGTATCCCTCGCTGTGCACCCCCCGCCTCCCTCCTCTCGCTACCAGCAGAAGTTGCTGCCCTCATAAGGGCCCCTCTGGCTTTAGCCCTGTGCAGCGCCCCTCCGACCCCTGCCAGCTCGGGATCGGCTACTTCCCTAGTGAGACCTGCAGAGAATGAATTTGGGGCCAGTGGTTGCCAAGGACACGTCTCCTTGGTAAACACGCTGGCTGTGATGAGAAGCTTCCAGCCCCAGCCGTGTCTAGCCCACGCGGCTCTGATGAGAACGGGTCCACGCTGCATGCAGAGCATGTTCTTGCTAATACTGAGCCTGCTGCTGTTTAGAGGCCTCGGCACCATCATCATATATTCTGAGGCCCCAGACACCGCCACGCGTGGGAGGAGACAGACGCTGATTGCGATACCGCGTGTAAAGGGAGCACTGATGCAGTCACACCTTGATACAGACACTCAAGGACTGCCAAAAGGACTCTTTTCCTCAGACCCTGTGCTTTGACAGCACCGGTGCTTGTTCTATAAAATCTATGCATAGGTTTTGAAGCTAGGATTTTGTGTTTTTTCATGTCACCTGACGCATTTGAAATCATTAGTTGGTGGCGGACACTGGAGCTGCTGTGTTTTCTCTTTCCCATAACACTTTATTTTTAAACTTCAAAACAGGGGCTTGTGACTTGGGGCCCTGCATAGTTGTTTGTATAGGGGTCCGTAAAAACTGCTGACAGGCCTGGTGCTGCTAGACGCTCCTCATGCTCTGCCTTGCACCCTTCTACCCCTCTGCCTTGCACCCTTCTACTCCTCTGCCTTGCACCCTTCTCCACGTCTGCCTTGCACCCTTCTCCCCCTCCGCCTTGCACCCTTCTCCCCCTCTGCCTTGCACCCTTCTCCCCTTCCACCTTGCACCCTTCTCCCCCTCCACCTTGCACCCTTCTCCACATCTGCCTTGCACCCTTCTACCCCTTCCACCTTGCACCCTTATCCCCCTTCTATCTTGCACCCTTCTCTGCCTTGCACCCTTCTCCCCCTCTGCCTTGCACCCTTCTACTCCTCTGCCTTGCACCCTTCTCCACGTCTGCCTTGCACCCTTCTCCCTCTCTGCCTTGCACCCTTCTCCCCCTCCACCTTGCACCCTTCTCCCCCTCCGTCTTTCACCCTTCTCCCCTCCGCCTTGCACGCTTCTCCGCCTCCAACCTGCACACTTCTCCACCTTGCACCCTTCTCCTCCTCTGCCTTGCACCCTTCTCCCCTTCCACCTTGCACCCTTCTCCCATTCCGCCTTGCACCCTTCTCCCCTTCCGCCTTTCTGCACCTTGACCCCATCTCCCCCTCTGCCTTGCACCCTTCTCTGCCTTGCACCCTTCTCCCTCTCTGCCTTGCACCCTTCTCCCCCTCCCCCTTGCACCCTTCTCCCCCTCCCCCTTGCACCCTTCTCCCCCTCCAACTTGCACACTTCTCTACCTTGCACCCTTCTCCCCCTTCGCCTTGCTCCCTTCTCCTCCTCCGCCTTGCACCCTTCTCCACATCTGCCTTGCACCCTTCTCCACATCTGCCTTGCAATCTTCTCCCCTTCCACCTTGCATCCTTCTCCCCGTCCACCTTGCACCCTTCTCCTCCTTGCACCCTTCTCCCCCTCTGCCTTGCACCCTTCTGCTCCTCGACCTTGCACCCTTCTGCCCCTCTGCCTTTCACCCTTCTCCCCTCTGCCTTGCACCCTTTCCGCCTCCAACCTGCACACTTCTCCACCATGCACCCTTCTCCTCTTCCGCCTAGCATCCTTCTCCCCTTCCACCTTGCACCCTTCTCCCCTTCCACCTTGCACCCTTCTCCCCTTCTGCCTTGCACCCTTCTCCCCTTCCACCTTCCACCCTTCTCCACCTTGAACCCATCTCCCCCTCTGACTTGCACCCTTCTCTGCCTTGCACCCTTCTCCCCTCCGCCTTGCACGCTTCTCCGCCTCCAACCTGCACACTTCTCCACCTTGCACCCTTCTCCTCCTCTGCCTTGCACCCTTCTCCCCTTCCACCTTGCACCCTTCTCCCATTCCGCCTTGCACCCTTCTCCCCTTCCGCCTTTCTGCACCTTGACCCCATCTCCCCCTCTGCCTTGCACCCTTCTCTGCCTTGCACCCTTCTCCCTCTCTGCCTTGCACCCTTCTCCCCCTCCCCCTTGCACCCTTCTCCCCCTCCGACTTGCACACTTCTCTACCTTGCACCCTTCTCCCCCTCCGCCTTGCTCCCTTCTCCTCCTCCGCCTTGCACCCTTCTCCACATCTGCCTTGCACCCTTCTCCACATCTGCCTTGCAATCTTCTCCCCTTCCACCTTGCATCCTTCTCCCCGTCCACCTTGCACCCTTCTCCTCCTTGCACCCTTCTCCCCCTCTGCCTTGCACCCTTCTGCTCCTCGACCTTGCACCCTTCTGCCCCTCCGCCTTTCACCCTTCTCCCCTCTGCCTTGCACCCTTCTCCGCCTCCAACCTGCACACTTCTCCACCATGCACCCTTCTCCTCTTCCGCCTAGCATCCTTCTCCCCTTCCACCTTGCACCCTTCTCCCCTTCCACCTTGCACCCTTCTCCCCTTCTGCCTTGCACCCTTCTCCCCTTCCACCTTCCACCCTTCTCCACCTTGAACCCATCTCCCCCTCTGACTTGCACCCTTCTCTGCCTTGCACCCTTCTCCCCCTCTGCCTTGCACCCTTCTCGCACTCCCCCTTGCACCCTTCTCCCCCTCCGCCTTGTACCCTTCTCCACCTCTGCCTTGCACCCTTCTCTGCCTTGCACCCTTCTCCCCTCTGTCTTGCACCCTTCTCCCCTCTGCCTTGCACCCTTCTCCCCACCCTTCTCCCCTCCGCCTTGCACCCTTCTCCCCTCCGCCTTGCATACAAGCATTGGCATAGCCAATAGATCTCGCTTTTGGGACCTTATAAGTATTTAGTTAAGCAGCACAATATCCTTGGTGCAACAACACCAACTGTTGCATGGCTAAACACTTATAAGGTCTCAAAGGCGAGACCTATTGGCTATGCCAATGCTTGTTATAAGTTATAAGTTGTGTTTTGACCTATTTGTATCTTATACTCATGCAAAACAAATAAAACTCTTTGAAATTAGAAAAAGTCTCTGGATATTGTTAAGTAATTGCTGTATGTTTATACACCTCTATTAGTCTTCTATGACATCCATATTTTTGACTTCCAGATGTCTTTCTAATTTGTAGTTGCCCCACTTGTTGTTTTCACATTAATGTAAGATCTCTGTTTTTATTATTATACCTCGTTCTGACACCCTGTGCGAGCTGGTCCCTGCTTTCTACAAGTAAATAAAATAAAACACATTTACTCTGCTTTTTATAATGGCACTTCTTTGCACCCTGTTTACTGTAACCAGTTGTGGTACTGTATTGTTGGCTGAACAAATCTTTGTCATTTTCTGGGGTGCGAACCTAACCCCATGAGTTAGTAGCATGGAGAACCAAGCCCTAGAAAATAATATACAAGGATGAGCTGATTCCAGGAAAATTCACCTACCAATATTTTTTCTGACGATAGATGGGCAAAGATTCTAATGGCTCATCTTTAAGCTCTACACACTTGTCAGTCCGCACGCTCTATTTAAATGTTGACAGGTCCATGGACGAAAGACCGTCTGAGTGTCGCGGACTCTGCCAGAATTTTTCTCTCGCGTCAACGGCGTCATAGGCAGAAGGAAAGATCACCGGGAGTCAATCCAAGATTACCGCCGGGCCAATCACGATATGCCTTTCTGTCGAGGAAACTGTGATGGGGACAAATCCTACTTTGAGTTGGCAGAATCGAAGGAAATGAGGGAGATTCCTACCTTTGTTTCTGTTTCCCACTTCCATTTTGAACCCCATTGTCCAGGTACTCCCTTTGCTGCTACTACTTGACCACAACACTACTCAATTCCGTTGCTGCCGGGATCTAAGGTAAACTTCTTTTGGACTTGTTTTACTATGAATTGTGTGTTGACAGTTGCTTTAGCACTGTATATTTTGACATTGCTCTACATTCAATTTTTTTCTTACGTGTAATGCATTCGTGTTTTTATTTTACAACTTATCAAGTAAAAATGAACACACCTGTATTGACACTTAAAAATATGTATATGTTGTTCTGGTGGTTGTGGGTGTTTGCTTGTGGTGCCTGTGTGTGTGTGTGTGTTATTTGTGTGCAATGTAATATGTAAAAAAAGGGTATAACACATTACTTAAGTATATTTTAGAGGCAAACACAACATATATGTGTATTGATGCATTAATAAATAGTACTTACCAGTCTCAACTCCACCAGGGACTCACTCCATCAGCAAACCGCTGCTGGGACAACGCCAGCACAATGGGGACATCTAAATAGGCATGCCCAAACCTGCCAACCTGACGGTGATGGAGTACTGTTAGCCAGCAGAGTAATTTCACATGTCGGCGTAGGTGCACCGCTTACGCGATGGGGAATAGTTTGTTGACACGTTCGGCGGTTTAGTGAGCCCACATCTAAATACATTGGGCAGAATACCATGAGTTTGGAGGAGTACTTGTATACTCCACCATATTGGGACGACGAGTGTCCCTCAAAGAATCAGGCCCTTAATCTCTCTGTTTTTGAGTTGAATCGGATGGTCATGCAGTAATGAGTTTAAAAGGTGAATGTCCTCAAGTAGTATGTGAAATGCGTTCAAACATCCAGCTTTATGTAGTTTCCTTCCCGCAAAAGTAGTTTTCACAATTTAGTTCCACTCTGAATTAAAAGTTTTAGAAGACCGCGCCAATTTCCAAATACTAAGATTTCTTCTATGTCGTGACAGAAAAGTACTCCATAATATACTCCATATTCTAAACTTTCGGGAGAGTGCTAACACAATTAAGGACGATTAAGCAATGACTGGATCTTGAAAATATGAGGAAGTGGCAACGTTTGTAGCAATCTGTAAAGTTCTGCTTTAACGTATGAAATGATTGTGCCTTGAAAGTAAGCGGGAGCGACATTTCATTTGTCTCTTTTGCATACTCAAAGTGTTCACAAAGAAAAAATACGATATTGCATTATCAAAAGTTTATTGAAAAGCTGTAATCTTTGCAAATACAATATGAACTGTGATTATTAGAAAGATTAGACATATCATTGTTTTAAGCATTACTAGAAAAACACAAACAACTCAACCATGTTAATTGTTCATAATGTTGCTAAAGTTACTAAAGTTATTCCTACCTATTACTAATTCCCTATGCTAAAGAGAGTATATTGAGAGTACCCATCTGCGAGGCCTATTAGAATTACCTAACCCAATACCTTCGTACTGTATGTCAGGAAGCCGGGAATTTATTCATTCGTGAATACACCCCCATCTGGGTGTACAGTTCTCTTCCTTCCCAGGATGGAGGTCAGTGACAGCAGGCTGCATTTGGGTTACAGATCACAGCAACGGTCCATGTTGATTCCGGCAGGAAGTGAACCTCTCACCAACTTCAGCATGGATGCTGTTTAAATAATAAAATGGAAAGCTTATCACACTGTGCCAAAGGTGCAGAGCAGTGCCTTACTTTCTCTGAGGACAAATAGTCATCTCCAATTAACAAAATCAAATGAGGCATCCTGTTCTCAGTTGTGCGACCTTGAAACTAAAGGTACAGAATACAGGGGGACAATGCCTATAAGAAATAAATGCATGCATGGGCCATTCTTGCAGTAAGTAAACATGTGCAAACCACCACTAGAAAACAATGCTAAGTTAAAAATGAGTAACTAAAACGGAGACTTAATGTAAACCTTCCCGGACCAGCGGCAGGGGTAGGTGTTCCGGCGCAGTGACGCTGACCTACAGGATAATTATCCTTGATGTGTCATAGCCCCACTGGTACAGTTGGGGCAAGAATAAGGGTTTTAAATGATTACCCCCTACAACGTTTAGGTACTTTCCCTAAATAACTCACGTGGTAGGTAGATTTTGACAGTCACTAACCACACAGGGGCGTAGCTAGAGCTTGTGGCGCCCGGGGCTATACCTCAGATTGCCGCCCCGGGGGGGGGGGGGAGGGGTGCTGGGGAAAAAGGGCGGCGAGCACTTAAAAGAGGTCAGAGAGACACGTAGTATCGCTGCTAATAGTTACCTCGATCATGCAGGTTACATGCACAAACATGACACGGTCCAAAGCTACCCAGTTGAATACACCGGTGACTGGCAGAGTGATGAAGAGAATGAGGAGGGTGTGAGGGAGAGAGGCCAGGGAGTGATGAAAAGAATGAGGAGGGTGTGAGGGAGAGAGGCCAGGGACTGATGAAGCGAATGAAGAGGGTGTGAGGGAGAGAGGCAAGGGAGTGATGAAGAGAATGAGGAGGGCCGGTGTGAGGGAGAGAGGCCAGGGAGTGATGAAGAGAATTAGGAGGGCCGGTGTGAGGTAGAGAGGCCAGGGAGTGATGAAGAGAATGAGGAGGGTGTGAGGGAGAGAGGCCAGGGAGTGATGAAGAGAATGAGGAGGGTGTGAGGGAGAGAGGCCAGGGAGTGATGAAAAGAATGAGGAGGGTGTGAGGAAGAGAGGCCAGGGAGTGATGAAGAGAATGAGGAGGGCCGGTGTGAGGGAGAGAGGCCAGGGAGTGATGAAGAGAATGAGGAGGGCCGGTGTGAGGGAGAGAGGCCAGGGAGTGCTGAAGAGAATGAGGAGGGCCAGTGTGAGGGAGAGATGCCAGGGAGTGATGAAAAGAATGAGGAGGGTGTGAGGAAGAGAGGCCAGGGAGTGATGAAGAGAATGAGGAGGGCCGGTGTGAGGGAGAGAGGCCAGGGAGTGATGAAGAGAATGTGGAGGGCCGGTGTGAGGGAAAGGCCAGAGAGAGAGATAAAGAGAATGAGGAGGGCCAGTGTGAGGGAGAGATGCCAGGGAGTGATGAAAAGAATGAGGAGGGTGTGAGGAAGAGAGGCCAGGGAGTGATGAAGAGAATGAGGAGGGCCGGTGTGAGGGAGAGAGGCCAGGGAGTGATGAAGAGAATGAGGAGGGCCGGTGTGAGGGAAAGGCCAGAGAGATAAAGAGAATGAGGAGGGCCGGTGTGAGGGAGAGAGGCAAGGGAGTGATGAAGAGAATGAGGAGGGCCGGTGTGAGGGAGAGAGGCCAGGGAGTGATAAAGAGAATGAGGAGTGGCAGCGGTGAGCATGACATGTTTACAAAAGAAAAACAATTTAGTGCCATGAGGCGACTCAGTTCTTGGTTGTGAGCACTAAAGCTTTTCTAACAAAACACAAGGTAGCATAGGACACTGTAAGCACAGCACAGGTTGGGGAAGAAAGACATCCCAAGAGCAGGGGGGGGGTGAGTACAGTAGATAGAAATATCTGCACCCTGTGCTTCTGCGTGCCCCCGTGACCCACCGCAGGGTGTCTCGGGTTTCAAGAAATCAGCATTAGGGCTTCATTTTCCTAATGGGCTGGAAGTGCAGCCAATAGTGGGGAGCTGAGAGCCGCCTGTGGGCTGAGCCTGTAACCGATACCGCCAAGTCTACCCAGGGCACGGGAAGGGAGCCAGGAGTTACTGCTGAGACTCGAGACACGGGCTGGGAGGCAGCGCCAGGGCAGGGCTGCCGATAATCCATCTGCCCCTATGCATTCATCTATCCATCTGGCCCTGCACCTGAATCCATCGATACAGTCAGACATGTGTCCACCCACCCACTTACAGTGCAAACACACTCACTCATCTCTCTGTTCACCAAACCACTCCTCCATCCAAACTCCTTCCTTCATCCATCTATTCATCCATTTCCATGCATCTATCCACACATTTGTACCCATTATTCCATTCGCCCATTGATACAGATGCATTCCTTTATTCTATTCATTGCTCCATATCCAAGTTTTCTAACCGCACAATTATGCATAAATCCATACACTGACCCACAGCTGTGTAATTATCTTTCTATACACCCATACCTGTTAGTCTATACAGTCATACATGTATGCAACGATTCATCTTTGTAACCACTCAGGTGTGTATCCATTGATGCATCCCCATATGCATTCAGGAATGCATCCAGTATGTCTGTGGCCCTGTGTGTGCTTGCATTTGTGTTATTTGTGACTGTCTTGTTGTGTGCCTGTGAATGCGTGCTTGTGATCATACACGTTTTAAAAGCCATACCTATTGACTTTGCTAGCGTGTTTTTTAGGAGCTACCCAGCCCTGATTTCAGTGAGCGTTCCCTGTAAAACGAAAGTCAGTCTTTTAAAGTAATTCTTTACCGTGCGAGTCATCGCTAGGCAGACCAGCAGATGAGAGTGGGTGACGTCAGAGCAGAAGGACTGCCTCCTGGCAAAGTTCTCAGGCACAAAGTCGGATTTTATTATACCTTTGATCAGTGTCGCTTGCACCTACCCAGGGTGCGGATGTAAACTATGCATCACTAAATGTATAATCGCTGTTTATCTTTTACGGATGAGCCACATAACTGATCGTCTGGTTTCGCGTTGTGCATTTCTTGTTCTCAAAGTGTGATGCCCGCAAGAAGGAAAGAAGATATCCGTCCTTGGCATGTTACAGCTGCTGTTACCACTCTGAGGGAGAAGTGGAAGGGTGTGGCGGTGGTTAAATCCCAGTTACCCCTCTAGTCAAGACAGGTGGGGGGACAGAGACTTTGAGGGCCTCTACCCTAGAGGCTTCGGAGTCAGTCACCCCTCTGAAAACGTTTAGCAATTAGCTCTCCTCTTACCTCACTCCAGGGTCTCTATGGCGGGCAGGGGTTTGTTCGTTCACTTCTGCAGCAGAAGCCAGCCAGCAAATCGCCCAGGGCCAGCAGCACTGCCATTTCCACTGCCACAGGCCAGAATTGACTCCTCACGAGAGTGCGTAGTGGTGAAGCGCGTGACGCGTCACTGCTACGTTCTCATCGCGAGGGTTGGCTAAAATGATACCCAGGGCCGTCATTGGTAGCGCTCGCGCGCTACAAAATTGACGGCTCTGGGACGGACCAACAAGCATGCACAAACGCGGGACATCGCGGCGGCAATTGGCAGCACTGTCTGCAGGTGCCGCGCAGCAGTTACAACAAGCAAGCAGGTCAGGTACGCGGTTGCACTTTCAAACTTGGCCGCGCGCACGGCACTGGTGGCCCGTTGCGGCGGCCTTTATAATTTATTTGGGGACACTGACACTCCTGTGACTGACAGTAGTGTCAGTGAGTGTCCCTAAAAAAATTATAAAGGCCGCCTGCAATGGGCCACCAGTGGCGCGGACGCCCCCAAAATAGTGCCGCCTGGTGCGGACCGCCCCCACCGCCCCCCCCTAGCTACGCCACTGTAACCACAAGGTGTAGATAGTTTTAACATTGGTCCTGATGAATTGCCGTTTGATCTTTTAGACGCTGTGGCAAGAAACATGTTGACCGTAATAGAGTAGAGCATTACAATCTTGAACTAATAAATTTAAGATAGAAGTTGCCACTCTAGTTTCATTTTAATCAGGTAGGAGACATTCTTTTAAAGTACTGTAAATTGCACTCTCACCACAATACATCTACACAAGCCTAGGCCCCTCACCCACACCTCACCAAACGGCAAGGAACAAAAGATCTCCGCCAAAGAGCCCCATCATTGGGTGCCCGTCGGGTATTGCAGCGCCGACCCGACGAGGAGCAGTCCCGATGATGAAGCATGACACCTAGCTGGATGGTTGTGTGAGGGAACTAGTTTCGAAAGGAGGAATTCCCCCTCCTCCACCTCCATTTATCTTCCCGCAGGATACCTTTTCCTAAAAGGGAATTGAACACTGCCTAACTCTCTGTACTCACCCCCTTGGGTGACCCTCCACTAGGAACTGCATACCCTTCCTGTTTCTGACTAAATGTAAACCACATAACACAGTGTTGAGTTTAACATAAAAGCTTTAACAATCCAAGCAAATGCTAAAAGCTATAAAAAAACTTTAAAAAAAACACACAAACTATTAAAAAAAAAAAAAAGCCAATTAAAACATCTAGGAGGCATCCAAATTTAAATGCAGCGTCTCCAACAAGACCAGAACACTCAAATCTAGAATGTCGGCAGGGTCCAGGACAGAACCTTCATCCGCAGAGAACACATCAACAGAAGCTGATACAAGAGCTAAATTACAAAGAGAGTAATTTCCAGCCCATTCAACAGAAGTCGAGGGCAACTGTGGTAGGAGTGCTGCTTCCGAAGAGGAACAAGAAGTCAAAGGTGCATCAGGCAGATGCACAGGCAGGCCACAATAGGCATCTTGCTGCAAAGGGAGCAGAATTACATAAATGGTGCAACCGCAAAGGACACACAAACTGATTTATGCCTGGAAACTGGGACAATTGCATTGTAAGGCACAAGTCAATAGCACACTCAAAAGAGCACGCTAGGCAGTGAAACACAGGCTGTATTCTCTGAAGCCACATGGGTCGAAGAACAGAGACCAGTTATTGTTGAGTTCCAATAGGAAGGACTCTCCAAAATACAATGCCATGCGTTCACGCCATAGGAGGACGTGTGGTAGTTCCATTACCATTAGGCCAAAAGAGTCACCAAAAGAAACAGCACAATCCGGATGCCCCCATAAACACTTGAAAATAAGGAATGCATAAAAGATGGAATAACTCCAAGTACAGTCTGAAATGTTGAAGCAAATCCAGACCCAATCACTTTCAAAAAGTATGCCCCTCCAGTAGTGTCGGAAGCATTACAAAATACGGTGTATCAGCTTACTGAAATGCTGTGGCAATTGAGTGCATGCCAGTGATTCTATCTCAGTCAAGGAACGCGCAACTTGGAGATTAAAAGTTACACATGCAGATGTTAAAGCCACATCTTTTTTAAATAATAAGTCTGTCTGTCTGCTTATGCGATCAAAGTTAATTTGAGAAAGAAGGACCTTCGTCCACAATGTAAGTTCTCCAATAGAATCTGTAGGAGGATATTAAACATTCATACAGCAAGCCATAACCTTGGAAATAGTGACTACATAAGGGACACCTGGTTTAATCCTGGAGTAACTCTTATAATTTAAAATTAAATAACTGCCATTGCAAAGTAACAAAAATTCAGATCTTATCACTGGGACAGGAACACCCTTTAAATAACATGCAAGGTTAGCCTTGGAGGCATTATAAACACCATGGAGTGTTATCTCCCTACAAATGGAGTGTCCTAAAGAAGTTCCGTATTAACCATGTGGCTGACGGAGTTTCAGCTACATTAGAAAGCAATGGTTCTAACCTTTCTATATTAAGCATCGTGTAGGTCCATCACTTTCTCGCCATGATTTTCTGCATATGTGTCAAATTATTAGGCAAAAATAATCCCATTACATTCAAACATTTCCATGGCACTCGATTTGATTTCAAAACTTACAATGTCTAACTTATTTGTAAAATAGATTGCAACTGACTCTGGCCATGTTGAAGCATAGAATTGTCAATCTGTATACTATCAAATGCAGATGAAACAATAATATTCAATGAATCAATATGTGTTGACAATGTGGTCATCCCATTATCGAGAACTGCCAATGGTTTTTCAAAAATTTCCTACTCAATTTGTCTTAACCTTTCTGCAGATTCTTGTTGAGACGTTTTCCAAATTTCATTATAGGTGTCACATAAAAACTTTTAACGAGGAGCTCTGGGATGCAACAAAGCTTTCTGTAAATCCATGTCACCAGAAAGGAGTGATGAGTGATCTTTAACTGCAGCCAAGGTGGAATGTGGAATGTTGTAACCATTGCGGGCATAACTTCCCTACACTATAGGTAGTAACTGCTCCCGAGTGTTGCGACTGAATATACGGGGTGTCTGACTTGCTTGCTGTAAACCCCTTTGAAGGGTTAAAAAAATGAGTATTGAAACAATTGGTGTCAATGGGCCATAAACCACCTACCTGAACTAGAAAATGACGAATTGTATGTTCCATTTTGCACCATCTTATTAAGCTGTTGTTGTGTTAAATTAATAAACTGTTCTCAATTGTCACATTTTACAACAGAGGGAATACTTGGCGTATTTGCATTTTTAGTATTGCATAAGCCAAGACATGTTGTTAATTTTACTATTTTGTTAAGAAAAATATTTTGTCGAGGGATTTGACAAGCCTGAAATAAAGCATCAGTACCTTGGGCCTGCCAGTGTTTTGCTCTTCAAACAGATTTAAGCACAATATTGTCCTTCAAATATATTCACAACCCTGTATGGCTGGTTCTGAAAAATACATATTGGAATAAATCAATTTTGTTTGAGTGCACATATTTTTCTTTGCTGGTGAAGGTGTTAGTTTATAATAGTATGAAATAGGATCTGTAGGGACATGACCAGAAAAATAAGGAAACTTCTGCAAATATGTTTTAAAACTACCCCCAGTCGGCCAATGTTCCAACTTTGTATAATTAAAAACAGCACATGGTATACTAGTTTGGTGAAAATAGTGAAGTTCATAATGATGAAAAGAAAACATTTCCCATAATTTGCAGAATTCAAATACAACTCCTCATTCTCAAATACAGTGTAAGATTATTCTAGTTTAGATAGCATGTTAGAAGGTCATAACATCCTATTTGTCAGAGAAGGACCCTGGGGAGAGTATCTCATCCATAGCAACTTTAAAACATATGGAATTTGTAATATTTCTGTTGGACCAAAAATGTCATAGGGAACCATATCCAAAACAATGCCATTATGTACAGGATATGCAGTAATATTCACTATTGACAAGCCTCTTTGGACCTTGTGTGAAGAAGAATGGGGCAGAAGTACCTCGGCTTCAAGCTCTGGTGAAGCACAATCTGGTACATAGTGTCCATTCAATAGTAAAAAAAAAACGGTAAAAATCTAATCCAGATGGAATCACACACTTTAAGAGTGGGCTCTGGAGCCGTACACTGCAAAGTCAGATCCAAAGCTTTCAATTCCGCCAGCTGGGCGCTACAGTCGTCTAAACTGTTTATCTTTTTTTTGCCTGAAATACACCATCCTGCATTACACCTTTTACTGCAGCACATGCTACTGAATATTTGTACTTAGTACCAACTGCGGGCTGGGTTGAACCATCAGTATATAAAATCATATTGATTCAGAGGCAAAATTAGACATATTCCTGTGTTTGCAATGTGGGGTCAAAAACATAATCTACATCAGTAGCTATTAAGGAAGTGGCCCACTGGACCCAACTTGGATGTAAAGCTTTCTAGTTTGGAACACTGGCCTTGGTGACAGCCTCTAAAGCTGAAACAGGAGACACCACAATTATGTGTTTTCCCATAGCCAATGGATGTTCCTGTAGAACAGCTGATTGAACTGCAGTTAAAAACAATTCTGTCGCTGCAAAATGCATTTTCACATTGGAATGTAAATGTGATTTATAAACAATCTGCACTGTTTCACCTTTACTGAATAAAATATATGTGTATCCAGTGGAACCCGCAATCATGCGGATTACCAAGTTGTTAATGTTAACATGTTAACATGAGTTTTGCAAATGTTCAGACTCAAGCATTTCAGTCTGTACATTTCTGAGAATAGTAGTGTGTGTTCAGTAGTCAAATGTTTATTAGAAAAATCAGAACTAATTAAGTTGTACAACGGTTTAACCCATTGTGCATAGTTTGGTATGTATGTCCTACCAAAGTTGAGAAAGCCCAAAAAGGAATGAAGTTAAGGCATTTGGTGTTTGCAAGAGAGCACCTTTCTCTAAGAAATGTGGAACTAGGCTTTGCCTTAATTTGAGAACTCATACCCCAAAACAGAACACTGAGAAAGGCAATGTTAGATTTTGGAAAATAACATTTATAGCTGTGGTCAGTGAATCCCAAAATAATACAATCAACTCTGGCAAATGTGTGTTTAAATCATCATCTGTGAGGTAAATGCCAGCAACATAGGACCTTGAACCAATCAATACTTTTAGATGCTTCAGTAATTGACAAACTGAAAGACTCAACAAAAGAGTTTTTTCTTTTTAACCTTGACTCAGCCCCCTTAAATAAGGTATGGGACACACATAAGGCGTATCTTAGAGGTATATTAGTCGGTATTAATGCGTCACATAATAAAAAGGTCAAAAAGGAGATTAAACTTTTAGAAGATTCAATTAAAACAATACAAGGGAAAATAGGGTGTACTTCAAACCCAACTGATAACCTATGTCTTGAAACGGAGTTAGCAAAAGCAAAAGCCAATCTAACAGATTATTTGGAAATTAAGGTAAAGCAAAAATAGGAGGCAAGTAAACTTGCTAAATATGAATATTGGGAAGGTTGTGGCAAACTTTTGGCCTGGAAGGTAAATGCCGACCTGGCCAGAAATTCTATTAAAGAACTAAAATGCCAAGTTACTGGAAATAGTATCACTGACGATGGGGAGATCGAACAGGCATTTGCCCAATTCTTTCAAGAACTTTATACAGAAGACTTAAATCCGGACAAGGATCAATTAGCAGCTTTTTTTCAAGATTTGAATCTCCCACTCTTTAGGTGATGAACTTCGAGAAGAATTATCTGCCCCCTTTACAATTGAAGAAGTTTATAGTGCAATAAAAAAACTTAAAGAAAGGCAAGGCTACAGGACCTGATGCCCTTCCATACGAAATCTATTCCTATCTGAAAGAAGAGTTGGCTCCTATTTTGCTTAATCTGTTGAATTCGGCCTATATTTTAAAACATGACCTTCCTTCATCCTGGAACTTAGCCACAATAGTCATCTTGTTAAAACCCAATAAAAATCCAAGGGTATGTGAAACATATAGGCTGATCTCCCTTCTTAACAGTGACTATAAATTGTACACACAGATAATCACCAAATGGCTGCATCTGATGGTCGGCCTCTTGATTCACAGCGACCAGAAAGGTTTTATGAAGTGCAGGCATTTACATGATTTGACCCATGAATTAATCGGCACAATGGATTTAGCAATGGAAAGTGCCAGCCCCTTAACTGTGATGACATGTGACGCTGCTAAAGCATTTGGTTAGTTGACCTTTTCTTCAAGAGGTAATTCAGAGTTTTAATTTGGGTCATATTTTTGTTACTGCAATTAAGGCTCTTTATAAAAACCCATCCACCCAAGTTTTAGTGAATGGCAATTTATCTAAGCAGGTTAAAATAGGTAGGGGCACTAGGCAAGGTTGAACTCTTTCTCCCCTATTATTTAACTTGTATATTGAACCACTCGCCATCAAACTAAGGGCATGCAGGGACATCATACCATTCTCCTGTAATGGGTGGGAAAAGAAAATCGGGCTTTACGCAGATAACCTGATGATATTTACCGGCCAGTTACAGGACTCAATCGCAGCTATATGGGAAATGTTGGAGAGATTTGGCGAAATATCTGGATATGCTGTTAACCCAGCAAAAACAGAGATTATGCAATGGAACACAAAATATAAGAGTGACTTAATTCGACAAAAAAATCAGGTATCTAGGGATTGAGGTTGTCCAGAATCTCGAATTACTAGCAAAAATACATTTTGATAAGGTCACCACTAACGTCAACAAACAACTACAACAGTGGGAATCTCTACCTTTATCTTTCCTAGGCAGGTCTAATCTTCTTAAAATTTCAATTTTACCCAAATATACCTTCCTATTTAATTCTATTCCACTAGAGTTTAAGAAGGCCTCTTCTCTAGTTTTATTTGAGGGAAGTAAAGACCTAGGATGGCTTGGCGAAAGTTCAGGGAAAAAAAGGAAAACGGAGGCATAGCAAGTCCAGATCTCCTTCAATATCAGAGAGCCTTCCATCTAAACATTTTCAGGCAACTGTTAAAGACTACCGCTGAACTTTCACCATTTTTTCAAGCTCTTGCTCTCGGCCCTTCAGACCAATCTTTTTTAAAAGGTGAGGCTGAAAATTCTTCAAGCAGCATGTAAAGTATGGTTGCAACACCAGCTTGTCTACAAGACTATCTAGCAATTCCAATCAAGGAAAAAGGAATCTATAGATGGGGCCAGCTGCTAGAGGGTTCAGATCTAATTTCATGGCAGAAAATACAGGAGGTCACAGAAGGTTCCGTCTCCAAATTTAAGTACTATCAATTGCTAAGTTGGGCCAAAGCTATGAGAAAATGTGAAAAGGGAAAAAAGATTCTTGAGTCAAAAATAATTTTGTGCCCACTGGGTCAAAAAGAAGTTTCAGTATGGTACTGGATGTTGATACAGTCTCATGAAGAACCACAGCCCTGGTTTAAAGTAACTTGGAGGAAGGAGCTGCCGGATTACGAGCTTGACATATTATGGCAAGTATCGCTATCTCTTTTATGGCATAGTGTGAAGTCTGCACCTCTAAGATATCTCTTTTATGGCATAGTGTGAAGTCTGCACCTCTAAGAAAAAATCATATATTTACCATTCATAAGGCATATTGGGCCCCTCGAAGGCTTTCAAAAATGAGTCTACAAGCTGTGAAGATGTGCCCAAAATGTGGGGAAGTAAATGCAGATGAAGCACATATGTTTTGGCAGTGTCCTTCCATCCAAGTCTTCTGGTAGAAAGTGGGTGCAACGCTGTCTGGTATTGTGGGGCACAAAATTAAGGTGAGTTTAGCATTGGTCATTTTTGGGGTAATTCTGGATGAAGATTCCACAACTATTTTATCTAAACAATATAAAACACTTATTTTTATGTTAATACTATTGGCGCGCAGGGAGCTGTGCATCAAATGGATTTTACCTGTTTCTCCTTTGGAATGCGAATGGCTCAATTCAATATATTCAATATTCCGAAATTCCACCACGTAACTCCCCTCCTCAAATCCCTACACTGGCTCCCCATCCGTGAACGCGTCCAGTTTAAGCTTGCTTCTATCACCTTTCAAGCACGACTGGGCGCAGCCCCGGCCTTTATTACATCTGAGATTGTTCCCTATGTTCCTACCAGGGAACTGCGCTCCTCCACGCAATCCCTGCTGTCAGCCCCCCGTTTTCGGAGAAAGAAATGGGGAGGATCAAAGTTCGCAACCCATGCCCCACTCGTGTGGAATTCCCTTCCTTTTGAGCTCAGATCTCTAACTCTGTACTCTCAATTTCGGAAGAAACTCAAGGCCCATTTTTTTGCCAAATGTTTTAACTAGACCACTTATTTTCACTCCTTTCTATTCTGCTTTCCTTCTCCTACTCTGAGAATCTGTCTGTTGCAGCGCCATGAAACCGCCGGTGAAAGTGCGCTATACAAATACTTTAAACTCAAACTCAAACTCACATAGAATTGCAAAATTAGATAGAGCAACCTATAACAGGAAAATAACAAAATTTTGGAGTCTATGGGATAATTGATGTAAAAACATATCTCTTTAAGAGGAAACTTTACTAGTATTTTACTTTAGTGTTTTTTTTATCTTTGTTATTTTCCTTTTTGTACTTCTTTAAAGGTTGATTATTTAGTCCTATGATTAAGAAGCAGTACCACAGGTTGTCAGGGATTGTTCAGGAGTGTCCAAAAGGTAGCTGCCCTGGACTGGAAAATCCGAATGCACCTGTAGGATTGGAGAAAAAGGAAAGGCGGCTAGGCCAATTGAGGGTCCGAGATGTAACACATCTCCTCCGTAAAGGAGTGATCGGACACCGTTAATACTGTAGGCCCGAAAAAAAGCCGGAAATCCAATTCATCTCCAAACCTTAACTGTCTTGACAAATGAGGACAAAAAACCCCCCCAAAAAATAGGACAACGCATCTGTGTCAATTTCTTGTCAAATTGAAGGTACTCAGGCAGAAAACAGACCTCGACTGTTCAGTGGGAGCCTACTGAACCTTATCTGGGCTCCTAGAACTGTGAAGGTGTCCAAATCGTGGCTTTCGGGCACTATATTTTGACAGGTAAAGTCATCGGAAATGTCCAATGTAGTTTTGTATTATTTACGAACAATGTTGTGTATTAAGCCTGTGCTATGTGCATTTTGTACAGCAAAGGTGAATGTGCGACTGTTTAATTGGCTATAGCCCAAGTCTATACAATAGGAACAATCTTGTTTAAGCACAGGAAACAAAGGAGTATTCATGGGGGAGACACAAGGCTAAATCACACCTTGATATTATCATTGTGATAGACTCTCCCTACCAGTGCATTTAGAGTCATGATTAATATGGTATTGTGCTTTCACCTGGGGGCTGGACATTATAGGTATAACATGATAGCGTGCATCCTTATCCCAACATGCCTGGTTGCGATATAATTTTGGGGCTTGAGCAAGCACCCATTTTGTAGCATATGCTATTTTTACATCCTCGGGAACAATGATGGAAAAGGAAGGAATTATTACATCCTCTCCTAGGGAGATTTTCTAACAACCTCAGGTGACCAATCACTCTCAGCCAGGAGAATGTCATAGTTATTAGTTTAATTCTGCCAGAATATTACTTTAATAGTATACGCAGTATGTCACTCTCAATTTGAATAACTAACTCACAGAGTCTACCAGGAGGACTGAGCCACTGATCTGAAGTTTCTACTTGAACGTAGTCATTAGTCGTTCTCACCACCAGAAACTCTTGAAGAGTCTGGTGAACTATGGTGACCACTGCTACGCTGTCGAGCAGAGTCATAGCCCATGTGTTGCTGCGAAGAAGAGTTCTGAGTATTTGTGGAATATGTATTATTTATTGGAAATTCTGGACACTTTCTTTAAACTGTGCTTTTTGTGAAAGTGTCTCTTACTCTTTTATGATGATGTCAGAAGAGCACTGTGAGTCTGTTTTCAATTTCACAAACTCCTCCTCTCTTGGGTTGCCTCATCTCCCTCTCTCTTACCGTCTGTCTGTAGAGTCCTGAAAGGAACGAGAAGAACATGTATCAGAATCCTGATAGAATACTGATACTTATCAAGCTGTTTAATTGAATTACGGTTACATAAATGATAATGTTTTTCGGAAGACTCCATTTGCGGGGATCCAGTCGGTGTTTTGCTTTAGCTGTGTTTTTATCCCAGCGCTTTTTAGAAGACTCAGGTGTCTGCTTGGTAATTTCAGCATTGGATTACCTTTAAGTTGTGTTTTATTAGACCTGGCTCCCAAACTGTCACAACCTATATATGTATATGTTTCAGAAATTATTTTAGGGAGCTGGCGTTCCTGGTCTGCTAGAGGAACTGTAGCAAGCCATTGGTGTATTGCAAAATAAGCTGCCTCCCCTTTAATATTACTTAAAATGATTGCAGACACTGTAGCAAAGTTGTCAATTAGTTTCATACCCAAACTCAGGGCAGGCTGTGCTCCATGTTCAACCTGAATCTGTTTAAGGACTTCAGGTTAAACAGCAATGGACGGAGTACCGTGGGTGGTGGTATACATGTAGCTGCAAAGACAGTACCCCACGTATCACACTCCTCAACAGGGGGAACTATACCAAGTGAAAGACACATAGTGCGAATTCTGAATTTATCATGGGGTTCCTTCTAGAGAAACACTCCCTCAAGCTGATTTGTTTTTTGTGCAATCCAAAATTGAATCTCATGCTGTTTGGTAGGGACTTAACCAATACTGGCATTAATAGTAATAGGATTAATTGCAGACATAGCTAAGTGAACCTGTCCATCTTGAGGAGCCCTTGCTGTGGCAGTATTGATTGTTTGCAGAACATACTGCATTAGGTGTTGACATAGAATAACCCAATGGTTTAAAAGCACTAGCGTGTCATGCTGTTGTAATTGTTGTGCATTAGGATAAGGCATATAGCTGGCTAAGGCTGACCAGGTTGCCCCAATATCACTGAGGTGACCCAGTCTAACATTTTGTACTGTGTTTGGGAGGGCACCTTGGAACAAATTATGATGTTCCTGGTAAGTTAATGGTATTTCGAAACATTCATAAGGTCTATGTGCAGACGGGACTGCTGTCTCAGTGTATGTGTGAAATGTGAGTATATTGGCATTGACTGAAGGAAAATCAACCCAGGAATGAAAAACTTCACATCTGTATGCTTCATGTGCCCCAACCATGAGGGTAACTTCTCCACCGCCATTGGCAAACCCATGTCCAGTTAACTATCCTATTATTGTTTGCCTGCAATTTACAGGAATAATTACTGGTTGCACTGTATTTTATGAATTGAATTCAAAGAAAGGAAAACACTATAGGAGACAATCTTTTTAAACAACCAAGCTTGATTAACCCACAGACATAAATAGGTGCTTCTTATCAGGCTGAAGGAGGATAAAACTGTTATCACCTCAGGCGTCTCCGTATGGAGGAAATAAAGGAGCTTTGGGCACATGGAAGTAAACTACTCAAGAGATGCATTAAAGAGTCACCACCAAACCTAGAACATAGGTGTCCCCATGTTATATGGTTCCTATGAATCTAGTAGGACTGCGTATGTAGAACAACAAAACTTCATAATAAGGAGACTGTGTCCTATATAATCAGTAAATGTTGATCTGTTTGACTAGCTCACAGTACAGTATCCAAACCCCTAAACCCACAGAGTATAGATGTTGTCAGGAACATAGAACATGACTTTCAGATTCCCAAGTAAATTGTGGAAACAGATCGAACCCTTTTGCTTGTCACTTTTGCATGCCCAAAGTGATCACAAAGAAAAATATGATATTGCATTTTCAAATGTTTATTTAAAAGCTCTACTCTGTCAAAATACAATATGAACTGGGGTTATTAGAAGGAAGAGACACATCATTCTTATAAGCATTATTTGAATGTCGAAAATCACAAAAAATTCATCCATGTTAATTGTTCATGATGCTACTAAAGTTACTAATGTTATTCCTACCTATTACTAATTCCCTATGCTAAAGAGAGCATGTTGGGAGTACCCATCTTCCAGGCCTATTAGAATTACCTAACCCCATACCTTAGTACTGTATGTCAGGAAGCCGGGCTCAATGCATTTGTGAATGCACCTCCGTCTGAGTGTACAGCTATCTTCCTTCTCAGGATTAAGGTAAGGGACAGCGAGCTGCATTTGAGTTACAGATCACAGCAAAGGTCCATGATGACTCTGGCAGGAAGTGAACCTCTCACCGATTTCAGCATGGATGCTGTTTAAATAATAAAATGGAAAGCTTATCACACTTTGCCAAAGGTGCAGAGTAGCATCTTACTTTGTCTGGGGAGAAATAGTCATCTCTAATGAACAAAATAAAATGAAGCATTGTGTTCTCAGTTGTGCGACCCAGGAACTAAATGTGCAGACTACAGGTGACAATTCCTATCAGAAATAAATGCATGCATGGGCCATTCTCGCAATAAAAAAGACATGTGCACACCACCACTAGAAAATGATGCTAAGTTAAAAACGATAAATTAAATGAAGATTAAATATAAACCACATAACAGTTTGGGTCGGCAATTGCAAATTGTGATTCTCCCTGTCTGTATCCACCTTTATTGCTAACGATGTAGCTTTATTTTTTGCCACTCGTACCCTTCCACTTTTTGAAACCATTTTTACTTCCTGTAAAATATATTGAGTGCTTTTCACAAACTTTTTCTACGTCAGGCAGAATTAACAAAATGGATTATTGGCGGCATACATGCATTTAATACTGTGGGTTTTTCCTCTACAAGTCTGGAGAAATTGGAAGTTTGGGATGCCCACAAACATGATCGTGCGTGAGCCTTCCCAAACTCCTATTTGATCTTTTCTCTCTGTCCAAGTGATTGGAGATTTAATCCATCCAAGGGCTGGAGTAACTACCAATACGAACATTGTTTAAAGGTTGTTTATAGGTCTCGCCTGGCATAGGCTGCGCACATGCGCAGTCTGGCTGGCGTCACCGTTTATGCTAAATGGTGGCCAGCCATTGGAAAAGAGCTGTTGGTGACGTTTTTGCCCGGCTTTTTGAGCCATCCCATTTGGACTGGCTCGTCTGAAAGATAAGAAAGCTTTCTTATCTTTATGGGGCCATGTGTTTCAAACATATGGCCCCATAAAGACAAGAAAGCTTTCACTATAGACAAAAGTGAAAGCGGACCGTGCTTGTTTTGCTACCCCTGACGTTTATGTAGGAGGAAAGGATTATAAATGCAAAAAGGTTACAGTAACCTAATCGTTTAACCTTCCAATTGTTAGTTAAATATAGTGGGGACTTGTTCCCTGACCCTGTGCCTCTGTGGCTGTCAAAAAAGCGATGTCAAGCGCCGCTTTGACCGGCCTGAATTTTCAGGCAGCTTGTACTGCGTAACTTGAAAAATACATTTTAAGACGAGTCACCATAATAGACATGTCAACGAAACGTAAATCGCCCAGGAATAATGCAAAAAGAGCCTGTAATCAGAACAGCGATGTGACTTTGACACAATGAATTTGCCTCAGACTTCATCTGTCGTTCAGGGAGGCGTTTGTCGTTCCCTCTGCGTCTAGTCGGGTGCACTACGGTTAGTCTTTCTTCTATGTTTACCACGGGCTCCCATTAATTGGAGTTATATTGTCGCATTATTGATAAGTTGTATGGTATTTATTGACGGATCCCTTTTTTGATACTTGGCTATTGTTTGCTCTTTCGTAGATGCAGTTTTCAGACACTTACTCGTGTCTGTACTGTTTGGCTTGATTGACGATTTCCGTGGTAACATATTCATACCTGCTTCGTGAGTCGATTTTTATATATTTTCAAACAGTCTTTGATATAGTGACTATTGCATTATTTACAATTTTCATATGTTGACGTTGATACATATTGTTTATGTAATTTTTTCTTACAGAGATCATTTACTCGAGATTTGGGCATATTTTTACTGGCGGCATTTCATTTGACTTTGTTTGCAACCAAGGTGAGACTGAGCGGTTTTGATACACACGGACTTGTGCTTATGCGCGTTTTACCTGTGGTCTTATACTCTGTATTAGATATTGATCCTTGCACCTCCTATTATACCGGATGGACCATATTCGTCCGCTTCTTTGTCTGAGACTTTGTACGATTTGTAGGCCTCTATGATTTGTGAGAGGGCCGTTTTGGACTCAATACAAATAGTTTTAAGACTATAGTTTAATGTATGTTTTTAATCCTTGGTTGCCCCTTTTTATCCTTTTTTCTGTTGATATATTTTTTTTTTCTGATGATTGTCTCCTTACTGCCCTTATAGATAGTTTATCAAATCCGTGCACCTTGACTGATTTTTATCATCTTGACCTGTGAGTCGTACACCCAGCCGGGTTGGAATTATCACCGGCTGTGTGGTAAGAATTTGTTTGAATCTTTGTATTCACTATCGATTCTTTACTTTGTGCAGTGTGATTCTTGTTATGACCTTAATTCTTCTTTTTTGACCAGGCTTTTTAATTCTTTGTTTTGTTTTAGCATTTACTTCATTTATGTGACTTTTGGCAGGTATTTTCGGATCCACCGTTTTCTCTTGCTGTGCTTTTGCACAGGTCCCTTTACTCTCTCTGAAACTCTTTGGACTTTTCTTTTTCTTTCCTTTGAATTCTGGCTTGAATATCCTCTTCACATTGAGGTGTTTCTCATTTCTTTTCTGGAATGATTGGGATTTTTACTTGGTTCACTGGTCCCACATGGCATTTTCCTCAGATTTCAGGTTTATTCTTGCCATGCTCCTAAAATGACAAAAAGTGTGACGTCATAATATTCTCATTGGGTGTATTGATCGATTCATGATTTTATCACAGTACTCATGTGTTTTGGCATGTCTTGTTGGTGTCTTTGGTTTATATTCACAGTAGAGAGGTTTGATCCCTCTTGTTAACTTAATCTTTTCTCCAGTTGTGTTGAAACCTTATATTTGTATCATTCCCAGCCCTGAAGAGTCGTGGGTTTATGTTTCCCCGACAAAATACGTGTCAGCTGGTCATGCCTCTATGAGGATTAAAGAACAACGTGTCTATATCTGAACAATTTCGTCTCCATCATTGTGCTTACCTTTGTCAACATTGACTTTATAACTATATGTGTGCACAGGATTGCTTTAATCCCACGACGGATTAAACTGCCGCCTTTCAATTCAAAGCCCTGCCTCTCCCCTGATCGACTCCAGAAATGTCCCTAATGACCTTCCTCCATTGGTCGCTCGGGTGTCCGTCATCTTTTACTTAACCAATCCCAGATCACCCCTGCCAAGACATTCTAATTTGTCACCTCCTCTAAGAGAGTTCCAGGAATCTACATTTGCTGTCTCCCACCTCCCTAGCTGAGCCGTCTGTTCCATTGTTTGAGGTTGACGTCTTGCAGCCAATTCTGCTCCAATACCGGGATCATTCTTCTCCTCGCCCGCGCGCTAGCTTGGGAGAGAGGCTATCCGCGCAGGCTTGTACAGGAAAACTGAAAACGTTTTTTTTTTCTTAATTTGGCGCTTGTTGGAAGATGGCGGAAAATGTAAAAGGTAAGTGGAGCAGCATGGGGAGCTCAACTGTCACTAAGTATAATAACATAATATATGCGGCACAGTATGTGGTCAGTTGGACAGTCACAACAAGCTGTTTCTGGAACGGTCCAAACTCGGGCCGTTGTATTGAGGAAGTTGAAGCTAGCATCGCTTCCCTACTCGACGATCGTAGAGTCCGACCCGAGCTATGCTCTATTGTAAGCTGGAGGGTGGCATTCCCGGTGGCGCTGTTCAGCCACAGCTTTGGTTACACGTGCAAGTGAACAGCGCGAGTCTCCCTTTTCATTAGTGCTGATTGGCTGAGGGAAAGTTCGAACCTCGCGCTGGTTCATCTGTGCATGATAGGCTAACGAGCGCATTGGAAAAGCTGTACGTGTGTGTGTATATATACACGCGCGTTAGACCGGCACTCCGATTGGTGGTTGTGCCGGCAGTTGGAACCCCGTGTGATTTTTCCAAGGGCTGGGATGGAAGTCGCCAAGCGCTCGCGTATATAAATGTAGGCAGCCTGTGGCGGTTGCGCTGAATTGGGCATCTTTGAGACGGAGGGGTGGCGGGAAAGCCGTAACACTGCTTCTGGTGGGTCAGCATGCCCCTCATTGAGTGGGGTATCCTAACCACCTCTGGTTATTTACAACCTTGGCGATTTCCGGACGGCTAGGCTTCTCGCACGCGGTTCTCGCGGCTACCGTAGCCAATCTGTTTGCTGTTCATTTTTTCACAATTTTATTTAATCAGGATATGAAGACCGAAGGGGCCAATTTTATATCTCCTTGGTATGTCCCTTAACGGGCTTTTTAAAAAAACGCTCTTCAACGAGAGAGGCAGCTTTGTGTATTATCTCACGGAGTGGCCGGCCATCGTTTGATGCTACTGGCGATCCTGGAGTTTAAACAGCCTTCCTTCCCTGTAGCAGCCATGTAGCCTCCAGGCTCGTGAGGAGCTCCCTTGCTCAACACATTAATTTACCTCAGTTCGATGGACCAGGGACCCCGTGTGAAGGGTTGAGTGAGGTCAGCCTCTAGTTGTCTTGTGTCTCCTCGGTCCATCTGCAGTGTAACCCTGAGGAGGGCTTTAAAGCGGACACATGTATGTGGCTTTCGTGAATTGCGGCAAACTCTTGCGTCATGCTAGTAGCCACATCATGCTGAGCTCCTGCTTCCATAGCAACAATAACCTAAGATGTTAACCTGTCGTAAGCCTTGTTCTAAGTATCTTCTGATCAGATGACGTCACAGTCATATCCAAATCACTTTTGGCTTACGTGGTTTCGTGTTTGCGTTAACCAGTGTTTCCGTTCCTGCAGCACGCTGTGCCTGCTATAGAATTATTTTTTTTTGTTTAAACTCACCACTTTGAACCAAGTGTCAATCGGATGGCCAGCCTGATGATTTTAATTGAAAGGCCCTTCACGGTCTCTTCGCATTTCCATTGCTTGCTTTAATCTTTTCTCTGCTTTTAGTACTACCTGATTTTTTGATTCTCTTTTCTCGCACTTTACTGCACCTGATTATGGTCGTCTCCCGAGCTGTAAGACTTACGTTCTAATTCGATTAATTGGGCAGCTTAATTTCAGCGCCATTGGAGTTATGCAATGATGCCACATTTTCTGCACCTGATTATGGATTTGCTGCATAAACTAGAGGTCTGCATAGCTTGCAGATCTCAACAAAAAGTTGTTGCTCAAACGGATCGAGTTTCATAAAACGATACTACACGTTGCATGCAGTGCATTAGGCCTTTTTTTGTCACGAACAGGCAACTCACCTTTTGTTTGCTGTATTTCCCCATACAGAGTTGACTTGTGTAATGGTGACATAATAAAATAAGAAATATGCTGTATAACTTACCTTTTCTGGCTGTGTAATTTAGTCGGACCTTCTGCATGATTTGGTCCTTTCCTGAGGCATTATTCCATTGACCTTCCCTAATAATCATAAAACATTTACATGTTAACGCAAAGCTGGGAAAGTATGATGGTAATAGATTTCGTCCCTTGTATATAATCTTTAAAATTGAGCAAATAGCCAGCATAAAGTCTATTGTAGGTATTTGAAAATAAATTTAAATACCCTCCCAGCAGCACATCGTCCAGAAGTATAGGTATGGATAGTAAAAACCTGTCTGGATGCAATTTGGGCTTTTCATCAATAGGCGAAATCATTGGTTAGGACACTCGTACATGGTATGAGTAGTACATTATTTCGCTACTTCAGTGTTTAATGCAAAATCAAACCTAAACATCAAATTTACAGCAAGATCATTGTAGGTGTGTAAATAAAACACTACTATGGCATCCGATACACACAGTTTGTCAAAAATTCAGGAGCCCACGCCCCGCAGGTCCAGCCTCCAGGGAATCCAAACCGCAACTGGCTCAGCAGTGGTTGGATGCCATGGAGACGGAATGTGTGAGCTTCAATTAATAGTTAACTCTTACAAATGTAAATAACACACTAGACGCTGTTGTGAGGGACAGAATGTAAAGGGGCACACAAAGCATGAACACTAACTAGCAAAGGACTGTGGAGAAACATGCTATCACTACATCATCTTCACCTTTATAATTAATAAACAGAAGAATTTCAGTGTATATAAAATTCTTGTACTTCGCAGGCATGGAGACAATGCAAGATCTCTTACCATCTCTAACCGGTTCGGTATCACTATCTGGCTCAGATTCATGCATGGCTTTCACTTGAAATACCAGTTGAAGTAGCCCCGGTGAGATCCAAGTCTGTACTTGAGTCAGAATTATGAGCTAAAGAAGCAGGTTGAGACCTATCCGAGAAATGGTTATTGCCTTCCAAGCCAAACCAGTCCTCACTGTTCTGACCTTTGTGCTCACAAATTTTACATGCTTGTTTTCTCTTCGTCCTTCTCTATCTCTACACTCACCCCTCCCCTCCTTTCCATCTCTTCTTTCTGCTTCCTTTACCTTCCCTCTCCTCTTTCTTTCATAACCTCCTCTCTTCCTTTCTTTCCTCCTTTCCCTTTCCTTTTACTTCCTTTCTTCTTTGCATCTTCACTCCTCCCCTTCTCCCTTCTCATTTCCTTCTCCGTTTCCCTCCATTCATCTCTTCCATACCTCTTCTGTCATCTTTCAAATTTCTTTCCCTTCCTTCACTTTCTTTCTTTGATATCTCTCGTATTCTTCCTCCCCTTTCACTCCCTTCCTTTCTTCCCTACCTCATCTATCCTCTCCCCTTCACCCCTTCCTTTCCTTATCCTATCTCCCCCTTTATTCCTCTTCCCTTTCCCTTCTGTGGTTCTCTTCCCTTTCCCTCCACGTTCCCGACCCCCGTCTTCCCTATCTCACCAGCCCTCTCCTCTACCCTTCATTCCTCTTCTCTCGCACCTTCCCTATTTCTCCCACCCATGCTTCCTTTTCTTTGCCTCCATTTATTTCTTCCCTAACTCTTCTATCCTCTGCCCTCCACTCCACTCCCCATTTTCCTTTTCCTTTCCCTTCCCTTTCCTTTCCTTTCCCTTCCCGACCATTCCCTTCCTCTCTTCCATGTCTCACCTCTCCCTTCTCTCCTTTCCCTTTCAATCGATTCCTTTCTGCTATCCTCTCCCCTTCATCTCTCCCTCCTCTTCCTTTCCTTATCCCATCCCTCCTCCCTTCCTGCCCTTTCCCTTCTCTTCTCTTCCCTTTCACTCCCCTTTTTTTCCTATGTCACATGCCCTCTTCTCTACCCCTCATTCACATTCCCTCTGCCCTTTCCTCCCCTATCTCACCAGCCCTCTCTTCTACTCTTCATTCCCCAACTCTTGCCCTTTCCTTCCCATCTCTTCCATCCCCTTTTGTTCATTTCTTCCCTTTCCATTCCTTTCCGTTCCTTTACCTTCCATTCCCTTTCCTTTCCTTTCTCTTCCACTCCTTTTCCTTTCTTTTTTTTATTCCCTTCCCCTCTTCCCAAACTCTCCTCTCCCCTATTAGTTTTCACTCCATTCCTTTCTTCCCAACCTCTTCTATACGCTCACCTTCATCCCTCCTCATCCGCTCCTTAACCCATCTCATCTCATCCCTACTTTTCCCTTTTCTCCCTTTTCCCTTCCCTCCCCTTCCTTCCCTATTTCACCTGCCCTCCCCTGTACCCTTCAGTCCCCTTCCATCTCTTTCTCTTTCATTCAATACCTTAAAAATATTCCCTATATCTCTGGCTAAACACTTATAAGGTCCCAAAGGCGAGACCTATTGGCTATGCCAATGCTTGTTGTGCTTGCCTTAAGTTTTAAAATTATGTCTGTTGAATGTAATTATTTCATTTCTTTCTTTTTATCATGGGTTTCTTGTTTAACTGTGTTTGGTCTATTGCTGTAGTTTTCTTTTAAATCATGACTTGAGTTATTGTACAGTATCATTATCTACTTGTAGCGTTTTGCTGTAAAGTGCCACACGGGTTCTAGAAAATAACTGCAATCAATTAAGTCAGTAAGCAGGATTTTAACATAGGCATGAGAGGGACTGCTGCACATGGCGACAGACGAGGGAACTGTAATGATTTCAGGGCTTGACAGATGCCCCCCTTCCCATTGTCGGATTTTCAATCCTCTCACAATGACTGGCGTTTGTGCGCTGTGATACTTATTCCCAAATAGTGTTCATACACAGCCTTCTCTATGGCAATTATCAGCGTTCAGTGGGCCTCGCAGTTCCCTGTGCTCCCCGGTGCCACTGTACCCGCTGCACCAATAGAAGCCACGCCATGAGCCCTCTACGATTGCATGTGACTGCATGGGGCCACTGGAGGAATCGTCGTCATACGGCCAACGGACATCTCAGTAATCTACCTGTATTCTGGGATCACCACAAAATCTTTTGAGGTACAACATAGTTCCTCAATTGCTGCCTCAGGCATGAAAGAGCCCATCCTTTGAAGTTAAAGAGGCCTCATTTTCTAATTGTCCTCAATCAGTAACTCGCAGTGGTGGACCTGCCCCGCTGTGATGAGGGCCCCGATTTAACTGCTTGCCTCAAAATAGCACAATGTGTACACAAAATTGCTCCCGAATCAAGTGCTACTAACGGAAAAGTATCTCATAGGAACCTAGGCCAGATATGGCCCAGTTAGCTCTTTGCAGGGCAGTAGAATGACGAATTGCACCAGGATATTAAGGGGCCATCTTATATGTAATTCAAGTTGTACGGCCTATATCTTTGGGATGAATCTTTCCTGCCCGCTTGAACGTAGACTGTTTTCTTTTTTAATCCTACTCCTCTCGGCCTTTTGGCCTAATAGAAAACTATATCTGTCACCCAGAGGAGTACAAACTTTACGCAGTGGGTGCGGGCCGCCCCGGGTGTCATCACTGAGGGGGTGACAAGAAATGTTCCGCACCGGGTACCACCTGATCTTGCTACGCCCCATTCCTCCTTTGCAGCACGGACTCCAGTATTGGCGCTCTTTACTTATGTGCCAACTTGGATTCATTAGATAAGATTGTTTTTGCTGTTTGCTCTCTTGCTGTAAGTTTTATTCACAACTTCCTGAACCTGTTGCCAAGGCATCTTGAGTTTATTTATCCAGTGAGCAAATTGTAATTTTTTTTTACTTCGTTTACTTAATAACTCATAAACAAGTTTAAAAATAAAGAGCTTCTTATCTTGAACGTTTCAATGCTCCGGGCTTGTGTGATTCTTGCAGTTTTTAACATGGCCACAAGATGCCACTATAGACCATGTATGTCCCAACATATTACCAAGCATTTTTTCCCCAACATTTCGGATTTACATTTCAACAGGTACTGTTAAAATAGTGCTTTTTTAGGTCTCGCCTGACCCAGCGCATGCGCTGGTCTGGCGAGACTTATTGAGAGGGCTCCAAAAAGTGCTACCAGGCCAGCCTAGAGCTGCAGTGCATGTGTGCGGGCGCGCGCGCCGCGCTTTACCGCAATTACTTTCACTTTCGCGGCCGCACGGCCGCTTTGATGTTTGATCGTGATCCCCCACGGCCGCTTTGCATAGCCAATAGGTCTCGTTTTGGGACCTTCTAAGTATTTAGTTATGCAACTGTTGCATGGCTAAACACTTATAAGGTCCCAAAGGCGAGACCTATTGGCCATGCCAATGCTTGTCTTTTCATTATTTCATTACGGCCACTATGTTCTTTCCTTTAAACATAAAGCTATTTTTATAAATACACATGTATGGTGTAGTGCCTATAGTAGCCAATGCTGCGTAAAAAGTATGCTTTGTTATTCGAATGCTACCATATTATGAACAGGTATAGTTGAGCAAATGAAAGCAAAATATAATGTTGTGCTGCTATTTCACATTACGTTACTGGGTGACCCGATTTTTTTAACCAAAAACCTGGACAGGGCTAGACACAGAAATAGGACTAAACATTGCTATCTGCCATAGACGTTGAAGTATCGCTGTGACAACACCAGAACATGGGACGGCACAGGCATAATCTACAAACCCACTAAAAACGCTATATTTTAAAACAAGCATTTGCAATGCAATCGGTCTCGCCTTTGGGACCTTATATGCATCTAGCTATGCAGCACATTAGCGTGTGTGCAGAAACATCTACTATTCTTTAACATGGAGGATAAGTAAGCACCAAACTGCGTGACGTGCCAGGTATGGGAACACATGGAGAGAAATATTGCCTTTCAACGGAAAATGGTATAGTCCAAAGCTCTGTTTTTAATATAAAATCAGGGCCTTTGGTGGTCATATCACTGAAAATACATTTTATTGTCTACAGGTGCTCGTGGAAGACAATTTCTATGCCTTGGAATCTAGAGAATGCTAAAGTGATTCTGATATTTTACTGACCTCTGCTGGTCGTTTTCTATCAAGAAAGTTAAATAGAGGCATTTGCCAGAAAAAGAAAAAAAAGAAAGTCCCTTAGCAGAAAGCAATTCTGGTATTTTACTGACCTCTACTCGTCGTTTTCTATCAAGACAGTTAAATAGAGACAATTGAACAGAAAAAAAAGTCCCTAAGCGGAAGCAGACGTCCTATGGCTGATCTCCAGAGCTCACAAAGTGCATACACATATAAGTATATACTAAAGTATATACAAAAGGTCTCAAATGCTCGACCTAGAAAAAAAAGTTTCAAAGGCTGTACTTCTTGCTCCATTTAAACAAGCATTTTCAATGCGATAGGTCTCGCATTGGCGAGAGTTTAAGCTATTGGCATTGTAAATGACAATGCCTTTTATTTATGAGTTTTGAAAACCAACACACATATGAAAGGCAATGTTATTTATATTGCCAATGACTCAAATTCTCACAATTCTCACAAATGTAAGACCACTTTAATGGTGGCTGTGACCCTTTTTGTAGAAAGGTCTAAAGAAAGGACCGCGCTGCAAATTAAATACATAAATAAGTGCGGCCGCTATAGTTAAAGCAGACCCGCAGCCATTACTATTAATGGAAATATAAACGCGGGTGGTGTGCTGCCTTGTAGGAAACCACGTTGTGGGTGATTAAAGAAAATAGTGCTCACCGACTTATAAAGCAGACCGTGTAACAACACAATTAAAAAGTCCAGTGGTTATGGGAGGTTACAACTGCAGACAAGGCGGTACCAAGGAGGGACTTCTAAGCCTATCCACAAATGAAAAGAAGCGATTTTGTAAGGACAATAACAGGAGCCTATTAAAAAAAAGGGCGGGAAATTGGCAAAGCTTCTATGCGTACCTCAATACAGCATGCATTGTAGAGCAGTGTATGCACTGCCCAGCCTCGACCTAAAAAAAGTACATCACATAAAATGATCAGTGGAAGGACACATATCAGCTAGTTAAGAGAGTCTTAAAGAGGCTATATTCTAGGGGACGGACAAGCATAAGATGGACAAAGAAAGACATAAAATTAGAACCAAACAGATGAGCGACAATGAAGCCAACCAATGGTAAGCAGTGGGTGGCATGTAATCCTTTGTAAATTCATGGTAAGCCCACAAATAGATCTTTTGCAACCAGACAGCTTGCATGGTCTTGTAGACTCAGCCTAAAAATAGAGCAAACCATTCAAAGTTCTTACAAGGTGTGTTACGTTCAATGCCACACCACCACCTCCCAGGACAAGCTCAGTCAAAGCTGGCACTGAATCGGGGGTTTGATACACCCACGGAGACATGCCTGACCTTGCATTCATCAACTTGTCTAAAGCAAATAATGGCCTCATCTTCCTTCCCCGAAAAGTCCTGAAATGTGAGCACATTCCTGAATAACTACCCTAATAAACCTCGTAAAATTTTGGGATGAGCAAATGGGGAGTTACGCTTTGACAATTTAACGAAATAGGGGGAAACTAATAACATGAGCACTGCACACTGATTGTGAAACAAAACGCGTTCATGTGAAACATGGCGTCCCACGAAAGAATGTAACAATTCCATTGAAGTGAAATACGTAGATGGGAAGATAAACTGCGGAATGTTTTGCATTTTATGCTCAAACTCTAAAGCAAAACATCCTTCCATCTGCTTACTAAAACAAGTTAGTTAAATAGTACCCTGTGTTTCATGTGTCAATACTAAGGCAGCAGCTAAACATTTAAAATACATCGCGCCCAACTTTGACCAATTTCTAAACAATGTCTGATAATAAAACACTTTGTTAAAAATTAGAATATAGTTAAAGAAGTGATCAGCAGCCGCGCTTTCTCTCCGTCTGTATTTCGTTCCCTGACAGGCTCCCACTGTGACTTCTTTCCCTCAAATCAGCCTTTGTGGATCCATAAAGCGCAAAGAACTTTGAATTACGGCCCTAAAGAGATTGATTTACTGTGCAAAGTGTTGCCCTGCTGCACACATCCTTCATTCTTTCAAGGTATCTCTTTTGAAGCGTTCTTTGGAAAGTGAGATGTTGCCCCCATTCATAAAGGGTTTGGGGTATGACAACACAGAGCCTAAAGGAAGCCTTAAGATAACAGAGACCCATAGTTTCGTTGAATGCCTCGAGCGAACCTGGCCTAATGCACAGACAAGATATTCAGCTAACACAAATCAAAACAAACCTGTTGTTGTTGCGCGAGAGGAGACAGTAGCCATTTTGTGTGTTTCTCGAAGCTTGCGCTTTCTATGGACATGGCTTGACAAGTAGTTCTACAACAAGCATTTACACTTCTTTGCAAACAGGGACCTGTTACAACATCTGAGAGACCTCCAGCAGCTCTGCTCCAGAGAGCCTACGCCGCTGGGTTCTGCCACGTGGGCCCCGAGCAGCCTGACATCTCAGAACAGAGCAGGGCTCGCAGGTGCGCATTTGAAGGTCCATGCTGGATCATTTAACTCTTCTGTGCTGCAAGAACTGATCAGACGAGAGATGGCCCAGTTGGACACCGGTTCTGGCATACGCACTTATGCAGTGGGGACTACTTCGCCTTAACCTTTGAAGTGACCTGCTTAAAGAGACCACGCAAAAGGCTGCTTTAACACGGGAAACAATAGCATGGCGGCATTCCTCGTCTCGAGCCTAAACCTTCTCCTGCAGGGCTTCTAAAATGCGCTCCCTAGTCGTGTGTATGCCAATCAAAAAAACTTTGAAGAGCAAATATTCACTATGGTATCGGCTAAGGCTTCCAATCAACCCAAAAGCAAATTTTGTTTAAGTGAATGCAGGAAAACAGACGCAACAGTGAAAAGGGGGAGTTGGGGTGAGCATAAATTAATCGGTAGAAAACCAAGGGCATACTCACATGGTAAATGGGGCAAATCAAAGGCTATAATTGTTTGTAGTGAGTGCGTTTGCAAACGTGGCTCCTCACTTTACAGTGTAATGTTTAAAAACTAAAAACATTTAAATCTTATACGTTGCTTACAATTCTGTAAATAAGTGTACAGTTTATACTTATTTACAGAATTGTAAGCTAAATAAAATAAGAATAAAATAGGTTTTTAGTTTTTAATCATAAACAACTATACACTCAAACTAATCAACGTACAGTATCAAAACAGTATTGCCACTTGAACTGGAGAGCACGCTCATTTTACTTTTATTTACCTTGTAGAATTCCAGTGAGCCGCAAAATAAATAAAATAAAGTTGTACGGTGTCAACGACGGCAAGGTATAATGATCGGAAAAGCCAGTTACTCTGTTGCCAGAAGTGTTTATCAAAATAGTTTTAGATTGAACCAACAAAAACCTTAAACTTCGAATAAGTACAAAACAAACATATTCCCCACAACATTGTTGAAGTTAGGTGACGAGTATACGTACCAAAACAAGCAAGGCGAGAAAAATATCCCCGCAGGGCACATGCTGCACAGTCCAACGCCCTCGAGGGCGCACGCTGTAGAGCAGAACTGGGCGTCGCGTCGTTATCATTATGCATCAGGTCTGCCCTGTGGCCTCTGAGTGGCACCAGATTGGGGGGGGGAATAGGAGGAGAGCAAGCCTAAGGGGGTAAGGAGGGGCCAATCGCTAGGAACCTGGGAGTAAGCGACGGTACATCGGACTCGGAGTGACTGTTACACCAAAACAACGTAATGCTCTCTAGATGGGTAACCGTGCAAACCACGGGTATCAGTGACTGCCTAACGTTTACCTATTAAGATGTGTCCACGGCACCTAGCTTGGAAACAGGACTCCCTGCCACAGGTTCATGCCTCTCGGCTACAGGAAGTGCTTGAAAAGGAAATAAAACAAGCGGAAGTGATCGCGTTTGCGATCAAACATCAAAGCGGCAAAAGTGAAAGTAATCGAGCAGAGCATCAAAGGGCTGGGTGAGAAGGGAGGGGGGAATGCAATGAGCAGAGGAGCAGCTGTGCACGTGCATGTGATCGTGCACTCAAGGTTTAGGCCAGCCAAAAGTGTGGGTAGCACTTTGAAAATCCCACATATAAAATGTCTCTTCGAGCCTTTGGCTCGCGAGACCTAAAAATGTAACACTGGCTCATACTAAGTCTGATTTCTTTGCATTCTGGGACTTAACATCTTTTTATAATGAGAAAAAAAGATTACAAGCATCAGAAAGCAAATGAAAAAAATTGGACTGGATAAGCTTTAATTTGTGCTTTTGTGTCTTCTGAGCCCTACATGGTGTAACCTTAACCTAGTCTGCTTCCTTCTCCTTGTCACCATTGCCCCCATCCACTGCCTGAGCAACAAGAAGGGGACCAAGTCAGCCATTAACGACCTTGCCGTGCTAAAACTACTCCAGGCTCTGGTTGGTGCTGAAGTGTTTACTGATTCTAACCCCTTGTACACCTGCGGTGCTGCATGAATGAACCCGAACAGCAGGCGACTCTTGCAAGCACAGAACTTCTGTCCTAGGTGTGAGAGGAGGGGCAGTGAAAATGTGAGCACTGCAATGTCATCCAACCCTCTTCAAAAATCGGGACATGATCTATTTAAATCACAAAATTATGTCAGGGACCTTGGGAAAGGCCGTGAAAAACTGGGACTGTCCTGGCAAATCAGGGACGCCTGGTCACCCCAACATTATGACCCTAAGAATCAGAGTGCATTGCTGCACAATCTAAAAGGTTTTTTGCAGGAAATGTAGGGATGTAAAATGGAAACAACAGTGAGGTAGAGAGCATGTGGTGTGGTAGAAAGAGAGAGAGAGATGGTAAAGACCTAGACTTGTAGTGGTAAACAGAGTGCTAGAGAGAAAGGAAAGGTTGTGAGGGATCAGTAGTTAATGGTGGGGAAGAGAAGTGTTTTGAGAGGTGTTCGAAATGGGGGTCTCTAGTTGGCAATGGTTTGCACCTTTGTCCAAATAGGGACCCTTGCTTCTAGTCAGGATAAGGGGCATACACTCCTAGATAACCACTGCTCACCCCCTTGGTAGCTTGGCACAAACAGACAGGCTTATCTCAGAGGCAGTGTGTAAAGCATTTGTGAACACATTCAGTAATACAGTGAAAACACTACAAATGGACACCACACCAGTTTAGAAAATAAGTAATCTTTACTAGACTGAACACAAGACCAAACGACAAAAATCCACAATACAGTGATCAAAAATAAGACTTTAAAATGCTAGAAATAGCTTAGTTCAATGTAGATGGTAAATGCAACACTTTACTCTCAAATTACCTTAGATGCGTAGCGCATAACAGCGGCACTGCGCCCATTCCCGGAACCGTACCATACCAGTGTACTTGCATTACTACACACAGCCAACAGTCATTGTTTTTGTGGTGGTTGTTGGCCGCAGTTTTATTTCACATTACATACGTCATATTTGTACACTTACCCTGGACACCTTCTCGGGCCGGGGTCATAAATCATTATCATACATTATCACAATTGGTTGTCACTCAGTGTCATTTGGGCATAATAAATCATGGGTCATAAATCATCGAGTATCATAAATCATTCTGTCACAAATCTGTCATCATTCTTGTTGCCATAAATCCTCGTCATAAATCATTGGGATGTCATAAATCATTCTGTCACAAATCTGTCATCATTTTGTTGTCATAAATCATTCTGCATGAGCATCATGAATCATCAGCCATGAATCATCGGCTGCCCATAAATCACTGGTTTGTCTTTTGCTCATTTGCATATCATAGGGGTCGTAAATCACCCTGACAGCTTGTAGATTGTTCTTTGTTGTTTTCCATGCCCCTTTGCGTGTGGGGGTAGCCTTTTCCTGGAGCCAGGCCACAACTCGCTACCTTGCTAGTCTTTCCTGCGCCCTGCCGTCTGGAGGGGGCTGGGCTTCGAGTGCCGTCTCCGTTTGCTACCCCGATTTTCTGTCAGGCGTACTCACCCAGCCGTAAGGCATCCCAGAGTGAGTGGCCCTCCTTCTACACACCGCCCTGTCGGTGTGTTTCCATTACCAAACCAGTACACCTCTTGTTTCCGCCCATTTTTGGTTGGGTTTCCTCTCTCTTTGCGCTCTCATCGCATGGGGGTAGCCTCTTTCCGGAGTTAGGCCTCAGCTCGCAACAATGTTGGACTCTTTTGTGCCCTGCCATCCGGCGGGGGCTGGGCTGCGAGTGCCGTCTCCGTTTGCTACCCCCTTTTGTTAGACCACTTCACTCAGCCGTGAGGCATCCCAAAGTGAGTGGTGCCACTTCACTCAGCCGTGAGGCATCCCAAAGTGAGTGGCCTTACTTCCATACACCGCCCGGTGTGTCTCCTTCGCCAATCGTTGCACCCTTAGTTCCTTTCGTCCCTGTCAGCACTGTGACGCTGCTGTTGTAGGTGAGGGTGGGTGGGACTCAAAAACAGTTGGTGCCGCTCCCCCAGCTCCCTGATGTAAAAGGTGAGCTGCCCAGGGGGAGCGTTGCCTTATATCCCCCTCCCCCTTTCCGTCTTCCCTTTGTTGTTGGGGAGGGGTAGGAGATGGCCTCGGGCGCTTTTTGCAGCGTGGCACTTCCCGGCGGCGCTGACCAGCGCAAACCGGATCCTTTCCTTGTGGGCACAGGCGGCCATTATGGCGCCGGCCCTCGAGGTCCCCTTCGGGGGAGACCTCTGGTATAACAGCCGCACTGCGCCCATTCCCGGAACCGTACCATACCAGTGTACCTGTATTACTACACACAGCCAACAGTCATTGTTTTTGTGGTGGTTGTTGGCCGCAGTTTTATTTCACATTACATACGTCATATTTGTACAATTAGCCTGGATACCTTCTCGGGCCGGGGTCATAAATCATTATTATACATTATCACAATTGGTTATCACTCAGTGTCATTTGGACATCATAAATCATGGGTCATCAATCATGGAGTATCATAAATCATTCTGTCACAAATCTGTCATCATTTTTGTTGCCATAAATCTTGGTCATAAATCATCGGGATGTCATAAATCATTCTGTCACAAATCTGTCATCATTTTGTTGTCATAAATCATTCTGCATGGGCATCATAAATCATCGGCTGGCCATAAATCACTGGTTTGTCTTTTGCTCATTTGCATATCATAGGGGTTGTAAATCACCCTGACAGCTTGTAGGTTGTTCTTTGTTGTTTTCCACGCCCCTTTCCTGCGCCCTGCTGTCTGGCGGGGGCTGGGCTGAGAGTGCCGTCTCCGTTTGCTACCCGATTTTCTGTCAGGCGTACTCACCCAGCCGTAAGGCATCCCAGAGTGAGTGGCTCGCCTTCTACACACCGCCCTGTCGGTGTGTTTCCATTACCAAACCAATACACCTCTTGTTTCCGCCACGCCGCCAGGGAGGCTTCCGTCTTCCTGCGGCTCCCCCTACCCTGTGTCATCTGTTTTGCACCTCCGTTGCTCTTTGTGGGCCCGCCCATGTTGTTGTACCACTCGAGCGCTAGGATACCCACCTCTAGCTGTGTCTCCGGGAGGCTGACGTCTGGTAAGGTCTGACGGCAATCTTCCACACAAACACCGTGGTGTGCTCAGCTCCGCCCTTGCCCTCCTGTAGTGGCACATCTGTGTCCTGTTCGGAGTCTTTTGGCACTGTATCCTCTCACCATGAGTCACCCATGAAATCAAACAAAATTGGGAGATGGTCAGATACTGCTCGTGGAGGCATGATACAACATACATTGCTTAATGACACCCTTTACTTCATCCATGCTCCTGGCAGACTCCCCCGGAAAGTACCGGTCTGCTCCCATCTGGGGGCCAAGTATTTAGCGCACCAGCATGCCTGTTAGCCTACTGTACTGCGCGTTTTTTTTTTTTAAGTATCACTTCCCTTCCCTCCTGCGCATGGAGCAGTTGTCGCGGGCGCTGGTCCCTCTAGTAACCTCGACGCCCCAGGGGGCGTTCTCAGCCCTTGTCCCCGGTAAGCCGTCCCTCGGAAACTGACTTTGACCTGCCCTCTTGAAATACCGTACAAATAGGGGGGCACTGGCGCTGCATAACAGATGGTTATTGTTACCCATTACATGTATTTATTTTTGTATTTTTAATCTGGTGTGCGTTACGTGCCCTGTGCCACGTGCCTGGCACCCTGGGCGTTACTTAGATTGCAGATGCCCCCATATGGTCAACTGCCTTCATATGCATAGGTTGATGTCCTGATGTCCAATGTCTCATTACTGCAACCACCTCCGCAGGTGTCATTCTTATTGAAATTTATTTATTTATTATTTATTTATTTATTTTTAATATGTTTCCCGTGGGGGCAAACTTTTCTAACTGGGATTGGGTGCGGACCGCCGTGTCCCAACTAGCTAGTTGCTATAACTCTATCTATAGCCGCCATCTACAGCGTATACATGCCTCTGTACTCCCCGCGCTTAACCATGTGATGGATAGCCTAAGCAGCTGACCGGTGATATCCGCAATCCGGGTCCCACAAGGCCCCGCCTTCAATGCCGCGCAAAACCTCAATCACCTCCTTTTATTCATTTTCATACTTCAACCATCATGGCTTGAATTTCGCAGATTTATCTTGGGCAGACTCGGCCCATACCCTACTTGTGACCCCCTTATAAGTATCCGAGAGCTTCACACGAGCACCAGCCCTGTTACTCAGGACCTATTCCTTCCTGATCAGGGAGTTTTCATTGCTTTGCCATTCACATTCCCTCCCCATTACGCAGATCCATACCACGCGGACTCGCTCCGTAGGCATCCGAGCGCTTTATGTAAGCATCAGCTACATTACCCTGGCCCCCTTCTTTGCCCCATTAGGCCCAGGCAGCGTAAGTGATTAAGAAACACAGTTAACAGCCTTAACTGCATTGTAGAGAGAAAGGGGAGTCCCAGCACGGCTCTATCTGAGCTCGCTGTCCCACGTGCCCAAGGACCGGGCCTGAGGCAGACATTCGGCCGGGGCCATACCAGCCCCATCCGCTGCGAGACACACACCTTGGATGTGCAGCTGTTGATTACATGCAGCGTGGCCTATGCTACACCGCCTACCAGGAGCTCTTACATCAAATAGCCAGCTACTGGGCCAATGCCACGGATCAAGCCTGGTTCCCTAGCTCCCGGCAGCTCTGACCGTACGCCGCCATTACACCCCTATTTTCACCTGTCTAGCGGCAAAAAAGGCGCTCAGCCCCACTTCTCCTAACTATTGATAACCCTTACCCTTGCAGCTACGGCTGTTCTGTACCGGCTGGTTCACCTCTGGCCCGAAAGCCTCTTCCTCCATCACAGCTGCATGGGGAGATGGGGTCATCCGCGCGCCTCATGTCCACGAGCCGGTTCGCCTCCAGCCCAACAGCCTGCTTGACTCACCAAAAACAGAGCCGACAGGGCCTCATCCAGCACTTCACGCCTTCCGCTGTACATCAGGGGCTCGGACAAGTTCAGTCCCTTACAGAAATATGCCGGTCAGACGTGCTCCGTACTCAAAAACAGTTGGTGCCGCTCCCCCAGCTCCCTGATGTAAAAGTGAGCTGCCCAGGGGGAGCGTTGCCTTATATCTCCCTCCCCCTTTCCTTCTTCCCTTTGTTCTTGGGGAGGGGGAGGAGAGGGCCTCGGGCGCTTTTTGCAGCGTGGCACTTATCGGCGGCACTGACCAGTGCAAACCGGATCCTTTCCTTGTGGGCACAGGCGGTCATTATGGCGCCGGCCCTCGAGGCCCCCTTCGGGGGGGGGGGGCCTCTGCTAAAACAAACAAAAGGGTCGCAGAGAAGGTGATGTGTCGGTTCCTTGCTTCGGGGGAGGTGATGCGTTGGTTCCTTACTGCATCGAAGGGGATGTGATGCATCGGTTCCTTACCGGAGAGGAGGTGATGCGTACGTTTCTTACTGCGTTCCAGTTACGATGCATCAAGATGGCGCCTCGATGTGATGCGACAAAATGGCATCTTTGATGAGATGCGACAATGTGGATGCGATGCGTGCACGCCCGACCGCCATGTTGCGAAATCGATGAACTTTGGAGCCCTGACAGGCCCTGCAACATGCTTCTCCGGTGATGCTATGGTGATCTCTGTGGCGGTGGGACGCTTCTCCGGTGATGTGACATGCTTCGTCTGCGATGGCGAACAGCTGCGGCGGTGGCACGCTTCTCCCCGTTGCGTCGCGCTTCCAGCTCCCAGCGACACGCTGTCTTCTCAGAGGGCCCAAACAAAAGCAGGCACCTGTCTGCAGGTAGAATTCCCAGCAAGGGAATTCAGGGGGAGCTGGTGGTGAAGTCTTTGTGTTCCTGAGACTTCAGAACAGGAGGCAAGCTCAGTCACAAGCCCTTGGAGATCTTCCTCAAGATGATAAAGTAAACACAACAAAGTCCTTTTCTCCTTTCCTTGACAATAAAGTAACCACTGCAGGCCCACCCCAACAGCAAACAGCACAGGGGCAGTAACCTTCCTTCAGCTTCTCCAGTTCTTCTCCTTGGCAAAGGTTTGTCTTGATTCCCAGGAGTGATCTAAAGTTCTGGGGTCTCGGCCTCAATATTTATACTGCAAAATTCTTTGTTTTCTGAAGGCAGAGAGTGTCTGTACCTAGTCAAAACCAGTTCTGTCCTCCTGGGTGCAGCTTCCTGGCAGGAGGGGGAGACAACATTGTTTGGAAGCATACCTAGTCCAGGTAGCTGAAAGGAAATCTCCTCCCCCTACTCTCTATTCTATGAGGGCTCAGGTCAGTGAAAGGAAATCTCCGCCCCCTACTCTCTATTCTATGAGGGCTCAGGGCAGTGAAAGGAAATCTCCTCCCCCACTTTCTATTCAATGCAGGTCCTATTCAGCCCAGCCCTGGCCCATCAGACTGCTGGAGCCAAGGCCCTCTCCAGCCCCCGGTCACTCACAAACCAGACATGGAATACACAAACCTAGCAGAGACAACTGGATGGTTAGGCAAGAAAATTACCTACTTTCTAAAAGTGGTATTTTCAAACACAGAATGTAAACAGAATGTAAAAATCACCTCCACTAAAAGATGTATTTTAACATTCTGAGTTCAGGCATACTAAACTCGAATTTCTACCTAGTTCCCTGGGTCAGTTAGGATTATAAGATGTTATAATCAAACTGCCCATTCTGGCCTATGGGAACAGGTAGCCTTGCAGTAGTGAAAAACGAAATTGGCTGTAATTCACTATCAGGACATGCCACACACATCAGGGCATGTCCTATCTTTTACATACAATGCATCCTGCCCATGGGGGTACCTTGGGCCTACCTTAGGGGTGACTAATATGTAGAAAAGGGAAGGTTTAGAGTCTGGCAAATATGTGCACTTGCCAAGTCGACATGGCAGTCCCAAACTGCACACAGGCTCTGCAATGGCCTGAGGCACCTTTTACAAGCTTCTTCTGTGGGTGGCACAATCAGTGCTGCAAGCCCACCAGCAGAATTTGATTTACAGGCCCTGGGCACACATGCACTGTACTGTGGAAATGTACCTTTTTAAGGGCACACTGGTGCAGGGTCACCCTCTCGTCTACGGGTCTGCAGACCAACAAAATAGAGATCGGCACTGGAGTTGAAGTAAAATAAATCAAGTTTATTAGTCACTCATGAGTGGGACAGCATCCAAACAACACCCTCGAGTGCTGCAGGAGGAAGTACCCATTGTGTAGTAGTCTCTTCTTTATAGTGTAATTACTTAATATGCATGTGCATATTCATGGTCACTGTGATGTCAGTGTCATGGTGATGGAGTGTTGTGCTTTGAATCTCCAGGCTGACTTTATATACTGTTTGTGCAATGCAATCCCATGGGAAAGAAAACCAGAGAGAACAGGTTTAAGCATAGAAATAGCTATAGGCAAACAAGAACAAAGGCTAACCAGATGGTCAGGAGATGAGGAGGGGGAGTAAGGAATGTTTATGGCGGCAATAAGCTATCAGTAGATAGCATCAGGGACCAGGTGCACCTGCAGTTGCAACCTTCAGCACTTACAACAAATTGACCATGTCAGCGAGGTCAGCTAAAGTTTGAGGACACAGGCTGGGTGAATGGACGAACAGCAGAGAGTAAAATGAACATGATAGAAATGAAATGGACTCGACAGTCAAAATGGCTGCTGCTTATGCTAACATGAAATTGACACTTTTCCACAGTTCTAGGGTCTGACAAGTAAATCAAATAGCCAATCCTGGAGTCACTAATCCATTACAACAATTTACAATAGGGAGCACTTGCACTTTGGCAATATGTGATAGCAGTGTCAAAGTGCCCAAAGCATCTACACCAGCAAAAACATAGCAAAAACACAGGAGGCAACAGCAAAAAAATAGAAGGGAGACCCATGTCAATGGTGCCAGGTCTAACAAGAGGCGTGCCATAGAGCGCAGAGGTAGACAGATGGGGCAGGTACACAGTGATGTAGATCGATGTAAGGAGAGAGAGTCAAAGAGAAAGGGATGTGGTACAAGAGTGTGGTGTCGGCCCTATGATGTAATAGGTGCGACCCGCAGCCCCTACCATTGTTTTTTAAAGTAAGGGGTAAAGTTCTGACACGCCCCACGCCAGAGTACTGGGATGGTACAGTCGGGAGGTCACATGTGCAAGGTAATAAAGAGAGAGCCCCAGCGGATGTGACGCCAGTGGCGCACATACGTAAGAGCTCATTAACACTGCAACCGTGCCTCCGTGTGTTCTTGCAATTCCCCGCGCTGCACGTGTTGCCCAAAGTTTTGCGCTACCACCTCCTACATCAGTGCCCGCTGCTAATGCCAAAAGCAGGAACACTACACAAGAGGAGGCGTGAAGAAAGGCCTGAGATGTCACATAGAGAGATAGCTGCGACAGAGTAAGAGAGGTACAGGGTGGTTGAGAAAGGTGAAAGAGAGAGGGTAGATTGAGATGTGAAGTAGAGAGAAGGAAATTAGGGATTGGTGAGGTAAAGAGAGATGAGATATAAAAAGTTAGAAAGATGAAGCAGAGAAAGGTGTGGTAGAAAGTGAATGGAGAGGTAGAGAGAGCCAAGGCAGACAGCAAGAGGTAACGGTAAGTCATAGGGAGGTAGAGAAACAGAGAGGTGAAGAGGAGCAATCAATGTACGGAGTGATGATAGAACAAGATAGGATAGAAAGGTAGAGAGCGATCTGTTAAGGACAGGTAGAAAGAGGCAAAGGGAGTATGCAGAGGAAGAGAGACTGAGAGAAAAGAGACAGGGAGAGATAGAGAGAGCGAGTATTACGATTGTCCTGGTTACTTTAACAAAGGGCCACTTGGAATATGCGAGCCACTGGAAAATCTGGTTCTCCTCAGGAATACCTTTGATGTTCGCTCTGAGATTGCGGATTAACATCCCTCACTGATGTTTATTTTCTAAAATAGATGTGCTACCAGAACATAGCGAACAAACAACCTGGATCTCTAGTCGAGCTCAAGAAGGACTCACCAACATTAGGGAGACCATCGTGGACCCTGCGGTGATGCTTCCAGGGGTGGAGTTGAGAGCTGCCCACATCCTATGTGCCGTTGGTGGATATTTTCTGGCCTACACAGCTGCTCCTGGCACAGCTCTCTCTCATGTGGCCTTGAACCTCGATGGTCCCAAAGGGTTAGATCACAGGCTGCTCCCCTTCATCAAGGGCAGTCTTACCTGAGTGGAGTGAAGCGCCTGATCCAGTCTTCAGGTCAGTGGCCACAAGACATCTACATTTGTAGGGACTGGCAACCACTAACCTCAACCGGGAGATGAGTGGATCTTCCCAGCTGCTTTACGTTTCTCCTCGAATCCTGAGATACTTTGTGTTCATTTTACAGTTACTTGAGCTCCGTTTTATCATTTGATGTTATGTTTCATTTTTTCAGCCAGTATTTGAGGAGGAAAGCCATTCAAAACAACCAGGCGAAGCTGCTCCCAGTAAGCTGCAACAGGGAGGGGGGAAGTGGGAGAGAAGTGAGGTTTTAAAACCCCCAAAAAATAACACTTACCTGTCGGTCCGCCTGCTGGCTGGCCGCCTCTCCTGCGTCCTCTTCCTGGCTTCTTTTCTGCAAAGGAAGCAGGATGCACCTGGCTCCCAAGTTCCTGATAGCCAATCACAATGCTGCAAAGCAGCATTGTGATTGGTCTTCGCGCTGTGGATCAGCACTCATCCAGAGAATGGGAAGCTGGGCATGTTCTCCATGCAGGCTGTAATGCAGCCTGCATGGAGACCATGCAAAGTGTGCATGAATGTTTGGACGGCCCCAGAGGGCCTGTCAAACATTAATGCGCACTTACATAGTGCCCACCACTCCTCCTCCTGCTCTGAGAGCAGATCAGATCTACCCGCCCCGCCCGCCGAGACGCTGCAGCAGGAAAAATAAAATGATAATAACTTAGAGTTATCATTTTCCTTTTTCCCCACTGCGAAAAGCAGTGGGGCGATGCTCCTCCGCCTTAGCGGAGGAGCCACCACTGCAAACAGGCCTCTGAGCCTCTCCCTCTTCGATACGACTTCTGTTTCTCCTCCTGGCCTTTTCTTGCCTTTTAGGAGCCCCCTGCCTTGACCCCCATCACAACTCCCACAGGGGTGGACTTAATTTAGCAAATTGTATATTTTACTACTTTAATTGCTGGTCAGCCTCTGAAGCTCCTTTCAATCCGGATGATGGGTAACATAGAAAAATAACTTTATCTCCAACACCTCCCCCCGTATTTTTCTTATATAATGAGTTTTATCCTTTTGGTAATTCAACAAATAGTGATTTACCAGCCTGTGGCCTCCAAGCTTTTTATTCTCTATTTTGTTTTCTTCTTTAAAAGGAGGAGGTGCTGTTTATTCCACAGATGAGCCCCCTGAAGGGACCCATCTATGGTACATAGCTGGTCAATCAATCGAACATTGTGATGATTCTTGTAGGAAAATAACACGACTTGATATTTTTAGCTCAGTTTTCTGAATGGTAGATCCCTTTTGAAAATATGGTTCAGGTATACAGGACCCTTGTATATTAACGCTTTGTTTCACCATGAATATGACTCAAAATAATTCTTTTTTAAAACTTTTTAAAAAATTGATCATTTAACTACAACGTACAGATACAACCCCATGTGAGATATACCCCGTGGTATATCTCACTATAAATTCTTACTGTTTTCCTGGAGGTCTCCCTGCAGCGGCAACCCGCATTACTTTTCAGATATTGTTGCACTGGGGCCCATATATCTTTGGGTCTTGGCTGAGATGGCATGAGCTTTCAATACGTTTCAAATTGCTCATTACATATGATACTTCCTGGAGCCACTCCAATATTTTTGGTGCTGGACCTCATCCCCAGGTAGCAACTATGCGCTTTGCTGTCACTACAATCAGTGCTGTGAAGCTCCTATCTGATGGGGGTACATCTCGCACGTATCCCAGCATAGCCAGTAGACGGGTGAGTTTGGCTTGATGGCTTTTAATATCTGATGTCTCACTCATCCGCTCCCAGTAGTTGTGTATCATCCGACAAGGCCAAGCCTGGTGCAAAAAACATGCCCGTATCTATAAAGAACGCAGCTGGTGTGAGACCTTTATTGTAGAGTGCCTTTGGCAGTGCTCTAAATAGGTACTCTCTGGTGCTGAGTGCCTGCACTTCTTTAATTTGAAAGGGAGCGTACCTGCACTTCTCAGCACTGCTACAATGCATTTAATGGGAGAGTACCTACACTTCTCAGCAGTGCTACAATATATTTAGTGGGAGAGTACCTACACTTCACAGCACTGCTACTATGCATTTAATGGGAGGGTAACTGCACTTACCAGCACTGCCACAATGCATTTAATGAGAGAGTATCTGCACTTATCAGCAGTGCTAAAATGCAATAAATGGGAGAGTACCTGGACTTATCAGCACTGCTGCAATGCATTTAATGGGAAAGTACCTACACTTATCAGCACTGCCTCAATACATTTAATGGGAGAGTACCTGCACTTACTCTAAACAAGGAGTAACTGCACTTCTATATTTCCATTTAAAACCCTGGCCTTTGGTATGCAGTACGTCCTATGCAGACATTTGAATTGTATTAGTGTGAGTTTGTAATCTGGGGACAGTTCTTCCATCTGTGCACAGCGGTATTCCCATTGTGCATCAGTGATTGGTGTCTGGAGTTCCTGCACCTATTTATGCTTGGCTGTGGGCAGGCATGCAGGTGCCTCGCATTGCATCATTCTATACATGCGGGACACAATCTTTTTGGGATTAGACGTCGCAATGATGCTCTCTAAAGTGTAGAACACCTGTAGTGGACTGGAAAGTTGGTGCTCCATACCTGGTCACACGTTGGAGGGCTACTCGGATTAAAAGCCAGAGTTATTCTGGGAGAATACCTTACAGCTAGGTTTGAATGGTCCTTTAGCTTAGTTCAAACCCAATTTGTGCACTTAGCATTGTCTATTTCGGCCATTGGGTGTTTTATTGTAGAACATATTGCTGCATTGGGACTCTGTGGCTTTTGGTTGTCTATTTCTAGCGCTACATGAGGCTGGTGAAGTGTTGGAAACTGCCAGTAATGTATGTATTGTGCTTGGGCACTTATGTAGTACAGCTCAAAGTCTGGCGCTGCCACCCCTGCATGCTGGCAGGGGAATGTCAGAATTTCCCATCTTAATCTTGATTGGTTGCTTGCCTGTGCATGCCAGGTCAGGCTAGACCTCTGCCTGGCAAAAAAATACATTCAGTTGGACAGGTATGTTGTTGAATAGCTCTAGGTATATAGACAGTACTACCATTTTGCCAGCGCTAGGCACCCAACCAGTGAAAAGGGCGGTTTTATCCATTTGTCAATTTGCTGTTCTGTTTCTACTATAGCTTTGCTGTTGTTCTCCCTTGTACAGCATCCTTAACATTTCTTCTCCCTGAGATTCCCAAATATTTCAGCGAGGATTCTTCCCACTGCACTGGGTACTCTAGTTCAGATCTACGAGTAGCATCCGTGAAGGGTAATGTTGTCGATTTAACCTAGTTCATGGCTATGTCAGATAGCAGGCAAATCTTAAAAAGTCTTGGATCAGTGGTTTAACATTAGCATTGGCTTTCTCTCATAGAGAGTAACTTAGTCGGTGCATAGTGAGATTATGAGTTGCCGAGAGGTGAAGTATAGACCCCTCTCCGCATGGTGTTGTCTAAGCATGGCAGCTAGCAGTTCCATTACAATAGCAAATAGGATGAGTGAGAGTGGACAGCCCTGTCGCATCCCACTCATTATATTTAACTGGGCTTATGGGATTCCATTTGTCTAACGCTCACCACAGGTTCCTTATTGAGTAGTTTTAGCCAGCGTACAAATCCCTGCTGAAACCCAGTCTTTCCAGTAACCTGAACAGATACCAGCACTCAAGGGAGCTAAAAGATTTTGTGGTGTTTAGGAATACCACTTCCACCTCTACCTCTGGGTCTCTTTGATGCAGCAGCATGACTAATGTCCAGAGATCGTGCAATGTGAATCTACCAGATATAAACCTGGCTGCTCCTGTCTGACTAGATTGGGAAACAGTAGCAGCATTTCATTTGCCAGTATTTTGAGTAGCACCTTATTATAAGTGTTTATTAGAGAGATGGTTTTCCAGAGTCTCTTGGAAGTTTTCTGATGTGGACCCTCAGCCACACTGTCACGCAGCGGCATATCTTGGTTCTCTGCTTATTTGATTCATCATAGGTGTGAGAAGTTGGCCTGGTATATGCTGTCCACTAGTTATAGTGGGCACCTTACACCAGTTCAAACAACCGTTTATTGATGTTAGGTTAAAGACAACCTTTATTGAAAGCTATCCTAGGGGTAGCTATGGAGAGCAGCCTTCAGGCTAAGTCTTGAAGGAATGTAAAGCAGCTTGTTTTACCAGTCTATAATCTCTTGAGTCACTAAATGAAAGGAGACCACACCAGGTATATATATAAAATATATGTATTTATTCCTAAACACACCCCTCTAGTCTCTTTATGGGGCTAGAGGCAAAGCACATATGTTACACTTCAAATATTACAGTAAAATAGCACAATATACGTTAGGCCCTAGGGGCGGACCAAACCATATACTTAGAAAGTGGTATAAGAACCATGACTTGACTAGACACAAGGCCTAGAGCCTGTAGAATCGCTGGGACCCCAAGGAACCACCCAAGGTAGTGACACAGGGGACCCTCGGGGGCTGTGTGCAGTGTGAGAACACAGACACGAGCTCCCGTTAGCTTCTATGGGGAAAGTCGCGGTTAGATTTTTAAAGTTAAAGGACACTTAGAAATGGACTAGGACCAACCCCTCTTGGACTTAGACAGTTCTAGGGTCAACACCCATGGGAGCACCAAAGTACTCGAGTTACCTCACCCAGGGAAGCCGGGTGCATAGGTGTCAAATGGTGTCAGGTCACGTTGTTGTTGTCAATGCCCGCTGGAGGAGAAGTGCTGCTGCCGGGAAGATGCAAAGTGTCCGAAGAGATCCACGTCTGGATCAGAGATGTGAAGAACCTGAAAGCAGAGGGGACAGAGTCTGGGTCACTTGCCAGTGACCAGGGGCACGATAGACGAATGCCCACCGATGTCGGGTGTTTCAGGTGAAGAAGGTGAAACTTGACTCTTCAGCCACGAGGACCAGGAGGTGTCGAGGACAACCAGGAGCTGGATTCGAGCTGTCCCACAAAGGATGTCGAGTGTTGCAGCGTCGGTGCCCAGATTGGACACAACATGCCTTGGCAACAGCAACCCACGCAGACAGGAGAAAGATGCTTCGGTGCACATCAGCAAGGTCCTGTGGACTCCCCAAGCAACGGAGAGTCAGGGCACATCTGGAGCAACCAGGGAAGCCCAATAAAAGTAAAGTTACCCTTCCCAGGGACCCACAAGTTGACAGACAAGGGATCGCGAAGGGACCTTAAGAAGAATCACAAAATGGCGGCCCACGGGTCACTCGGAGTGGGAAGGCCAGCAATCTTCAGTAGATTCACTGCTCTGGGTCTGGGCTATAAGTAAGCCAATGCACAGCCTCAAGGGACATCGAGGAGCTATTGCACTAGCAAATGTGCACGGTGTCCAGGGGTTCAGGTTCCACGGTACCCACGAGGGCTATGAGTCTCAGCTTTGCTGGAGACTCGGATCGGCCTATGGAAAGTCTGGAAATCCACCTCTGGTGTTGCAAAGTCTTCGGGGTCCGGCGGGAGCTTCGGAGATGCAGACCGGACAGATGAGTCTTTGGTGGCTGCCAAGCAGGGGAGTAACTCCTTTACCCCAAGGGAGATTCTTCAGTCATCTGGCGTTGAACAGATCGTCGAAGGTCCAGGATTCAGTTTCAGAGTTTCATCCAGGAATATCTGAAGTTCTGGTTACAGAGGTTCCTTCTTTATACCCAAGGAAGGGTTGGACTAACTTAGGGGACCCACCTATGGGAGGGTTTGGAAAGAGGGGTGGGTACACCCATTTCCTTTGTCCAGTTTCGTGCCAGAGCAGGGGCTGGTAGCCCCTGCAACCAGTTTGAGCTGGACTATGCACAGGGACACCAAATGTGCCCCCAGTGCAGGACTTCAAAGCACTCCTGGAGTGCTCCCACCCAGCCCTCATCCACTAAGGCCTGTCTGGGAGGCGGTAACACCTCCCTGTGACCGGAAACCTACTGTCCAGGCCTCCCCTGCTGGAGTTTCAGTCAGCAGCAGGAGGCCAGACTTGTGTCTGTGGCTGCAGCATCCATTTTGTGATGCCAGGGCTCTTTTAAGCTGGTACTGGGTATACCGGTGCTGTCATGTCTGTCCCTCTAGAAGGGTGGGATCATACTCCCACACCAGTTACTGGGGTATGATTCCAAGGTGTTTGACACCAAACACAACATGTTTCCGTGCAGCCAGTCCAAAGTTAGCATTTACCGTTTGGTTATAATGCACTTAATAGTATATGGTCAGGCTGCATCACAGACAACCCAGGAGAAGAGATTCCGAAGGCTGCAGAGGGGCTCTGCTCATGCATCGGCACCCTCTCACACAAAACCAAGCGCTCTGCCTTCAGGATTGATAAGGCCTGCCATAGGGGTGAATGATAGGTTTATATGTGCAGTGATAGGTGAGATATAGTGAATCTATATCTCTGTTGTAAGGGGTGCATGCACCAGCTTACCCAGGCTGCAGTAGCAGACCTTTGGTGTCATTTTGGAGGGCTTCCCAGGGGTGGCATAATACATGCTTCAGCCCCTGGTAGGCCTCTGGGGTACCTATGCCCTGGATACATAGTATACCATATACTAGGGACTTATAAGGCACCTCAGAATCCAATCTGTTGTGTACCTAAGGTACTAGGAATCAATTTGGAGAGGAAGCAGCTAGGCTGGGGCCCTGAATAGCAGGGCCCCAGCCAGACTAAAGTCGAAAAACAGTGTTACAGCAGCAAAATGTGGGGGCAACCATGAGAAGCAGATCCTACTCTCCTACAATAGGGTCTTAGCACCTGAGTGTCCCGTTCTCCAGCTGTTCATCATCCTCCACCAGGAGGGAGACTGTCTGGTGTGTGATAATCGTCAGTGGGAAGAGTGAAATCTATGCGGGCATTTCAGTTCCATGAGGCCGGCACTGCGACTTGTAATCCTGTTGTGTGGGATTCGTAAGACATGTGCTGTCGCTGTCTTATTTGCCCTAGAACAGGAAGTAGATTCGGAGGACGGGACTTTGTTGTTTGCCCTTCCGCATGTTGTCTGATTGTTTTCAATTTCCTATGCCTCAGAGTGCTCAGCAACAAATGTTCTTCATGTGTGTGCAAGGGCTAAGAGAGCTCTTAATGTTAATATAGGAATTGTTAAAGTGTGGATATTTTTGGTAGCAGATTTTAGAGCCACTTGAGGGGAGGAAATGTCTAATAATACTCCCTTGAGGGTAATGTGGTTTGGATGTGCACTGGTAATGAGGCACTATAATTCTCAGGATCGTGGAGGATAAGATGCGATGCCGCACTCAACAAGGGTCCCGATTTGTTCTGTGAAAAGTTGATTAATGTACTTAAACACACCTATTATTGTTGTTATTTATCAGTAGGCCATTTCCGTTTTTACATGCCCTAGGTGATTCATGGCATAGATTCATTACTGGAATGATAACCAAGGGATAGTGTTGTTTAATCCTTGGTTATAAGTTTCCAAGCAGTACACCCACCTTTGTTCTTTCTCGAAAAAGATGTGTTCCACATTCTCTTGCTCAATGTTTAAAGACTCCAGAATAACCCATCATACATTATCTGTTGAGAGTTGTTCAGTTATATAGTGGCTGCTGATCTTGGTGGTATATTGTTTGCACCGGATATTCCTATGGTGCTCCCCTATGCTTTGTTTGACTTTTCGGCAGGTCATTCCGATGTAATTTAGGTTACAGGAGCATGTGATCATATAGATTACGTGGCTCGTGTTACAATTCGTGTGGCGTCTCAGAGTCCACTTCAAATCTTTGGTAAGTTATAATTAACTCGGTCGGTTGTTGGAGATGGCAGACTGAGCATGAACCACAAGGATAGTGGCCTGTGCGGGGGTCAGGCCCCATGAGGAAAGTACATTTTCTCCAACTTACTTTTGTGTGAACTAGTATGTCACGGATATTTCCACTTCTTCTGTTGGCGAATCTCGGTTTTGGCCACTTCAGAGTGCCTGAGGTCAGTATGCGCTTGTGTTTTTTAATAGCTTGTTTTACTCGATTTGTGCAGCTGTTATATGTGGTTACACAGGTCAGGACATCATTTTCGTAGTTTTTTGTGACAGTTTCTAGGATCTGTCACCGTTCTGATGAGGGCTCTTTTTTTGACATTTGGATATTATTTTGTCTAAGTAGTTTATTTCTTTCAGTTTTATGCTGAGGGCTCGTGCTTGCTGCTTGTAGTCCTCTTTTTATCTGCAATTTCTCTTAATGCGAAATTGGCTCAAAGGAAGATTTTCTCTCAGAGGGCAGGGATGGAAACTGTTGAAAGATAATAGGCTGTTTTTAGCTGTCAGTTTCTAACAGATTTTGGTTTTCAGATTGTTATCTTCAGCAAAGATGGTGATATCTAAGAAGTCCAAGGTAGTACGGTTGGCTATGTAGGTGAATTTCATAAATTCGTCACATGAATTGAGCCAAGTTTGGAAATCTGATAAATTCTCTTCTGTGCCTTTCCAAATCATAATAGCGTTGTCTATGTATCTTTTCTAGAATAGTATCTGACATCTGTGTGAGTTGAGATTGTTAAGGACAAAGTTTTCTTCGAAAGTGCTAACATATAATCCTGCCAAACTTGGGACGAAGGTACAGGCCATGGAAGTTCCGTGGGTATGTGGATATATATTGTACCTTCATTCGCAAAGAAATTTTCTGTGAGAGCGAGGCGACAGATTTCAAGAATGAAATGCCTGGGGGTTTGAAAAGTCCAATTTTTACTATATTTCAGCTGTATTTGCATATGATTGTGGGGGACTGCACGTGTATGAATGCATGTGGTATAATGTATCGTTCTTCTGAGTCTAGTAGCTCCTGCAGGGGGCAAAACGCATCACTGGGTCTAATTAGGATGCCTGTGCCTTGGGCATGTGAAGAGTAGGATGCTGTATACTTTTCTTTAATCCATTTACTCCACAGCCGAGCCTCTGTTGACCTTGTCGGGTGAATCTCCTGAAGGCGACCTATATCTATTTGATGTCTTTCCAATTAAACTAGTACTTGATATGTTTTTTGTGGATCATTAAGTACTCGTGTACTTCATGTAATTAGTTTAAAAAGAGGTCGCATGTCGTAGTCCGACTAGTCACTTCATTATATGTAGGCTGTGTCTCCCTAGCTCCCTGTCTGTGCTGCGATGCCCTTGGCCATGATTAGCGGTGTCTGCAGTTAAGAATAGTTTAATATGTGATGTTTGCACTCGTGTACCACGCTCCCCCCCCTTTTCCACCTCCCTCCCAAGAGGTTGTTCACTTTAGACTTTCCCATCTTACCATCCCATGGGTTGGGAGTCCTCCTAGCTAACTATGTAAAGGTAGGAATTTCCTGGGGGGTGGGGCAGGAGGAGGGAAGACATCCAACTCAAGCTGGAGGTTTATAGCCAAGATAAGAATTTGTCAGAGCGACCCTTTCGGCCATGAGTTCTGGTCTTGTACACTTCTGTTGTTCAATTTTGTATCTCATGGGTGATTCAGGCAGTGAAACCCATGTAGTGTGGACATTACGCATAAATGATTTAACTGTTCAGGCGCATGCTCCTCTACTGTCCGCTGTGCTCTTGTGTTGAATCGTCTTCACAATTTCAGCTCTCATGGAGTGTGATCTAATCATTGCTTTAAATGAAAATACAGAAGTGCAGAGACTCACTCTTTAGAGTGCCTGTTTGCTCTTGAAAAGTGCTGGGACTCTCCCATTAAATGTATTGCAGCAGTACTGAGAAGTGCAAATTGAAGAAGTGCAGGTACTCAGTACTGGACGGTTCCTGCCCATTTAAGGCAACTGGTTCTTTTCAACAGTGTGGCCTTACTTGTTTCTGTGAGTCGCTGCCTCTTGAATTGGCAAATGTGGTCGATTTTGCTGGAGAAATCTGTCAGCTTGTTTTCGTGTTCAGAAGACATGCAGTTTTTCACTCATTCGTATCTGACGCTTTCCCAGGTACAGAAGTGGGCTGTATTCTATCCCCGCTTTCTGCAGGGTGTGCTTTACTGGGATGAATTCTCTTTGGGCTGTCTGTACTGCAATTGTAAAGTCTGGGTAGATGAATATGTGGTTGCTGCCATATTGGAGATCTCTAAGCTCCCTAGATCTGTACACCCTTTCTATTGAAAAGAGAGGAGTAAATGAGTCCTCTGCAAAAACATGATCGTCCATTCTCCCAATGTTCCTTGCCTTCTGGTATTCCTAAAATACTCATCTTTGAAGGCTTCATGTTTGGCTCTTATTACGTCCAGCACTTTCTCCTTCTGGAGTAGCTTCTCAATGTGTTCTTTTGCGACACTCTCTGTGGCTGATGTCCGTTCTTCCAGTGGCCTGACACGCGTGCTATGGGTGTTAATGCGCTCTTTTATGTGGGTCAGGCGTTCTGTGAGGGTATCTATCGTGGAATGTATTTTTCCAAGCTGTGCTTCATTTCAAGTAGGAGCAGTTGGAGGTCTGGGGCTTTCTCTGGTGTTGGCTGGGGTTTAGCTGCTATGTTCTCAGAAGTGTCATCTGACAGGGTTTGTCCTCCAGTGCGCTGCCTCCCAAAGGTGACCTTAGCTTGTTTCCCATCATGTTTTCTCATGGCGTGTTAATATGGGGCAGTGGTATCAATTTCCCGCTGGACTAAACACTGAACCTGCAGCTTTGCTTGGGTTGTTACTCATGCCCTTTGTTCACAGTTTCACATGTGGAGCCCCTTTGCTCCCTGATATGGCCCACTGAGGGCATGAGGATTGGCTGGGACACTATCCTAACCATCGCCTATGCTTCAACTGATCTCGCCACTCCCCAGAGGCTCTCCTTTTTTGCAAAGAGGGGGGTACGAGTAGATCAGTTTGTTTCTGCAGCTTGTTGGTAGTGTCAGTTTAGGGAGCCTGCCTTATTCACCTTGTCTCTCCCTATCATGAAGTACTGCTGCACGTATTTAATGTGTTTAGCATTATGTCCTTTTTACTGGCACAGTCCCGATCTTATTTATGGTGCTGTGCACTTTGCTTTCGATTATAAAAGGGCGGAAGGACATTCTACTTCTCTTATTATGGCAGGGGGTGCGAAATCACGGGCCTCAGCCTTGACGGATACTTCATGCCATTTTTGGTGTTGCCTGCTTGGTGCAATCTGCACGGCTCACAAGTCTTATCAAGGCTTGCTTTTAACTGCAAGGGGAGGTGGCATCCTTAGGCGACCTGCTCCCGAACTAGCTAGACCCAGCGCCTCTCTCCCATGTGCCGCACTTCGAAGCTCGCAGTAACCGAGGGTCCACCTGTTTCAATGCGAGTGCTTGCCTACCTCCGACAGGCTCCTCCCCGCATGTACTTTCCCGTGGCGGTGAAGTCACACCGCAGGTCGACATGATGCAAAGCAGCATCCTTGCCCCGCCTCCTCTACCCAACTCGCTCTCTTCTCTGTGTGGACTTCTTCTGTTTCTGCCCCGTGCAGCGAGCTCGCACTGCAGCTTTGTCTTCCAAGTTCCAACTGATCGGATCCTGCTTTCGCAGCATCACTGTTGCTTACAGTTCCCAGATCTCAAGGGTGTTTATTGTGCTTTGTATGCCCATGCCTTACATACAATGCTCTGAATGTCGATACGTGATGGATTCAATTCTTCGATTCTAGAACTTCCATGCCTTCAAAAGGGATCTGAGAGGGCAAGCACACCCTAGTGGTAGAAGCTCAGGTTTTGCTGGATTCAGAGCTAGCTTGCTCTCCCTCATCCATCTAAAGATACCCGAGGCAATTGTTAATGCACCCAGTGTCATGCCCCACGGTCCGCGACTCCCGACGCGGTAGTATTTAAGAAATCTCGAGGCAAGGAAACGCGCTTAGCGTTCTTGTCTCGAGATTCATTTCTGTCCCGACGCTCAGCTGCCTGACTTCCGTTATTTGCATTTCCTGTTTCCGGCCTCGCTCTAGTGAACGAAGCCGGTTAGCTGTATATCGCCGCGTTCTGCAATCCTCGTGGTGTTTTTGTTCCTGCCCGCTACCAGACCAACGCTAGCGGGGCGGACTTTGCCCTTCTTCCCTTCGTACTCAAGAGAGAGGTACCCCGGTAATCCTGTCTCGTTCATGTATGAAAGGATTTGTCCCCTTCATTGTTGCATGGATCGATAGCTGTGCTGCATTGTAAAGCACTGGTTGCCCCTGCCTGTCGGGCGGTTCTCCGCTCGTTCGAGCAGGTATTTCCCTATTCTGACCCCTCCTTATTTTTCCCTCGTTTATCCCTACCTATGATAAGCACTCCATAGGCTGACACCGCTCCTTCCATCTGCCAAATACGTGGTTCAGAATAATAGTACCCTGATAGTGTTCCATCGAGTGTCCCCTCTAGAGAGGTGTTTTCCAGCCCTCTCCTTCTCCATTCGTTTCCTGTCACTCCCTGGGGTTTGCGTGAATCACTGTGTTGATGATCTTCTCGACAGAAACACGGTAAAGGCGCACTGCGCTACATTTTCCATCAAGTACTGTTTGCTATTTATATGAAAAAGCTCAATGGGTATTTAGGTTTGCTCTGACATGTTGTGTTATCTATTTCAGTAGAATACCTTCCACAGTGTTTATCAGACAAATAGAGTCCAGGGAGTTGGTAGTTCCTCTACACCATCCCAGGGGGGTAAGCAGACAGCGGAGATAGAGGAGAAGTTTGGGGATGATTATTACTCCGTTCTAATCGTGTACTCTCCTTCGTATAGGATCTTACAGTGAAGCCTTGACGCCTTCTCGTTGCAAGATTAGAAAACACGACACAGGGGTAGGTGAGGTTGCTGCAGATCGGCGCATATAAATTCTCCCTACTTCCACGGACAGAGTAAACCTACAGTCACACGCACATGCACTCATCATACGCTAGGGCCCATCACACTAAATTCACACTATTACTCTATCCACACTGTGTATAAGAGAGAAAACCTAAACCAATCTGCATCTAAAATGAGGTCAATGCGACCAGAATGACATTGTCCTGAGTCATGATTTTAAACATAGGAAATACAGCTGTAACTCAATAAATGACAAAGAAATGACCACCCGACATCAGAATTCAAACAAATAGTTGTTTATCTAAATTAGTTCAAATGAAAGTCAATCAATAGCAAGATCATTATTCTCATAGTTACCTATTCTAGCTAAATGGGTCAGGACAGGTCTCTCAGTAAAGTCTCTCAGATCACCGTCCTCACGAACAGCATCGGTCCTCACGAACATAGGTTCAGGAAGAAATGGCCAAAATCGGAAAATGCTAAGCCAAGACCCTCTCTAGTCTAGAAATATTTATACTGAAAATTAGCATACCAAAGTTACAAATAATCTTTTTAACGTCCGTTGTCCGTTGAGCAGAGCGAGCAGGAAAGGATGTTGCAACATTTAGAAAACCTCCGCTCAGGAAAAATCACAAAAATAAAAAACACGGAAGAAGGAAACTCGAGTTTGCAAATGTTACTTTCATAAATGCTCTTCCTTGGTACCATAGCAGAGCCACCGCAGACTAATCATTGTTCATTGTGGCTTTATCCTTCTCCAAGGACAATTGGAATCATGCCCAGAGCTGCTGTCCTCACGGAAACTTTTTATTCAGGCAGAGGCTGTGGTCAGGTGACTTTCAACCATGTTCAGCAAGGCCTCTCGTCAAAAATTCAATCACTCGAGTGCAGGCTGTAAATAGCAGCCATCTTGTTTTAGGCCAAAACGGACCATCTTAATTAAAAGAAACACAAAACAACGTTACCACATCATAATGTTTATACAGTGTTAATCCCCACTAATACCCTTATGTGTATGCAATTTACCTAGCCGTCTGCAACACAAAGAAGCATTAGCACCCGTTATTTTTAAAGCATAAACACAAAACAAATAGCACCTTTGCGACACTCATTTAGTAAAACCGCACATTATTATTAAGCAACATATATGCATCCCACGTGTAGTTTCTCTCATTAGTAATGTTGATTAATTTGGACTTTTAACAAAACAAACTATTAATTAATGTTTTTAAATTAGTAATTTTAATCATAACATATAGACAAAACTGGAGCTTATAACTCGATAAATTTTCAACAGAAAACTCTGCTCCAGCAATCCCCCCTTTGGTGATATCTTATCACCACAAAAACCAACCCAAAAAAAAAATGTTGTCCCAATTTTTAGGAGAAATTGAAAATTTCTTTTATAACACAACATTAAACACCAGACTCCATCACATCATCCCTCTTTGACTCCAGGTAAACACTCTCTTTTGTTTCTTTGCAGTATTTTGCCCAATTTTCCTCTTTTTCCCTCCCCTGTTTTTACAACACAAACACCCCAATCTTAGCAACAATAAAGCAACAATTACACATGTCAAAGGAAATAATATTTTACCAATAAAGGTACTACCTATCTTAGTAATAAAATTCTTAACAGCAACTATCTTATTAGCTATTTTAGTCCAGATACTTTCAGCTTCCAGAGGTACTAATTCTTCATGCAAATCAGTAATATTTTTGATATAGACCTTTAGGTCTTTGCTTTCGTCACAAATGTAAGTGCAACAATGTTGAACTTTCAGCATTCCACAAACTCCACCCTCCTTGGCCAATAGAATATCAAGGGCAAGTCGATTTTGCATAGACATGGCACGCACGGCAATCAACTCCGTATTTACCAAAAGAAACCCTCCAGCGGTACTTGTCGATAAGCGATCCACCACTGTTGACAGTTTCCGAATCCCATATGCATTTAAAGAAATTCCCACTGCTGGAATTAAAGCTCCAAAGATATCACCTACTATTTCTGACCAATTTTCTCTCTTAAAGCGTGTTAGTAGATTAATGTGTTCTACATCTTCTATCCTATCTATATGAAAAATCTTGGGAAAAACCAGGCCCACATAACACGTGCCATACCAATGGTCAGGCAACTTGTAATAAGCCTTGTTCCCACAAACGTAATACACTCCCGGGAAAACTGGATCTTCTCCACCTTTAAAACCCCATCCTGTTGCAATGAAGTATGTATCATGACATTCACTAGTCCCAACAAAATAAGTATCATATTGGGATTTCCTTCTGGTAATGCATAGTTTACCCTTCTGTGGTGCATCCAAAGCCAAAGTTGGACTAGCCCCATTTTCCAACTCCTTTCCCATCTCTATATCCCAAATTGTTTCACTCACTTTATATTTCCCTGCCTTCTCATGCATGCTCACTCTTCTTTCCTCTACCATATTTAGGAAAGCCTTCTCCTCTTCTTTCAAGCTGCAAGTTAAATTGTTTCTAAAAATGTAATCTAATGTTAAATCTTCTTTCTCAATAAAAATCTCACCAAAAACGTTAGCTTCTTTAGCTGGATTCAGCTTTTTATTCGTAGGCAATTGCCCAAAAATGTTATCTCTGTTAGACATCTCATAATCTATTTTCCCTAACAAATAAAAAACACTACTTAACACACTACATGAAATCCCATACGTAGCTGGTAAATGGTGATAAGTAACACCTTCTGAAACGGATGCAGGTAACTGCATACATACGTAGCAATCCCTAACTTCCATTGTCTTTACGTATTCGTACAACAACTTTGAAAAAACATTGCTAGAAAAATCATTAATTGACCTATCTTTATGTACGTAAATGTTACTACTTCTAGTTGGAACTATTTTCTGCGAATTCTTCCCTATATTAGTCATATTCTCAGTGTGTATTCCAAAAGTGTCTATTGTAATTCTAAGAGTAATTAGTAAAGCTAATACACCCCATAATAGCATTAATAATCCAGTACAGCAGCAGCACATTCTACACCATTTTTTCAAGAAGGCACATCTATTTTGATTATTTTCTGTGTTAGCCATTTTACTACTTCGGCAGTGTCTTTTGACTTAGCCTCTTCTACTCCACTACTGAGGTTTGGAACCCTAGATTATCTCACACAGTTAATTTCAGATTTTTCTCTTTCACTTTTTCTCCAAGTGACTCCTTTAGTTCACTCAGTTTGGATTTTCATCACTTTTCACTTCTTCTTCAGCAACATCAAATTGTATCAAATCTTCAACAACATCCTGTGCATCCGACTCTTCTCCAATGTCAGTCAGGATAACTTTTAGGATTCCAACAGATTTTCCCTCTCCCTCAACCACTTTTCTCAAGATCCCCTCCGGATTGACTTGACTCTCTGCCTCTTCTTCTTCTCCTTCAGGCAATGCCACATAAGTCCATTCCGGTGACCTGTACTTTTGGTTGGGTTTTCTGATTCTTTTGATCTCCTCTGGTTCTTTCGATTTCTTTTGTTCCTCTTCCTTCGCTTGATATTGACTCGACACCTCGTTCACTTGTTCAGCTTTTGATGAATTCACTCGTGTCAGTCGATACCTCAGCCTCTTTATCCTGTTAGGCCAAAGATCTCCTCTTACACTTCTTTTCAGTCTCATTTCTTTATTACTTCTCTCTCCAATCCAAGTTCTCTTTCTCAGAACTCGACCCTCTGATTTCTCATTCTCACTCTCATCCGATTCTGTCTCATTTGCCTCTTGGTCTTCAACAGTTTTCTTTCGCTCCACAGTCTTTTCCACCACCGATTGAGACTTCCCTATTTCTGTCCCTCCTCGGGTCTCCGACACTCAATCTTCTTGCTGTCTACTTGTCCCTTCACCTAGCTTATCAGAAGTGTTCCCTACACCTCCTCGGGGGTCTTCCGCAATCTGTCCCTCTCTATCTTCTACTGACCCTGCTTCTTCAGGCGTAATCTCAAGTGGACTTCCAACCTCCTCATCTGATTCAGGAGTAGTCTCTGTGGAATTGCTCTTTTCTCTTCTTTCTTCTCCACTGCTCGTTGGAACTTCAGGCACTCTTACAGAATCCGATCTCTCTTCTGAGACTCTCAATGTTTCTCTTGAAGCCTCTCTTGGAAAGAAAAAAGAATCTCCTTACTCTCTTTCCCCTTCACCCCTTTCAGGATTCTTTCCTCTTCTCACTGGTTCAGTGTCTGGATCATCACTGGAATCTGACTCTTCAAAATACTCTTTACCAGTCCCATCCTTTGGATTTGGAACTCTCAGAGTATGGCTCGCATGAACCCAGTTTTTCACACCAGCACACTTTACTGCAGTCGTCGTAGTCAGAATAACTTGTCTTGGCCTTCCCCACCTTGGAACCAAGCAATTTCTTCTTCTGTGCACCTTAATCCTCACCCAGTCCCCTGGACTTAGATCATGGGCTTGCTTCTTCTCAAATGTGGTAGCGTCTTCTCCAACCTGGTGAAACACAGAATGAACTTCGTCAGCCAGGCCTTTACAGTAATCCAAAATCATGTCATCAGTTATTGTCATCAACTTGTTGACAGGCACAAAAGCATGTCTCATTGCACGTCCCATTAAGATTTCGTGCGGACTCAAACCTGTGGTTCTATCTGGAGTAGACCTAATAGTCATAAGCACTAGAGGCAAGACATCAGGCCATTTCATTCCAATGGCTAAACACATCTTACCAATTCGGTTTTTTATTGTGCCGTTCATCTGTTCAACGACTCCAGAAGCCTCTGGTCTGTATGCACAATGTAGCTTTTGCTGTATGCTCAATGCTTCACAAATTAAACCCATGAGCTCATTGTAGAAGTGTCCACCTCTATCAGACTCAATTGTCACTGGGAACCCGTACCTAGGAATCAACTCTCTTAACAGTAACTTTGCAACTGTTATTCCATCATTCCTCCTAGTCGGATAGGCCTCCACCCATCTTGAGAACAAACAGACTACCACTAGAACATACCTCAATCTGTTCACTTGGGGCATTTCAATGAAATCTATTTGCAGTCTGGTAAAAGGACCTCCTTCTCTGCCTATTGTTCCTAGACTCACCACTGTCTTTTTCCCAGTATTAAACTGCTGACAAATCAAACATCTCTGACAGATGCTCTCTGCAATTAACCTGAACTTTGCATTGTACCAGGTTTGTTTAAAAGACCTAATCATTGCATCCCTTCCCAGATGTCCCTGGCCATGATACATTCTTGCCATTGTCGACAGCATGGAGTTTGGCATGACTGGTCTACCGTCTCTATAGATCCAAACATGATCTGTCTCTCTTGGGGCACAACCTGCCTTGATCCAATCTCTCATTTCCTCATCTCCTGCCTCATCCTGCAACTGTTTTGATGAATACAGGCCCCAGCTAGGCCCGCAGGACACAAGGGTTCGCTCTCCTGTAATGGAATCTATAAGGAAGTTGGCACGGAAACTGCAAAGTACAAAGACAGCATTTATTAACCCTTAAGGGTGGTCCTACAATCCACACAACACTCTTCAGTATTGCATAGAGTAGCACAAAGAACCTTCGTACATGGTCCCCTTTTATACACAACAGAGGGGCTCATAAGTGGGTGGATACAACATGAGGCCGAAGAACATTACCATTTATGGTCATTTTCGATACTGAATCAATATGTGGGCGGAGCTAACGCACTCCTTGAGCCCGGCCCGGTCCATGGTCAAGCAAGGCTAACTGATAACAGATGTGGTCAAGTCTGGGCATGTGCCAGATAGACAAAGGAGCTATTTATAGACTGTTACTAGGCAGATTGCAAGAGCAACTAACACAGAGGTTGGACTCTTCTCGTGGGGAACACGTGAAAGCATGACAATACAAAATGGAGTCCAAGCTTCGGTCAACATAACAGAGAAAACACGATCTATAAAAGGGGGAATTAATGTCTTTAGTAAATGCTTAATCACATCGTTGTTTCAATTTACAACAGACGACCCTTTCAGCATTTACTGAAGACATCCGGTTTGTTAGGATAATCATCATATATGTCAATTGTCATCATTTCTTCAACTTCTTTAGCTAAACGTTTTTGGTGGGCAACATCGGCAATAGCTTTCTTATCAGGGATACAGAATGATACACATAATGAGCAGAGCAAGGGACCACATTGAACGCAGATACAGCACAAAAACAGAACCGCCACAATAATGCAGAGACCAGTTAGAACCTTCCATCCCCAGGCAGTAATTAACGCCCAAAACCATCCAGAAAAGGACCAAGTGCCGTTTTCTGTATGGATCTCAGCCGCAATTTTACGCAGTTTATTGATGGCATTATAAACTGATGGCGTATGATCAGGAATAAACACACAACAGCTACTTCCAATAATTTTACATGCTCCTCCTCTGTCAGCTAGCATAACGTCTAATACCATACGATTCTGCAATGCAACAATCCTAGTAATCTGTAATTCCTCCGTAAGATTCCCAAGAGCAGCAGCAGTCTGATTTGTCACAGCTTCTACCACTCTTGTTAACCTTCGGATCTTCCTACTGTTCAGGGCAGCTCCAACAAAGAAAAACAGTCCTAAGTTAAAGTCAATATACTGTTGCAGACTGGTATCAGTCTGATCCACATCATCAATTGATAAAGTACGTTTATACCTATTTACAGTCACATTATTCAATAATTTCAGATCCTTATGATAAGATGCGGGTGCTAGGAATACAGGAGGTAATAGAAATGATACATAGCATACCCCAGACCACCCAGCCGGCAGACGGTAATAACCTTTATTTCCACACACAAAATACGTATTATGGGAGGCCAAGAAGGTACTATTGTTCAACCCATCAATATTCAAAACAGTAATGCAATCACTAACACCAACAGGGATGGAACCCACACTCTGGACACACAGGTCCGCTTGAGCTTGTGCTACTTGGATCACAAATTTGTCTTTTCCCACAGTGTCTCTTGTGTTCGTGAAGATGTAGGGAATGGATTCATTGTCTGGTCGGTACTCTTCCCACTCCCAAATTGTCCCATTCGCTTGCGGATACCCATTTTTGTCTTGATGGCATTCTTTATTAAGTCTAAAAAGCAATCGTCCCACTGTCGGTTTCCGAGTGGCAAAAAGCAAAGTATACCATGCTCTACAAGAGCCATTATGAGAGAAGGGAAGTGGTATAAATGGCGTTCCTCCTTTCTTCTGATGAGCTGGCATCATCCCACATATCCAACAGATCGTAGCATTCGTAGCAACGTGGGTATGATGCAGCATCTGGATGAAAGTGTTATTCAAGTAAGATTGTCGATGCTTCAACTCTTGAAACAGTAATGTATAAAAGTAGTGCTCCTCAGGCACCGGAGTTGTCAACACAAGAATCTTCCGAGCGGGAGTTACATCCTCCACGAACCATGTGGTTATCCCAACAATGGCTACTGTCAACATGAACCCTAATGCACAAAGGATTTTCTTTTTCTCCATATCAAAACAAAAATAAAACCCAATATCTTCCTGAAACTAAAAGTCTGTCAGAACTCTTCCCCTTGGGCAGCGGTTGATTTCTTCACCAGCGGGCCAAGACGGGTGTCGCTACACCAATGCAGGGCTGAACCCCCCCCTTGCCTCATCGGCTCTCCGTTTCACTAACCCAAGGGCCGTTCTGACAGTATGTCCCGCTACTGGAAAACTCACTTCCTTGGTCGAAGATGATATCGCCTTCCTCCAGGAGTCGCGTGGTCCGGAAAGAGCTCCTCAGTGGCATTTGGCTCCGCAGCACGGCCTGTCTCTGCAGCCAAAATTTCTCGTTGATCGGTCAGCACGGCAGGTTCCACCAATCCGGGCGGCACCTTCCTACAGTGCAGAGAGTGGATCCAATTCTTTCGGTTGGAGACTCGCACAGCCGTCCTCGTTGCGAGGAGGACCTGCTCAGGGCCCACCCATCTCGGCTCCAAACTGTTTGTTCTGTCGAAGACTTTCACCATGACATGGTCACCAGGCCGGAGACCATGTCCTTCGCCGGTAGACCGATCAGGGAGCGCCTCTCGGACCTGTTGATGGATAGAAACCAAGTTATCCGTTAACTGTGCCAGATAATCGCTCATCATTACACAAGGTACATCATACACAGCCTTAGGTCTTGGTGGACCCCAAATATTCATTGGGCGTCCAAAGACAATCTCGTACGGCGTAAGGCCAGTTCGAGAGTGCGGTACTGATCTAATTGACAATAACGCCAGTGGCAGAGCGTCTGGCCAAGTCAAAGACGTCGAAGCTTGAATTTTGGCGATCTTAAGCTTCAGTGTACCATTATACTTCTCAACTAGGCCTGCAGACTGAGGGTGAAGCACGGCGTGGAACTTCTGAGTGATGCCTAGGCCCTTCAAAACGTACTTTATAACATCCGCTACAAAGTGAGGGCCATTATCACTCCACAGAAGTCTACAGACGCCATATCGAGGGAAGAACTCTTTCAGCAGCATCTTCGCAGTAGTCATCGCAGTATTGTCTTTCGTAGGGTACGCTTCAACCCATTTGCTGAAAGCGCAAACCACTACTAGAACATACTTCAGATTATTACAGCGCTCCAATTGGATGTAATCCATCTGCAGAACCTCAAAAGGTGCAGTGGGTGTCACAAACCCTCCTGCTGGAGTTCGAGTACCCTTTCCTGGGTTATACCTCAGGCAAATCATACAGGTCTGCACCACCCTCTTTGCTCTGCTAGCAATCTCTGGATGCTCCCAGACTTGGGTAAGCAATTTCACAATTGCGGAAGCTCCAACATGTGCTAGCCCATGTGCCATCTGAACCATAGGTTGTACAAAGGCCGTGGGTAATTTCCATCTATCCATCTGCTTATTTCTCCAGCAACCCTCGTCATCCAGTTCTCCCTCGCTAGCCCATTGCTCCCGCTCTTTGTCTGAAGCGGTCCTTTGCATTTCTCGCACTTCCTCCTTCGCATCATGCCATCTCTCCACCTGTGACTTCACTACATACATGGCAGTAGTACCGGGCTGCATCGCAGTCTCCCGTGCTACTCGATCCGCTAACGCATTCCCTTCTCCAACTTTATCAACCACTTTCCTATGGGCGCTACACTTAACGATGGCAATTTTCTTTGGGTATGTCAATGCAGTTAAAAGGTTATGAACTAACTCTCCATGCATTATCTGCACTCCATGTGACGTTAAAAACCCTCTCTCCTTCCAGAGTAGGCCGAAGTCATGCGCTACTCCGAAGGCATAGCGGCTATCTGTATAAACATTCACACATAGTCCTGTACTGAGCTCACATGCTCGTGTTAATGCTATCAGTTCCGCTGCTTGAGCTGATTTCTGTGGTATGCGTGCTGTCTCCACTATCGTTTGTAATGTGGTAATTGCATATGCTGCTGAAGTCGTACCATCTGGTAGCTTCAGACAGGATCCATCCACCCACAGTTCTCCATCTACATCTGGAAAGGGCGTATCCTGGAGATCAATACGACCCTTTGTTTGTTCCTCAGTCACGAGAATGCAATCATGCGCTTTCCGCGCCTCAGGCTGGGTTTCGGGGTATGGCAACAATGTTGCCGGGTTTAACGTTACGCACCTTTTCAACGTAATATGAGGAGCCAAAAGCGTCAACTCATATCCCGTTAAACGGGCACTGGTCAAATGCTGCGTCTTTGTTTGATTAAGCAGGGCATCAACAGCATGGGGAACTAATACCAACAGCTTATGAGATAACACAATTCCCTCGCTTTGGCGTATTGACACAGCTGTCGCCGCAACCGAGCGAAAACACCCTGGTAATGCTCGGGCGACAGGATCCAGTACAGCCGAAAAATATGCACATGGGCGCTGCTTATCGCCATGCATCTGCACTAAAACTGACAATGCACATCCATCTTTCTCATGCACATACAACGAAAAGGGTTTTGCATAATCAGGGGTCCCTAACACTGGTGCTGAACAAAGGGCCTGTCGTAGTTGCTGAAAAGCAGTATCACACTCATCTGACCAAGGGATTGGGATAGGCGTGTCCTTTGTCAAGAGGGCTAACAATGGCTTAGCTGTGTGCGAAAACCCCAGTATCCACTGTCTACAAAAAGAAACAAGGCCCAAAAATGCACGCACGTCCTTCTGTGTGGACGGTCTCGGTGTATCCAAAATTACTTGGATACGATCCGGTGTGAGTGCACGTCCCTCCTTAGACAAAAGGTGACCCAAATAAGTCACCTTTGGTCTACAGAATTGCAATTTCTTCCTAGAAACCTTATGATTGTGGGACGCTAAAAAGGAAAGTAAGGATAACGTACTTTTTTCACACAACTCCAGGGTGTCAGCCGCCAGCAAGATGTCATCAACATATTGAATGAGGGCGACCCCCTCGAGCAGAACAAAGGAATCCAATTGTCGTTTCAAAGCCTGACTATAAATGCTAGGGCTTTCTGTATAGCCCTGGGGAATCCTACAGAAACGATAAGATCTATTATTTAATGTAAACCCAAAAAGATATCGGCTATCAGGGTGAATGGGAATGGAAAAGAAGGCATTTTTCAAATCAATCACTGAGAACATGGTCGCCGTAGGCGGGACCAAGGTAAGCAATGTCGTGATATCAGAAACCACTGGGTATTGAGGTATCACGATCTTGTTCACTTCTCTCAAGTCAATTATGAATCGATAAACTCTGGCATCCGTATCCTTTTTCAGTATGGGAAGAATCGGACTGTTACAAATGTTATAGGGGACTTCCTCCACTACCCCTACCGCTATCAAATCCTGCACTATCTGTGTGAGAGCCTCCTCCCCCTCCTGGGAAATACGGTACTGTGGGAGGCGTGGTAACACCGCCCCCTCCTGGACGCTAATGTGGACCGGTGGAATCACCATTTGTCCTACATCAGTATCCGAAGTCGCCCACAAAGCACGAGGGAGGGTAGATAACAGCGCATCCTCTGACATCGTACACATCCGTTCAGATCGGGGGTAATTGTCATTCAATATTACCCGCACACCAGCAGGGGAGCAGCGGATCGTAGCCCTAAAATGCTTTAACATATCAAGACCCATAATGTTGTCCGGTGTGTACGGGGCAAGCAGAAACGGACAGGGTGCAGAAAAAGAATCAACCTTAAACATGAGGGGCTGTGAAAGAGGGCTTCGGGAGAGTGTACCGTCAAACCCTACCGATGTGACCATTAAGCCGGATGGGGGAGCCCCCGGAACCAATTGCTTAGATAGCGCACTACGTGTCGCTCCAGTATCCACTAGGAACTGATCAGTGAGCCCAGAACCTCAGCCGATACATAAGGGCCCTTCTGATCGACTGGCACCTCAACTGATTCTAACCCCCATCCAACGCATTCCTATGCATGCTGAGAGTCATGGTACCCCGACCGGTCAATCCCTGACGCTTGATGCTGGCGATCGAAAACATTTGATCTATCTCGGTGCTGCCCAGCAGAGTCAAAACGAGCCTGTTCGTTAGAATTCCCTCGGAAGTTGGAGAAACCCCCTCTACCTCGCGGGCCACCGGGGGTATGCCCCTGACGCGATGCATGCAACACCGGGCAGTCCCTAGCCCAATGACCCGATTGCTTACAATACGCACATTGATTCCTATTTAAATCAGACCGGCCCGAGGGAGGACCATAAGATCCTCCCCTACCTCTATTACTACCCCGTCGAGGCGGGCCATAGACTTGTGCCAACATCACCTTTGTTTTCAAATCTTTCGATTTCTTTTCCTCCTGGCCCTTCGCTTCTTGCTCCTGACGCTCATAATACTGAGCGATAGTCAGGAGGGCCGTCGGTGTAGTGGAAGACCAAGAACTTTCACTCGCTTTTAGACGGGCCGCAACTGCCGGCAGCAGATTAGCCACATATTTATCCGCGAAAAGGTGGCGTCCCGTATCGTCGGTAAGCGACTGTCCACTAAAATCGTGAAACGTCTCCTCAAAGCGCGTAAAGAAGTCCGCAACTGACTCGTCAGCTTTCTGTTTACATGCAGCTAACATATTCCAGTCAATCTTTTTAGGGGGGATAATTGTCTTCAACTTAGCTACAATAGCAGCAGGGAGATCTAAAATATTCTGGGGCGGTTTCTGCGCAGGCTTCCTCTCCCTATCCTCATCTTCCAGTTCAGACCATCGAGCCTTAAAAGTGGCAACATCATCTACCTTTCGCACAGATCGCCACATATCTGGTGGTAGAATAAGCCCAAAGAACAAATCTATATCTGCTAAAGTCATAACGCAAGAATTCAAGGCCCCCTCAACTTCTTCATAGAAGGCCGCTGGATTCTTGCGGGGGTCGGGCAGCGCATTCTTCAATGCCATAACATCAGCCCTATGCCATGGAGTGTAAACCCAATTATACACAAAATATCCCTTAGCATCGGCGGAGGTAATGTCCGAGCTAGTCCCCGCTCCTTTAGGAGGAACATACAAAGGCGCCGCCTCTCGCATTGGTTTAACATGCACTATGTCATCCTTATCTGACTGGGAGGTGGATGAGTGGCCCTCTGTTGTGCACGAATCCGACTGCTTCTCCTCCCCTGCTCGCTGGCGCGCTTTCTCTTTATGGGCCAGCACCGCGTCCCGCAAGGCGAACAACCGCCGAGCCGTATCTGGAGCCTTAGAAAAAGAGAAAACACCATTACGCAATGCTTTAGCATCCGATGACACTTCGTCGGGCTCAAAAACCCCAGAACGTTTCCGGAAAGCATCAATCACTTCCTCCGCAAAATGACCCAGAAAATACAATTTATCTCTCTCCTGCCACGGCCCCCAAATATGGAATAAGTCCTCTATGGATATCTTGCCGTTAAGTGCACGGAAGGAAATTTGCCGAAGCTCAGCCATTTGCTCGGCTGATAACATGGACCGCGTATCTACCTTACCCGTACCCGGGACAGAATCTTGCGGCCTCGGAGCAGATGCGCCGACATAAGGGGGCGGAGAACGATCTAGTAAATAAAAATCATCATCAAGATTATTAAGGACAGGATAAAGTGGCTGCCGAACAGCATATTGACCCGAAACTTGTAGCCTACGCTCCTTCTCTTGCCTGTCCGTCTGCTCTTTGTCCTCCCGACGCTTCGCTTCCTGTGCTCGCACATGATCATTCTTCCGTTGTTCTTTATCAAACAGCGCTTTCTCACGCTTCTCTCGCTCACGCACCTCCTTCACCCACAACCGCACACACTCAAACATATCCTGACGAGCACGCCGCTTACACATACACTGTTCCACATACTCAATCTTACGTATATCAAACGATCCATAAAACGGCCATCGCAACTCAGGATCTTTTTTTGTATATTTCCTCCATACTGTGCTGTACATTATGGAAGAAAGACCATGCTTCACATACATATCCCTATTAGGAGTCCCCTCTGGGGGAGCTGGAGCAGATTCCTCGAGGTTCAACCGGTTCCCAAAACAGCCACACCACTTACGGAGTGCGCTGAAAGCAGGCATGCTCAGAAATAATGCAAAATATGCAATATTATAGAAAAATGGCACTTAATCGTTGCGCCGTTCAAAGTTACACGGCTCCGGAGAAATCTCTCCACATTACCTGCCTATATGTGTTGCAACGCATATATATTCACAAAGACAAATACAAAATATGACTAGTCATCACAAATCAAACTCAAATAGCCAGATCAGGCTTCAAAAACTCGGAGCAAGTACCGTACACCGGTTCTTACCAATCAAGAGTCCAGATTCCAACTGCCAAGCTCCACAATCGCCCAAACGGCTTTCACGGCAAGACCGACAGAAGAGGTCTCAGTCGAGGACCGGCGCCACCCAGACGGTCAGCTCGGAAGGGAAGGAAGAAAAACCTCGGGATGCCAGGGCTAAGGCGCCGCTGGCAGTGATCACTTCCCCGGCCCAATTCCTCACCTTCGTCGCGACCAGTCCTTCGAGCATCCGAGTCGCCGATGAGCCCCACGTGACGGGCGCCAATTGATGAATACAGGCCCCAGCTAGGCCCGCAGGACACAAGGGTTCGCTCTCCTGTAATGGAATCTATAAGGAAGTTGGCACGGAAACTGCAAAGTACAAAGACAGCATTTATTAACCCTTAAGGGTGGTCCTACAATCCACACAACACTCTTCAGTATTGCATAGAGTAGCACAAAGAACCTTCGTACATGGTCCCCTTTTATACACAACAGAGGGGCTCATAAGTGGGTGGATACAACATGAGGCCGAAGAACATTACCATTTATGGTCATTTTCGATACTGAATCAATATGTGGGCGGAGCTAACGCACTCCTTGAGCCCGCGAAAACATGGTCAAGCAAGGCTAACTGATAACAGATGTGGTCAAGTCTGGGCATGTGCCAGATAGACAAAGGAGCTATTTATAGACTGTTACTAGGCAGATTGCAAGAGCAACTAACACAGAGGTTGGACTCTTCTCGTGGGGAACACGTGAAAGCATGACAATACAAAATGGAGTCCAAGCTTCGGTCAACATAACAGAGAAAACACGATCTATAAAAGGGGGAATTAATGTCTTTAGTAAATGCTTAATCACATCGTTGTTTCAATTTACAACAGTTTCACTTCATCCCACGTTTCTAGGACATTAGTAAACATCACAGAACAAAAAGACATTTCCCTTTCTCGTGCCTTATTAATCGAATGATTGTTCTTTGCACAATACTGTGCTATGTCATTGGCAAAACGATTACCAAGAGTAACAAAATCATCTCCTTGTCCATGAGCTGCACACTTCACAACTGCTAATTCTTTTGGCAGCTGTATCGCCTCAAGCAACTTTCCAATCACTTCAGCATTCTTTATTGGAGTCCCACTCGACGTCAAGAAACCTCTTTGTAGCCAAAGCTGGCCAAAGTCATGAACGACTCCAAATCCGTACTGGCTATCAGTCATCACAGTCACTCTCAGATTCTTCCCAATTTTGCAAGCTTTCGTCAATGCCACCAATTCAGCCACTTGAGCAGATCTCACTCCTTTCAAAGGCGAAGCTTCCATAACTTCTGAAACCTTGCACACTGCATATGCTGCACTCAGCACACCATCATCAGTTCTCAGACATGATCCATCCACAAACAGCACATGATCACTCTCAGGTAACGGTAAATCTCTTATGTCCGGTCTGGGTTTTGTGCAGTAATCAAGCACATCCAAACAATCATGATCAACATCATCTCCCACATTCATATTTTCAGCATCTGGTAACAACGTTGCTGGATTCACATTTACACATCTCTCAAGAGTCACATTTGATGCTCCCAAAATGATTTTCTCATATTTAGTCAACCGACTATGTGACATGTACTGAGTCCTGCTTCTTGTCAAAAGAATTGCCACATCATGAGGTACGAATACCCGTACAGGATACCCCATTATTATACCCTCACTCTGTTCCAAACTTCTGCATGTAGCAGCTACTGCTTTCAGACAACCTGGCAAACCCACAGCTACGGGGTCAAGTGTCGATGAGAAGTACGCAATCGGCCTTCTCAGTTGTCCATGTTTCTGAATTAACACTGAAAGTGCACAACCATTTCTCTCACTGCAGTACAACTCAAACTCTTTCTCATAGTCTGGCATTCCCAAAGCAGGGGCTTCACACATTCTGCTCTTCAACTCCTCAAATGCTGCCATTTGTTCTCCGTCCAGTTCCAATGGGTCTCTCACCTCACTTTTAGTCAACTTAATCAGTGGTTTTGCTATCAGGGAGAAATTACTTATCCACTGACGTAAATAACCCACCATCCCCAGAAACATCCTCACTTCTCTCTGGGTCATTGGGGCTCTCATTCCTCTGATAATTTTGATCCTGTCATCGGTCACCTTTCTCAGACCTTTTTCAATATTGTGTCCAAGATAATGCACCTCTTTCTTGCACAAATTGCAATTTGGCTGGAGATACCTTTAACCCTCCATCTGCCAGATGATTCAGTAAAGCTATGGTATCTACTTCACAAGCTTCACGTGTCTTCGATGCCACCAGTAGGTCATCAATGTATTGCACTAGTACTGAACTTTCAGGCATGATCAAACTCTCCAATGATTTCTTCAATAACTGATTGAATATCGATGGACTTTCTGTATACCCCTGTGGGATACGACACCATGCTAAAATACGCTGGCCAAACCGAAATGCAAAAATCGGCTGGCTGTCATGATGCAATGGAATTGAAAAGAAAGCATGACACAAATCAATCACTGTGTACCACTCAGCATCATGAGGAATCTGATACAAAATCACTGAAGGATTTGGCACAATGGGACAACATGCCACCACAATTTTGTTAACCTTTCTCAAATCTTGCACAATCCTGAATTTCCCATTAGGTTTCTTTAGCCCCATTATCGGTGAATTACACGGGCTACTCAGTATCTCTCTCAAAACACCCTGTTGAATCATTTTGTCGATTATAGGAGTTATTCCCTCAATTATCTCTGGTGTCAATCTATACTGAGGAATATTAGGATAAACAATCCCCTCTTTCACTGAAATCTTCACTGGATCAACATTATTCATCAACCCCACATCTTCTCCAGTAAAATCCCAAACCGCTGTTTTTACTGTGTGTCTCAACTCCTGAGGCAAATCATCTGGATTAAACACTGCATATGTACCAACAATCTCACTCTCTTTATTATCTAGAGTCATCCGGTACAACACATCCTCATCTGGTGTCTCAAAAGCTATACCATCTGGAGTACAGAAAATTGTACAATTCATCTTGCACAATAAGTCCCTACCTAACAAGTTCACTGGACTAGTGTCACAGACTACGAACCTGTGCATGTCTGAAAATGTCCCTATTCTTACCCTTACTGGTTCAGTAAGACGAGTCTTAATCTGTGTATTGGCTACACCAACCACTTGGATTGCTTCGTCCGAGAGAGGAAGATTTCTAACATCTGCTGACCTGACAGTTGATCTCGTCGCTCCTGTGTCTACCAAAAAAGTAACACTCTCCCCATTTATTTTCCCATCTACAAATGGTCCTGCCTGGTCAATTTCTAGAGTTGCACCAAGTATGCACTCTTCCTCCTCTCTTCGGCACCGTCAATAGTCCCCTTCAGACTCACTCCCCTAATTCTTTAACCAGTACTGCTGTACCAGGTTTGAACGTCTCGGTTTGTTTACCTGCTCATCATTGTAGAATCCTGAGTCCTGGTTATACTTTTGGGACCCTCTATTCTGCGGCAAGGGCGGTTTTGGCTCTTGGCTCTGCTGTCTGACAACCTTCTGCTGTTGCTGCTGATGATTACACCCCTCGTTCTGCACCTGTTGATTCAAGGGTTTATTTTCATTACTCACTAATGGTGGATTGGTACACTCAGATCTCCAATGCCCCAATTGTCCACAGTTGTGACAAGGGAACTTTTTCTTTGCCTCTTCTAAATTTCCCTTTCCTTTTCCTGCATATCTGGGTCTATTTCCTGAATTATTCGCCTGTTCCATCAACTGTGCTTCTTGTCTCTCAGCAACTTTCACCTGTGCCCACATTGCCTTTTCTTTCAGTTTTCTCTGTTTTGCTTCAATCTCATCACTGAAGTACTTTGCATGTCTCAAGATTTCATCAATCTTTTTACTCTGCCAGTCAACTGTGTGCTCACGTATTCTTTCACTGATTTCAGGTCTCAGGCCATATACAAATCTGTATACAAAATGACTCAGATCCTTGTCACCCAGGTGTTCATCTCCACTGAACTGTTTAAAAAGCTAGTATCAGCCTTTCGTAAAAAGCATGAACTGATTCTTTTGCTTCCTGATGTGTTCGATCTATTTTAACCCAGTCTGTCTCTTTCGGGGGTACTTTATTTTTCAGGAACACAATAACCTGATCATATTTCTTCATTACCTCTGGGTCTGGAGCTCCTGTTTTCGGATCTCGTGGATACTCCTTAGCAGGCCAATCTACAACTATTTTACACTCTGCCCACAAGTCTGCTGGAACAATTATATCAAACAAACTATTCAGGTCAATCCACAACACCTTTGACAATTTCACAAACCTGTCTACCTGCCTATACCACTCGACGGGCTTTTCTCTCAATCGAGGGAAATCATTCGTAAATGATAAAATATCCTGTCTAGTCCATGGGACATGTACATATCCTCCTCCAGGAATTTCTCTCATAGGATAAGCATCCACTGTTTTCTCTTTTTCTCTCACAGGGAAAGCTGAATAAGTCCTGTCCACTGAATCTTCCCTTTTCTTGTACCACCTATCCTTCCATTTTTCTACATCACCCCATTTTCGCAATAAGGCAATCATTTCCTTAATCTGTCCTGTTCTGCCAGCACCATTTAGATTTTCAATGTCTTTGTCGGAGAAATCCACCCTGTAAGGCTTCTGCAAAGCTTTCGCCTTATCCATGTCAACTCCTTGTTCACTCGCTATTGCCCTTAACCTGTCATGTGTACTTCTAGCCCTCCAGGTGATACTTTTACACATAAATAACAGCTCTCCATCATGATGGTTTTTTAGTATATCTGTAGGAATTGTTCCTGCAATAAGCTCCTCCAATTCTATGCGCAACCTGGCCACATCAATTACCTGTGAATCTTTATCCTTCTTTTGAAGAACTTTCAACCAATCATTCAAATCCTCCGCTGTTATTTCTGTAGACTTTTTTACTGTACCCACTTGTTCTGTCATCCTCTGTGGTTCCAAAATCGTTCCTCCCAAACAACCAGTATTTAATCCTGAATTAGGCTGCACATCTAATCCTCCACTACATATGTCAGGTCTTGATTGTCTCAAATTATTTCCACCAAGCCTCATTCCTGATTCCTCCAAAGTGCAAGAACCAACCAAACCATTTCCAACATAGGGAACCGTCAAACCATTTTCACCCATTCTTTGTTTATCAAAACTAGGCACAACCGGACCTATAGTTACAGGCACCGTAACTGCTTCAAGATTTTTCGTCAGCTCCCTAATTTTCTCAGTCAGCTCAGATGTCGTTCTGGCTAATTCTTTGTTTTCTCGTCACTAATTCGATTCTCTCTCTCTCGCTCTCTCTCTCTCGCTCTCTCTCTCTCTCCCTTTCCGTGAAAGAGCTACCACCTTTCAGATCAGGTGTCACAACCTCAGTTTTAACAATCTGCAAAGTATCTCTTATCGGAGTAGCAACTGGCGTGCTCTCTTCTGGGTCTGGTCTAGACGGAGGTGGTCTCTTGTAAATCATGTCATCCAAGACCTCATCCTCATAATCATTAGCCCCATACCTTCTCACTTCTGTATCAGGCACCTTTTCTGTACCCTTCCTCCCTTCCGTTTCTTCAACTGTCCTCATAGGATATAATCCCTCTGACATACTAGCATCTCGCCATCTCCTCATTCGATCATGATGAGTCTCACGATCATATTTCCTCCCAAAAAGGTACCTATAATTGCCTCCACTCCTCTGCTTTTCTCGCTCATGCACCTCATCTTCCCATTCCACCAACGCCTCGAACTGTGTCGGCCTTGGTCTAGGCTCTAGACACATCATCTTTTCCCGTAAATTTCTTAACACGGCCAAATTAAATGAACCATGTTCCGGGAACGCTAAGACACCATCGTCCTTAGTATACTTAGCCCAGTTATCTAACCATATACAGGTATGATACCCATATTTCGCAACCATGAAGGATGCAGGAGTTCTCGTTGGAGGTAACAATTCACCTTCTCTAGTTATTATGTTTTTATCCTTGTCAAACCATCTTTTAATTTTACCGAACAAGGATTTTTTCTTCTTTTCCTCCGGTTGGTAATAAATTTTAACGTTTACCAATATTCTCTAGTCCCTTCCGCAACTGTACGATCTTTTGTCCAATAACAGCGCGACTCACACTAACGCACCAATCCTGGAGCGTCTACGTCACAGGAGTATAGGGTGACTCCTTCCAATCCCTGCGCGGCTCACACCAACGCACCAATCCCAGTGCGAGCACTGTTCTGATCCACTACCCAATCAGAGCGCGGTTTGTATGACGTCAGCAGTCGCTGCAGTCGCTTCTGCTCTGTCTCCTGTCACTCGTCTACCCCTCCTTTACAAAACCTTCTCAGTAGACTTCGTTTCAGATTCCACAAAATCTATTAGTTACAACATATAAACATCTCCATTGTCTGTTTCGCTAACCACAGAATAGTAAAGAAATTCTCACAAGAATCCCGCTTCTCTCTAGAACAGCGCTTACCTCTGCTCTACCACGGAACTATCACTTTTGTTGACACAGTAGCACATCCCTCTACTCTGCCCTTCTAACATGCATCCATTAACTGTTTCCTCTAGGACTGCTCCTAAAAGTCTTACAATCAATTAAATGCTCATACATTCACGCACTTTCACACCAGAAAAATTTAGCACATGCACACAGAATCCTGCCTTTCCCGAGAACAGCGAACAGTCTGTCCCACTACAGAATTATAACACACATTAACCAAGCAGCGCTTACCTCTGCCCAGTCCTTCAGACAAGCTCAGAGAATACCTATTGCTTCTCCTGCGATAAGCTTTAACGGCAAACCTTACGGATCCCTGGGACTTAAGACCAGAGTTTCACAGATAACCTTCGCTACCATACGCACTCCTTTTATACCGAAAATATGTCCCTAATAGTAACACACGACGATGTCACTTATTCCGAACCCAGACAATGTGACGCGCAACTTCAATTGTCACACGTTTTTCCTGCATACGTACAGGTAATTCCAACAATTCCGTCTTTCCCGAGAGCAGCACACACTTCCCTCTGCCCTACTACGGAACCGTCATCAGCTCCCAAGTTCCAGAAGCACTACATAAAACTCAACACAACGACTTCAACATTTTGTATTAGTACATATACCAACATAAATCAATAAATCAATGAATCAAAAGCCTATGTACAAGTAATCTAATCAGATCAAGACAATAATCAAACCATCATACTGCTACCAGGAAACTGCTGCAGATCGGCGCATATAAATTCTCCCTACTTCCACGGACAAAACCGTAAACCTACAGTCACACGCACATGCACTCATCATACGCTAGGGCCCATCACACTAAATTCACACTAGTACTCTATCCACACTGTGTATAAGAGAGAAAACCTAAACCAATCTGCATCTAAAATGAGGTCAATGCGACCATAATGACATTGTCCTGAGTCATGATTTTAAACATAGGAAATACAGCTGTAACTCAATAAATGACAAAGAAATGACCACCCGACATCAGAATTCAAACAAATAGTTGTTTATCTAAATTAGTTCAAATGAAAGTCAATCAATAGCAAGATCATTATTCTCATAGTTACCTATTCTAGCTAAATGGGTCAGGACAGGTCTCTCAGTAAAGTCTCTCAGATCACCGTCCTCACGAACAGCATCGGTCCTCACGAACATAGGTTCAGGAAGAAATGGCCAAAATCGGAAAATGCTAAGCCAAGACCCTCTCTAGTCTAGAAATATTTATACTGAAAATTAGCATACTAAAGTTGCAAATAATCTTTTTAACGTCCGTTGAGCAGAGCGAGCAGGAAAGGATGTTGCAACATTTAGAAAACCTCAGCTCAGGAAAAATCACAAAAATAAAAAACACGGAAGAAGGAAACTCGAGTTTGCAAATGTTACTTTCATAAATGCTCTTCCTTGGTACCATAGCAGAGCCACCGCAGACTAATCATTGTTCATTGTGGCTTTATCCTTCTCCAAGGACAATTGGAATCATGCCCAGAGCTGCTGTCCTCACGGAAACTTTTTATTCAGGCAGAGGCTGTGGTCAGGTGACTTTCAACCATGTTCAGCAAGGCCTCTCGTCAAAAATTCAATCACTCGAGTGCAGGCTGTAAATAGCAGCCATCTTGTTTTAGGCCAAAACGGACCATCTTAATTAAAAGAAACACAAAACAACGTTACCACATCATAATGTTTATACAGTGTTTATACAGTGTTAATCCCCACTAGTACCCTTATGTGTATGCAATTTACCTAGCCGTCTGCAACACAAAGAAGCATTAGCACCCGTTATTTTTAAAGCATAAACACAAAACAAATAGCACCTTTGCGACACTCATTTAGTAAAACCGCACATTATTATTAAGCAATATATATGCATCCCACGTGTAGTTTCTATCATTAGTAATGTTGATTAATTTGGACTTTTAACAAAACAAACTATTAATTAATGTTTTTAAATTAGTAATTTTAATCATAACATATAGACAAAACTGGAGCTTATAACTCGATAAATTTTCAACAGAAAACTCTGCTCCAGCAATGTCAAGGGTGGAGTTGTACCACAGGGGGTTGTTTGTATGTGACATTGTTTACACAGTATTTGTTTTACAGGGTGTATGCCAGGCGTAGATCTCCTTATCTACGGAACCAGACGCCGGTGACCCATTGAAGTGCAAACCCTCCTTCCCTTGTTTTGTTTCCCTGTTTTCCCTGGCGAGTCTTCTGCGTCTCTAGAGTCTGATAGAGTCGGAAGACCCCTGGGGAAGGCTGAGGAATACGCTTCAGGTTCCTGACGCTCCTCTGGAACAGCAGATAGCCCTTACACCCAGTACCCTCACTCTTCAAAGTCGGCTGCACTATGAGCTGGATTGACATCAGCAATTCTAGGTGGCATACTTTAACCAACCCCAAAGTGCAGCATACAATAAAAGCTGTACAAAGCTGTGAAGGCAGTAGTTTTGTAAATTCATCAAGATTTGTTTTTACAAATGCACCATCTTTGTGACCTGTGAAGCTGACACAGTTTGAAACAAGCATTTGCAATGCAATCGGTCTCGCCTTTGGGACCTTATAAGTATTTACCGATGCAGCACATTATCGCACATTACTGCAATGTTAACAATCGCCACTACCATTATTCCAGACGGATTGTTCTCATCACTCCTAAGAAAGTATGTCCCCCTCTTTAAATCATTAAACCCATGCCAGGTCCACTAAGAACAGTCCAGCCCAAACTGCCATGCAAGGATCTTCCTGACTTCAAGCATACCATCCATTGATTTTTTTTTAACACACCATTTTTTTCACCAACAGCAGCAAGGATGCCAAATTTCATTCCACAAAGGGGGCTATCTTAGCAAGCGCAGAATATGCGCATGCAGGTGCTGAGACATGTTCCGGAGTAGCGAGGACACACACACACACACACACCCACACACCCACGCATGCACACACACACACACACACACACACACACACACTCTCTCTCTCTCTGGTGGCAGGTGCTTGAACAAATGTGCAAAAGCTGTACCAACCACGTGCAAACACTGTGACTGAAGTACATGCAAAAATCTTTGACTGAACAACAGGCAGGCACTGTGAGAAGCAAAAGCTGTGACAGAACATACAGGAAGTCCGAGAGAAACTGCACAGGCAGGAGATGTGAAAGAAAATAAAACTATTAAGATACAAATCTGCACCAGTACCATGTCCTTTCAATGTCTGTTGCCCCTTCCTTTGCTTTTCGGTTAACTATGCCCTTTGATCCACCATACTTTTCAATAAAAAATATATGTCCCATCTCTTTGCTTTAACTCACTTTACCAGCAGTACATATCAAACACGTGTGTTTTCAAATTTCATTTCCACAGGCTATCTTCTTCTGGTCCCAAGATTTGTAGGAAGCTCTGAATAGCATCAGGGGTGAAATTACCGGCTCCTGTTAGGCCAGTGGTGTGGAGTGGTGTGCCTGCTTTACAACACAGTTATGCAGTTGCAAACCCTGTCGTTTGCAAAAACACAGATTGTACAAAAACACTATTGCAAGTCTTTGACTAGCGAAAGGGGTTAAAAAAAACTCTCCAAATCACAATTAGGTTAGTGCGTGAAAAGGACATCCCCTTCCTAATTGCGTGCCCTAATGAGATGTATTAATGGCTTGTGACGGCAACTGCAGATGCAAACTTCTCCTGTGAGATACAGACTGGTATATCATTTGCTAAATCACGGATTCCCCTTTCAAAATTGTTTCAGGTGGGCCTCAAGGGGGCAGGGCTAAAGACAGATGTCTTGGGACCACTGTTTAATTCACCTGCTCTCTTCCCAAATGTATATTTTTTAAAGCAGCCAAAGGCTTCTAAGGAACATAGGCTGCTTTAAAAATTGTTTTCTTTTTGGGAATGTGAAGGTAGGGATGGAGGTTAGCTGTCCCTTGCAGAAGAAAAGAGAATCGAATCGGGAGAGATTAGTGCACGTATCCAATTCTCTTCAAACATAACCCCCAATATGTTTGGAGTTCATTTGAATGCAACTACACTCAGTTAACGTTTGTAGGGGACTTTTGAACAGAATGTGGTTTGATGCGGCCCTCAAGTTTGCCTCAAAGTGTTTCACACCTTCGAGCCCTGGACTACCAGAGAGCTACTTTAGTGTTTCATCTGCTTGAAGGCATAATACTAGTTGCCAATCACAGGTTTCTGGTTAGTATTTAATGTTGAAATCCTCTCTCCCCCACCGCCCCCCAAATACTGACAGAGCTGAATGCTGACCATAACATCATGAACACCAACACTATAGGCAAAGTGCACTTATTAGTACTAGTGATGTAGTATACTCATTTCCAAAACAGGTATAGTATAGCACACTCATTCCCACCAGAGGCACAGTGCACTCACTGTCACCAGAGACGGCAGGTATTCACTACCACTAAAGGCAGAGTTCATCCACTACCACCAGCAGCTCACCAACACAACAGGCATGCTGCTATCACTACTACCACCACTATAGGCTAAGGACACTCACTTCCACTACAGGCAAAGTACACATACCACCAGAGCCACCAGTACAGACAGAACACACTCACCAACAACTCAGTTAGAGAGCACTCACCATCACCACTGAAGGCAAAGCGCCCTCACTACAACCACTATAGAAACAGTGCCCTCATCAGTTTAGACCGAGTGCACTCTCCACCACCACTATAGGCCATGTACACTCACCACGCCCAGTATAGGCTTGAGCGCACTCCCTACCTCCATAAGCCTAGCACACTCACCACCAGTATAAGTCGAGAGCATGCACCACCGCCAATAGGCGTCATGCGTACTCTCCAAAACCACCAATACTGACCAAGCACACACACTACTACCACCATTCCAGGCTAACACGATTACAGACGGATTATAGTGCCATTATCGGCAACTTCCCCCACCCACAGTCTGAGCATGCAAGAATAAATAAATACACAAGACAAATTTTGTTCTGGGAAAATATTGCTGCAGGTTTATTCCATACAGAAATATACAATAAGGTGGGTTATCTTATGGGTGATCCAAGGGCAAGCAGCTGTACCAACCTATGCTGCCCCCGCCCACCTGATGAGCCAGCACTGTGGGACACCCAGACAGTGCTACACCTTTTGGTGATCATCTTCCGGATCACGTGACAAGTTGGTCTCTTATTACTCACGCCTTTTTCGGGGCGGAGCGTAGCAGGGCAAACCCCCGGTTGGTCAGGCCCTCAACCGTCCGAGCCGCGCAGAGGTACCCTTACTGTACCCGTCTGCGGCAGAGGTACCCTTACTGTACCCGTCTGCTTCCAGATCGCCCTGTAACTCCGCCACAGCTCTGGAGGCGGCCCCCGTTGCCGCCAGAGCCCCCCCACCAAAACAGCTAATTTCTGACCTGCTACCTGCTTTCTAGGGCCTTGTGCATGTTCAGTGGAAAGTGTCCATGCCCAACTGTGAGAAATGCACCCCATGTTTGTCAACCTAACCTAGGAGTACGCCTGGATGGCAATGGTGACAGTGGACCCAATCTTTAGCAAAGTAGCCTTTAACATTAGCCAGAATCAGCTCGTGTCTGATGAAACCCAGGCCCCTCTGGACTGCGAATTTAGGTCATGAACAGTTTCTTCTTACAGGGATACGGCCTCCTCTGACTTAGCTCCGACCTCTGCGGGGAATCATCTCAGACCACCAGAGCTCACATTGACCCATGTAGTTGCTGATCTCACCAAGACAGCGCATTTCTCACCTGCAACCACTCATTTCCAGGCCTCCTGCAAATCTAAAGGAAGAGATCCCTCCCTACTGGTGATAGATGAACCCCATCTACATCACAATAGCCCTTGACGCTAGCCTGGATCAGCTAGTGTCTGATGAAACCAAGGACCCTTCTGACCTGTGAACCTGTGCCGAGAACTATTCACCCTCCTGCGGGAAAGTTCCACTGCCTCACATGACCTAGCCCGAGCCAACTCTGGACAGGCCGATTTCAGACACCAAGGCTCACATTGCCCCATCTATTTGCTGATCTCACCTAGTTGCCGTCCTTCTAGCACCGTGGCTGATGCGACAGAGACCGCCAGGAGGGGCGGTGGAGGCATATTTACCCTCCCCCACCTCAGCGCACCGGATGCGACACCCATATGGCACCCTGGTGAGTGGACTCCTACAGGAGCCCAACCACTAGAAAGAGGTGGGCTGGTGCCAAATGGCACTAAAGGGCCGCCCTTCTGGGTGGCCCCCTGCGGGGGCCGCGGACAGCAGCATTCTCTTCGCTCCTAAGAAACTTTACCCCCCTCTTTAAATTATTAAACCTATGCCAGGGCTACATACGCTTATTCTAAACCTCCCCTAGCTTTTTTTAAACACATCTTACGGATGTGTGGATTTTATTTTGTATGACAACCAGTACCATTCCACCGTAGGTGAGCCAGACCGAACTTGAACAAACACCAGCCTTAACAACACGAGCAAAAGCAGAAAGAAGGAGCCATAAATCTTTGTAACATTCCACCCATCATGCACCACATTCTTGTCTGGAAGACCGGCCCGGCATTACAGCTCATCAGGAACAGTGGCGGAACAACGATCCTGATTCCTGATGGTAACGAATTGCTAGCTGTTGTGTGCAGAGGCACTCGGTTTGGCAGTATAAAATAGACTCTTCTTATGGGCGATAGAGTGAGGCGGGAAAGAGAGTTCCGAACATACAAAAAACAGATTACTGCAAGGAAGACAGGGCAATAAAAAACTGTACAGTAAACCCATTCTACTTAATTTGTCAAAAACATGAATGTAATGAACATGCGAAGAAGGAAGGCAACATACATCAGGCTGGGTGAGACCCCGTGTCTGTGACCACCACCGAGCAATGGATTAGGATCTCCCTGCACGTCAGACATAGCCAGGGGGAAGAAAAGCACAGGAGGGGGCGTGCGGTGTCTATGTATAAACAAGCATTTACAATGCAATGGTCTCGGCATTGGTAAAGTTAGAGCTATTGGCATTGCTCATGACATTATTTTTGTTTATGTTTTTGTTTTTAAAACATTTAAAGAAACGGCATTGTTATTTACAATGTCAATAGCTTAATCACTCTCAAATGCGAGACCTATTGCATTTGCACCCACACACAGATTAAGCTATTGACATTGTAAATAACAATGCCGTTTCTTTACATGTTTTAAAAACAAACAAAAATAATGTCATGAGCAATGCCAATAGCTCTAACTTTAACAATGCCGAGACCGTTGCATTGTAAATGCTTGCTGTTGTGCCTGCTGGGAATTCACAGAGGGATTCTAAGTATTTAAATATTGGCATGTCGAATCTGCTGACATTTATCGAAGGGAAAAGGCCCTGTAAATACCCAAACAAGCAGATTGCAGACATTTACATTTTGTGCTAGAAAATTAGACCTCTGTACCGCCTTCCTCCAGCTCACCCCATCATCCAGCATGACTGTCGCACAAAACCTCTCACTGAAGTCAAAGAAAGGTAAAGTCACAGGAAACGACCGCCCTGACGTCATCAGCTGATGGTGAAATGAATGGTGCAATAGGGTCGACTGACAAGTGCCTCTGCACTGGGGTTTACCCACCGGCTGCCCCCACAGCGCCTAGAGTGGGCCTCAAGGAGGCGCGTCTGTGAAGCCAGGCCGCAGCCAAAGTTTGAGTCCGGAGTCGCAGCCCTGATGTCGTCACCACCTCCCCCTAAACACAGGCCGGAGGGCTGTAACCTGCGGGGAGGGGGGGTGCGGCGGGCAGAGCCTGTAACGCGCACAGTACAGTAACCGGCCGGGGGAGGGGGGTGGTGCAGAGCCTGTAACTTGCAGACAGTGCATTAACCTAGACAGAGCATGTAACGCGCAGACAGTGCGTTAACGCGCGGGGGGGCAGAGCCTGTAAGGGGGGGGGGCAGAGCCTGTAACGGGGGCGGGGGGCAGAGCCCGTAACGGGGGGGGGGAGAGCCTGTAACAGGCAGACAGTGCTGTAACGGGGGGAGCCTGTAATGCGCACAGTACAGTAACCAGGGGGGGGGGCGGGGGGGCAGAGCATGTAACTTGCAGACAGTGCATTAACCGGGGGGGGGGGGCAGTGCCCGTAACTCGCAGACAGTGCAGAGCCAGCAACGCTCACAGTACGGTAACCGGGGGGATTGCAGAGCCTGTAATTTGCAGACAGTGCATTAACAGGGGGACAGAGCCTGTAACGTGCCGACAATGCTGTAACCTGGGGGGGAGGGGCCTGTAACATACACCGCAGTGACGCCACACCTCACCACCCGACAGTAGCCCCCCCCCTATTCACCTACACCTCACCACCTGGCAGGATCCTCGAAGCACCGCGTCCCACATACTGCCCAGGCCCCATCCTCCCTGCCAACACCCCCACCCCTCACACACACCCCTCAGTGTCCTTTAGAATCACCCATCACTTCCAGGTCTGCATGGAGACCCTGGCAGACTCCCAAGCCTTCAAGCAGAAAAAAGAAAGGACTACTTATTCTTATGTGTTTTACGTTTCAATACTTAAAGTCTTACAGTTTATTACAAATTACCAAAGTGCAGCGCTACAGGCACAAGTTCCACTCAGAAGCGCCTACCCCACGGCCTTAGTGCGCTGTCCCGTTGCCGCACGCACTTGTGGAACATCACAGAAGACATTTCAGTTCTGGAACGGGGGGGGGGTAATGTCCCATCAACAGCCCCAGACACCAACATTTAAGTAACACCCACCATTGTCCCCTAAAACAATCAACGATTACTGGTCCCCCCTGCTTGCGTACCCGGGTCACGTTTGCGTCATATCCATCACTGGTGGAATAAAAGGAGCACATCTTTAATACGCACCATTTATTTTATGACAACGTGTACTTTAGGGGGCACACACAGACACAATGTAATAACGCACATACACGGAGCTGCTGAAGGGAAATAGCTGGCAACGGGGGGGTATATTCAGCTTGGAGGAGAGACCCCCCCCCAGCACCTCCAGGGGGGGGGAGGGAGGGGTACATACAGAGCTATACAACGGTGTGTGTGTGGGCAGGGGTATTTTGAAAGCAGCCGGTCCCACCCCAGCCCAGAGAGCTGCCGCCGTGGTACACACCCAGCCCTCACCTGGCATTGCAGCTCCCACACCTGAAAGCAGGCGCACAAACTCCTGTAAGCAACGACAACTTCCGAACCGACAAACACACAAGGTACAAAAAGACACACCACCCACCCGTGCGTGGAAAAGGGCTGGAAAACTTCAAATAAACACACAAGGAAACCCCAAACGTTTCAGACAATTTCAGGAAGGGCCGACCCACTCCTCGACGAATTGCGCATGACGTCACGGATCAGGCTTTCGTAAGACTGCGCCTTGCATAGCTCAGCTCTACGGCACTCTTGAACGTGTATCTAACCTGTTTCACCTGAAAATAATGCTAATTAAATAAAACGCTCGTATCGCTCTTCCCGGGTAGACATCGTTCGCATTCGGCACAATAGCTCAGTGGGTAAGGCGCTTGTTGCGGGCCTCTTCGTGTAACCTAACAGTGACATCATACAGTATCAAAGCACTGCGAGAATTTTCAGTTTGAAGGTTTTTTTTTTATACATGACCAAAGATATATTTTAATTATATCATAATCTTAAACAAATCTATCAGTTTTAGCGAATGTCCGGAATTTCACTTCAACTAAACACGCCGAAACCGCGAGAATGCATTTTTTGAAAATGAAAAACACGTAACGACGTAGTCATTTGAAAAACAGACACATCTCAGATATGTTCAACAATCACAGACGCGTTTTGCACTCCTTCCGGCCCATGGGTAGCTGTTTGATTTTTGCGAATAAAAGGTCGTGCTAAAATCAGACGTTTCTTTGCATTTGTTTAATTTGGAATCTATTTTATCTACCCAAATAGTTTCCTGCTCTGTGAACCGTGTGCTCTTTCAAAAAAATAATCGCTCCACAAAGACGATGCTGCCAGTAAAATAAATATTTAAATAATGAAATAAAGACAATAAATAAAGTGTTAAAAAAGGCGCTGTGGGTTTTTGTCTATGGTGATATTGCTTGAGATCCACTAAAATAGAAGGGCTCTTGCACTGAGAAATGCGCATGCGCGTGATATAGACGCCAATTTCGAACTTGTAGGAGCCCCGTAGACGATGCTGGGCCTTTCTAACGCCCTAGCTCCGTATATTAGTAATAACAATAAGCACCAATGCCAGTATGAGCCAGTCACCTCAATGCATAAAGGCTAGCTCCTTGCGCGCCTCGTTGCGGATGTGTAATTCAAGCGCTATCCTGTGGCCTCCTCGGAAGGGTGACAGTGTTCGGGCCGGCGTCACAGGCTCGGCAGAGGAAGAGGAGTTAGTCTATGGTGGGGCTTGAAAAGCCAGAGACGCATCCTTCCTGCCTCAGTGCTCCGTCTCTCCAGCCTCCATCACGTGGGGTGGTGCATAGCGCTTGCGTGCTATGAGGCAGGCTTCACAGCGATGAGCGTCTCTGTGGGCCTTCATGGCTCCTGCATCGCTCCCCTCTTTTCGTTGGCCAGGCACCAGGCTGTTCGTGTTGACTCCTTTCCCCTACATCCCTCCCTTCACTCTGTTGCGCCCAGGGATCCTCACACAGCTCCACTCTTTTCATCATATGTTACCCTCTTAGCCCTGCTCATTCACTCCCATGGCCTCTCTCCCATGACCTCTGCTGATGGTCCTCCGCCCTCCCGCACATGTACAATGTTTAAACTCATTTTTCTCTTTAAAACGTCTCAAAACAGAAGGAAAACAAGGCAGAGCAAAAGGCACACCACCGCCTTTCTCCAAGGCAGAGCAGAAATGCCTCGGAGAAACGCAGCGTCCATTTCGGATTCGGGGGCGTGTTTTGCTCTTCTCTCCTCCAGCCATTGGCTGGAGGAGAGAATGAGACTTTCTGCAAAAAACACGCCCCCCGATCCGAAAAGGACGGGGCATGATTGGAGTGACGGGACCTCTTCTCCAATGGCTGGCCAGCATTTACTAGGCCAGCCAATGGAGAACAGGGTAGAAGAGGGGCGGGTTCAAGCCCCTCTTCTCCCAAGTCATTATCTCTTGCGAGCGAGACTGCGCAAGCGCAGCCATCGCTAGCCGAGACCTAAAAAGATGACACTGTGTCAAGCAGCGGATCAGGATCTCCCTGCACGTCAGACAGATGCAGGCAGAAGAAAAGCTTAGGAGGGTGCGTGCGCTGTCTATGAATAAAAAAAAGAGGAAGCTGTATTTGAATGCCATTGTCCCGGCGCAATAAACATTGTGCATATTAAAAATGTCTGACCATTAAAGGATAAAGTGTTCTTCAGTCCCAAGCTACAGCCCCCTTAAAGCATCTCACAGAAGTGTGTGAAAGCTATAGCGCCCCACAAAAAAGTGCTGACAGTTTAGAGTCTAATAAAAAGACGTGTTCACTACAATACCTCACGTGAGCGCGAGGTCATTACAGCGCCTCAGTTAAAAGTATTGATAACACAGAGTCTAATAAAACGTCGTGATCACAATAGCATCTAACATAAGTATGTGGGAACTACGGTTCAAATGTAAAAAATAAAAGCCACACCAAAGAAGAGTAAGTCAGGCGGGTGATCTGCGGGTGAGGAGGCGGGAGTGGAACCCGCCTCGCTTGACTTTGTCCTGTTTCGTTTCGCTGCTTGTGCTGTCTCTACCTTCCGCTGTCAATTGGCCCGTGTTGCAAACATTAAAGTAACTCCTTCTGCAAAACAAAGACGTTCTATGCGCATGTGTTCTGGACAGAACAGGACAGGCAAAATATAGTGCAAACTCACCCAGCTAATCCCAGGAGAAAACAAGCATTTACAAAAGCAATATGACTCGTAATTACACAAGACTTATTGCATTATAAACAAAAGTGCGGGTGTCCAAGAACCTACAAACGGGAAGGGGGGTGGTGGTGGGCAAAGAAGTCACGGACTGCGGGAGGGAATGGGGGAAGGCAGGGGAACAAAATAGTTTTAAATGTGGCTGATAGCCATGGAAGGAGAAAAATGACAACATGGCCGTCAGGAGGCGGGATTAAGTTCCTGAAAACCAATCAGAATGCAGCATTTAGAATTTCGGCCAATCAAAAAGATAGGCGGAAAGTGAGCGGAGCTTCCCCCGCTATACTGTATACAGCATCTCTCGAAGAGACAGCGTATGTGCTGCCTAGGCAAGACCTAAAAATGAAGGTAAAAAGGGGTCTTGTTGTGCAGGGGGAAGTTTCCTGCCACTTAATTTGTTCTTGGTGGTGCCGTGCTGAATCTCCTTTCCCCAGCCAGAAGTCCAAAGCCGGGACTTTCAGACCTCGAGGAGCAGGGAAAGCTGATGACACAACAGAGTGGCAGCCATTGGGTTTCCCGGCTGCCACTCATGTGATAGCAGGGAACACAAATTCCTACAGTCTGTTAGAATGTTTATGTTGTGTGATATATCTGGCAGCAGGCATGTGTGGATTTAAGTACACCACCCTTGAGCAAATTTGTACAAAATGTTCTGAATTTTCGTGATTATTTTCAACCATTGAAGAGGAGATAGATTACGGTTCACTGCCAAATAGTGCAGGAATCTTGGTGAAATGGTCCCACCTTAAGTTGTTGGGAACAATCAGTAACACAGGATCTTAGCCAGAGTCTTAGGAGTCTGGCTGGTCCATTTGAATTTAGACATGTGATGACGCATTGTGCCAAAGTCAGCTAGCATTTTTTTAAGTCCTGAAGTCCCACCTAACCTTCTGGACACTTTGTATACAGCTGCACCCCCAAATGCACACCTTATACTGATTCACAGCTTGTTGGACTTGGCCCTCGCTGCAGTGGCACCCCCAAACATGTTGCCTTCACCCCTCCTATTTTCTGAACCCGTTTTTTAGGCTTTTAGTACTCTGTGCCCTTTACCACTGCTAACCAGTGATAAAGTGCTTGTGTGCTCTCCTTTAAACATGGTGAAATTGGCTTATACCAAATTGGCACATTTAATTTACTTGCAAGTCCCTAGTAAAGTGTTACTACAGGTACCCTGGGCCTGTACATTAAGTTCTACTAGTTGTCCTGAAGCACTGATTGTGCCACCCACTTAAGTAGCATTTTTAAAAATGTATCAGGGCTACTATTGCAGCCTGTGTGTGCAGTTTTAAACTGCCATTTCGACGTGGCAATATAAACCCTGTGCCAGGCCCAAACCTTCCTTTCTAATACATATCTGTTACACCTAGGACAGGCTCCAAACAGCCCATAGGACAGGGTGGACTGTATTTAAAAAGTTGGACATATACTTTGAAGTTTTATATGTCCTGGTAGTAAAAAACCCTGACATTTGTTTTTCACTGCTGTGAGGCCTACCTTTTACATAGGATAACATTTAATAAAGGTTAAGTCTTGCTTGGAAACAAGAAGGAATTTCATGTTTGGTATCTGAAGAATTAAAACCCTCTTTAAAGTAAAGTCGAAATGTAAGTAACAATCCTGAAAATGGAGGAGGAGCCAAGATGGCGACCGAGATGGCAGCGTAGGCTCCCGGCTCTGTGAATCTCCGCATCCCGCACAGATATCCTGCATGAGATCCTCAGCCTGCGCTACATGCCCGTGTTGGTGATTGAGAGCGGCAACCGATCGTGTGATCCTGAAGCTTCTAGCGGCGGTACCGCCCGAGAAATGCTCGTTTGAAGTTTGCGGCCTGGGCAGCCCGGGGGCCGGGACCTCGAGTGGACAACATGGCCGGGCGGCAGTTCAACAACAGCGGCCATTGGTGACCGAGTGGAGTCGGAATACCGAAGCGGCGCGAATATCGGCCTACATCTCGCTGTGGTTACTCCTATCACCGAGAATAGCGTGACGGGTGCATACCCGGGGTGACGATTCCGGGGGTTATCGGCGATCGCCTGGACCCTCGCCAATGATTTGATCGGTCGCGGCCTGTGGCTCGTCCCGATCTGCACGGGCTGCTCCCGGTCTTCGCAGACGCTGGCCCAGGGGGAGAACGACTGTCACCTGTGACCACACACTGGATACACATCTCGCCTGCCTCCGGACCCTTGTTTGCAGCGACATGGAACTTGATGTGCTTGTGACTGAGACTCGGTCCCCATCTGGGGTGGCCCTGCCCTGCGGCCATCTTGATGGGATGGACTCTACCATCCTGTACGCTGGGTCGCAGCAAGATTGGGAGTGTGTGGCGCAGAGGAGCGTGGCGGAGCGAGTGCGAGGGGCCGTGCTGGGGTACGGTGACCTCCTCGATGCTCTCGGAGCCCTTCATTCCACCCTGGTTCATGGCGCTTGGGTATTGGGGAGGAAGCTTGATGGTATTGTGTTGGCGTCGGAACAATTGCGGTCTTCCTGTCCCCAGGTACATAAGGCACTGTCTCACCTTTCACAGCAGGAAAGTGCCGTGACCGCCTCTGTGAATAAGGGACGGATGGAAACTTTGGACACTGTGGCAGCGTGTGGTCGGCTGGCTGTGGGGTCGGTCTGTTCTGGAGATTTTGGACTTGAGCGGAGGGTGGTGACTTTGTCCCATGCGTGGCATCCGGCGACCCAGGCAATCTTCACGCAACGGTCGCCTGCTCTGGCTGATTCCTCCTTCCTGGACCTCGTGTGTGGCGCAGGCCTTGGGGCAGTTCTGGGAAAGGTGATCTCCCATGATGATGACTGTGTTGGTGTTCCGAAACGTCTTCCCCACATGTGTGTGTCCCTTCCTGGTCAACTCTGGACGCTCATCTTCCTTGTAATCTCGGACATGATAATGGATCGCTGGGTATGCACTGGTGGTTTCGCAAAGAGTGGCCAAGGATAAGGCTGATCCTTTAGAGGTTGTCATTTCATAGGCGGGCGGGCTTGGGGGTTGTGTGCTTTCACGATGTAACTAATAGTGTAGTCGGTGAATACTGCTCCCCATTTCCCTCAGACATGGCCGAACTTTTGCTGTTTAATGTTCGTTGGGGAGGAAGATATTGTGCGGGAGGGAGAAGCCGGGGGCCTGGTTGAAGGCCCTCCTCCAGTTTATTATTACTCTCTCCCCTTTTCTGTTAGGGGGGATTTCCTCTCTTTTCCCTTTTTCTCTGTTTCTTCTGTATTTCGGGTCTGGTTCTGGGGCGACAGGCACGCTGCGGGGGGGGGCCGTAGTCATCTGCAGAGGTGCAGTGTGGGGGGTTGGGGGAGGGGCTTCTATAGTCCTTTATCGTGTTTCTATGGCCTTCTTTTTCTTCTCTTATTCTTCTTTGTCTTTCTTTTCTGGGGTCAGTGCGGTAGGTTTCCTTCGTGGCCAATCATTGTTTTTCATTTGTGCCTCATTTCCGTGGGGTTTTCTGGGTCCTAGGGCAGGAGACTGCAGGCGCAAACGGCTCGTGATATCCCTCCACATCCTGAACTTCCTGTTTCAGCGCCATTGATTTGATAGATTGCTATTTATTGTTTGACGTTCACTATTCTGCCTGCCAATTTTCGCTGTTGAGAACTTGATTGCCACCTGATCCTTCTCTCCTTTATTGTAAAATGAAAACCTTTTATATCCTGGTTTCCCTCTTGGGCTGTTCAGTGGATAAGAGAATACTGGCATTGAGAATCGACTTCCCGAGGTGCTGCATGTGATTATAATCTGCTCGCTGTTACCTTCACTGTTTGGCGGCCGGCCCCGAGGGTTGTAGGCCCATACTTGTCTTTATTTGCAATGTCAATAAAGGTTTTTCAAAAAAAAAAAAAAAACAATCCTGAAAATGCCATGATTAGAAAGTTTGATGGATTTAACTCAGATCCTTGTGAATGGGGGTGAATGTTTGCATTGTCCAGCATTCCATCCATCAATTGTTTCTTTTGCATATGGCTGGGCTCAAACTGGGGTGGTGTGGTGAGAAAAGGAATGATAGATTTAACTCAGATCCTTGTGACTGGGGGTGAATGATTGCATTGTCCATCATTCCGTCCATCAATTTATTTTTGCATATGTCGTCCTAAGTGGGAAGGGTATGCCCAGATGTGGGTCCCGTGCTCTCTGCACAACTGGATTCAAGCTAGCCTGGCTGATAAAGGGTGATGCCCTGAAACTGGTCCCAGGATGCTTGTTTCTGGTCCGGGGAGGACCTGGCTTGGCGGTTCGGGCAGGACTGTTCCCACAAGGAACAGGGTCAAGACTGATTTGCATATGGCTGGGTCCAACTGGGGTGGTGTGGTGTGGTGCGCAAAATAATTATGCATTTAACTCAGATCCTTTTGACTGTAGGTGAATGTTTGCATTGTCCAGCATTCCGTCCATCAATTGTTTCTTTTGCATATATCGCCCTACGTGGGTAGGGTATGCCCAGATGTGGGTCCCGTGCTCACCACACCACTGGATTCAAGCTAGCCTGGCTGATGAAGGGTGATGCCCTGAAACTGGTCCCGGATGCTTGTTTCTGTTCCAGGGAGGACCTGGCTTGGTAGTTCGGGCTGGAAGGGGTCAAGACTGATTTGCATATGGCTGGGTCCAACCCGGAGTGGTGTGGTGAGCAAAAGAATGATGGATTTAACTCAGATCCTTGTGACTTGGGGTGAATGTTTGCATTGTCCAGCATTCCATCCATCAATTGTTTCTTTTGCATATATCGCCCTAAGTGGGTAGGGTATGCCCAGATGTGGGTCCCGTGCTCACCACACCACTGGATTCAAGCTAGCCTGGCTGATGAAGGGTGATGCCCTGAAACCGGTCCCAGGATGCTTTTTTCTGGTCCAGGGAGGTCCTGGCTTGGCAGTTCGGGCTGGACTGTTCCCGCAAGGAACAGGGTCCAGAGTGATTTGCATATGGCTGGGTCCAAACTGGGGTGGTGTGGTGAACAAAAGAATGATGGATTTAACTCAGATCCTTGTGAATGTTTGCATTATCCAGCATTCCATCCATCAATTGTTTCTTTTGCATATGTTTAAAAAGTTGGCATTTTCTTGTCCTAACAATTTGATGCCTGCAGCCTGTTCCTGGGTCACATGATTAGGTGTAGGTAGCAGATGGCCTTTGTGTATTCCTCCCAGACAGTGTCACAAAGGGGCGGTAGGTATTTGCAGGGTGAGCCATCTCTGGCAGTATGTGGAAGCAGAGCTTTCACCAACCACACTTGCACTTCAAAGGCACTGGCTCAACTCACCCAAATAGGACTTCACATTAGCGTAATGTTCCCTCAGACAGACTGGGACCAGGGCAGGAAGGCAGAAAATTGCAGATACCTCTGCAGGTGAAAAACTTCAGAAGATTCTTGCACTTCAAACTGGGCACCAGGTATAAAAAGTGGAGCCTCAGGCCCACTCTTCAGTACTCTCCTGGACCTGTGTATGCTACAGAAGAATGGCACCCTGCTGCCCTACTTGCTGAGAAGGAAACTGGACCTGCTCCCTACATCCCAGGCTGAGTAACTCCAATGGTCAGCTGTCTGACCTCCTGTTGTGAGCTACATGAATCTAACAAGTTACAAAAGCCTCTCTGTATCTGCCTAACTTATCTGCTGCCTGGTCTTGCAGCGGACCTGCAACTGGAACTGCCTGAACCCTGTTGGCCTCTGAAAGAGTGAGCCCCTGATCCCCAGGAGGTGCATCCCCAGCTTGTGGACGCTTGGCTGGTATGAGAATGCACTCCGTTACTCAAAAAGCACAAATCCTGAAGTGTGGGCTCTTTGTTACAGCAAACGGACCATTTGTGCCAATATCTTGCCGCCTGCACCGATCGCCTACGCAGAGGTCCGGTGAACCGGATTCTTCGCATTACAGAGACCTCCAGCAGTGACTGGAAACACTAGATTGCAATTCATGCTACAGCATTGATACCCCGCAGTGACTGGCAATGTGAATCTCCAGCAACGATCACCTGCAATGCCTGACAGGATCTTTTCGGTACAGAGGAAACCATCTGCGATGCCCAGCTTGCTCTTCGCGCTACACCGGTGACCATCTGTGATGCTCTCCCTGCAGCCTCTTCCACCGTGAATGGAACTCTTTGTGCTGGACTCTAGAAGGCAACTTTTTCAGTGGGAATAACCTGGTGCCTGTTTCGGGGTCCATGCTCCATCACAGTCGGCCTGAACTTGTGACTTTCAACCGGTTTTGCAGGACCAGATAACCGTGAGTGCCGCTTTGTACTTAGGCGCTATACTTATCTTAAATCTTTGAAATTTCATATCTCCGGTTCTACTGATTGGACTTTTGTCATCTTGGTGTCAAAGCATTTTTTCAAATTTTGCTTTTTGTTTCTAAATTAGCGTGGGATTTTTCTTGTGTTATGTTTTCATTTTATTACCATTTGTGTGCTGCATAAATACTTCACACATTGCCTCTAAGTTAAGTCTGACTGCTTTTGAGCCAAGCTACCAGAGGGTTAACCACAGGTTAATTTAGTGACTTTTTGTGGTTCTCCCTTACAAGGATTGTGGCTGTTGCTTGAGTACCATTTCACCCACCTCAACCAACAACCCAAATGTTCACATTGCTTCAACTGTTTGATGGCACATTTTAATGACACCGTCTCTGAAGTACTTTAAACTCATTTTCATGTCATGTTTGGGAGTGCTTTCGCCCATCGGCGGAAATATATCTTGGTTTTAGGAGATGATGCAAGAATACGTCTCTTCTTATATTATATAAGTCGATGTTGAGAAAAAGCCTACCTTGGAAAGTGCACTACAATGTCTTTGTTGTCCTACTCCTAAATTGTTCAGCAAGCAGTCAGAAGGACATTTAGGAGGACTTGCAGTTTATTAATCTTAAGCTCTGATTTAGGGTCTCTACAAATTCACCTTGCCTTCCTGTATTCTTAGGTGTACTACTTTGCATCAGGCTTAGCACTGTGGCAAAGGTTTTAGCAGGCAGGTGTTTAATGTCTGACCACCATACAGGAAACTGGACATGCCACTGATTAAATTTGCATGTTCAAATATCTTCACTCTAAAATATATCTTTACAATAGGTATTCATACATTTGTATTATTACATTTATTAAATGTACATATCTCTAGGAACAATCTTCTTGTAAAATCCACAGTTTCTGATATTTAACTAGTAATTATGAAAAATGTTTCAAAATATCTCTGGAGTGCTTTAAAAAACATTTGATTCATTCTACAAATATTGAAGTGCACAGTTGCGTGAAGTGAGCAATTTATTTGAGAGAATAATCATGGTATCACAGTGTCATCTGACAGGACTGACATCTTAGCTGAATCTGCCTCATAACAATCTAGCTCTTCCTTTAGAACATTTACACCAAAAGGTTCTCTAGCACGTTGGTAGCACGATTACCATATAGGGAAGGAAAGACAGAGAAAGTTTCTTGCCATAGGAAGAGTGCCATGGGTCCTAATTCAAGCAAGCAAAATTCTCCCGCAGCCCCCTTTTTGAATATTAAGGACCTGACTTAGAGTTTGGCAGACAGGTTATTCATTAAGACATACTGCACGTGTAATAAGGTGGACTGGATATCCATCAGGTTTGTGATGAACCAACCTTCCCATCAAACACTAAATGAGGGCAAAGTATTGGTGCAGTTGGCCGCTCATTCCTCTGGACTCTGGTGCCACTGCACCTGCTGCACCATTGCTAAATATACCCATTGAAGGTTATAAAAGAAACTAGAAGAAAAGTAGAGACTAATCTGGAGGGAAAAAACAGAGAAGGTTATGCAAGCAAAAGGAAATTTGGGAAAGCTCAGAGAAGAAAAAAATGAATGAAACAATTCACTTCAACACATCATAGTCAGGCTGTTTGTTCCAATAATTGTATCAAGACCCACAAATCTTTGCTGCCTCCTTCCAAGTCAACTATTAAAACTAAATAAGGAAAGTAACAAGGAAGTGGAAATAAGCCTTAAACCAACTGCTGATCAGGAGCCAGATACACATTTAATAAGCATTATGCAAATATATGGTTTCAGAACATACTTTAAACAGATGTGCTAGAAAAGCAGGTTCTTTAATGAATAGTGGTAAGAAGTAGGAAGTAATAAATGCAGACAGCAAAACAAATGAAGATACGCCTGCGTTTAATGTAAACATTGTAAAGTTAGAGGTACAAATCAGCAAGAACGACGTATTAATAATTTAGTTTTAAAACCAGTGTGAATCTTTTATGAATAAGGGGTAAACCGGTGGATTTTATTTCATTTTTATGCCCAAACTTTTTATTTCAATTTTTTTTTTAAATAAATTGATTTATTGGCATTTTTGAAAATACACATAGAGCTTGATATTATCACATTTGGAAAGCCAGAATATAATGTTATCCCAGATGAGTGGGTAAACAAGCAACCAAAAACAAAAAAGGAACATTAATTAAATTGGAGAGGAGAGTACCCCATAGCACCCAACACCATTATGCAAACAATGGACAGCGAGCTGGACTTCACGAAGAACACAACTCAATAAGTTCCCAAACACCGCACCTCCCAGGGCCCACCACAGGCAGCCCGCAGGCAGCAAATCACACCATCCAGCTAAAAGATTTGGGCTAATCTGAGTTCACTTATGCTTGTGCTTCTATTACCTGCCAAGTGTCAGCTTCTACTTGAGCGGGAGGGGTTGGGACAACATCCTGTAGTGTTTTTAGCCAATCCAAGAATGGCCCCGATATGTCTTTCGGTCTGGAGGCGGCAGGCATCAGTTCCCAGAATATCGACAGCTGAGTGTGGCTAAAAGTGACCTCCTGTATCCAAGCCTTCACCGTGGGTACTCTCTTTTTCCCCCAGTGGATCGGCACCCTACGTTTAGCCATTAAGAGTAGCAGGGCATGTAGCTTGTGGTCCTCGGCCTCAGTGTCTTTAAAGTAACCATGCCGGTATCATATGAAGTCGTGCCCAAAGTATCATCCGTCTGACCGTGGCACAACTTCATAATATGCCGGCATGGATAGAAGGCAATAATCCTTAGAAAATCCAGAAGACATTGGTGCGATTGGAATATCGATGCATATTTTTATAGATCAGAAAACTTTTTTGGTGATTTTCATGAGCTGTTCCCAGCTTGGAACTATATTATTAACAAGACGTTACAAGATTCTTGGCTTTCAAGATTTCACATTCATAGATTGCTTTGCTGATCTCCGTGATCTGATTCACAACCCTGATGAAGTCCATCCATTGGACGAAACGTGTTGGCTGGGCTTTATGCTTCTGATTGGAAATGAAAATAAAGATTATATGAAGAAAAGAAATTTCAAGACTCCTCACACTTTAATTTTGTTTCAAATCGCATGAATTTGATATTGTTTATAATATATAAATGTACTACTTTGATTATATGCTCCTTTTCATTATTTCTTTATTCTAGGAGAAGTTTCCTTCTGGTATAGTGTGACTTCTATGCAGTGGGGTTACGAAAAGTGGAGCATTACGATTTAAACACTCATGGGAACTAATATATTGGTGCAACCATTTAAGCCAACACTGCGGTTTCTCTAAAAAATAGTCCTTAAAGTAACCCAGGAGTCCTATGATCGGTTGTGGTTCAGTGGGCATCCCTAGTATTGCTTGAATTGTGCTGAATATGGCAGTCCAGAAGGAGGCTATGCGAGGACAATGCCAAGCCATATGTAAAAAGGTGGTGGGGAAGTATCCACACCTCTTAGAATCTGATCTCAATCCCATGCGGTGTAGCTGGCTAGGTGTTCTATAGAACCTATGTAAGTATTTAAAGTGTATTAATCTTAGTTTATAATTGGGCGAAAGTAATTGGAGTTGGCCGCAACAGAAAACCAATTTTTCGTCCGTCACCTGATCGTCCAGCTGTTCATTCCATTCTCGCTGGGCTTTAGGTATGATCAAGGGTGCCGTGGTTTGCATAGAGCAGTACATTCTTGTTATTAGTCTCTGGGAACCCAATCGAGTTTATCAACTGCTCAAGCACTGGTAATTGTTCTGGGGGATTAGGAAATGTAGTGTGTAGTTGCCTACAAGTGGCCCTGATCTTAAAATAAAGAAAAAGCGCTGAACATTTCTTCGGAGTCTCTGTAATAAATTCTGGTGGGGTGCAGAACGTGTCATTAGGGTACAGGTCCGCAAACACTTCAAGCCCCATGGATTTGCCCATGGATTGTGAGGTAAGGGAGCGGATGGGGTGTATAGTATCTCCAAGCCAGCTCTGAGACGTAACCTTTCCCATGCCTACCGTAGAGTTTCAACTGTATCTATCCCATCTCTTGGTCTGCAGTATTTTTTATAAATGGCCACCTGGAGGGGAATGGGGGCAGCTACGTCCGCCTCGACAGCCACATGGGGCTGAAATGGGACAGGGTGTACCCAGAAGTGCAAGAACTGCGCCTGGGCACGGTACACGTATAGCGGCATGTCTGGGGCCCCCAGCCCCCCCTGCATAAGGGAAATGGTGAGTATCTCCCAATTGATGCAAGCTTGCTTTTCTGCCCAGACCAGGGAGATCATAAGAGACCAGAGGGTGTTAAAAAATGCCTGGGTCAGCAGGATTGGTAAAATGATAAATCAATATAAAAATTTTGGTTACACAACCATTTTTGCGATGGCTATTCTGCCAGCAAGAGAGAGCGGCAGTTTGGCCCTTACCTTTATTTTCCCTTCGAACCAGATGACTGCATGGCCATAGTTCAAATTCCAAAGCTCTTGCATATATCGGCTTAACCAAATCCCTAAATACTTTACCGGTCCATCCGCCCACCTCAGTGGGTAGTCCTGTTCAAAGGGCTTAGCTGCCGGCGTGAGGGGAAATAGGGTTGACTTGGACCAGTTTATAAATATGCCTGAAAGGCCACCACCGTCTGCATATAACGAGATTAATAGCCCTCTGGTGCTAAATCCCAATCCCCTGGCGGCGTGATGTTGGCGAAATCTGGCCGCTATTGCTATAGCGAACTAGAGCGGGGACAAGGAGCCCCCCCTTTGGTGTCCCTCGAGAGATAGCAAAGGGGTCTGAGATCATACCATTCAGACGTAGTCGTGCTGTCGGCCTGGTGTACAACAGTCTGATAAATGCAATGAAGTTTGGACTGAAGCATCGTGCATTGACGGGGGAGCTCTCCCGTAGCCTGAGCTTTCTGAAATACCTCCAGCAAATGCGGCGCAAGAAACTCCACGTATGTTTAAAATTCAGTGGTTAACCCCTCTGACCCAGGGCCTTTGTCCGCAGGTAGGCTGCCAATCACCTGTAGGATATCATGAATAGAAAAGGGCTCGTCCAGATATTCCCTATGTGCCGTGCTTAGCTGGATCAACTCCAGAGAGTCAAGGAACAGTTGAAGCCCCATTGGTTCTGATTGATGCGTGGCGACGTAGAGCTTTGTGTAGTATTTTGAAAATTCCCCTAGAACCTCCCTGGAGCCCCTTATCATAGCAGGTCCGTTACCTATAATTTTCAGAGGGGAGGTCCACGCCAAGCCCAGGCGACAAAGGAAACCCGACTCCCGATGTGGCTAAGTCAAGCCCCACGACGCGAGACAACCGTCGAAACGGCGTGCCAGGCAACAAGGAGGACCCAAAATGGAGGGGGGAGGCCTAAATACCCTGCCCACCCCACGGCGCACCGGAAAGGACATGTCTGGCGCGCCCTGTAAGGGGACTCCTCCAGGAGTCCTGCAGTAGTGAGTGGGGGTGGGGAAGTGCCCAAATGGATCTAAAAGGGCCGTCCTCTTAGGTGACCCCCTGTGGGCGCCATGGGCAGCGCAGATCTCAAGGGTGTTTATTGTGCTTTGTATGCCCATGCCTTACATACAATGCTCTGAACGTCGATTCGTGATGAATTCAATTCTTCGGCTGACAAAGCCTGACTCATGTCATGTGCGGCCATCTTGCTGAGCCCCTCCCTCAAAATAATTTTAAATTCCATACACTGACCGAGATCTGGTGTGATCACAACAGAGCTGGTGAAATTGGATCTCTTCTTTCAGAGTGAAAAAGTCTAGCAGCAAAATTCTGTACTTTTTGGCATCTATATAGTTGGTAGGCTGCAAATCCTGTGTTTACGGTATTAGCATAGACTAGCATTGATAGAATCAGTGCCCTGATCACTATCACCATATCAAATGAATCATGGAAGTGTAATATGCTCTTCACTGTTGTTCTTACCTGGCTGTCCATTGAAAACGTGTTGTCTTTGTCAGCAATGGCCAATGGCTTTGGGGGATCCTAGAACTTCCATCCAATCAAAAGGGATCTGAGAGGGCAAAGCTCACCCTAGTGGTAGAAGCTCAGGTTTGCTGGATTCAGAGCTAGCTTGCTCTCCCTCATCCATCTAAAGATACCCGAGGCAATTGTTAATGCACCCAGTACCCTCACTCTTCAAAGTCAGCTGCACTATGAGCTGGATTGACATCTGCAATTCTAGGTGGCATACTTTAACCAACCCCAAAGTGCACCATACAATAAATGCTGTACAAAGCTGTGAAGGCAGTAGTTTTGTAAATTCATCACGATTTGGTTTTAGAAATGCACCATCTTTGTGACCTGTGAAGCTGACAAAGTTTGAAACGCAATCGGTCTCGCCTTTGGGACCTTATAAGTATTTACCGATGCAGCACATTATCGCACATTACTGCAATGTTAACACTCGCCACTACCATTATTCCAGACGGATTGTTCTCATCACTCCTACGAAAGTATTTCCCCCTATTTAAATCATTAAACCCATGCCAGGACCACTAAGAACAGTCCAGCCCAAACTGCCATGCAAGGATCTTCCTGAATTCAAGCATACCATCCATTGCTTTTTTTTTTAACACTTCATTGTATTCACCAACAGCAGCAAGGATGCCAAATTTCATTCCACAAAGTGGGCTATATTAGCAAGCGCAGAATATGCACATGCAGGTGCTGAGACACGCTCCGGAGTAGCAAGGACACACACACACACACACACACACACACACACACACGCACGCACACACACACACACACACACACACACACACACACACACACACACGCACGCACGCACAGATACACACACACACACACACACTCTCTCTCTCTCTCTCTCTCTCTCTCTCTCTGGTGGCAGGTGCTTGAACAAATGTGCAAAAGCTGTACCAACCACGTGCAAACACTGTGACTGAAGTACATGCAAAAGCTTTGACTGAAACACAGGCAGGCACTCTGAGAAACAAAAGCTGTGACAGAACATACAGGAAGTCCGAGAGAAACTGCACAGGCAGGAGATGTGAAAGAAAATAAAACTATTAAGATACAAATCTGCACCAGTACCATGTCCTTTCAATGTCTGTTGCCCCTTCCTTTGCTTTTCGGTTAACTATGCCCTTTGATCCACCATACTTTTCAATAAAAAATATATGTCCCATCTCTTTGCTTTAACTCACTTTACCAGCAGTACATATCAAACACGTGTGTTTTCAAATTTCATTTCCACAGGCTATCTTCTTCTGGTCCCAAGATTTGTAGGAAGCTCTGAATAGCATCAGGGGTGAAATTACCGGCTCCTGTTAGGCCAGTGGTGTGGAGTGGTGTGCCTGCTTTACAACACAGTTATGCAGTTGCAAACCCTGTCGTTTGCAAAAACACAGATTGTACAAAAACACTATTGCAAACCTTTGACTAGCGAAAGGGGTTAAAAAAAACTCTCCAAATCACAATTAGGTTAGTGCGTGAAAAGGACATCCCCTTCCTAATTGCGTGCCCTAATGAGATGTATTAATGGCTTGTGACGGCAACTGCAGATGCAAACTTCTCCTGTGAGATACAGACTGGTATATCATTTGCTAAATCACGGGTTCCCCTTTCAAAATTGTTTCAGGTGGGCCTCAAGGGGGCAGGGCTAAAGACAGATGTCTTGGGACCACTGTTTAATTCACCTGCTCTCTTCCCAAATGTATATTTTTTAAAGCAGCCAAAGGCTTCTAAGGAACAAAGGCTGCTTTAAAAATTGTTTTCTTTTTGGGAATGTGAAGGTAGGGATGGAGGTTAGCTGTCCCTTGCAGAAGAAAAGAGAATCGAATCGGGAGAGATTAGTGCACGTATCCAATTCTCTTCAAACATAACCCCCAATATGTTTGGAGTTCATTTGAATGCAACTACACTCAGTTAACGTTTGTAGGGGACTTTTGAACAGAATGTGGTTTGATGCGGCCCTCAAGTTTGCCTCAAAGTGTTTCACACCTTCGAGCCCTGGACTACCAGAGAGCTACTTTAGTGTTTCATCTGCTTGAAGGCATAATACTAGTTGCCAATCACAGGTTTCTGGTTAGTATTTAATGTTGAAATCCTCTCTCCCCCACCGCCCCCCAAATACTGACAGAGCTGAATGCTGACCATAACATCATGAACACCAACACTATAGGCAAAGTGCACTTATTAGTACTAGTGATGTAGTATACTCATTTCCAAAACAGGTATAGTATAGCACACTCATTCCCACCAGAGGCACAGTGCACTCACTGTCACCAGAGACGGCAGGTATTCACTACCACTAAAGGCAGAGTTCATCCACTACCACCAGCAGCTCACCAACACAACAGGCATGCTGCTATCACTACTACCACCACTATAGGCTAAGGACACTCACTTCCACTACAGGCAAAGTACACATACCACCAGAGCCACCAGTACAGACAGAACACACTCACCAACAACTCAGTTAGAGAGCACTCACCATCACCACTGAAGGCAAAGCGCCCTCCCTACAACCACTATAGAAACAGTGCCCTCATCAGTTTAGACCGAGTGCACTCTCCACCACCACTATAGGCCATGTACACTCACCACGCCCAGTATAGGCTTGAGCGCACTCCCTACCTCCATAAGCCTAGCACACTCACCACCAGTATAAGTCGAGAGCATGCACCACCGCCAATAGGCGTCATGCGTACTCTCCAAAACCACCAATACTGACCAAGCACACACACTACTACCACCATCCAGGCTAACACGATTACAGACGGATTATTCTCTTCGCTCCTAAGAAACTTCACCCCTCTTTAAATTATTAAACCTATGCCTGGACTACATACACCTATTCTAACCCCCCCTAGCTTTTTTTAAACACATTTTACCGATGTGTGGATTTTATTTTGTATGGCAACCAGCACCATTCCACCGTAGGTGAGCCAGACCGAACTTGAACAAACACCAGCCTCAACACGAGCAAAAGCAGAAAGAAGGAGCCATAAATCTTTGTAACATTCCACCCATCATGCACCACATTCTTGTCTGGAAGACCGGCCCGGCATTACAGCTCAGCAGGAACAGTGGCGGGACAACGATCCTGATTCCTGATGGTAACGAATTGCTAGCTGTTGTGTGCAGAGGCACTCGGTTTGGCAGTATGAAATAGACTCTTCCTACGGGCGATAGAGTGAGGCGAGAAAGAGAGTTCCGAACATACAAAAAACAGATTACTGCAAGGAAGACAGGGCAATAAAAAACTGTACAGCAAACCCATTCTACTTAACTTGTCAAAAACAAGAAAGCAATGAACATGCGAAAAAGGAAGGCAACATACATCAGGCTGGGTGAGACCCCCTGTCAGTGACCAGCACCGAGCAGCGGATTAGCATCTCCCTGCACGTCAGACAGAGCCAGGGGGAAGAAAAGCTTAGGAGGGCGCGTGCGGTGTCTATGTATAACAAACATTGGCATAGCCAATAGGTCTCGCTTTTGGGACCGTATAAGTATTTACTTATGCAGCATAATATCCTTGGTGCAATAACATCAACTGTTGCATGGCTAAACACTTATAAGGTTCCAAAGGCGAGACCTATTGGCTATGCCAATGCTTGTTGTTTTGTGGGGCGGGGGCCCTGCTCCCTTGGTAGTTGTGTGATGGACCATGCTCCTTTGCGTGTTGAGATCCACACCTGGCTCCATTGAGTCTGGTGGTGGGCGACGGGTATTTAGCTCCTTTACGTATCGTTAGGTGTGATGGGAACTCGACACCGTCAAACTTTTTGGTATGGGGCAGTGGGAACCCGGATCCTTGGTGCATCGTGGTGAGGGCATCAGGATCCTGGCTACTTGGTGCATCGAGGTGAGGGAGATGGTAACCCAACTACTTGGTGCACTTTGTTGAGGGAGGTGGGAACACAGCTACATGGTGCATCGTGGTGAGGGAGGTGGGAAATTGGCTACTTGGTGCATTGTGGTGAAGGAGGTGGGAACCTGGCTACTTGGTGCAGCGTGGTGAGGGAGGTGGGAACCTGGCTACTTGGTGCATCGTAGTGAGGGAGGTGGGAACCTGGCTACTTGGTGCTTCGTGGTGAAGGAGGTGGGAACCTGGCTACTTGGTGCATCGTGGTGAGGGAGGTGGGAACCTGGCTACTTGGTGCATCGTAGTGAGGGAGGTGGGAACCTGGCTACTTGGTGCTTCGTGGTGAAGGAGGTGGGAACCTGGCTACTTGGTGCATCGTGGTGAGGGAGGTGGGAACCTGGCTACTTGGTGCATCGTGGTGAGGGTGGTGGGAACCCGACTACTTGGTGCACTGTGATGAGGGAGGTGGGAACACGGCTACATGGTGCATCATGGTGAGGGAGGTGGGAAACTGGCTACTTGGTGCATCGTGGTGAAGGAGGTGGGAACTTGGCTACTTGGTGCATCGTGGTGAGGGAGGTGGGACCCTGTCTACTTGGTGCATCGTGGTGAGGGAGGTGGGAACCCAGCTACTTGGTGCATCGTGGTGAGGGAGGTGGGAACCCGACTACTTGGTGCACTGTGATGAGGGAGGTGGGAACATGGCTACATGGTGCATCGTGGTGAGGGAGGTGGGAACTTGACTACTTGGTGCATCGTGGCGAGGGAGGTGGGAACCATGCTACATGGTGCACTGTGGTGAGGGAGGTGGGAACCTGGCTACTTGGTGCACTCTGGTGAGGGAGGTAGGAAACTGGCCACATGGTGCACTGTGGTGAGGGAGGTGGGAACCTGGCTACTTGGTGCATCGTGGCGAGGGAGGTGGGAATATGGCTACAAGGTGCATCGTGGTGAAGGAGGTGGGAACCTGACTACTTGGTGCATCGTGGCAGGGGAGGTGGGACTCTAGCTACAGGGTGCACTGTCTCCCCCCCCCCCTCCCCCCCATTGTATCGGAGAAGTGAGTGCTATATTTGGTAGGGAATTTTGTTTTCTGGTTGCCATGCTCCTACATAAATCTGTGTGCACGCTACAGTGGTGGCACTGCATGCAAAACAAGCAGTTTGACCATTTAATCCAAGAGTATGTTAAATGGGATAAATATGCAAGGGTCGATGTAAGGTACGAGATGTGCGCATCGCCGATCACCACCTTTATTTTATTTGCTGATCCTGTTATTGCAGCCACCGAGATCTACAGGGCTGAGCATGGTTTATCAATAGCTCCCCTTCGAAGCTTTTCTAAAGCCAGTGCACTGTCTGTCACCATCAAAGCGCCAAATCCACACCCTACAGAAATAATATTTGGTTTACCTGGCATGAAAGGGACCTCCATCAAGAGAGTGGTTCAAATGATGCCTACAAAGAGCAAGTAATAGAGCTGCCTAAGATTAGAAGGAAGAATAATCTCTCTTTCAGTAGTGTCCGCATGCTCTCGAGGGGAGTGTACCACTCCATCTTAAAAAGGGGACAATGGATTACCGAAGGAGATGTAAATACCTGATTATCAAAGCTAATGTAGAGGAAATCGGCATACCTAAAGCCAAAGGACAAAAATAAACAGCAATTAGGGATCTTCCTCAATCCCAGAAGTTACATTAAATACTCGTTCAGGCTCTCAGTTTTAGGAACGTTAGTTTGAAACTTTCCCTTCGTATTTGTCCTGTTCTTAGCATAGTAATTTAGTTTAGAAAACATTTTTTAAAACGGTTTCCTTTTAAACCTTATAAGCTTAAGTCTTAGGAGTAATGAAGTTCGATAATGCAAAAAAGGCAATTCATTTTAAGAATTTTGAAGACTTTGCTTCTTCACCAGGAACTCTGTCATTTACATTCATATGTATGTGGAATGAAGTGTTCTATTAAAAATAAAAAATAAATCTAATATTAGCATTGAAGTATGGTGCTCCACGCCAGTCTGTCAGCATTCTCCGCTACGAGTGTATTATGAAACTTAATTTTGTATAAACTTGAGTTTATGACTACTGGAATCAATGAACTGGCTGAAGAACTACAAAAACAACTGTGATATGGACAGGAGAACTATGAATTAACAACTCAAGACCTAACGTTTTTGAAACGAGGAGCCGGAACAGCATGAATGTTTGAGCCAAGATCTGGTGGACAAGGTGATCAGTGTTTTTTTTGTAATTGCTCTTTCTTATTGAATGTATTAGCAAGCACAGTAGAGAAGGTTCAACAGTTACAGAGCTTACAAGAAATGTTCATGGGAAACTAAAAATGGTTAAAGCTGCCTGCTGGCAAGGACTACGGGTTCCGAGAAGGATGCGAACAGTAACGAGAGATTCACTCCCGTGCTGGAAGCGCTCTTAATCAGCTGGCCTGTGGAAGGCGGCTAGAGGCAGACTTAAAAGAAAAAAGATCTACTTTCAACTACTGACACCACAGCGGAAGACTTGTCACATCAGAAAAATAATATAGATTTTTTTTAAAATGTAGTATACTCCGTACCGCCTGGTTTCTAATAGGTACATGTAACATATGGAATTTCACTAAATGTTACATTAAGCATACTGTTAGTGTCAGTGATATTTCCAATATGGAGTTTGAAATTCCACGTCGCATAGAGCAATGCAAATAAACAGAGAAACAAATAATTAAATTATACAATTAGATTTAATCAATTATTTTGAACAGTCTACCACATTCAGGCAGCAATTCCTACAACCGATCACACAGCAAACAGCTTGCCTGAGGCACGACTCCCCTGTAACCACACGGACAACAAAGGGGAGTGGCAGGGAGTGCGCGCCGTGATGTTGCCTCTTCTGTCGTTCAGCTTGCATGAGCGTCATGCACATTATGGTGAGAAAAACAAGGAAGTTAATCGCGGGGAAAAAATGCTACCGCCGTCCACAGCTTGCAGTGCATGTGCGCGAGTGGTGCGCGCGCAGCAGTAATCACGCCATATGGCGCCTCTGCTCAAGCGCGTGCACTTGCACTGCAAGCTGTGGCCGGCGGTAGCATTTTTTAAAGCCCTTACTTAAAGTCTCGCCAGACCAGGTGAGACCTAAAAAGATGATGCTGTGTCGAGCAGCGGATCAGGATCTCCCTGCATGTCAGACAGACGCAGGCAGAAGAAAAGCTTAGGAGGGCGCGTGCGCTGTCTATGAATACAAAAAAAAGATGAAGCTGTGTTTGAATGCCATTGTCCTGGCTCAATAAACATTGTGCATATTAAAAATGTCCGCTCATTCAAGGATAAAGTGTTCTTCAGTCCCAAGCTACCGTCCCCTTAAAGCATCTCATAGAAGTGCATGAAAGCTATAGCGCCCCACAAAAAAGTGCTGACAGTTTAGAGTCTCATAAAAAGACGTGTTCACTACAATACCTCACGTGAGCACGAGGTCATTATAGCACCACAGTAAAAAGTATTGATAACACAGAGTCTCATAAAACGTTGTGATCACAATAGCATCTAACATAAGTACGGGGGAACTACTGTTCAAATGTAAAAAATAAAAGCCACCCCAAAGAAGAGTAAGTCAGGCGGGTGAGGAGGCGGGAGTGGAACCCGCCGCGCTTGACTTTGTCCTGTTTTGTTTCGCTGCTTGTGCTGTCTCTGCCTTCCGCCGTCAATTGGCCGTGTTGCAAACATTAAAGTAACTCCTTCTGCATAAAAAAGACGTTGTATGCACATGTGTTCTGGACAGGACAGGACAGGTCAGGCAAAATATAGTGCGAACTCACCCAGCCAATCCCAGGAGAAAACAAGCATTTACAAATGCAATAGGACTCGTAATTACATGCGACCTATTGCATTGTAAACAAAAGTGCGGGTGTCCAAGAACGTACTAACGGAGGGGTGGTGGTGGGCAGAGAAGTCACGGACTGCGGGAGGCAACGGGGGAAGGCAGGGGAACAAAATAGTTTTTTAAGTAAAGGGGCTGATAGCCATGGAAGGAGAAAAATGACGACATGGCCGTCAGGAGGCAGGATTAAGTTCCTGAAAACTAATCAGAATGCAGCATTTAGAAAAAAAGATAGGCAAAAAGTGGGCGGAGCTTCCCCGGCTATACTGTATACAGCATCTCTCGACGAGACAGCGCATGCGCTGCCTAGGCGAAACCTAAAAATGAAGGTAAAAAGGGGTCTTGTTGTGCAGGGGGAAGTTTCCTGCCACTTAATTTGTTCTTGGTGGTGCCGTGCTGAATCTCCTTTACCCCAGCCAGAAGTCCAAAGCCGGGACTTTCAGGCCTCCAGGAGCAGGGAAAGGTGATGACACAACAGAGTGGCAGCCATTGTGTTTCCCGGCTGCCACTCATGTGATAGCAGGGAACACAAATTCCTACAGTCTGTTAGAATGTTTATGTTGTGTGATATATCTGGCAGCAGGCATGTGTGGATTTAAGTACACCACCCTTGAGCAAATTTGTACAAAATGTTCTGAATTTTCGTGATTACTTTCAACCATTGAAGAGGAGATAGATTGCGGTTCATTGCCCAATAGTGCAGGAATCCTGATGAAATGGTCCCACCTTACGTTGTTGGGAACAATCAGTAACATGGGATCTTAGCCAGGTCTTAGGAGTCTGGTCCATTTGAATTTAGACATGTGATGACGCATTGTGCCAAAGTCAGCTAACATTGTTTTACAGTCCTGAAGTCCCACCTAACCTTCTAGACACTTTGTATACAGCTGCACCCCCACATGCACACCTTATACTGATTCACAGCTTGTTGGACTTAGCCCTCTCTGCAGTGGCAACCCCAAACATGTTGCCTTCACCCCTCCTATTTTCTGAACCCGTTTTTTAGGCTTTTAGTACTCTGTGCACTTTACCACTGCTAACCAGTGATAAAGTGCTTGTGCTCACTCCTTTAAACATGGTGAAATTGGCTTATACCAAATTGGCACATTTAATTTACTTGTAAGTCCCTAGTAAAGGGTTACTACAGGTACCCTGGGCCTGTACATTAAGTTCTACAAGTTGTCCTGAAGCACTGATTGCGCTACCCACTGAAGTAGCATTTTAAAAAATGTCTCAGGCCTATTATTGCAGCCTGTGTGTGCAGTTTCAAACTGCCATTTCGACTTGGTAATATAAACCTTGTGCCAGGCCCAAACCTTCCTTTCTAATACATATATGTTACACCTAGGACCGGCTCCAAACAGCCCATAGGACAGGGTGGACTGTATTAAAAAAACTTAGGGCCATATGTAGGTAAAACGTGTTTTGCGATTCTCAAATTGCAATTTTTAGGGAATCGCAATTAGAGAATTGCAAAACACAATGTAGGTAGGATTAGCAAAATATTTTGCGATTCCCACCTATTCCTTATTTACGAATCCCAAATTGAGATTCTCAAATAAGGAATACCTTGCCATTCATTCCTATGGGCTAGAAGGCCCATAGGAATGAATAGGAAGACATTCTCAATTTGCGATTCTCAATTAGAGAATCGCAAATTGAGAATGCAATTTCAAGGTTGCAAGGGTGTCAATAGGACACCCTTTTGCACCCCTGAAATAAACATGTGTGCACATGTGGCACACATACATGCGCTAAGGGCATGTATGTGCGCCACATGGCACTTTGAAAAATGCAAAAAAGTGCATTTTTCAAAGAAATCGCAAATTACTACCAATCTGAAGTTGGTGGTAATATGCGATTCCTTAAGGCAAAATCGCACAACTTGGGTGCTTCCTACATTGCATTTAAGGAATCGCAATTTGGGATTCCTTAAATGAATTAGCAAAATAAGGAAATGCAAATTTTGCGATTCCTTATTTTGCGTGTGGGTATTTGTGTGCTACATAGCACACTGCCCAAATTGCGATCGCAAACGCTGAAATTCGGCGAATTTCGCAATTTGGCTTCCTACATATGGCCCTTAGACATGTACTTCTAAGTTTTATATGTTCTGGTAGTGAAAAAAACGTCATTTGTTTTTCACTGCTGTGAGGCCTACCCTTTCCATAGGATAACGTTGTGTAATCTTATTACATTTAATAAAGGTTAAGTCTTGCTTGGAAACAAGTAGGAATTTCATGTTTGGTGTCTGAAGAACTGTAATTTAAAACCCTCTTTAATGGTAAAGTCGAAATTGAAGTAACAATCCTGAAAATGCCATGTTTAGAAAGTTTGATGGATTTAACTCAGATCCTTGTGACTGGAGGTGAATGTTTGCCTTGTCCAGCATTCCGTCCATCAATTGTTTCTTTTGCATATGTCGCCATAAGTGGGAAGGGTATGCCCAGAAGTGGGTCCTGTGCTCACTACACTACTGGATTCAAGCTAGCCTGGCTGATGAAGGGTGATGCCCTGAAACTGGTGCCAGGATGCTTTTTTCCGGTCCAGGGAAGACCTGGCTTGGCACTTCGGGCTGGACTGTTCCCACAAGGAACATGGTCAAGACTGATTTGCATATCGCTGGGTCCAAACTGGGGTTGTGTGGTGAGCAACATAATGATGGTTTTAACTCAGATCCTTGTGACTGGGGGTGAATGTTTGCATTGTCCAGCATTCCGTCCATCAATTGTTTCTTTTGCATATGTCACCCTAAGTGGGAAGGGTATGCACGACGCGGGTCCCGTGCTCACTACACCACTGGATTCAAGCAAGCCTGGCTGATGAAGGGTGATACCCCGAAACTGGTCCCGGGATGCTTGTTTCTGTTCCAGGGAGAACCTGGCTTCGCAGTTCGGGCTGGAAGGGGTCAAGACTCATTTGCACGATTAGGTGTAGGTAGCAGTTGGCCTTTGTATATTCCTCCCCAGACAGTGTCACAAAGGGGTGGTAGATATTTGCAGGTTGAGCAATCTCTGGCAGTATGTGGAAGCAGAGCTTTCACCAACCACACTTGCACTTCAAAGGCACTGGCTCAACTCACCCACATAGGACTTCACATTAGCCTAATGTTCCCTCAGACAAACTGGGACCAGGGCAGGGAGGCAGAAAATTGCAGACACCTCTGCAGGGGGAAAACTTCAGAAGATTCTTACACTTCAAACTGGGCACCAGGTATAAAAAGTGGAGCCTCAGGCCCACTCTTCAGTACTCTCCTGGACCTGTGTATACTACAGAAGAAGGACACCCTGCTGCCCTACTTGCTTTGAAGGAAACTGGACCTGCTCCCTACATCCCAGGCTGAGTAACTCCAACGGTCAGCTGTCTGACCTCCTGTTGTGAGCTACAGGAATCAAACAAGTTACAGAGGCCTCTCTGTATCTGCCTAACTTATCTGCTGCCTGGTCTTGCAGCGAACCTGCAACTGAAACTTCCGGAGCCCTGTTGTCCTCTGAAAGAGTGAGCCCCTGATCCCCAGGAGGTGCATCCCCAGCTCGTGGACCCTTGGCTGGTATCAGAGTGCACTCCATTGACTCAAAAAGCAGAAATCCTGAAGTTTGGGCATTTTGCTACAGCAAACGGGCCCTTCGTGCCAATATCTTGCCGCCTGCACCGATCGCCAACGCAGAGGTCCGGTGAACCGGACTCTTTGCATTACAGCGACCTCCAGCAGTGACTGGCAACACTAGATTGCAATTCATGCTACAGCATCAATACCCCGCAGTGACCGCCAATGTGAATCCCCAGCAACGATCATCTGCAATGCCCGACAGGATCATTTCGGTACAGAGAAAACCATCTGCGATGCCCAGCCTGCTTTTCGCGCTACACCGGTGACCATCTGTGATGCTCTCCCTGCAGCCTCTTCCACCGTTAATGGAACTCTTTGTGCTGGACTCTAGAAGGCAACTTTTTCAGTGGGAATAACCTGGTCCCTGTTTCCGGGTCCATGCTCCATCACCGTTGGCCTGAACATGTGACTTTCAACCAGTTTTGCAGGACCAGATAACCGTGAGTGCCGCTTTGTGCTTTTAGGCGCTATACTTATCTTAAATCTTTGAAATTTCATATTTCCGGTTCTACTGATTGGACTTTTGTCATCGTGGTGTCAAAGTATTTGTCAAATTTTGCTTTTTGTTTGTAAATTGGCGTGGGATTTTTCTTGTGTTATGTTTTCATCTTATTACCATTTGTGTGCTGCATAAATACTTCACACATTGCCTCTAAGTTAAGTCTGACTGCTTTTGAGCCAAGCTACCAGAGGGTTAACCACAGGTTAATTTAGTGACTTTTTGTGGTTCTCCCTTACAAGGATTGTGGCTGTTGCTTGAGTACCATTTCACCCACCTCAACCAACAACCCAAATGTTCACACTGCTTCAACTGTTTGATGGCACATTTTAATGACACCGTCTCTGAAGTACTTTAAACTCATTTTCATGTCATGTTTGGGAGTGCTTTCGCCCATCGGCGGAAATATATCTTGGTTTTAGGAGATGATGCAAGAATACGTCTCTTCTTATATCATATGAGTCGATGTTGAGAAAAAGCCTACCTTGGAAAGTGCACTAAAATGTCTTTGTTGTCCTACTCATAATTGTTCACCAAGCAGTCAGAAGGACATTTAGGAGGACTTGCAGTTTATTTATCTTAAGCTCTGATTTAGGGTCTCTACAAATTCACCTTGCCTTCCTGTATTCTTAGGTGTACTACTTTGCATCAGGCTTAGCACTGTTACAAAGGTTTTAGCAGTCAGGTGTTTAATGTCTGACCACCATACAGGAAACTGGACATGCCACTGATGAAATTTGCATGTTCAAATATCTTCACTCTAAAATATATCTTTGCAATAGGTATTCATACATTTGATTATTACATTTATTAAATGTACATATCTCTAGGAACAATCTTCTTGTCAAATCCACAGTTTCTGATATTTAACTAGTAATTATGAAAAATGTTTCAAAATATCTCTGGAGTACTTTAAAAAACATTTGATTCATTCTACAAATATTGAAGTGCACAGTTGTGTGAAGTTAGCAATTTATTTGAGAGAATAATCATGGTATCACAGTGTCATCTGACAGGACTGACATCTTAGCTGAATCTGCCTCACAACAATCTAGCTGTTCCTTTAGAACATTTACACCAAAAGGTTCTCTAGCACATTGGTAGCACGATTACCATATAGGGAAGGAAAGACAGAGAAAGTTTCTTGCCATAGGAAAAGTGCCATGGGCCCTAATTCAAGCAAGCAAAATTCTCCCGCAGCCCCCTTTTTGAATATTAAGGACCTGACTTAGAGTTTGGCAGACAGGTTATTCATTAAGACATAATGCACGTGTAATAAGGTGGACTGGATATCCATCAGGTTTGTGATGAACCAACCTGCCCATCAAACACTAAATGAGGGCAAAGTATTGGTGCAGTTGGCCGCTCATTCCTCTGGACTCTGGTGCCACTGCACCTGCTGCACCATTGCTAAATATACCCATTGAAGGTTATAAAAGAAACTAGAAGAAAAGTAGAGACTAATCTGGAGGGAAACAACAGAGAAGGTTATGCAAGCAAAAGGAAATTTGGGAAAGCTCAGAGAAGAAAATAATGAATGAAACAATTTCACTTCAACACATCATAGTCAGGCTGTTTGTTCCAATAATTGTATCAAGACCCACACATCTTTGCTGCCTCCTTCCAAGTCAACTATTAAAACTAAATAAGGAAAGTAACAAGGAAGTGGAAATAAGCCTTAAACCAACTGCTGATCAGGAGCCAGATAAAAATGTAATAAGCATTATGCAAATATATGGTTTCTGAACATTCTTTAAATAGATGTGCTAGAAAAGCGGTATAGAATAGTGGTAAGAAGTAGGAAGTAATAAATGCAGACAGCAAAACAAATGAAGATACACCTGCGTTTAATGTAAACATTGCAAAGTTAGAGGTACAAATCAGCAAGAACGACATATTAATCATTTAGTTTAAAAACCAGTGTGAATCTTTTATGAATAAGGGGTAAACCGGTGGATTTTATTTCATTTTTATGCCCAAACTTATTATTTAATTTTCTTTTTTTTTATTTAAATAAATGTATTTATTGGCATTTTTGACAATACATGTACAGCTTCAGATTATCAAATTTGGAAAGCCAGAATATAATGTTATCCCAGATAAGTGGGTAAACAAGCAAACAAAAACAAAAAAGAAACATTAACTAAACCGGACAGGAGAGTACCCCATAGCACCCAACACCATTATGCAAACAATGGAGAGCAAGCCGGACTTCACGAAGAACACAACTCAATAAGTTCCCAAACACTGCACCTCCAAGGGCCCACCACAGGCAGCCTGCAGGCAGCAAATCACCCCATCCAGCTAAAAGATTTGGGCTAATCTGAGCTCACTTCTACATGTGCTTCTATTACCTGCGAAGTGCCAGCTTCTACTCGAGTGGGAGGGGTTGGGACAACATCCTGTAGTGTTTTTAGCCAATCCAAGAATGGCCCCCATGGGGAGGAGCCTAGCGCGCAACCAAGATGGCCGCGTAGGCTTACGGCTCTCGAGGGCCCCCGCAACCTCCCACGTCTCTCCTGACTTAATCCTGGTTTATTCGACGGGCGTTTGCAGATGAACTTGCGCTGAGGTGCCACCAGTTTTCCAAATCCGGATCGGACGACGGGAACCGGAATGGTTCCACTCCGAAGTTTGCGGCCTGCTCTCGCCTTGGTCCCGATCTCGAGCTGGTGAAGTGCCCGGGTACGAAGTGAACAACAGCGGCTGGTTGGGCTCGACCTGTCACGGACCCCGCACTTTCACTTTCGTTTTCAAGCTCGTTTTCTGATATCGGCTGAGAGACTTTGGTGTTTCAGAGGGGCGCGGACGGCGGAGTGTCTGGCCTGACTCTCGGACTATACATGGGCTTACTGTCGGCGACGGCTGTGTTCAATTGAATTAGCTACCCGGTCTCTTTTTCCTGGTGCGGGCGGGTGCCAACCTTGGTGGCCTCCGGACGATGGCGGCGAGACTAGACGGAGACGAGTCGAAACCCAAGTCAACTCGGAGGGGTGCCTATACCCAGGTCAATAATATGGATCGATATGCGCAGGCAAAGGGATCCCCTGGTAGCTCGCATAAATCGCCTGAGAGGTCTAAAGAGGTCTCAGACCCATTGTCAGAATTGACTTTGCTGGACGTCATGGGCGCCATTGAGGAGATGAAGACCGCTGTCGGTCAGCAGTTTGATACCTTGGCTCATAAATTGGACGCGGTCCTGATCGATGTGAATTTGGTCAGGGCAGACCTGTCCAAAACTAACGAGCGGGTCGACTCCTTGAGTCAAGCGGCATCGAGTCTAACTGTTGACGTGGCCGCCCTGCAGACGGAGGTCCGTAGGTTGCGGCTAGCCAGTGATCTGACGGACCGTCTACTTGAGGACTCCGAGAGCAGGGCTAGACGAAACAATGTTCGTATCATTGGAGTGCCGGAAAGGTCGGAGGATTCTGCTGCGGATCTTTTTGTGGAGGATCTGGTGATCAATCGTCTCGCGCCCAAGGGACTGAGCAAGTTCTTTGCGGTGGAGCGGGCCCACAGGATTCCGGGTGGTGCGCCCAAAGTGGGTGCTCCCCCGCGGCCTATAATCGCCCGACTCTTTAACTTTCGGGATAGGGATGCTATCCTTCAGGCGTCGAGGGTGGCTGGGCCGCTGAAGTTTGAGAACTCTAATGTTAGCTTTTACCCGGACTTCACGCAAGCGGTCCAAAAACAACGGCTGGGATTTTTGGGCGTCAAACGGCGCCTGAGGGACATGGAGCTGAAGTATGCGATGTTATTCCCGGCTAGGCTGCGGGTTGAGTTCCGGGGTTGCTCACACTTTTTCGACCGTCCGGAGGCGGTTGGAGACTGGTTGGATGCCCTGCCTCGGGGACAGGATCGAGACAGTCGGACGGCGGAGCGCGGACAGGATTTGGTGGAGCAGGCCTAGAACTTGGTTCCTGGTGATGGACTGGACTGGTGACGTTTTGTACCTTGGCTCAACTGGACCCTAGTTTGGCACAATATGCCCTCCAAATGCCTGGGGGTTGTGGGGAGCTTATTGGGGTCCTTTCCTCCTTCTGGGGTTCTTTTTGTGGTATATGTTAGGGCGACAGGCACACTGCGAGTTGGGGGGGCTGTTTGGGCTCAAGCAGGGGTGCAGGGAGGGGGGAGTTGTGGTTTGGGGATTGTGGGGGAGGGGGGTTGTTGGGGATTGTTTGTTTGTTTCGCAAGGCAATGTGAAGTTATCTGCTGACTTATCCGGTTTGTGCTTTCCGGGATGTGGGTATCATGCACGGGAGTGGGATGGGGGGTAGGGGATTGAGAATCCTTTCGTGGAATGTAAATGGACTGGGGGACAGGATCAAGCGTGGGGTGGTGTTGCAGTTTTTGAAACGGACTTCGCCCGACATTGTTTTCCTGCAGGAGACACATTTGATTGGGAACTCCTTCCATGCCCTAAATAGGAGGGGCTATCGCCTTGCCGCTCACTCTGGTTTCACTTCTGGCTCAAGGGGAGTGGGCATTTTGGTTAGGGCCTCTCTCCCATTGGAGGTGAACGAGGTGCTTCACGATGATAGGGGGCGCTATGTGGCACAGGTGGGGAGATGGGAGGGTAGGACTGTTTCGGTCGTTGCTGTGTATGTGCCTCCGGGGTTACAGACGGCTACATTTGCTGATCTGGGGCGTTTGGTCCTGGGACTCCCTGGGGGGGTTCTGGTGTTGGGGGGTGACTTTAATGCTGTTGTCTCTGGGTTGGAGGACCGTCATTCCCCCAGGGATCTCCCTAGGGCTCAGGCCTGGTTGGGTGGCTTTTTGGACACCTTGGGACTTGTAGATTGCTGGAGATTGATGCACCCGGGACAGGCGCAATATACCTTTCACTCGGGGGCCCATGGGAGTCTCTCGAGACTTGATTATATGCTTATGCCGGCGATTCAAGCTGGTATGATTGGGGAGGTGCGTCATTTAGCCCGTGGTATTTCTGACCATTCCCCTATATGGTTGCAACTGAAGGTTGTCCCTGGGGCAGAGTGGAGAGTAGCACCCGTTAGCCCTTGGTATATACGTAACCCTAAGATCCGCGTGGAACTGGTCAAGTCCACTGATCACTACTTCAATGATAATGTGGGGTCTGTGTCGTCGGCCGTCTCCCTATGGGAGGCTTATAAAGTGGTGATCAGGGGCAGGCCTTGTCCCTTATCTCCCATGCTAAGAGGTGCGAGAGAGCAGAGGTGGTTCGCCTGGAAACTGAAATAGCTGAAATGGAGGAGGACTTGGAACGGGGAGTTACTGATGAGAAATTGCACGTTTACAGCCTCAAACAATCAGATTATAGAGCGCTAGTCACGGAAGCCGCTAAAGGGATGAGTAGAGAGCAGCAAGGACGATTGTATGATGTGGGGGATAAGGCCAGAAAGTTGATTGCTTGGTTGGATAAAAAGGAGAGAGCGAGCAGGGTGGTGCCCGTTGTGGAGAGAATGGATGGAGTGCGTGTGACTGACCCGGTGGAGATCGTTGACTGCTTCGCGGATTATTTCCGCGGGGTATACTCTCCGCTTTCTGTGCGTTCGGAGGAGGATTCTCATCGGTTGCTTAGAGATATTGCATTGCCAACCCTATCGGAGGCTGATGCAGTATTGATGGAGGCGAAGTTGTCGTCAGATGAGATCGCTCTGGCCACTCGCTCGATCGCATCGGGTAAGGCTGTGGGTCCTAATGGTCTTCCCATCGAACTATATAAGTTGCGTCCCGATAAGATAGCGCCGTATCTTCGGGACATGTTTTTCGCGACACGTGCGGCGGGCTTTCTCCCCCCGACCAACGCCTCGCCAACATAGTTGTGATACACAAAGAGGGGAAGCCGCGAGATCGCTGCGCCTCCTATCGGCCCATTTCGCTGTTGAACGCAGAACCCAAAATTCTGGCTAAGGTATTGGCTAATCGACTGGTTCGGTCGTGGGCGACTTGATTCATCAGGATCAGTCCGGTTTCATACCCCATCGGAATACCGCTCTGAATTTGAGGCGGTTGCACGGCGTGCTTGCTAGAGCGGAGTTTATACGTGAGCCGGCCAGCTTGGCATCTTTAGATGCCACTATGGCGTTTGACACTTTGGAGTGGCCGTATATTTGGGCCGTGTTGGCGAAATTTGGGTTCGGCCCTGAGTTTATTGGTTGGGTAAAATTATTATATGCTGACCCACTGGCTCAGGTGGTGGTGAATGGTAGGGTGTCGGCTCCCTTCGCACTGGGGAGAGGTACGCGGCAGGGATGTCCGTTGTCACCCCTTCTCTTTGCACTTTCTTTGGAGCCTCTCGCCGCCTGGTTGCGTTGGGAGCCGTCGCTGCGAGGCATTAGATGGACGCCGGAGTTTGAAGACCGTGTCTCCCTTTACGCGGATGACATCCTTCTGTATCTCACCTCTCCCCGACAGTCGCTAATTGTATTGGTGGACGTACTGAATTCCTTTGGTCGCAACTCTGGCCTGGTCATTAACTGGGCCAAGTCATGTGTTTAAGTCCTCTCGGGCGAGGCCCCCCTCCTGCCACGGGATTGCCCCATCCAGATTGCTACACTGGGGTTCAAATATTTGGGAATCTTTATCTCTCTGGATCTCGCGGTCCGCTATGAGCGAAACCTCCTCCCTCCCCTCCAGCGATTAAAGGCCGACGTCGCGAGGTGGCGACGACTTCCGCTCTCGCCGCTCGGACGGGCGGCATTGTTTAAAATGATGTCGCTACCTCGCTTCTTGTATGCTTTGCAAAATACTCTAGATGTCGTGCCGGCCCGTTATTTCCGGGAGGTGGAGGGTCTTCAGCGCCAACTGTTTTGGGACAGACGGCCGCGGATTGCTCTCGCCAAGTTGACGCTCCCTTGGTACGATGGGGGGGTCGCCCTCCCCGATATTAAACAATACTATTGGGCGTCTCACTTGGCAGCGGTGAACCACGGGATATACGGTCCTGCCTTGAATCCGGCCTTCGAGATGGATACATTTCTGCTCCCGGGTGGGGATTATAATAGGGCGCTGTACTCGGTGACCCCGGACACGCGGTTGACAGGACCCACGCAGGTTGCGGTACGTGTGTGGCACGCGGCGAATGCTGCGATGGGGTGGAGGGATCGCTTGACTCGGGCGACGCCGTTGTATGCCTCCGGGCGGCTGGGCTGTTTGTGGAGATCGAAAGGCTTTGAGAAATGGGATATGATTGGTATATGTAAGGTGGGTGATCTTTGGGCGAAGGGGTCTTTCAAAACGTTTGAAATGCTTAAAACTGAATATAAATTAAACGATAGAGAGTACTTCCGGTATGCGCAAGTTTACCATGCACTGTGTTCGGTTTTTCCGGACGTTGCTGCTATCCCCGAGTATTCCCCACTGGAGGATAGAGTGTTGGATGGCTACGTGCCCGACAGCACTATTTCTCTGATTTATAAGAAACTCATTAATGATCGCGCGGACTTGCTGCTCCGTCTGCGGGAGGCATGGACGGGCGATGGCTTGGAACTGGATGATGAGGACTGGGTTTCGGCGGTGGCCTCCCCGAAAGAGGTGGCGATCCCGGCCCGCTTACGATTCGTACAGCTGAAGATCCTTCATAGAGTGTATGTCACGGGGCCCGGTCTGCTGCGTATGGGTTACTCGATGGATGGACTGTGTAAGCGTGGATGTGGCCTGCCGGGTACCTTTCTTCATATCTTATGGGAGTGTTCGGAGGTTGTGCGATTCTGGAATGGTATCCACGCCGTAATGGAGGAGGTTACGCACGTCGCTCTGTTGCCAGAGGCTAGGAGGTGTTTGTTGAATGTCTGGGAACCGAATGATTATAATGCGGCACAGACGCAGTGGGTGACTCTGGGGTACATGGTGGCTAAGCGTAACATTGCACAGCTATGGGGCTCCCCGAGGCCGCCCACGATCGAGGTATGGAAGGAGAATATGGACTGGTGTATGTTTAGGGAAAAGACGTGTATGTGGCGAGAGGCAAGCCAGGGAAATGGACTAAGGTATGGGGTCCATGGAATTTATATCGTGGACGTATCTGCACCCCGCCTCTGCCATTAGAGGTTGATATTGCTTTGTCCCCCTAGCCACGCATTCTGCGGGATGGTGTGAGGTGTGTTCCATGCTTTGTCTTCCCGTCGCTCCCCATTACCGCTTCCAGACAAGAACTGCTTTGGACACTGTACGTTGCTCCCCGTCCTGGGAAGGGCATGCTGCTATTTCGGACTCTCATTGCCTTGAGTGTGTTTTATATTTAATAGAAAATGAAACTGTTTTTTCCGATTGCTCCTGGCCTATGGCCACAGCCTGTTACATGTGCTCACGAACTGCCGGGAGCTTTGCCTCTGGTTCATTTGAATGTGTGGCGTTGCACTGCGGGCCCTCGGGCTCTATAGCGGCCGGCCCTGGTGGTTGTAGGCCCTTGTCTGTATTTTATCGTGTACCTACGGTTTCTAATAAAAAAAACAAATGGCCCCCATATGTCTTTCGGTCTGGAGGCGGCAGGCATCAGTTCCCAGAATATCGACAGCTGAGTATGGCTAAAAGTCACCGCCTGTATCCAATCCTTCACCGTGGGTGCTCTCTTTTTCCCCCAGTGGATCGACACCCTACGTTTAGCCATTAAGAGTAACAGGGCATGTAGCTTGCGGTGCTCGGCCTTAGTGTCCTTAAAATAACCATGACGGTATCATATGAAGACGTGCCCAAAGAATCAACCGTCTGACCGTGGCACAACTTCATATGATGCCGGCATGGATAGAAGGCAATAATCCTTAGAAAATCCAGAAGACATTGGTGCGATTGGAATATGGATGCATATTTTTATAGATCATTAAACTTGTTTGGTGATTTACATGAGCTGTTCCCAACTTGGATATATATTATTAACAAGACGTCACAAGATTCTTGGCTTTCAAGGTTTTACATTCATAGATTGCTTTGCTGATCTCCGTGATCTGATTCACAACCCTGATGAAGTCCATCCATTGGACGAAACGCGCTGGCTGGGCTTTATGCTTCTGATTGGAAATGAAAATAAAGATTATATGAAGAAAGGAAAAATCAAGACTGCCCGCACTTTAATTTTGTTTCAAATCGCATGAATTTAATAATAATAATAATAATAATAATATGAAATTTATAATGCGCTCAGCTTACCCGGGGGCATCCCGGCGCAACAGACCAGAAGGAAAGAAACAGCTAATCACTACTATGGAAAGAGGTGGGTCTTAAGAAGTTTCCTGAATGGTAGGATCTTGGGCTCTGAGCGAATCTTGAGGGGCAGAGAGTTCCAAAGAGAGGCCACTTGCACAGAGAAACGCCTGCCCCCAGAACGAGCTCTTCTTACTCTCACTGACTGCAAAAGGTGTTTTTGGTCCGAGCGCAGCAGACGTGGGGGTTTGTAAGGACGGGCCATGTTAGCAAGGATGGGGGGGCCTTTGCCATGTAGAATTTTGTGGGCTGTACAAAGCGCTTTAAATTTCACCCGCTCCTTCACGGGGAGCCAGTGAAGCGCTTTGAGGGCCGGAGCAGCAGACTGCCTTCTGGGAACATCCATAAGGACTCTCGCAGCTGCGTTTTGCACCTGTTGGAGGGATTTGAAGGTCGCTTCAGGAGCACCGAGAAACAGCGCATTCCCATAATCGAGCCTCGATAGAATCAGGCCACGTATCAACAGCTTCCTTGCTGGATCAGGAAGCAGAGGTAGCACCTTTCGGGCTGATCTCAGTAAACCAAAGCAAACCCCTGCGGTCTTCCTGGCATGAGTCCTGAAGGACAGGTCTTCTTCCAACCATACTCCCAAGGACTTGATCTCCTTCTTGGGGGATGGTGGGTCACCAAGAGACCGGGGCCAGCAGCTCGCAATAATGGAGGGGCTGGAGTTGCCCAGGAGCATCACCTCGGTTTTACCTCCATTAAGCTTGAGGGCGGAGATAGACATCCAACGATAAACATTGGCAAGGCAGTCGTGTAACACCTCAGGTTGTTCCGCCAGCTGAGTGAGGCCCACCACCAGCTGAGTATCATCAGCGTAACTGACGATCTTCACCCCTGAAGGGGCGACCACTCTTTCAAGTGGAGTCATATATATATTAAATAGGGTAGGGCTCAGCGATGAGCCCTGCGGGACTCCACATTGAAGAGGGATTAGGGCAGATTGTTCTGACCCTTCCCAGACTTGGTAGAAACGGTCAGAAAGAAAAGATCCCAACCATTTCAGGGCCGTCCCTGAGACACCTACCTCTGACAGAATTTGATATTGTTTATAATATATAAATGTACTACATTTGATTATATGCTCCTTTTCATTATTTCTTTATTCTAAGAGAAGTTTTTTTCTTTTATAGTGTGACTTCTATGCAGTGGGGTTACCGAAAGTGGAGCATTATGATTAAAACACTCATGGGAACTAATATACTGGTGCAGCCATTTAAGCCCACACTGCGGTTTCTCTAAAAAATAGTCCTTAAAGTAACCCAGGAGTGCTATAATCGGTTATGGTTCAGTGGGCATCCCTAGTATTGCTTGAATTGTGCTGAATATGGCAGTCCAGAAGGAGGCTATGAGAGGACAATGCCAAGCCATATGTAAAAAGGTGGCGGGGAAGTATCCAGACCTCCAACATGTAGAATCTGATCTCAATCCCATGCGGTGTAGCTGGCTAGGTGTTCTATAGAACCTATGTAAGTATTTAAAGTGTATTAATCTTAGTTTATAATTGGGCGAAAGTAATTGGAGTTGGCCGCAACAGAAAACCCATTTTTCGTCCATCACCTGCTCTTCATTCCATTCTCGCTGGGCTTTAGGTATGATCAAGGGTGCCGTGGTTTGCATAGGGCAGTACATTCTTGTTATTAGTCTATGGGAACCCAATTGAGTTTATCCACTGCTCAAGCACTGGTAATTGTTCCAGGGATTAGGAAATGTAGTGTGTAGTTGCCTACAAGTGGCCCTGATCTTCAAAATGAAGAAAAAGCACTGAAAATGTCTTCCGTGTCTCTGTAATAAATTCCGGTGGGGTGCAGAACGTGTCCTTAGGGTACAGGTCCGCAAACACTTCAAGCCCCATGAATATGGCCAATGCCACATTGCCATCGTCAGCCATGGCCAGAAGTTATGGATTGTGAGGCACACATTCTCTAAACTTTCTATAACAGGAAAAATTAAAATTGTCACAAAATACAGTTTCCCTTTCATCACAGATGATTAGATTCCTACTTTTTATAGTTTGCACATACTCGCAATTTTAATATTTTTAATATACATATTTATAAGATGCACACCACAAGCTGAAATGTCTCTAGGCAATAAGACAAAAATGCAAGATACATACCCACATGGAGGAAAGTGAAGCTAGTTCTTGAGAAGAAAAGTTCTCCTCTTTCATAAAGCCCACCAATATAGGCTTTATCTGGTTTGAAGGCATTCCAGTGCTTTGGACTGATCACTGAAAATCTCCTGGATTGTCAGACCAAGGTTTACTATTGTATTGGTCACCCCAGGTAGTGCTTTTTGATTTTCTCTTGAAGATTTTCTGGTCCTGAATCAGTAAGTTACTCAAGTACAATCTGGGAATGATATGTTTGTCACCGAGAAGCAATGTAATGATATAGGCTACACAGAGATACTTATTTACATTCTAACATTAAGGAGCACTCTATGAACATGGTGTTTGGATGCGAGTTGACATCAAGCCCTGGGCCAAGCGCACAAAGTTCTGCTACACGGAGACCTGCTATGCGTAGTTCTGCGGAGCAGGCCAAAAAATCTGCGAGATTCCATGATATTCCCGTTTCCGCTATGTTTTTGATGTTCAGTAGCACGATGCGCATTTTTGCCCTGGAAACTGTGCGTGAATGGCACCATGCGGTTCCCATGAGCGCGACCATTTTGTTTTCTGTTCTGTGCATGGTGCTGTTTAATCCACACATAAGCTTTTCAATCCTCCTCCTATCCGACTCATCAACTCCTCATTTTCTGGTATTGTATCAGTGTGTATTTTTGTGTATTTTACGTTTTTGTCATTTTGTTGCATTTTTCGTAACTTTTTGTACTTTTTTTTGTTTTTCCCTTTTAGGTATTTAGCTTTTCCTTTCTTCCTTCACCTATTACTCCCATTTTTTGAAACAAGTCAGCACCATGGCAGTGCATGGCGAGAGAGGGAGAGCAGCGCCAGTGCGGCTGCTAATCATCAGCGCCACCAAGGGGTGAAGCCCTGCACCATTTTCTCAGAGGTGGGGGTGGCTGCACTTGTTTATTATTTGCGGTGCCACTTCCCCTCTTTGCTGGCAGCAGGCAGCAGGCTGTGTACAAAGAGAGTACGGAGTTCCTCTGTGGTGGTCGGTAAGGAGGGCTGGAGCTGGTAGAGACAAGTGGATCATAGGGGACCACTATTGTGTATGTGTAGGAGAGGGAATTCTCCTTGTTGGAACTAGGGCTCTCACACACCCAGCAAGCTAGGTGTCATGCTTCATTGTTTGAACCAGCCCCTCATCAGGTCAGCGCTGCAATACCTGACGGGCACCCAGAACCGGGGCTCTTTATCGGGGATCTTTTATTCCTGCCAGTGGGTGCAGTGGGGGTGAGGGACCTTAGTGTGTGTAGATGTAGGAAAAAATGCGAATTAAAATAGGTCAGTTAGTCCTAATCAACATTTTATTCTGAAGGTAAACTGCCTAATGTAAAAATTGAGAGGGGCAAAAAACTAGTCGCGATGTGTCTAGTGGTGTATGCCCTGCCCTCAGGTGATCGACATGTTTCGTGTCTGTGATGTCATTGCAATCCGGACACTTCGTCAGGATCAAAGGAACACTATCTACACTAAAAAGGTAAGTGGAAATTACATACCCAGTTCTCTGGTTGTTGACCTGTAAGTAGGACAAAAGTGGGTGGGGATAACATGTTTAAATCACATTATATACAACATACATAGTCTCTGTAAACCAACATTCAATGTCCGGCAGGGCGAACGTGATCGTAAAAACTAGGACGATGTGTCACACAAATAATCACAGTGAAATAACCAATGGTACCAATATCGTGTACTCAATGTATTCTGTGCTCAGGTTCTTAAAACTCATAGCAGGCAGCAGGCTTGGTGGCGGGTACGGCCAGTGGAAGCGTCATCTGCTGTGGAGGAGGGTGCGCCAGAGTGTGTGCCACTGCTCTGGGATCCAGTACACCCAACAGCAGTTGATGCACCACTGATCTGATATCCTGGACAGGGAGCAGGGCCTGCTCGACCTACTGGTCGTCGAGGTTGTGTGGCTTGGTAAGTAATTATTTATTTGTTGTGTGATTTCTATGCTAATATATTTTTTCCAAATAGCATGCAGCTCAGAATTAGAGGTAAGTTAAGTTTATGTTACAAATATTATGTGGTCCAGCCAGGTGCTTGGCACTACCTAATTCTACTCATTGGCGCTCCCTTGGGCTGATTATTTAAGACGTCATGCAGACTCCTCTGTCTTCTCACTAAGCTAGTGGTAGTGGTGGTAATATCAGTGAGTTAGCATTCTCTGTGTCTTACTTTATGTAGCTCATACAGTCCCAAGCAATTTCCCAGTGATGTGAAGTATGCATTTTTAAAAAAGGAGATTGAGTTGGCCCATCATAGGGGGTTGAAATTGTGAATGAGATGAGAAGCAATGATCATTCTTTGCAATTAATTAGTAGTTCCAAAATGTAGTTTAGGTTTAGGAGATTTGGTATAGGGTTTAGAAAATTAGGAATAGGTCAACTCGATACTTGTACTAATGATTATTTTTGGGGAGATTATTAACTATATCACTTTTTTTTTATTTCATCTTCTTTATTTTTTACATCAGCGTCTAGGAGCAAGAAGAGGGCTAGCAACACAGAGGTGGGTCAGCGAACGGGGGGTTCTCCCACCAGTGCCGCAGGGGGTGGAATTTCAATCACCACAACTACCGCCGCCAGCGCTGCGGCCGACAGACCTACTGGCCCCAGTAAGTCCTCCTGTGTTCCATATTTAGAATAATTTTTCCTTTTTATTTTTTCACTGTGCCTGTCTCCTAATGTTTTGCAACTCCTCTATGTTCTACGTAACGTTTGTTAAACCGTTGTTATCCCTACATTATCCTAGTTATTTTCTATATTTTAGGTTTCTGTAGTGGACTTCCTCCTGTCTGTACTAGTCTGTCTTTAGATTCCTTTCTTCTGCATTGTCAGTAAGCTTTCCCTCGCCCCATATATATTTTGTGGACTGGTACTGCAAGACTAAGACAGGTGATTTTAGGACAGGTACTCTACTGTAAAGATTGCATGCCTAAGTAAGCTATTCTATGCATGTTTGTTGAGAAGGCTTTCTTTTTCTTGGTCATGCTCAAACAGTAAAACTAGCGAGTGGCCATGGTCATGGGTATAACCTCCCCCAATGCTGTGTATGCATTACCATTAATTTTTCCAGTAGTAGTATAACAGCAGTTTTGATGACAGTGCAGCCTGGCTGGAAACTAGTATGAGTACGGTCCCATTACATTTGCCACCCAAGACCATATGACCTTCATTGACCAATTATCCCACACCTGCATTGCGCTTCAGTGACTCAGCGTCATCATAGCTCTGACCCTCCATTATGAAACGTTTTTGGTTGGCTTGACTACTTGGCTTTTCAAACATTGCCAACCAACAAAATGCCCAACATGATATTTGTGATAGACGATACTGCAACCAAACTCCAGTATTGATGTATTGTGGTTGTATTTAGAAAAAAAGGGGAGGTAAATCTGGCCTCTAAAATGTATAATGTTTTTTCTAGCCGCACAGAACACCAGTGCCAGGGCCAACAGCAGCAGAGCAGACGTGGCGATGGTAGAACGGGTAGTCCTAATGGTGGCACGGATGGGCGGTGGTAAGTCACATTGCTTGCTCATTAACAATTACAAGTATAGTCACTGCAAGGGTATCGTGATCCCCCCACTTTAGCAGCTTCAGTGGGGGTTCAGTTCTTAATATCCTCTTCTATCTGCAACTCAGCAGACAAAAGCTCATAATGAACGCTAAATGATGGGTTGAGGGAAAAGTGAAAAAAGGAGGAAAGGAGAAAGAATGGGTGAAATGGTATATGAGTTAGTTCCGCTTGCGGAAATTGCGATAATTTGACATTTTCTCATTCTGCAGAAAGCGCGAAAATGTCAAAATTTCTGCAATCCGCATCTTACCGCAAATATTTTTCTTGCTCGCGCTGTAAAATAATACATTCTCGCGTGCGTGCGATCGCCTTACCTGAACACCCGCGTTCGCCGACAAGTTTTCCCGATCCGGTCGCGTTCTCCACGAGATGTTGGATTGTTGGTAGCCATTTGCGCTGTCTCGCGACAGTTCGCGCCCGCATTAATGTCATTTGTCGCGCGATCACGTCATTCGTCGCGCGATCACGTCTTTCTTCTCGCGATCATGCACCGCGAGAGTATGAGATGATTGAGATCTCGAACACGTCATTCTCCACCGCGAGCGAGAGTGTGAGGACGCGGGCACGTCATTTTGAACGCAAGCGAGCGGGACAAGTGAAAACAAGAGGGCCACGCCCGTGAGCAACCGCATGGGTAAGTTGGCGAGCCACGATCACGTAGAAAATACCGTGAACGGGCGGGAAAAAAAACTACTGCGCTTCACGATATTTCCGCGTGTTTGCGGAGATTTTTAACATTTTCGTGATAGTTTGCGAAAGTGAATTTCGCAAATTCCACCCACCCCTAATATGAGTGAAAGGTTGCGTAGTTGGGTGAAAGGATGCATAGGTGTGTGACAGGATACATGGGTGGGTGAAGGATGGATGAAAGAGTATATGGGTGAAAGTATGCCTGCCTGGGTGGGTGAAAGGGTTAATGGGTAAAAGGAATGCTTGGGTGGGTTAAAGCAGGATGGGTGAATGGGTGAAAGGATCAGCCGGTAGGTAACTTAATGGATTGGAGAAAGGATGGTTGGGAGTCGTAGATAGGTGAATGAATGTATGTATATATATATGGATGGATGGTTTTCAATAGTGAAAGACTGGATGAGAGAATGTAAAGCTTAAATTGTGGGTATCAAATGGAGAAGAATACTAGGACAATGAAATGGTGATTGAATAAGTGCTTGGATGAAGAAACAAGGGAGCTCTTCTGGAGACGGGAATACCCTCCTACTTCACTTGCCTGGAATGGTTTTTATCAAACTTTGGTTCAAAGTGGGGGGTATTTCTGTCTACTCCCTTGACTCACTGTATTTGTTAAGCGAGGCTGTCTGCTCGCTTAACAAATACAGCATGTCTGCTGCCCATTCTATGTGGTGTGGCAGTGCAGGGGAAAAATAAATAAAAAATAAATAAATATACACATACCTTCTGCTCCCACGCGTGCCTTGCTACTCCTCTGCTCCTGACACTGCAGTTCCCATGAGCACAGACTCCCAGCTCACCACGCATGTCCTGCGATTCTCTCATGCTATTATTCCCAGCATTAGAGAAGCACTGGGATTGGGCGGAACAGGTTGGGTCCATGCTCCAGCAGGGATTGCGAACCTGTGCTCCTAAGCCCTGCAGATATCTCCAAGGAATAGCCTGGAGAAGATATCCATGTGCGCTTGTCGGTTTGGCTGGCCATGGACGGCTGGCCAAACTGACATGTGCTTTTTCAATGTCTTCTACTTCTCCTCCCCCTGCTATTGACGCTGTGACCTGTCCCCTCCCTCCCCTGACTCGGTGAACTCAGTAAACCTGGCCGTGTCAATGAATAATAAAATGAGAATAAAAGTGTTTTATTTTCATAATTGTTTTCATTTTCTGCTTTTAAGCAGTGAGGCGACGTACCTCCACCATAGTGGAGGAGCTGTCCTTGATGTATCCCACCCATCATCAATCACCACCTTCTTGACTATGGCATTTTGCCAGTGCCAACCATGACCTAACTGCTGCATGGTTTAATTTGGGACTGCAGTGTTGGCTATGCAATGTGTATCTGCTTCAGTTAATTTGGCATTTACAAAGTTTTAAATGCATGGCAAAGCCATAACAAGGTGTGGTTCCCTTCTCTCCCAGTGCCCACTCTGTCTCCTCCTAGTACTTCACTCCTTTGTTCTTTCCTACGTCTGTCCCAGACTACCCAAAAAAAAAAAGAAATCTATTCTTGGCATGTGCCACATTTTTCTAGTGATTCATATATTTGATGGCTTCCATAATGGATTTATACCTGTTCAAATGTTTCCCTATCAACATTTATCAACTATATTGACTGACTAAGCCAAATCTTATGCACATGATGATGATCAGTGACACACCACTATTCTATAGTAAAACGTCTACTAAACTGGCCTAATTCCTCTAACGTACCCTGCAGTAGTACCAAGCGAATATATTTGTTGGGAATAATTATAACTTGTGGTGGAGGTCGAGGCCAGGGAGTAAAGTGGGACTAAGTGCCATGAGTTTGGCGCATGGGATAGTCTGTGACTAATGCGCAAAATACATTCTATATATCCTGTTCCTTAATCCTTTCCCTGTACTGCAGTGCATCGTTTTCCCCACTGTCTACTTTTGGGAGACAGGATATCCACATTTTATACATGATGTGTGTGACATTGTATCATTATTATTCATCTGCCTCTTTGGGGTCAGGGTAAATTTGAAAGGAATTTTGGAGAAGAGCAGGGCCATTGGAATTAAAATTAGATACTTGCCCAATACAGATGCCCCAGCTGTAGACTGCAGAAAGTAGCATAGTACCAACTGCCTCCACGCTGGCTAGCTTGCCTCCATTAATTTAGTGCAACAAGAATACTTCTACTCTGTAGAGCATAATGCCTTACTCATTAATGAGAGGCAATTTTATTTTTATTTTTCCACACAAACTGTTTAGATTTTCACTAGGAAATCCAACAAAAGACAAAAATAACAGGTTTTTTTGACTGGTGTGCTGTTTATTCTGACAATTCCTTTCAGGCAGTTAGTGCATTTATGTGAGGCATGTGTGGGTACAAAATGGCTGTGACTCTAATCACATCAAATTCGAATAGGCCTGGTAGACCAGCAATGTACTGCTACAGTGCCACTATATAATTTTAAACAAGTGCTTTGCACACAGCATTGCTAACAATTTGTCTTTTTCCTTTCTTGATATAGCCACTTCTGCTGGTCAACAATCTACTAAGCAGGAGATAGCAGCCCGGCTGCGGCACCAGAGGCTAGAGGTCATTCAGTTCAGCCAGTATTTCAGCAGCTGGTGGTCCTACAGGAGGAGGAGGAGGCAGACGCCTCCAGACTCCCAGCAAGAACAACACCAGCATCGCCGGCAGCTGGTAGCCCCTGTCACACCACCATTGCTGCCCCCCCTCACGCTCAGACCACCTTTCCCAGCGCCCTGTCCTGCAGAGGCTGATGCGTCTAGAAAGTCGAACGCACACATTGTTGGGCACCTCAAGAAGCTTCTGACCAATGTGTAGTGCCCTCTTCTTTAGCCCCTTTTAAAATATTTATTTTGGTTGGAGGAACTTGTGAGTGGAAAAGGTGGGAATTGGGATGAGAGTTGGGACCAGGACTGTTTCTTTGGACTTTTTGTTGGACATTTGGACGTTGGTTGGGGACGGGGAGATTTGCTTCGGGAGCAGGGTAGAGGGGGTGGGTATTATTGTTCAAAAAAAGTAAAGGGTAATAAATAATTATTTTACTTTATTTATGTCTCAAATCTTTTTTGAGTGTTTTACTTTGCACTGTTGCCTTTTAGCGCAGGCTGTTTTTGAAATCTGCTTAAAAAGTGTAGTTATATGGTACCCTTGTCCCACTATCCTCTGTAATTGTATTGACCTCTAGGGGGAATTGCCATTGCCTATATTGCCTACAACAATGCTTCATAGTTCTCTTACCTGAATAGATAAAGTGAGGGCTGCTACCTCTCTCAGTCTTCTTACTGCGTGGTTTGACAAGGTGCCATTTTATTGTGGTGGTAGTAATAGCAGACTAGTGCGGTAACAGGGAAGGAATCACAAGAGAGTTCCTACTCCCATCTAGGTGAACTCCAATTGATGGATTATCTATCATAGACAACTCGATTAGTGCATTGAAAAAAACACAGAGTTAACAGGTTACATTATTTATATCATACCTTCAGAAACACTGAGACCAGGCTATTACCATGACACTTTTAAGAATACCTGATATGATAATAGAAATTAGCAATAGTAACTTCTCCAGAGCAATGTGGAGCTAGTATTTAATTAAAAGTAAACTTATGAAATCCTTGAGTCGAGAATTGGAGTCAGATTCAGGAGTGGACAAGGTTAAGCGTTTACAAAACACAACACGAGGCCTGAATAATGATGTGGATGAATGATGTTCTTCTATATCTAAATTATGGATCATTTTTATGCGCTAGTGGGTAAATTGGGACAGTATGTGCTTTGCTCAGGTAATAGAGGAGCCCGCAGTGAGTTGGTGTCGCTTTCACCCCATCTGCCCACCAAGTGTGTGATCCATTTATGGTGTAATTAAGTCACACCTCAATAAATCACACAGCCTGAGGTAAAAGGGTTAGATGTTTGTTGAATGGATGGAAAAAGAATTTGGGAAAAGGTGTGACAAAGGCAAACACTAGACGACAATAATATTCATCTGGGCGATAAGCAGCTAAAGAACGATGATGGATGCAACTCAGATGATCTGTGATTGGAGGTGAGTGTCTAAAAAGTTTCAGCGCTCCATCCCTCATCTCCTTGCGTTGGTTTTGTTAATAAGGATATGCTCTTTCCGACTTAAGATAATTGGACAAAAGGGAACCCAGTTTATTACGAACACCATAATAGCAAGTACTACTATGTAATAATGTAGGAGAGGCAATGTCAGTAGAAGAATTATTAAAATCAAGCTTAGCATGAACAAGCTCCTGTAGAGTAACGTCAGAAGAAATAGTATAAAATTGGTGTTCCAGACGTTTATTGTTAGCTAAGAGAATTTTGTGTTGTTAAGGTAATGTTACTTTTTTTTTGGAGACATGACGTATTGGATGTTTGGTACTAAACATCTCATCATAATACACCTGCACTGATTCTACTGTCAGATTTATTAAAAATTGCACACAGAGGACCCCTTGGAGTAGTCCCCTGAAACCTGCCAACCCTTAGTGTGGTCACTGACTGGCCTAAGCCAGCCTGCTACCACCTGACAGTGTTCTGACCTTATTGGGTGAGTGCTAGATTGCTCATTGGTTGAGAACAATGCCTTTCTTGTGTAGAGGTGTTCACACCTCCCCCTGGTCAGCAAGAGCCATCTGTGGCAGGGTGCTTCAAAGGCCTTGCCGCCTTTATAACACAACCCCAGCCTCTCCTGTTAGAAGTGGCAGGCCTCCCTTCCTGTCCTCACCCCTTTTTGGTGAGAGAACAGGTAGGAAAATTCAGCTAGAGTCGGAGGTGTCCCCCGCCCTTTGCCAAGTCCACCCCTCAGGTGCTGAAGGCGAGATGAAGTACACTTTTCATTGCCCACCATCTTGAAGATGGTAGGATTTATCCCATCAGGGATAGGTCTGTGTCCCCCTCCCACAGGAGGTGGGAATAATAGAGTGAGTAGACACCCTAGGTAAGGGCCCCATTGGCCACTACCTGTTACTCAATCCCTTGTAACGCTCCCAAATCTAGTATTTAGGTGCCATCCCCAGACCCTGAACTTCAGTTCCTGACAACCTAAGAAGAGCGGAACACCACAAAGTCACACGAGCAACAAAGAATTCAGAGAACTATTGACTTTGCCCCAGCTCTACCGGCCTGTCGGCAGCCCTCGAAGTTCCTGCACCAAAAGGCAACTCGTCCTGCAGCACAGCAACCTCCAAAACCTTGGGAGGACTGCCTGCCTTTGACAAAGATCAAGATCTCCTGAGAACAGCAGACTTGTTCACTAGAAACAAACTTCAAGTAAAGGCCTCTGTGACCTTAAGAACTGTGAAACCCAGCTCCCGGTTCCATCTCCACACCCGAAGACTTCAGCTTAAGCCCGAGGACCCACCAGTCCCAGTGAGGTTCCCGAGACCCCCAGAGCCTGAGCCCATCATGGGTTGACCTATTCCAGACTCCACGACATCACCTGCAGCCTGCACGAAGCCCCTTCAACCGTGACCTGCTCTGGCAAGCTGTTTCTGACACCCCTGCACCCGCTGGCCCTGGGCCTTGGTGAAGTAGACCAAAGGCGTTCCTACCTCCTAGAGCATCACAATTTACCTCTCCAGCTGCTGGTGTCCGTCAACCAGCCTCCTAGCCTGAGCCTGCAGCCCTTTTCCGATTTTGCCTTTCTCAATTGCTTTACACAGGGCACCCGACACTGTGTTGGCACCCAGCACCCGGCTGTCCCTGTGCCACTGGTAGTGTAGTGTTGGTGCTGCTTTGGACTCTGCCCAGTGCTTGCTTCAATCCCCAGATACTGACCCCCCCAAGCCACTGGTACTTACCTGTAAGCAGCCTATGTCTGATTGCCCCATTCTTGATTGAGTTGTATTAGGCACCTGACACCATATTTGCACCCCGCACCTAGCTGCCCCAGTGCCGCTGGTGGTGTACTAGTGGTGCTGAACCAAACCCTGCCCAATACTGAACTTAACTCCTGAAGACTGGTGTTGTAAGTCGATGTTACCTTTCAGTATGCTGAATGTTTCTTCCTCCCATAGGTTAACATTGCAAAGCTTGAAAATTGTAGTATCCACTTTTGATATTGAAAAGTATTTCTATTGCAAAACGTATTTACCTAAAAAGAAGTTCTTTGGTTCTACAAAATAAATATAACCAAGTATTATTTTTATAAATTGGGGATTTATTCAGTCAGAGTGCCCCTCATTTATTGCCACTGTGTGTATAACAAATGCTTAATACTGCCCTCTGATAAGCCTAACTGCTCGCCCACAGTACCACAAATGAGAGCATTAGTATTAACTACTTTAGCCTCCGTTAAGCCTTTGGGGATCCACTGGACTCTCTGCACACTATACCTATGTTTGGTGTAGAATATAGAGAGCTACCTTCCTACAACATGATTCCTGTGACTGCCTCACTGAGGGACATGGCCTTGGGCTTAGTTTGGGGTGGTGTCACTGATGCGAGAGTGCTGCTCCCAGCTCTCTCCCCAAAGGCAGGTGCGGCTGGCACACGAACCCCAAAAAGGTTTGGGCCAACACACCAGTAGTTATAATCTACTTCTTCTTCTCGTCGCTATTGGCCACTTTCTTGGCAGCACCTTTCTGTGGGGCCATCTTGAAGCTGTCAGTTGGCAGTGGCACTTAGCTGCACAAGCGGAAGAGATTAGAGGACTCATGTGACTGTCTTGCATAGCCCTCTCCTATCAATCTCCCTTTGAAAACTGAAAAAATGGATGGCTGCACACAATGGATGCCAGCCACATGGTCAACCAACAGCAGTAAGCAAGGAAGCATGGCCGAAACAAAGAGCACATGCAAGCATATGATAAAATCAAACTGACCGGCTATACAAAATGGTCGCCAGCCACATGGTGAAACAACAATCAAGGAGCCATGGAAAACATAGAACACATGCAGGCCTATGGCAAAGCATACTGGCTAGCTACCCAAAATGTCCTCCGACCACATGGTCAAACAACATGCAAGTCTATGGCAATGTCGCGATTGGCGCAGTATTAGGCCAGGGCGAGGCGCGCACAATACATCACCCCCCCCCCCCGGCGCCTCGCGGATTCAGCGCGCTGTCAAGTATGCCTGGCGCCGTGCACTACGAATCCCATCATGCCCATGGACGGCGACCCGGAAGTAGTTCCCGGCTGTTCTGCCGGAATACACAATAAAGCCCTTCCCTTTTCCAGGGAACAGGGCTTGACAATCTTTTTCATGCACCTGTAGCGGATGGTATTCCCCGCTGGAGACACGCTCAACAAGACAAAGCCTAGAGCCGGAAGACCTTCAGCTGCAAACCACAGAACTCTGACAGCACCGTTGCGGAATGACACGTTGCTATTTGTGGACCAGGAAGTCAGTCTACAGCCGATGCGTCCCGCCGAGAACTCCCCTCCGGATCAAGAAGTGTGAGTAGTGCACTGATAAGTGCTTCCCTGCTTCACCCCCGTTCGCTTTACCATGCGCTAGAATTACTGATCTGTGCACGGACAAGCGCTTACTTGCTTCTCCCCCGTTCGCTTTGCTCATCAAAGATTCCATGCGCTTGAGACTCTCCTCTATGCCCGGAAACGCGCTTTCCTGCATTATACCAGTCCTCTGTACCGTGTAAAGACTCCGTGCGCCCTGAAGATGTGTATACAACCCTGACTGTGACGTAACAGTGTGGGGGATATTGACTGCCTATATTTCTGCCAATTCCTGAAGTGCATCTTCGCGCGCAACCCTTGCGCCACCATTGAAGAACCCTGTCATTAACATTGCCGAATTTCCTTGAGTATGCTGCTACTGTCCCTTGTAAGTATCTATTGCTGTGGGTAAGGAGCGTAACCTGGAGAGCCTGAGTAGAGAGGGGGTGGGAAGCGCTTATTCACCACTCTGTTGTTTGTCTTCCCTCTGTAGTTCTTCCCTGGGAGGTTCCTCTGCCGTTCCACAGACCCCAATTTCAGGCGCAGGACCAGAGATACCTCACCGCTCAGAAGCATTTTATTATTTTCTCCACTTCCCTTTTCCCTGGGGGGCTTTCCCGCGCAGCAGTTTTTCCATTGCTCTGCGAGGGTCTGCGCCTCAGGGTCGAGGGGGGATAAGCCACGCTCCATCGCTCCCGACAGCTTCCTTCCGAGGTTAGTGGCAATTTTGTGTTCATAGCCACTAACTTCACGACAGATTGTCAAGCCTAAGGAACGAGCCGGCCTGAGCTATGGACACCGCAGCGGTCATGTCCACACTGCTGGAGAGTATAAATGCTCTCCAGCAAGAAGTGCAGACCTCCCGTAAAGAGACCCAAGAGCTCAGGAATGAAATGGGAACCCTACGCAGGGAAGTAGCAGGGCTCTCAAGAACTAGTACCCCCGTAACCACAGGGAGAGGCTCATATATCAAAGACTGGACATTACCACCACCCGTCTCATCCCTAGGAGAAGGGCCCAAGGGAACAGGTATATTTTCAGCCCCAGCAGCCTCTTCGCCAGCTACCGGCCTTATCCCTACAGTCCATGTGATACAGAACCCCGGAATTCCTCTAGCCCCCCCAGAACGTTTCTAAGGGGATCCGAAAAAATTCGAAACCTTCTTACACCAATGCCGACTCCATTTTCTGTGCAAACCAGCAGTGTTCCAAGATGACGCCTCCAAGACGTTGTTTATGATGTCCTATATGGGAGGCAACGCATCAAACTGGACCATACCCTTAATGGAAAGAAACGATCCCGTGCTTCATAATTTCCAAGACTTCTGTGGGGAACTGAGAAAACTGTTCGATAGAAAAACCCACATGCTTTCTTTGGATCAAGAACTTATGACACTACGGCAAGGGTCACAGGACCTCCTTACTTATATAACGACCTTTAATCGGCTCCTGGTGGAAACAACATTGGCCACAAGAAAAGCGTACCTCGTTATTCTATCAGGGACTTCGGGGAGAACTAAAGGACGTTCTTTCCCAAGTTTTCCAGCTTCCGCAACATGTGAAGAACTAATTGAGCTGACCGTGCAACTGGACCATAGGTTGCAGGAGAGAAAAGGGGATAAAAGCAGAGGAGAACCCCGTTTTTCCTTACCTCGACTCCGACCGCCGGTTGACGAACGCCCCAAGGGAACAGACGGGTCGGAACCCATGCAAATTGGAGGACTCCGAGGTCCGCTGACCCCAGAAGAAAGAGAAAAACAAAGACAACAGGAACTATGCTTATACTGTGGAAAAGGGGGACACTTTATAAGAGAATGCCGGGCCAGAACCAAAGGCCCAGAGAGGGGGTCCATTCTCAAGACCCAAGCGGCCACTCAACAAGAAGCGGAAAACTACTGAACCCAAGTCAGGACGGGATCTCCGTCTTGGGTTCTGAAGCGCTCACAATCCCTTCGGTCTTGGCTAACACCATCCAGCCCTCTGTGGCCCACCTGAACGTGGACGTGACACTTTGGGTAACATCAGACTCGCCCATACTAGTACCCGCTCTGCTCGATTCAGGAGCCACGGGCAATTTCATGGATCAGCAATATGCTAAGAACATAGGAGTCCCCTATGTCCAGAAAACGACTCCTACCCTGGTAAGGGCGGTAGATGGGAAGGCGCTGACTTCGGGACCCGTCCGATACCAGACCATTCCCCTGGAGATGAAGATTACCGAGGAGCATTATGAAACCATAAGCTTCGATCTCATTGACGCCCCTCATTTTCGTCTGATCTTGGGAATGCCCTGGCTGACGCTGCACGACCCTGTTATACGGTGGGCTCTTCGTACTATTTCCTTGTCCTCCGAGTTCTGCAGAGCCCATTGCACGAAACATTCCACGCTCCAGGAGACTACGCTCCATACTCAAGCCGAGTTCCTGGCGTCTGGGGTGGAAGCCATCAAACATTATTGTTCTACACAGCTTCCAGAAGAATACCTGTCATTTCAGACAGTCTTTGATAAACAAAAGGCTACCCAACTACCACCCCATCGGCCGTACGATTGCCGCATTGATTTACTGCCGGGAGCTGACATCCCCTGTAGCCGAGTCTACGCCCTTACTGAACCCGAAAATCTGTCTCTCAAGAAATACTTGGACGAAAACCTAGCGTTTGGATTCATACGACACTCGTCATCCCCCGCCTCGTCCCGTCTCTTTTTCATCACTAAAAAGGATTGTGACGAGTTGAGAACGTGTATAGATTATAGAGCCCTCAACAAAATTACCGTAAAAAACAGGTACCCGTAACCCTTGATACCAGTGTTGTTGGATAAATTGAAAGGGGCTCAGGTCTACACCAAACTGGATCTCTGAGGGGCATATCACTTGGTACGAGTTAGAACAGGAGACGAATGGAAAACCGCTTTTCGTACTAAGTATGGGTTATTCGAGTACCAAGTGATGCCCTTCGGACTGTGCAACGCACCAGCAGCGTTCCAGTTCTTTATGGACGAGGTGTTGCGCGGATTACTGGACTCCATATGCATCGTCTATATAGACGATATTCTCATCTATTCCACAAACCTCTCGGATCACATCACCCATGTGAGAACCGTGTTGGAACGCCTGCAACAACACTCTCTCTATGCCAAACTTGAGAAATGTCTTTTTCACGTGCAAGAAGTCGCCTTCTTGGGATACGTAATTAACGCCCGAGGCTTCCAGATGGATATGGAAAAGGTCTCAGCAATAACTCAATGGAGGGCACCTCTCAACGTAAAATCAGTGCAGAGCTTCCTTGGCTTCGCCAACTATTATAGAACGTTCATTAAAGATTTCTCCAAGGTTATCCACCCCATAACCCGTCTATTACGAAAGAATACTCCCTTCTTGTGGAACAAAGAAGCGTACCAAGCATTTGAGGAATTGAAGCATAGGTTCACCCACGCTCCCATCCTGCGTCATCCGGATTCTCGCTTGCGCTTCATCCTGGAAACAGATGCCTCACAACATGCCTTGGGAGGGGTCTTGTCGCAACGGCATCCTACCACAGGGCAAATCCACCCAGTCGCCTTCTATTCTAAAAAACTCACCCCCAGTGAAGTAAACTACTCGATCTCAGACAAAGAGCTCCTCTCAATAAAAAGGGCCTGCGAGGAATGGAGGCATTATCTCCTGGGAGCTCACCACGCCATAGAAATCTATATGGATCACAGAAACCTGCTATTTCTCAAAACAACCAAGGCTTTGACGCCAAGACAACTCCGATAGTCTCTTTTCTTTTCAGACTATGACTTTGTCATTGAATTTAAGGCAGGTCTTCAGAATGGTAAGGCGGACGCCCTGTCACGAAAGGACGAAACAGCTGAATATCTGGCGGAAGAAACGATGGAACCCCCTCCATACTACCCAGCAATGCCTTCTCAGAGAACACCATTGCCACGCTTATGTCTCAGAACTTTCTTGAGGAAGTCAAGACAGCCATGACCGACTTGAATATCCAACAGTGGATCGATGAAGACCCCGAAAACCGACTAACCAACGAACACCTAGCATATCACAACCATGCCTTGTATGTCCCCTTGGTCACCCTCCAAAAACAAGTGCTGGCTTGGGTACACGATTCCACCCTCGGAGGTCACCTGGGAGAACATAAAACGGTTACTGAATTAGAGAGATCCTTTTGGTGGCCCACACTGCGTAAGGACACTCAAGACTACCTACGTACTTGTTCAGTGTGTGCTCAAAGCAAGGCATGTCATTCTAAACCCACAGGACTCTTACGGCCCATCCCCATTCCTCCGCTCCCCTGGCATACAGTCTCCATGGATTTTATTGTTGAAATGCCCTCCTGTGAAGGTTATACCACCATTCTTGTAATTATAGACCACCTGACAAAAATGGGCCACTTCGTTCCTTTGAAAAGACTTCCAACGTCCTCTGAGCTAGCTGTCACGTTCCTGCAGCATGTTGTACGAGCCCATGGAATCCCCAGAGTTCTCATCACTGACCGTGGTACTCAGTTCACCTCGCGTTTCTGGAAGGCGCTTTGCTCCACCATGAGGGTAGATGCCCGTTTATCCACCAGTTACCACCCTCAAACAGACGGCAAAACGGAACGACTGAACCAATCCTTGGAGCAATACCTTCGGTGTTTTACCTTGCAAAACTCGTCCGAATGGTACCCTTTAATTTGGACAGCGGAATTCACATACAACAACGCTGAAGATACCACTCTGGGATGTTCACCCTTCTTCTGTCTTTCTGGGTTTCATCCAAATATGCTTCCCTTTGACTGGCCTGTGGCTTCCAAACATCCTACTATTCAGGAACATCATGCTCATCTTCGGACCGTGTTGAACGAAGCAAAGAAACAGCTGCAGAATGCTCAAGACGCCCACAAACACTTCGCAGATAAGAAGAGAAATCCTGAACCTCTTTATCAAGTGGGAGACTGAGTGTGGCTGTCCACAAAAAACCTACATTTGAAGGGAGGGGGAAAGCTTTCACCCAAATACATAGGGCCGTACAAAGTGGTTGAAGTCATTAACCCAGTCGCTCTAAAACTGTTACTCCCTCAAGCCTGGCATATACATCCCGTATTCCATGTGTCTTTACTAAAAAGTTGTCCTGGTTCCATGAGACTTCCCTCTCAACCTGTCCCTATTGAAATAGTCGGACAGGAAGAGTACGAAGTACGAGAAGTGCTAGACTCCCGTTTAGTCAGTGGGCGCGTGCAGTACTTGATAGATTGGGTAGGATACGGGGTGGAAGACCGAACCTGGGAACCCGCTAGTAACCTCCACTGCCCTCTTCTAGTTACACGATTTCATGCTCGAAATCCCGGAAAGCCAGGTTGACCGCCGGGACGGCAGTCCTTACGAGGGGGCTCTGTCGCGATTGGCGCAGTATTAGGCCAGGGCGAGGCGTGCACAATACATCACCCCCCTGGCGCCTCGCGGATTCAGCGTGCTGTCAAGTATGCCTGGCGCGTAAGGGGAGGCCGAGGGATTCGCAAGCGCCGTGCACTACGAATCCCATCATTCCCACGGATGGCGACCCGGAAGTAGTTCCCGGATGTTCCGCCGGAATACACAATAAAGCCCTTCCCTTTTCCAGGGAACGGGGCTTGACAATCTTTTTCACGCACCTGTAGCGGATTGTATTCCCCGCTGGAGACACGCTCAACAAGACGAAGCCTAGAGCCGGAAGACCTTCCGCGGCAAACCACAGAACTCTGACAGCACCGTTGCGGAATGACACGTTGCTATTTGTGGACCAGGAAGTCAGTCTACAGCCGATGCGTCCCGCCGAGAACTCCCCTCCGGATCAAGAAGTGTGAGTAGTGCACTGATAAGCGCTTCCCTGCTTCACCTCTGTTCGCTTTGCCATGCGCTAGAAACACTGATCTGTGCACGGACAAGCGCTTACTTGCTTCTCCCCCATTCGCTTCGCTCATCAAAGATTCCATGCGCTTGAGACTCTCCTCTATGCCCGGAAACGCGCTTTCCTGCGTTATACCAGTCCTCTGTACCCTGTAAAGACTCCGTGCGCCCTGAAGATGTGTATACAACCCTGACTGTGACGTAACAGTGTGGGGGATATTGACTGCCTATATTTCTGCCAATTCCTGAAGTGCATCTTCGCACGCAACCCTTGCGCCACCATTGAAGAACCCTGTCATTAACATTGCCGAATTTCCTTGAGTATGCTGCTACTGTCCCTTGTAAGTATCTATTGGTGTGGGGTAGGGTGCGTAACCTGGAGAGCCTAAGTAGAGAGGGGGTGGGAAGCGCTTATTTCACCACTCTGTTGTTTGTCTTCCCTCTGTAGTTCTTCCCTGGGAGGTTCCTCTGCCGTTCCACAGACCCCAACTTCAGGCGCAGGACCAGAGATACCTCACCGCTCAGAAGCATTTTATTATTTTCTCCACTTCCCTTTTCCCCGGGGGGCTTTCCCGCGCAGCAGTGTTTCCATCGCTCTGCGAGGGTCTGCGCCTCAGGGTCGAGGGGGGATAAGCCACGCTTCATCGCTCCCGACGGCTTCCTTCCGAGGTTAGTGGCAATTTTGTGTTCATAGCCACTAACTTCACGACAGGCAAAAGCACACTGGCTGGCTACACAAAATGGCCACCGAGCACATGGTCAAACAAAAGCAAGCAAGAAGGCATGCCTACAAAAAAGAACACATGCAGGCCTATGGCAAAAGTACACTGGCAGGCTACACAAAATGGTCACCGGCCACATGATCAAACCACAGCAAGCAAGAAGCCATGGAAAACAAAGAACACATGCAGTCCTCTGGACACTGACTACACAAAATGGCCCATGGCCACATGGCATGGAGAACAAAGACAAATTGTGCCCTGTAGCAAGAACACACACCGACCAGACAAAGGAGACATTAGTAACACTACCATAAATTCAGCAATGGCAAAAATGAAAAATTAATTTAGCTATAAAAATGTCACCACACATCCTCCGAAGACATCCGATATTACCACACATATACACTTTTTGCACACAAAAAAGTGAAATACAAAAAAAACCCACATTTGTAATTTAATCTAATGCCATCTCAGCCCTAAATGATGTTTTATAACATCATATGCCACAGAAACAGTTGTTTCATGAACCCATGACTAGTACTGGCCTTTAACAAACATGGAAAAAATTTACTGATCTGGGCAACTTTGTTCCTTTACTAAAGAAGAAACATTGAATGCAAAAATAGAACTGGGCCCCTACTGAAACTGCAGGCCGCCTTCCCCAATAAATAACAAAAATAAAATAAAAGTACAAATAAATACTGTTGCTCCCCTCTATCAAACAAATAACACCCTTATACAAGAGTTTTTGAACTTACTTGTGAAGTTTCAAAGACAAAGTCCTTAAATCCAATATTATATATGCAGCAGACAAAGAGAGTGATCCTTCCAGCTCCAACACCAAATGAAAAATTACCAGCAGATAGTCAAAGCACTGGGAGAAGCCTGCTGGACAAGAACAGGAAGTTGAAATCTCAGGGAAACTTCCTTCTTGTTGGAAAAAAAAGTAGACTAAAAAAAGGCTTTTTACTTTAAAAAACAACCTGAACGGTCAGTTGGAGTAGAATAATAACCCAAAAATGCCTTTATGAGTAGATTTAGCTGCTTCTCAAATAGAGTATCTGCTGCAGGGCAGCCGTGGTCGCGCGTGCTTGCCAACGTCATGAAAAAAGCATCAGAAGCCACGCTAGTGGCTGCCAAGTTTTGCACACACTTGCTACTGGCCGGCAAGTCTTGTTGTGCTCGCCAGCCCATGCCAAAACAATTCTTGTGTGTGCCAACAGAAATAAAACTCTGTTACACCGTGGAAGGTGACATTTATTGGGAACTCAGCGTTGCACCCAAAACACGGAGTTCCCGAATTCTGCAAACTCAGCGAGCGCAGTAAATTTCTCCACCCAGGCACATCAATGTCATGAAAGCCCCCCTATGAAGCTTTGGCATCATTTAATTTGCAATTCATTCCTGATTCATTCTGTGTTGACTTTTCTTACAAAAACAATAGTTTGTTTCAGTTGTGTTACTCAAATCATAACACGCAGGTTTCTTGCATGCTTGGCAGAGGTGGCAGGTATCCATGTTGCAGTCAACAACGTGGCTAGTGACTGACCAGACTCTGGTACCAGTTGAGATGGTTTTGTAGTTGAGGTACTAAAATTGTCTCCAGAACTTTGGAAAGCCATGGATGGTAACCCTGCTATTGAGCAATAGATCTACTAGTCCTCTGTGTTTAGGGAGGCCTCGTTGATAAGTAGGATTCATATTTTTTTCTTTTCTTTCAGCAATTTATTGCTGAACTTAACTACAGTAGGTGGCCTGCTTGTGCCTGGCATTAGGTCTTTAGTTAGTGACTACTGTGTATTTGAATGCTTCTGCCTTTGATATTTTGGGAACCTGACTTAAATGTATGCAAGGTGGACTGATAAAGGATGTTATAAAGTTAAAAAGCTCTTTGGCATAGTGACTTAAGCTTTCAAATTTCTTGTTGAAATAATTTCTTATTTTTCAGCAAAAAATGCTTTTATATATTTCCAAAGTAGTAACTTAAGTTTAGCAAGATCATCTTAGAATATCTTACAAAACAAGAAGAGGAGCATATTATTTCCATTTTTATTTTAATAAGGCTGTAAGAAATTGAATTATTGGTTGAAGGGGGTGAGAACGCAAATCAAATAACAATCACAGTCCCTGTCAGGGTGAACCAAAAAATGGCATTAAATAAACCTCTGGTTAACCCTCTGGTAGCTTGCCACAAAAGCATTCAGGCTTAACTTAGGGGCAATGTGTAATGTATTTATGTATTAAAACAGTTATAAAGTAATAACACAACACAAGAATAATCCCAAACCTATATAGATAAATAGAGTAAACTTCAATAAATAAAATGACACAAATCAAATCAGTAGAGCTAAAGTTTTGAGTCTTTATAGTTTAAGGTAAAAATAGCACCAAAAGGCATGAATCGCCAACTGTGGGTATCTGGTAGCGCTGATTTGAGATAAAATTACAAGTTCAGGGTGACCATGATGGAGCACGGGCCTGAGACAGGACCAGGTTTGTCCCGTTGGATGTTTTACCTACTGACTTTGATGACAGTACTGTTTAGCACATCTCTACAGGGCTCTGTGTTGTCCTGCGTTGCTCCATGTTAGATCTAGTGAGGCTTTCAGTTGTAAGCTGCATGGTTTGTGTGGGGTCCAGTGAAGCCTTCGGTGAGAAGCTGCTCAGTGTGACTCAGCAGGGCTCTTTGTCACGCTGCCTCAGATCCAGTGAAACCTTCAGTTAAGCAAGGAGAGGTACACTCTAACTCCAGCCAAGGGTCCTGCTCCAGTGGACAGCAGTAGGATGTCAGGACTCTCTCCTAAGACGCCAGCAGAAGGAGCCAGGTCATATCCAGTTGGGTCTGGTCAATTCAGACACCAGAAAGGCCTCGGTAATTATTATTTTTGCAATTTGTAAAGCGCAAACAGCTACCTCCGACGGAGGTGTCCCGGCGCTGACAGCGATTGTGGGGGGTAAGGTACCTGGTGGGGGAGGCTCTAAGGTAGGCTAAATAGCCAGATTTTACGACACTTCCTAAAAAGAGGTTCTGAGTTAGCCTTTCGGAGCTGCTCCGGCATGGAGTTCCAGAGAGCATCGGTTTTAAAAGCAAATGAGCGACCGCCTAGTCTTGCTTTTTTTAAACGTGGGGTAGCTAGGAGTCTCTGATGATTCGATCTCAGAGTCCTGTTTTGAGTATATTTGGGTAGTCTTAGTTTTAAGTATTTGGGGCCATTGTCGTTGTTGGATCTGTAGGCGAGGGTCAGAGCCTTAAACTGGATCCTCTTTTTAACAGGCAGCCAATGTAGGCTGCGCAGATGTGGGGAGATGTGATGGAGGAGTGGAACGTTCCTGATGAGCCTGGTGGCCGCATTTTGAATAACCTGCAGCTTTCTGATGAGGTAGTCTGGGAGACCCAAGTAGAGGCTGTTGGTGTAATCCAGCCGAGAGGTAATGAGTGCATGCACTACTGTTTTCCTGCAGTCCATTGGTAGGAGATGTAAGAATCTCCTTAGGGTTTTCAGCTTCCGGAAGCATGAGGAAGAGATATGGCCTATCTGTGCTTTTCCTGAGAGGGCGGAGTCAAATTTAAACCCTAAATTTCTCACAGACGAGACTGGCAGAGGAGGGGGATTCAGTTCCTTTGGCCACCAACGCTCGGCTTTTGGTGGTGATGGCTGGTTAAAAAACGGAACTTCTGTTTTGTCTGTGTTTAATTTTAAACAGTTGGCTGTCATCCATGATGAGATGTTAATCAGGCACTGTTTGAAATTGGTACAAACTGCCTCAGAGTGATCCCTGAAAGAAAACCCCCAACTGGGTGTCGTCAGCGTATGAGACCACCTTGACACCATATTGTTCAATGATTGAGGCAAGTGGGGTGAGATAAATATTATAAAGGGTTGGGCTCAGGGCCGATCTCTGAGGGACTCCACGAATAAGCGGGCGGGCAGCGGATACATGAGGGCGTAGACAGATTTTCTGGGATCGGCCTTCTAGAAAGGAGTGGAACCAAGTTAGGACGGTGCCTCCCACACCCATCTGCTCAAGCTTTTCCAGTAGGATCAGGTGTGAGACAGTGTCAAATGCTGCGGATAAGTCCAGCAGCACTAACATTGCGTAATTACCCTGATGCAAGGTTTCTCGTATCGTTTCTGCCACTTCCAGTAGAGCTGTCTCTGTGCTATAACCTGCCCTGAATCCAGATAGGGAATCATGTAGGAGGTTGTTCGATTCAAGGTATGCTGAGAGTTGTTTCTGTACTTCCTTTTCCAAGAGCTGGCAGAAGGGAAATTGGTCTAAAATTCTTTAATTCGGTAGGGTCAGCATCAACTTTTTTTAGAAAGGGCTGTACTAGTGCGGTTTTCCATATAGATGGATAGGTGCCAGTATTTAAGGAAGTGTTCCAGATCTGATTTAGTGAAGGGTTCAGTACCGGGGCAAAAAAACGTAGCCGGACATGGATCGGTTGGAGATCCAGATTTGATTTTGACAAGTTGTTTAAGGGAAGCTTCAGAACTGAATCGGTGAAATTGACACCAGGTGTCTGAGCAGTGAGGTTTAGGTGGGGGCGGGGTAGGGGTTTTCATTGGGGTAAATGCAGAGTATATTGCCTGTATTTTATTCTGAAATAAGCCGGAGAGGTCCTCACACAAGCCGGCAGAAGGTGCAATAGTGCATTCCAAGGCCTTTGGCTTGATAAATCCTTAGAAAATCCAAAAAACTTATTTGGTAGAATTGTTAGAGGCACTAATTTGATCAGCCAGAAAGTCCCTAATAGTGTGACATTTGAGTTTTTTAAATTCTTTTAGTGCCGCTTTGTAAGCACTCTTAGTCTCAGTGTCATAGGTTTTCCGCCATATCCGTTCCAACTTTTTATAAACACTTTTCTCTTTGTGGAGTTCATCTGTAAACCAGGGGGTGGATGGTTTGGTTCAAATCATTTTTGAATTTCTAATTGGAGCCACTTTATCAAGAGCTGTGGTAACCCAGCCGTTGAAAGAGGAGGCATCTCGGCTTGGTTCCCCTGTGAGCAGCAGAGGAGTGTTTGAGAGAGCCGGTCCCATAGATTCTAGTGAGACTTTCCTCCAATTCCTTTTATCTTCATATTTGGCTTTCACTGGATCTTCGCGGCTAGGACCAGCAAGAGTAAAAGGTATTAAGCTGTGATCTGACCATGTGAGGGGGATAGGATCTGCCACCTTTAGAGTTGGAACGTTGGTAAAAATCAGGTCAAGTAGATGACCGGCTTTGTGAGTGGGAAAAGTAACTATTTGGGTAAGATTTAGTCCCATTAGGGAGTCAGACAGCTGAGAGGCTAAAGGACAGTTATCATTGTCCATGTGGACGTTGAAATCGCCCAGGACAATGAACTTTGCGTGCCTCAGTGAAAGATCAGCGATCAAATCGCATATCTCCAACAACTCAGACTGCTCAGAGTCCGGGGTCTGTAGATCAATACTCCTGCCACAGAAAAAGTGGGGTAGAGTTTAACACTGAAGGACATTGCTTCAATTTGTCTGGTCTGATCAATTCTTTTATATGAGATCACCCATTGGTCTCTTAGGATCACAGCAAGCCCACTCCCCCTTCTGCTGCCTGTCCGGTTAGCTGTGATTATTTTACAGCCTTCTGGAATGGCAAGCAGTATGTCGGGGTTGGTGCATTCCCTCAACCATGTTTCAGTAAGAAACATGAGGTCAAGAGTTTTGGATTCAAGGGTTAGCCAGATGTCATCTCTGTGTTTGGGGAGGGATCGTCAATTGATTAGACATGCGTTGATAATGGACCTATCAGCTGGTGTCCGTGCTTTAGACAAAGTATCTGTACTAATGCCATTATGTCTACAACCATGGGTCTGTCATTTACTAAGAGAGAAGGTGCACGCCTTGCAGTATTCCTCTTGGCCATCACCACCTAGTTTGATGGAGCTTGAATCAAGACTTGTTGGCAGAGTGCAACCGTTCATGGACATCTCAAGCAGTTTATGCCTGGACCAGACAGTTCTTGTAATCCGGTCTGGACAGGCAGCGTGGCTGGCGCTAGACGCTGGCCGAACGGGCGCAGACGGTGTTGCCTTTGGCGTACCTTTGTCTCGCCAGCAGCACTCCCACTGCGCGTGTCCACTGCGCATCCGCTGTCCCATCCGCTTTAAATGGGAAGTGCGTGTTCTAAGAGTTCCACCCACTATGGCGTCAGAAATCAGCTGAGCTGCGTGTAGCTGCCTACCCCGCCCTCCACACAATCGGCAGCCTGCCCTGGTGGACCGGAGCAAGTGGCGGTAAGAGAAACACAAATAGTGCAAAGTGCAAATACAAGCTATAGAGGTTATTAAAAGCACAGTTTAAAAGAAGATCACTTTTTCCCCCCAGAGATTCCCCTCACTCGGTAGCCGCGGAGCAGTCCTACCGTGAATTGCTGCGCGTCCGCTGTCCCATCCGCTTTAACTGGGAAGAGCGTGTTCTAAGAGTTCCGTTCACTATGGCATCACAAATCAGCTGAGCTGCGTGTAGCTGCCTACCCCGCCCTCCACACAATCGGCAGCCTGCCGCGGTGGACCAGAGCGAGTGGCGGTAAGAGAAACACAAATAGTGCAAATACAGGCTGAAAAGGTTATTAAAAGCACAGTTTAAAAGAAGATCACTTTTTTCCCCCGAGAGACTCCCCACATTCGGTAGCTGCGGAGCAGTCCTATAATGAAAAGCTTGTTGTGTCTGTGCAGTTCACACAGGAGGTCAGGCAAATGACCATTGGCGTTACTTCTGAAGTCTTGGGGTCAAGGCAAGCATGTCCAGAAGCTCTGATTTTGGGTTTTGGGGATGCCATTTATATGCCCAGTGCAAGTCTATGGAAGAGGGACATCTCGTTTGTCTGACCCTAAACTTGATCTGGTCAGTTCTTCCCTTTCCCCTGGGCTTGGCTTCAGCCTGGCTAGTGAAATAAAGGTGAGAAAGGCCCAGGTGTGAGCTGCATCTGTCAGTGACAGGGTAGGCTTTTTCTCACTTCAGGAAGGGCTGGCTACAGCCCCCAAAATACTCTTTGAAATGTATTCGGGGCAGGTGCACATCTCACCCCAAGCCATCCTGTCAGGAAGACCCACTCTACTTTCAATACACATTTCCCAGTGGGGGAGCCATCAACAGTCAGGAAACCCTGAACACTCTCACAAAGGCACATTAGCCCACAGTAGAAAAATTCCAACTTTTGAAAAGTAATTGTTTAGAACAGAGGCAGCCCAAAAAACACCTGGAACCAGGGGCATATAAACATATCATGAACAGCAGTTTCTAGTGGTATAATCAATTACATTCACACAATTCCACAATTAATCAGAGCAGAATGAATTGTCTGAGATAAAAAGAGCTGGAGCGGTTCATTAAATTGAAATATACAGATTATATGAACTATATCCAGGCAAGAGAGTCTCAAATAAGTGCTATGTGCTAATATGATCACAAAGTGAGTGATGCCAAACCAGTGAAACAGTGTGTCTAGAATACAAGGCAATAGAACAATAAAACCAGCTTCAGAGGTCTGAACAATTCCCAGGTCTTGGAGTTTAAGCTGCAAAACAATTCAGCAATTTTATGTTCTCATTGCAATGAGCTTCAATGGCGTTTGGACCCTATATCATTTCAGGCCCATCATCAGGACTAGAACAGCTTTGTGGGAAGCAAGAGCAATTGATTAAGGGAGTAGCCAAAGAGAAAAATAAATGGCTAAATATAAAGTAATTATAGGAAAAAAAATGTTATGATTATCCTACTTTCTAAAAGTGGCATTTCCAAAATAGTAATTTAGACTCCGACTTTACCATTAAAGAGTATTTTAAATTGTGATTAAAATGAGTGGGAAACTATTTTCCTAGCTATTCTCATACTGAAGTTAGCACATATTAAGTGCAATAGGGTAAGCAAGTGTTAGTCTATGATAGGCCAGCATTGCCACAGTGAAAAACAATTTTGGAGGCTTTTCACTACCAGGACATTTAAAACATTCAAGGTTTAAATACTGTGCACCCTGCCCTATGAGCATTTAGTGCCTATTTTTGGGGCGACTTATAAGCATTATAAAGGAAGATTTAGGCCTGGCAAGAAGCTTATTTTGCCAGGTCGAAACTGTAGCTTAAAACTGCACACACAGGCTGTGGAGGCAGGCCTATATGCATGTTTTGCAGTGCTACTTAAGTAAGTGGCACAATGAGGGCTGTAGTCCATTTGTAGCATTTAATTTACTAGTTTACGTATATATATTACCACATACTACTAGTAGTTATAAGTAAATTAAATGTGCCAATTACGTATATGCCAAATTAACCATTTTTAAAATGGAGAACACAAGCACTTTACCACTGATCAGCAGGAGTAACGTGTTTTGAGTCCAATGGTAAAACAATGGTTTAAGTAAAAGAAGGCAAAAATCTTGGGTGACCTTGCAGAAAGGGCACATTTCCAACAAAGACCACCATTGCCTCAGTTTTCCCAGCATTTTTTCTAGAAACACCTGTGGTATTTTCGACTCATTTGCTGCATAATTCAGAGTCTTACAGAATTAAGTCCTGTTCCATTTTTTACAGTAGCAATGTGTTTTTTTTGTTGGTTTTTTTTTAAAGAAACCATTATTTGACTTCAAAGAGTTACAGACATGGGCCTACACCCACTTGGGCCGGCCGCTAATTAGTACGAGATGTGTTATTTCACCGTTATACAGACATGTCAATCAAAAGATCCTGTTAGTCCATCAGCACTCTGAGTGAAGGCAGCGGTTGTATTCGAATAACAGTATTAAAGACGGTTTCATCTTTCAATTTAAAACTTATAAACATTTCACTCACAAGGCAATAAGAATTGTAAGTATCAGTACGTGCTCCCCGGGGCAGGAAACTCCACTTTATATAATAATCATGAATGGTCTGTGACAGAGGAGGGCCGGGGGGGGGGGCCTGGGAGCAGAGGAAAAGTCAAACTGTAGCATACTCATAACATCGCAAATTAGGAATGTTCAGCTAGGGGGACAAAGGAACATCCAATACTATTGCCAGAGGAGGGGCGCAGATGTCTCCGCAATAAGAATTCCACGGACCCCACACCTTAGTCCATTTCCTAGGCAATGTGTTTTTAGTTGGTATCTTCTTGGGCCAGCAGAACATCTCTCTCCATATTTAAGTTATGAGAAATGTGAATGCCAAAGTGCAAAAGAAAATGGTGTGAACATTCCCCCTACTTGTGCTGCTGCCGCACTGAACTTGACATTTCTATAGGCAGTAAAAGAATAGGCAGTGGCCTCATTCTGTAAGCGGACTTTAATTTTAAGTTGTGTGGCACCATGGTTTCTTGCAATTTTTTCATGTGCATAATTGATTTTATATCCATTGAAAAATTAAGGTATCCACAAATAAGTTCTGAGTTACAAAGGTCTGAAGGAGGCCAGCGCCATGCATATATGTGAAATGTAAATATCACATACATTTCTGAGAGTCACAACGGAAAACAAATAGCTCCTTCCAGTTCAAGTGTAAATATCTGAGTGAAGATATTCTGGCACAATAGCAATCGAATTTCCCCATTTGCAAATCTACTGAGAAAATGAAAAAAACAGCCACTAAAATGATAGGGAGCTACTTAAAAAATATAGGAGACTCATGAGTATTGAGACACAAACACACCAGCCTACTCATATCTCAAATCTCAAGCAGCCTTAACCTACAACTTACAATATTTGGATCCAGTTCGAGGCTGTCTATGACTCTAGAAGACTTCTGTTCATGGTCTTCACTTAATGGAATCATTAGAGCAAGTGTAATGTTGAAAGCATTACTGTGATGAATAATACGTTTTCAAATTGTCTTTTTTAGGAGTATGTTGAGCTTTATGTACATTTTTCAGAACTGATTGTTGGGTCTATTTGTAGATTCCATAAAATGATAAAGCGCTATTTTCTTGTCAAAGAGATAGCTAAACTTTTAAATGCAAAGCGATTAAATATGGAAGATGGCTGTCCATGTATATCTTTTATAAATGTAGGGATAAAATAAATTTAAAAACAAGAAAACATACATGATCATGAAATAAAATATAAAACAAGATTAAATAATTCAATTGTCATTTGTGAAACTCTTTTAAATTTACTCCGGAACACAATTGGTGCAGGCTCGTACTAATAGTCTGGCTGGGGTCTTTTGCTGCCCAATGGGTGGGTGCCGCTATCTCAGAAGGAAACAGCCAAAGGCATAAAAACAAACCCTATCTGGATGAAAACTACACAGAATTGAAGAAAACCAATGGTGAAATTCTTCAGGAGCAAGGAGTCAGGATCAGCAATTGGAGAGCGCGAGGAAACAAGCAAAGGAACACAGCTATGTTTGTTTCTCCAACCAGACTGATGCCTTTAAATAGGAAAAAAACAGACAAATGAAGTGAAAGGAAACACTTCATGACTGGAAACATAATGGATTGGAAAAGTCACAAAGACAGAAAAGAAAAGAGAACAAAATCATGAAGTTGACTAGCTGCGGAGTACCCTTAAAAGGCAACAGAAAAACCCTTATGTCGTGTCCCCCTGCGTCGCCCCTCGATAACGACAGACACACTAGGTATAGGGAGGCTTCTTTATTCTTGTCCTCCACCTTCAGTGTCCCTACTCTCACTGCCCCGTTTCCCTCTCCTAGCACCTCCCGTTCCCTCGCTCCACCCACGCTCCACCCTCCCATCTACTAGACCGCACACTCGTACATCTCCCCCTTTGTTAACAGAACAAACGTACAAAATATTTACATCTCTTCAATCAGCCGACGTGGCTGGCGGATTGTCTGTCGTGATCTGAGAGACCGGCCTTCTGGTACCGCAGTGGGGTTGCCTTCGCTTCGTCCCTCCGGGCCAGTAGCCGTCTCACCTCGTAGTTCAGTCTGTTCAGTTCTCGGAGGCTGGAGTCGTGACTCTAGCGCATCTTGCACAGCCGAGCTACATCTTTGAAAATGAGACACATTTCGAGTGATGCGCCTACTGTCTGATTCTGCCGTCAGCATGGTTCCCTTTTGACGGGTGACTGTCAGCGGCTCTGCTCGAAACCTGCTGTCCGTTTTCTTACATTGCTCCTGCTTAACCACCACACAGTCTCCCTCTCGGAAAGAGAGCGATCGGGCTCGCCTCCGACCATCAGCATACGTCTTCATGCCCTCTTTGCGAGCCCTGTCAGTGGTCACCATTTCTTGATGGACGCGACCTGGGGACACGGGTCGTAATGCTCCTTCCCAGGTGGGTATTCGTGTCCGAATGGGCCGCCCCAGCATGAGTGTCGCTGGGCATTTGCCTGTGGTGGCATGTGGTGTCGTTCGGTATGATCGGAGCACGTCATTGAGGGCTGTTTGCATGTCTCTTCTATCAAGCACAGCCTGCTGGAATGTTCTCTTGAGGGTGGCCATGAATCTTTCAACAGTGCCGTTAGCCTGAGGCCATAGCGGTGTTATTCGCCGGTGTCGGATATCCATTAGTTTCATAAAGTCACTGAACTCTTGCCCATTGAACGGCGGGCCATTGTCCGTCTTCATTACTTTGGGTACTCCCCACGCTGCAAACACTTCGTCGAGGACGGCGAGCGTAGCAGTTGCTCCGGTGGAAGGGACAAATCGGGCAATGGGGAATCTCGAGTACTCATCAACAACCACCAGCACGTACTTGCCCGACTGCATTGGGCCGTAGAAGTCCATGGCTAGTTCCTGCCACACTCCCGATGGTAATGGTGTCATTTGGAGCGGAGCTGGAGGATCACCGCGCCCCACCACTTGGCACTGCGGACAGTCTTTGAGGGTACGTTCTACCATTTTGTCAAGGAACGGGAACCAGACACGTTCACGAAGGGCTCTCTTGGTCGCAACCACGCCTCGGTGGCTTTCATGGGCCAAGTTGATGACTCCTTGGCGCAGGTGCTGTGGGATGACAATCCGGTGGTCTCTCAGGAGCAGCCCTTCCGCTGTGACGGATAGTTCCTCGCTCACATTCTTAAATGCCTGTAGCTCTTGGCACTTCTCTGGGTCACTCTCCTCCGGTGTATCGTCCTGTCTCCACCGATGTGCTCGTACCCGGTGAATCACCCTTTGTAGCAGCTCATCCTGCGAGGTGGCTTGTTGGATGGCTTCCAGGGGGACAGCCGGCGGCCGTGCCTGGGCCACTACGAAGTAGATGTACTCCTCAGCTACGGACGGAGTGGGACGTTGGGTAGCTTCGGGGTGCCTTGACATGTAATCGGCTGGGTTGGCCGACTTCCCTGGTTTGTGGACAATGGTGAAAGTATATTCTTGCAGACGTAGTCCCCATCGTTCGATGCGGGGTGGCATTTTGGAGCGCGGGTTCCCAAAGATGGTGACGAGCGCTTGGTGGTCCGTCACCATGGTGAAGTGTTTTCCATATATGAACACGTGAAAGTGTTCGCAGGCCCATACTACCGCGAGGCTCTCTTTTTCGGGTTGGGAGTAGGCCTTCTCCGTGTCGGAGAGACTTCGGCTGGCATGGGCCACTATGTGACGCTGGTCAGTGTCCTTATCGTATTGGGCTAGGATGGCACCGAGGCCGACGGGGCTGGCGTCCACTGTGATCTCAGTTTTTCGGTCCGGGCTGAAGTACGCCAGACTGTCGGCTCTTCCCACCGCTTGTTTGATGTCTCGAAATGCTCGCTCGCACTCCGGAGTCCACTCAAATGCCTGGCCTTGTTTAGTCAGTCTCCGGAGGGGGTGGCTGAGGGTGGCGTAGTCTTTGATGTACCGCGAGCAGTAGCTCGCCATCCCTAGGAAGGACCGCACGTCACTGACATCCCGTGGACTCTTGGTATCATTCAGCGAGCTCACTTTGTCCGGGTCCGGCTTCATCCCTGCACCAGAGAAGACGTGCCCGAAGAATTTCAGCTTTTCTTGATGGAATTCGCACTTCTCTTTGTTGAGAGTTAAGTTTGCGTCCAAGAGCGCGTGGCAGACTCTGTCGAGGGCTGTGTCATGAGCTTGAATGTTCGCCCCATACACTAGGATGTCATCACTGTAATTCAGTGTGTTGGGGATGTGATGGATAGTCTGCCGGATGGCTTCTTGGAATATCTCGGCAGCTGATGATATCCCAAAGTTCAGCCTTTTATACCGGAACAGCCCCAGGTGCGTCGCGAACGTTGTGATGTACCGAGAATCTTCATGGAGTTCCAGTTGATGGTACCCTTTGTTGAGGTCGAGTTTGGAAAACACGCGCGCACCATTTAGTGCGGCTATCATGTCACTCAGATGGGGTCCTGGGTGGCGTTCTCTCTCGATAGCTGTGTTGGGCATGCGCATATCCACACAGAGTCGGACTTTCCCTGGAGTACCTTTCTTCGGGACGATCACCACTGGCGATACCCACGGCGTGGGGCCCTCCGTACGCTCGATGATGTCGGCTGTCAGGAGGTCTTGCAGTTCATCTTCTACATCCTGCTGAAGGTGAAAAGGAACCTTTCTGGGATGCTGGGCAACCGGTCGAACCTGTTCATTGATATGCAAACGGATCTGGCCCCTATTCATTTTTCCGAGTCCTGTGAACAGTTTTGGGAACTTACGGACGGTGTCACCGTCATCGGTGACGCGATATAGAATTTCAACCAGTCTTAGCCGTTCGGCCGTCGGGAGGCTGAGGAGACAGTCCGCTTCCGGCCCCTCGATGACATGTATCACCGCTGGGACTGATGTCGTTTGGTGCCTCAGTACAGTTGGGAATTTCCCAAGACACGGAAGTGGTTCTCTGGACATCCAGGTGTAGACACGGACGTGCGCAGGGTTCAGTCGGGGGCGAGGGTTCATCTTCCTGTATTCAGTCACTGTGATGTAGTTCAGCGACGCCCCGCTGTCCATCACGAACTTCGTGTTGTGGCCACCAACACTGATGTCCAAACGGGGGTATTTTTTGAGTTGGTCCGGGTCAGCGATCATGTTCGCGTACTCCACCGAATACTCTTGTTCGTCTGAAGATGACCCTGATTCACGAGATGGAGATCTCCTCGACCACCTGGACGACCGCGACTCCCTGCTGGAATGGGAGGACCTTGATGATGATTTCTGGCGGACGTGTACTGCTCGTACATGGTGCCGGCGGGTGTCTCTTCTCGACGACTCAGGCGCGGTCTTGTCTTTGTCTTTCTCACGGCGGTATTCCCCGCACATAGCTTCAAAGTGATGGCTCCGGCCGCACTTGCGGCATTGTTGCCCCATGGCCGGGCATGTCCCGCTGTGTGGAAAGTCATATCCACATCGGTAACACCGTCTCACAGCCGATTTCTTTGCATGATCGTGTCTCTTGCTCCTCCTTCCCGAGTCAGGTCGCCGATGTTCTGGGTAGCGGCGGCGCGAAGATGGTCGGGCATGTCGCTCGCGCTCTTTCGACCCCCGGCGGGGACGACTAGTGCGCACTTGACACGCAAGCTCCTTGCGCTCCGTGCACCCTGACTCCATGGACTTGGCATGCTCCTCGGCCTGGTCGTGCACTCTTGTGAGTTCTTCTATTTCGTCCAGTGTGTGGGTCTTCTTTAGCAGTTTTCGTCGAAGTGTCTCCGACTGACAGCCGTCAATTACGCGCAAGCGTATGGCATCATCCGTTGAGAACCTTTCGAAGTCGCAGTGACGCGCTAGCCGCCGAAGCCGCGTAATGTAAGCGCCCATTATCTCATCTTTCTCTTGTCGCGCCCGCTGAAACACATACCTCTCATAGTCCACATTTTTCTTGTGTATGAATTTTTTATCGAGGGCTTCACAAACTTTGGCGTATGTTCCTGCATCTGCTGCGGGGATTTCCTTGATCATCTTGCTGACATCTTTCCCCACGAGATTGCGGAGTGCAATCAGCTGGTCCTCATCCCCGAGTACCTTGGAGCCTTTGATGTAGTCCTCAAAGTCCTCTATCCATTCTTCCCAGCGAGGGCCCATACTGCTACCGACGACGAGCGCCAGAGGCTCCGGAGGGCGCAAATGCGACAGTCCCACGACGATAGGCTTCGCGTCCTGACGGGTCGGCGATCCATGGTTCGACATCGTGTGCGCGATTTACCCCACTTCCGTCAGATCAGGCGGCTTCCCAAGTTCGTTGTGGCTTTGCTCGTGTTTGTTTGTTCACTTGTCTGTATTAGCTCGTGCTTATTCGCCTTGCATTGACGTTGGTTCGTGCTTGCTGTTTGTAATCTTCTTTCCCCTTTGCTTTCGCTTGTGCTTGTTTGCTTTCACACTCGCAGTGGACTTTGCTCGTGCTTGTTCGTTCACTCGCTTGCATTGGCTCGTGCTTGTCTGCAGTGGCTGGCTTGTGCTTGTTTGAAATCTTTCCTTTTTTTTTTTTTTCTGGGCGCCTGACTTTAAGATGGCCGCCTATTTATTTCAATGGGGATGTCCCTCCGAGGCTGCCTGACTTTAAGATGGCCACCGGGTCACTGCACACGTGGGGCCTCACACGAGGCTCAATCCTTGCTTTCTGCCTGCCGCAGCGTGTTGGAGCTTCACTCACCCACTCCTGGAGACTGCCGCTTGCACCAGGTAGGGGAGGCTTCACCACTGCTCACACGTGTATCTTCTTATTTCATGCGCGGGGGGGGGCTCTCATGTGTCGAGATTGCCTTCTTCGAAGCACTTCTCTTGAGCTTGGGGTTCCTTGAGCCGGATCTGGGCTTCCCCTTCTCCTCCGCGTTCACCTCTGTTATCTGCAGGCCCCGGGTCAGACTCCGGGTGCACCGCGTGTGTGTCAGTGCTCCCGCCGTCACCTGCCACCACTCGGTCTCCGGCGGGTCGTTCACGTCGTCGGGTCCGGGAGAGTCTGCTGCTCATCCCACCCTCGTCGCCAGCTGTCGTGTCCCCCTGCGTCGCCCCTCAATAACGAGGAACACACTAGGTATAGGGAGGCTTCTTTATTCTTGTCCTCCACCTTCAGTGTCCCTACTCTCACTGCCCCGTTTCCCTCTCCTAGCACCTCCCGTTCCCTCGCTCCACCCACGCTCCTCCCTCCCATCTACTAGACCGCACACTCGTACACCTTAGACAGGTGATTGCCATTTTGAAGTTGAAAGAGAAGTAACAGCAGCCAGGAGCTCGGTAGCACAAGAGGAAAGAATTCTAGGTGAGAGATTATCTCTCAGTCCCCAGCTGCAGGCTTTGTACAGCATCTACTGAGGCCAAGGAACTGCAGGACCCTGCAAAGTACCACAGTTCTCGAGCACCCAGATTGCTGAGAATCCACAGATGCACCAATTTTTAAGGCTAGTGTTTCTTAACCATTATAAATGTGCACTCTGAACAAGTACATTGGACACATTTGAAAATGTTTTGAGAACACCTTGTACTGGGTTTAAGGGATGCACAACTTCAGAGTTTTTCATACATATTTTAGTTTTTGAGAAATTCATTGGGTAGATTCATGCAAGATGTAGTGACAAGCCAATGAACTACAAGCTCACTCTTAATCCACCAAACATGTCAGTTATTTATGCACCAGGTTTCTTGGGAAAGTCCATGTTACCTATTTTTTAATTGTTTCCCGAAGGCTACAGAAAATGAGTGAGATAAATATAGAAAATTTGGCAGTGATACATAAGATATGTAAAGTATACTTAATGGTATTCTCTATTTGGAAGGGTAACATGTGTTATTGACATCAAATATCCCTTTGAGCCATAACATTCTCTTGCAGTTCCTTGAATTGAACTTATGCAACCATTAGTAAAGTACGAGAACATTTACTTTTTACAACTGCAGACAAAAGCCATGGATGCAAATGTTGTGCTGATTTATGAAAACACTTATTTAATGAATTCAAATTCTATTATTTGTGGCTGTCTTCTATCATGTATTCTCTGTGTTGTCATGTTTGTGTTGCCTATAGCTATACTCAGCACCCTGGTTGTGAGTATTAATATCAAAGTTGGATTACGTCTGCTTTCAAAAATGTGTTTAAATATATATTATTCATGTTTAATGCATATGCAGCATTAAGTTATTTTATATACCTTGACATATAGATCATTGGATCAGTTTTAATGCCAGAATAACATGCCAGGGAAAAGATGCCATAAGCATGAAGGAGGAGATACAGACAATTGTGGAGAATACAATTGGAGAGAGCTATATAAACTATGAATGGTAGCAAGAAATACAATATCCTTAAAAACTTGGCAAAGATAAGAATCTGAACCCCTATTCACATAAATATGCTATCAAACATACTAAACTGAGACAAACTAAAGAGATGAAAATAAAATATTCCAACTTAATACACTGATGGAATATTGTTTTACCTAAGAAAAATCAGATAATGATTTACCATAATGAAATATACAAAGGGATGAAAATGAATAAAAGATTATCATCACAATAATGCAGAAATATTATTTTTTTCAAGAAAAATCAGCAATATTGAAAGTTGAACTTATACTCCTAATCAAAGCTGAATAAACAAATCTGACATCTTAAAAGAAGAACATAAAGCAATAACACATACTAAAGAATTACAATAGAAATGGAAAAGACAAATTAAGAACTTGTCAGTCACTCCTAGGAAAAACCTACCTAATGATCTTTGTGTTTAATTTGTGCTTATACGTTTGATTTCGAAATTAATACTCCATAAAGTGTGCCACCAAACATCAATCATTGGTTGTTTTAAATTGATAATTGTTTTCTTCTGGGATGGGTGCACTGACCAGTTTTCCCAACTCAATTAGAATTTTGCAGAAAATTGTAGCACCTAATCATTTTACTATGTTATTAGCACTGTTGTGATGAATTAGTTAAGCTTTTCCGTTGCACAAGTAGGCACTCACCAGCAGTCTTGCTCATGCAGTAAAAAGACTGATTTCAATATGCTCTAGCATGCCACCACCAGCCCCATAAGCAAGGGATGGCATTCATAATCATGAAGTTATTGAAAACCACTTCTGGTGTAGAAACAGTTAAAATTCAAGTAAAGAAAACTTCAAGGAATAAGGATTTGACCCTATCAAAGTCTAAAAGACAAAAGATCGGCAATGTTGCTTAAACAACAAGAACATCTATTTAAAATTAGGGCTGTAAGAACTACAGCTAGATGACCAACATTTAGAGTTTTTAATAATTTGACTAAGGAAATAATCACATCAAAATTCAAAACATCGATAGATAATTGCGTAGTCCTTGTGTTGAAACAAGGACTGTACAATCCATACCTGATGACTTTTAAAACAGACAAAAGCCCCTGGATCTTCAGGGGATTCTAGGGAAACATATTGCACAGCCACATCCTTAGATGCACCAACAAAAGGGTGCTTAGGTTGTACTATGTGGGATCTTCAGACAAAATATCGAGGAGCATAAATATTGAGTTTGAAATATCATGATACAGAAATATCATGTGCAAAAATATCGTTGACAAGAATATCGATTTTAAGGTAAGAAATATCAATGCTTTTAACATCGATTTCAAAAATATCTATGTTGTTAATATCAATGTTAAAAATATCTATGTTGTTAATATCGTTGACAAAAATATTGTTGTTAATAATATCGATTTTTAATTATCTGGATATATTTTAGTATATATTTTACTTGAATATGTTATAAATTGTTTGTATAATTATTGTTAATGTTTTTTAATATAGTTTATGAATGTTTTGTTGTGTTTAAATGTAATGTATTAGTTTATTTGTATTTGTAGTGCTGTAGCAGGTTGTGGGGTTTATAGGGGTACAGGGTGGGAAGTAATTGAATTCTAATAATTAATAATAATAATTTAATTGCTAATTGATTATGTTAATTGTGTAATACATGTTTTTAATTGTGTTAAGTTTTAGGTGTGGGTTGTGGGGTCTGTAGGGGTATAGGGTGGGAAGTAATTTAATTATAATTTAAAATTATTAATTGATAGTAATTATTTAATTTATAATTAATTATGTTAATTGTGTAACAGTTTTTTTTATTGTGTTACATTTTAGGTGAAGGTTGTGGGGTTTGTAGGGGTATAGTAGGATGTAATTTAATTATAATTAATGATAAATTATTATTAATTATTTAATTGATAATCAATTAAGTTAATTGTGTAAATATTTATTGCATTACGTTTTAGGTGCAGGTTGTAGGATTTGTAGGTCTATAGGGTGGAAATCATTTATAATAATCTAATAACTAATTATTTATTTATTAATAATTATTTAATTGATAATGTTGTAAATTCTATAATTAACTTAATTATTTATTAATAATTTTGATGTGTGTTGTGGTTTTTGTATGGGTAAATGGTGTGAAGGAAATGAACTATAATAATTAATAATGAATTTTAATTGTTTGTAAAATGCAGAAGGGGATAATGATGTCAATTTATTTATCTATAGTAAGGGTTTAGTAATTATATGTGAAAAACAGTTTGTACGTCAAAAATGAAGCTATAGTCAATGAGTAGACAATGCACCTCTATGATTCTTTAAGGCCTAAAGGTCATAGGATTAACAGTTAATTGTTAATTGAGAAAGCCCCAATTGGGAGTGTAGCTATCAAGAGGATGTGTTCTAAGGTACAAACCAGTCTAAAACCTTCAGCACCATGCTGGTCTACTTATGCACCTTGTTGTCTTACTGGATATGTGCCAGATCCATTTTCATTATCTTGAGATGACATCATTCTGTATTCTTAATTTGTATGACAGCACCACACATCATTCGACTCTGCATCTTTTACTATCTCATATGCAAAAGCCCATGACTGAAAAGTGTTTTTGGCTGGTTCAGAAGGTACATATTGCGTCAGACGCTTCCTGAGTTTGACAAAATATGAATATGAACTGTTCATTGGTCTTGTGCTTGCCTCCAATTTCAAGGATAGATTGTTCCAAGTGAAACAGATAATTCAACCTGTGGTACTGCTCGTTGGAGGAGTATGGCATTGCCAGACACGAGCTAAGCACTCTTTAATGGTAAAATCAAAGCACTCAAAATTCCAAGGCCATTGATTCCATAAAATGTGCAAATTAGTACATGACACACTGGGGATTCCCAAAATGCCCACAGGATGCCTGTGATAATGTCATAATTAAAAACATAACAATGGATCTCCAAAGGCACCACAGATATAAAGAGATAAGCAGGGTGCAAGTTCTAAAATATAATGGGAGGACTTATAAGAGTAGGCAATGCTCAATTACGTCATGCAGAGTAGCTTCACAGAAGGTGATGACACAAGAAGTGATATTACTATCATATCCCTTGCTTTAAAGGTAATGGGCCTGCATGAAACAAAAGCAGAATTGTGTGTAAAATGATAATTTTAATCATGTTAATTTAGCCAGTTATTCAGATAAGTAGATGTTTTGTTTTTCAAGCTGGTACCTGGTTTGCCAAAAGAGAGTGGAGAAATTATTTTCAAAGCCTTTCCATCAACATCATCCAGCAAAGTTGATTCCTCTTATGCCAAAGAGGTACTTTAAGCCACACTTGCCAGAATTTAGTTAAATTTGGGCACTTGAGTAATGTTATTCTCAAAATTCTTCAAAGGGTATCTCTTTAACCAAAAATGTGACAAATTTGCCGTATCAATGTCCATCCATTCCTCAAAGATAATATATATTATTTTTTCTAAACTGTGTTTATTGGCATTTTTGGTGCATCAACATAACAGGTACAGTACATAGTAGGCAGTGCATTGGCAATATATGGATACTTCGGTACAGCACATAGACAAAACAGACAAATCAAAAGTAGACGAGGCAAAGGAGTTTGAATACAGAACATTTCTTCTTACATGGGCAATGGAAAAATATACATGCCGTCACAGTGATCATTATGATGGGGTGTCCACCAAGCTCAGAGCCCTGCAGCCTCAAGTCGTTGACTAGTCTAGGGCCGTTCTGCACCCTCCTCAGTGTTGCCTGCGAGAGCTCGCAGCAAGTAGTTGGTAAGGGGTTCCCAGATATCCCAGGGGCGTGAGCGTGGTGGGAGCAGCTCAGCATAGAAGTTATTTTGCTCCTGACAGTAAGTGAGGTCTGCCAGCCTGTCCTTAAATTTGGGGGCCCTCCCCCCTCCCCCACCTACATGCATTTTTTCGCTTGGCCAGGAGGAGGCCTATCGCCAGGAAGCGTTTGGTACTGCCTTTGTATCCAGGGAGGTAGCCTCAGGTGTGAGGCCGAGCTGCCCTCCGACCATGTCCCCCAAGGCAGCCCCCACTTTCATCTAGTAGTGAGCTAGTAGTGAGCTTTGGGCTGGCATTCCCATGCAATGCAATGTGCAAAAAACCCACTCCCTCCCGCCCACAGCGATCACAGCGGTTGTTATCTCGTCATTGGAGTCTATGCAGTTTCGCAGGAGTATAATACACCCTATGGAGGAATTTAAAATGAATGATCTGGAACCTACTGGTTGCAGTGATGCGCTCAGTTTGTTGACAACAGTACGCCCAGGTTTCATCTGTGATTGGATGGCCTAGTTCTGCTTCCCACCCCTGTTTTGCTTTTTGAGCGCTGTGCATCCCTGCCCCAGCAGTGGCCCTCTATATACGGGATACCGCATGTCATGCCCCGGCATGTATCGTTTGGTGTAGTGGGAGCAGCATGGGAGGTTCCTCCAGGAATGCCGGTGTGGCAGCCCTGACGTCCTGTCGGAGGCGAACGGATAGGAAACAATTCATAGCGGTGGAAAAGGTAGCGCCAAAGAATTCTTCTGCGCTTTTGAATTTTCCTTGTTGGTACATATCCCCCAGGTGCTAATTCCTAGCTTTTGAAACATACACTCACAGATGCCTTCCTTGGTAACAGGCAGGTTGTGCTGGTCCCTAAGAGGAAGTAATGGGGAGTATAGCATGGGTGCTTGGGACCCACTAGCTATAGCACACCACACGTTATTAGTGCAAGCAATTGTGGTCAGTTTTCCCCCAGCTGTCATGTTTTTTTTTTGTTTTTTTATTAATTTCTTTATTGCGGTTTTAAGGTTCACGACACATAGTAAAACAGTACTATTTTACAAACAATTCCGAATAAGAAGCCTTACAGTCTCTATCCAGCAACAGTTAGTCCAATTAGGGTTGCCTTTGAAGTGTGTACCGAACCAGCAATAAGCATGAACACTGTCATTGACAATCATATGAACTTGTAACTGAACATCACCCCCTCCCACCCTCACCCTCACCCCAACCCCACTCGCCGGGCCCACCCACCTAGAGGTTTATCTAACAACATCTCACTCAGGGGTATCCTCCCGTCTCTCCCCCTGCCTGGGGGATTCAATCCCCATATGACTAACATCTGTCAACACTGTCTGTGTAGAATTCGGGGAGCTCCTCCCTATCTCCTGGACCATTAGCCCCCATGCCTGCTATACTTCCGGGAGTTTGGCATCCCTCCTAGTGCTGCGCATATGCCCCTCCTCCGCTAATGCCCATTCCTGCAGGTCCGTCTTCCAGTTCGCAACCAGCAGCCCACTCTGTTGCAGCCAGTGGATTGCTATTCGCCGCCTAGCTATCACAAGTGCCAACACCTGGAACTTCCTGCTGGTTTTACGTTTAGGGTCCCGGGGAATCAGGCCACGGAGACAAGTACGCAGCTCCAGGGCAACTCTCCATCCTGTTATTCTGTGCAGGTCCTCTAGGATAGCTGTCCAGTATATCTGGATCAACGGACACGACCAAACCATGTGTGGGAAATCTGCCTGTGCATAGTGGCATCTGGGGCACCTTGGATCCCTCAAGCTATCAATAGTGTGTAGGCGCTTGGGTGAGAGGTATGTCATGTGGACCATATTGTATTGTATCTGCTTAAATCTATTGGACACCGCCACCTTACGTACACCCTCGTGAATTTTTTCCCACTCCCGTGGTGTGATCTCCTGTGGGCTCACTTCCTGCCATCTACCTTCTATTTTGAGAGGTGCACATTTTCTGTCTTCCCGTAACGCCCTGTACAGGTGAGTGACAAGTTTCCGCCCTCCCGCCATGGCTATCATCTTGACCAGAGTATGCGTGTGTTCCGGGGCTTCCGGGAATGTAGGCCATAGATGTCGTACTGTTGCCGCTATTTTGGCGTATTGCAAGAATTGCCCTGGTCCCAGCTCAAAAGAGTCCACTGCATCTTGGTATGTTATGAACCGTTGGTCAGGATAGAGGTCTGACAGCATAAGACACCCTCCCGCCTTCCATTTATCAGTAGACATGACCCGGTCAATGTGCGCGAAAGGCGGCATCAGCCAAAAGTCCGCCTCTGGGGCAAACGGTCGCACCTGTATAAGTCGTTGAACCACCCTGGCCCAGATGGCAACCAACAATCTGCCCAGTGGAGGACATTGGTCCCGTCGCCCTTTTGTCTGCCAGAGAAGCGCACCCAGCTGTCGATCCCCATATGTGTTCGCCAGGAGCGATCGTTCCCATGATGGGTCTGTATCGAGCGAGGCCACTGCGTGCTGTAATTGGGATGCAAAATAATAGGTCCAGGATTTCTAAACCGCCCCTACCCCAAGTACGTTTCATGACTTCTAGGCTCACCCGACAACGTTTTCCATTCCACAATAGTTGTATAAGCATTGCATCGAGATCCCTGAAGACCTGGTGTGGTAGTTCAAAGAAGGAGCCCTGCATTGTGAAGAGACATCGAGGCAACACCACCATTTTAATCAAGGCAATCTTCCCCATCAGTGAGAGCCTGAGTGTGTTCCAGAAGGCAATGCTGCCTCGGAGACCTCTAAGAATCCTCCCTATATTATGTTGGTAAAAAACTTCTCTGTCCCTACTGATCCAGATCCCGAGATAGCGCAACGTATCTGACACCCATGGAAGCCCCAGCTCTGGGAGTTGAACCCCGCTCCTCACAGCCTCCGACCCAACCGGATATAATTGTGATTTAGTGTTATTGACATAGAGTCCAGAGGCCTCAGCAAACTGACTCAGAGTCGTCAGCAGTATCGGAATTGAGTGCGTTGGCTTCCGTAGATACACCAGTGCATCATCTGCATACAGTGATACAATATGTTCCATGGCCCCAATTTGGATACCCTGACCCTGGAGGACCCTACGGAGATGGCACGCTAATGGCTGCATTGCCAGGGCGAACAGCAAGGGGGAGAGCGGACACCCCTGTTGTGTCCCCCTGGCTAGTGATATCGCATCTGAGACATAGCGTCCCGTACGGACCCTCGCCACCGGCTGAGTATAGAGAAGTCTCACCCAATTCACAAACCCCTCACCGATCCCCATTTATAGGAGCACCTGCCATAGATAGTCCCACCTGAGCGAGTCGAACGCCTGATCGATATCTAGGAATACCAGGGTGTTCTGTTCGGCCCTGCCCTCTAGTGATTGCATGACATGGGCGAGACGGCGGATATTCCGCAGCGCGTTCCTTCCTGGAATCAAACCGGACTGGTCGTCGTGTACCAATCGCCTAAGATATGGAAGTAATCTGTTGGCCAATACCTGACTAATGATCTTAAGGTCTACATTGAGCATTGAGATTGGCCGGTAAGAGGCAGGGAGTAAGGGGTCCTTCCCTGGCTTGGGGATCATCACAATCAGCGCCTCACGCATGGAGGCAGGCAATACGCCAGTCTCACCGGCCTCCAAAACAATGTCCAGGAGCCTAGGGACCAGGACTCCCCCAAACTCTTTATATAGCTCCGCGGCCATGCCATCCATTCCGGGGGACTTAGCTGTCTTCAAATGGGCGATCGCGGCTCTCACCTCCTCCCCTCTGAAGGGTACCCCCAGGGATTCCTGACTGTGTGGGTCAAGGCAAGGTAGATCCATCTCAGCAAGGTAGGCTTCCAAAGCCTGTGGGGCGACCTTGGATTTCGGCTCGGAATATATTCTTTGGAGGTGTGAGGTGAATACAGCATTAATCTCATACTGGGTATAAACCATTCTGCCTTGACCGGCTTTAAGGGCCAGTATCGGGAGAGGCTGAGCCTCTACCCTGATCAAGCGCGCCAGTAGGCGCCCGGCTTTATCACCCTCAGTGTACCATCGACGCCTACTCGTGGTCCTATTGTACTTGCCCAGTGACTCCCATAGATCCCCTATCATTTGTCGCTGCTCCGTCCATTTGGCCGGCCCCTCTGGGTCTGTGTGAAGTTCTACCTCTAGGGTCTGTAAGCGTCTGTTGTTTTAGGTCCCGCTCTAACACTATCCTCACCCCCACCTCCGTGGACATACATATCCCCCTCAACACCACTTTCATCGCATCCCATTCGAACGCCCTGGAGCTAGCCGTGTTCCAATTCACCTTGAAATAGCCTTCCAACCCTGTCGCGATCGCCTCCTTGTAAACCGGGTCCGTCAATGCCTCAGTATTCAATCTCCATAACGGTATTTTGGAACGTGGGCGGCCCAAAGTGTAGGCCACCAGCAGGGGGGAGTGATCGGACAAATATCGGGCCAGGTACCGTGTCTCGAGAATCCGACCAGCCGCTGTTTCCTGAATAAAACAATAGTCCAGCCTGCTATGCGTATTAGCTGCCGGAGTATAACAGGAGTATACCCGATTATCGGGGATACGGTGCCGCCATATATCTAGTAAGTGATCATTGTTAATCATCTGGCGTATGGATTCCCGTGTCTTGGGTTTAGCATCTACCTTTGGGGGGTGCATGTCCTGTTCCCCATCCAAAGCACAATTAAAGTCTCCTGCTATAATGAGTTCCATGTCAGCTCTCAGGTCTAATTCTCCCATGACCTTAGCCAAAAATTCCCCATCGTCGGTGTTTGGAGCCTAAACGTTCACTAAACACATGTGTCTCCCATCCAGTGTCCCTTCCACCACCACGTATCTCCCATCGGCGTCAGGACTACATTTTAAAACCTTAAAGGGGACTCCAGGCGCCACCCACATAAGTGCTCCCGTGGCAAACCCAGAGTAGGAAGTTGCGAAAAACTGGCCCCTCCACCGCCGTTGGACATACTTCTGGCAATCCACACAGAGGTGCATCTCTTGTAGAAAGGCCACACTTATCTTATATCGCCTAAGGTATGTTGCTATCCGAATCCGTTTGACCCTATTGTTGAGCCCACTAACATTCCACGTTATAAGTTTATAGATCTGCTGATCGCCTGCCATAAATAGAGAGTTTCGGTTGACCGCAATACCTGATGCAGAAGTGGTAAGAACCACAATGTATAGTAATTGGAACCCCTCCGAAGGCTCTCATGACCTCTGGTGACCCGGCATAGAACATTCCCCTCATAGAACAATAAAACAAAACAATGTGAACCTTCCCCCCCCCCCCACCCACAGGCAGTAGAACCTCATTCGCACAACCCAACCTAGGTCTGAGAACTCAGGACTCCGCCCCATAACCACCACCCTCCCCTGAAAACCCCCCCGCAACAGTGTAAACAACAATGACAATCTACAAAAGGAAGAACCCCAGTCCTTGTTGTACAACCAAACTGCCCGGTGCTGCGCAGCCCCGCCCAACCAGCGGCCTAGCCGAGCTGGCACAGCACACCACAGCTGGGATACCTAGACTTCAGTGTGGCGGAACAGCGCCCCCCCCAACAGCTACGCTCCCACCCCCCCTATAGTCCCTAAAATTGAGGACCCCCCCACAGGCGCTCCACAGTAGAGTTAGGTTACGGTAGTGATGAGGTCCTTACTTACAGCATCTAGTGCAGCCCCGCCGACCACCATCCCCCATTTGGCAGTTCCCATACTTGCAAATACGTGGCTCACGAGCCACCAGCTAGTGGGTCAGCAGTGTCTTCCATTTCCGATTAAGTTTCTTGGACGAGGCATAATGGGGAAAACTGATTTTGCGTTTGTATGCCCCCCAACTTTTCTCTCAGGGTGCCACCCGGCCCCACCATGATTCGACCTCCGTCTGGTGTCCCCTGTGGTGCGGACTGCTGTCCTCCAGTGCGACCAGGCTGAGTACGCTGTCGACCGCTCCGTCTCTTCCGTTCCTGCCATCCTTGATGTTAATCTTGCCCCTCCAGGCCCAACGAATCCATCCAGTCCGTGACCTCCTGTGGATCGTTAAAAAAGTGGACCCTGTCTGCATACTGTACTCTGAGCCGGGCTGGAAACATTAGGCTGTATTTTATATTGAGATCTCTCAACCTCCTCTTGACCCTCAAATAGTCGTTCCGCAAGTTTTGCACCTTTTTCGTGTAGTCCGGGTAGATATGGATCTCTTGGTTCTCAAACCGGGGGAGACCATACTTGCGGATGAACTGTAGGATCGCGTCCCGGTTTCTAAAATTGAACAAACGAGCGATCAGAGTACTATGCGGGGACCCCGGTTTTGGGGAGGGGCCAAGGGAGCGGTGGGCTCTTTCCACCGCAAACATCTTAGATAGTCGAAGACCCGAGAGGGCGGATCCGATCCACTCTCCAGAAATAGGTCCGCTGCCGGCCCCTCCACCTTTTCCGGAAAGCCCAAAAAACAGAGGTTGTTTCTCCTCGAGCGCCCCTCCGCGTCTTCCGCCCTGTCTTCAAGATGAGAGGTGTGCTCCTTCAACGCAGACACCGTCGCTTGCAAGTGTTGGACCTCCGCTTGCAAGGAGGTCAAGTCCCCCTCCGTAGTAGTGACCCGATCCGCCACCTTCCGTAGGTCCAGGCGCAGGTGATTGATGTCCATAGCCATACCATCCATCTTGGACTCCAACACCGCCCGTGAGTCTCTAATGGCCTCCAGGATATCTGCCTTATCTTGTGCCGCCAATCCCTGCGGCTGTCCCTGCTCAGGGTTCGGTCTGGTGCTCTCCGCCGACGTTGGGCCCGGTACTGTATATTGCATGATTTTGTTCGCTTGTGCTCCTCTAAGGGGTCTATCTTTCCCCATTTCCAGTGCGAGCAGGTCAAGAGCATCCTCGGGGCCCTCCACTCCGTAACCCCAGGCCCAGAAAAGCTGTCACGGTCAACTCGGGCCCAGGAGGCGTGTGGGTGGGTCCCTCACTGCACCCTAGTCTATCAGTCGGCTGTGTTGCATCTGGGCGCGTGTCCTCCAGCGCTCTACACTCCGGGCACTAGGGCATCCGAGGGCTGTCTCGAGGGTCGCAGTCCAGCTCTTCAAAGTTCGAGGCCTCCCGAGAGCTAACCAGGAGGCCCGGGGCAGTTCAGATCGATCCCTACTCTGCCACCTCCGCGCGGAGGCCACCACGCCAGGATCCCGGGCAGCTCCCACCAGAGGCAAGCAGGCCCCACCTCACCGTATGGAATGGCCGCAAGCTTGAAGGCCCGGATGGTCCCCAGCGCGATGAGTTGCGTGTTGTCAGTGCTGCGCAAACCCTCGTGATCAGGATACACCCGCACAACCAGCAGTGCGGCCGAGGCAGGGCCCAACAAGACATCCAATATCAGCTACACGCTGTTCACACCCCATATAGTCAATGGGCCCCTGCATCTGGGTCCACAATCATTAAAGTACTGCTCCGCAATAGTAGATGACACAGGGTGCCCCGATGGTAACAGGTATGCGCGCCCCCTCTGCAGCTGCAAAACAGTGGGCTTACACCAATGCCCGTCACGAGAGGGAGCCGCTGCAAATAATCACAGTCCCCCGGTGGAGCCCCGCAGCTCGATGGCTGATATTGCCGGGAGGTTCGGCAGGGCACGCACAGCCGAGCAGGCAGCGCAGCAAAAGGGCGGGTCCCGATGGAGTCCGCACCAGGCCCACCGATAATCAAGTGTCCAGGCAGGGGGTCAAGAAGAGGCGTAGCGTGGCGTTTCCTTGCAGTCGGGAGCCGCCGCGCCCGGATGCAGCAGCGCCCACCGACATCAGTGTCTTCCGCCGACCGGCGACTTCCGGTCCAAGGTGGCCGCTCCAACCACGCACAGTGCCGGCCTGCAGGATCAATACAGCCCCAGGCTTAAGAGACGCACCCAGGGCCCAAAATGACGGGACCTGTTTCAGCACTTTGCGGCCAGCGTCGGAGCTCGAAGAAACACGGACAGACTCCGCACACTCTCAGCAGTCCGAATCGAGAGTCGAAGGTCAGGATAGTTTACAGTATACATGGGAGAAAGTTCTGACGGTGCCGAAGACTTACGTGGCCATCTTGCTTCAAAGCTAGGCCACCCCCCAGCTGTCATGTTATCCACGGCAAGGAACCCTGTGAGAGGTACGGGCGTCATGAGTCCCTGCTCTACTGCGAGGTGTGTCATTAAGGGGGGGGGGCAGCCAATACACCGCGTACTGCGCCTGAGCGCTAAGATAGTAGAGTTCAGGCTCAAGTGCCTCAAACCCTCCCTGGGTGAACGGCAGTGTGAGGGGGCTCCACTTTATCCTAGGTTGCTTCCCGCCCCATGCCAGACTGATGAGCTGGCTCTTCAGCCGAAGGAAGAAATGGTCGCCCGGGGAGAAGGGGATGTTCGCAAATAGTTAGAGGAATTTAGGCATTATTACCATTTTCATTAAGGCCACCCGGCCAGCAAGGGAAAGCGGTAGTGCTATCCATCTGGTAATCAAGTCTTCCACCTTATCGAGGATCACTCAGTAGTTGGCTCTCAGAAGTGACCCCTCCTGCTTTGGTTATGCTGATGCCGAGGTACCGGACCTCATCCTCGGACCATTGTAGGGGATAGTCCATTGGGAAAGGGGAGGCACCCTCAGAGAGCGTCAGGACCTGAGTTTTGCCCCAGTTAATGGTGATGCCCGAAAATGCCCCAAATTTAATTATTTCGCGAATCATCGCATTCAACCCCGCTGCCGGGTGGCGCACATACAGCGTGACGTCATCCGCATATAGCGTGGTTCTAGGAATTCCTATTTTGACGGGACCCCAAGTAAATGCTTATGGGCAGCTCCAGACACTTCGGCCTAAAGACTAGAACTCTGCGAGTCTGGTAACTAATTATTGGAAATCATGGAAGCCACCAGGTTTTCAACTATGACTTAGTAATTTACATCCAGTGTAGAATAAGGAGTATTTATATGCTAAAAGGTTAAGAGGGGCTTAGAAATTTTTCAGGTCTGTAAATGTTCTATGCGCTTTACCGAATGCACTTTAATAAAATGAACTAGCAGACGTAGAGTTTCAATGTATTAGTTATTTAGATGTATATTAGTAAGTTAAAAAAAATGATAAGGATTATTGGTAGCTGCACTCTCTTTCTGCACTTTAAATAGAATTATGTGATGCACTTTATCCTCAAGTGCGACGTTGTACTCATTTATGCCATCCCTAATGTCTTGTCTTGATGTTTTGAATATTGTTAATGCGTTGGTACGTATAATACTGAATAGTTTTCCGCTTTATTAAATGAACTGAAATAGCGTCTTGTTTGGGAACTGAAAATAAAAAATAAAAGGGAAAACAAGCATTTTGTGTTTTGTACATACACAAAAGCTAATTTATGGTTGCAAAGGCTGAGATTTTGCGAATCTGAGCATTCGCAAAAACAAACTAGCTTAGTAAATAAGACCCTCTAGTCTGCAAAGCTGTCAGTCTCTCTTGAATAATAACTATCTTAAAAGCGGTAGATGTTACATGACATACAATCTGGCTGAGATAGAGAATTGGCAGGTATCTTGGATTTGCACACCTTGTTGCTTAATGTCTTGTAGTATTTTGAAAACACGAATGTTGTAAAATGTATTTCATTCACTTCAATCCGGAAAACTTGATAGATATTTACTAGGTGCAGAACACGGAATATGACGCTCCCAGATAAGGCTCATCCTAAAAACAATGTGAAAAATAGTAAATAATCCCTTCATAAAAATATATTCTGAGAGTTATTTCACAAATTTTATGAAAGTCTATTTTATAGAAAAAATCAAATTACTAAGACATTTGTTCAGTTGTCAAACATATGACATGATATTAATGGCAGTGCAGACCGGTGGTTTTTCCTTCCTCACACTACTGATAAGGTAAATAGGAAAATCAAGAACTGGCGAACGAAAAAGACAGGGTTACGGCTTCCCAAGTACAACGGTCAAACCCTGTCCAGGCGGCGAGCACTCCCTCCCCACTCCCCCATGTTTGTTGCCATCGCTGCGCGCTTTTCCCTTAATTAGTACTTGACCACTTCTTGGTGCCTGAAAAGGTAGCAGTTTTATTTTCACAACAAACATTTTGTTAACAGGAAATCTTCATATTTCAAATTTCAACACTCATGGTCTTATTCTAGTCCTTCAATGACCATGTTTCATTTTTATCCATTGTTCATCATTTTTTCTATTCGCATTCTGGACCCAGCCGCCTCAATTGCCTGGGAGAGGAGAGAGGGGTCCCAATCCCTGTGTTTCGATTCCCGGGTCTAGGCTTCAACTTGCTACCGATTTGGAGGGTGTCCCTTTCTGGGCATGCCCGGGCTGCAAGTGCCGTCCCGCTCGTCCTGTATCCTTTCGGGGCCCTCCCTTCTCCCAGCGGTCTCTGCCGTTTGGCATCCCAAGGACCTTACTTGAGCATCTACTCTATTTTCTTGCGGCGGGGTCCTCGTCATCTTCTCCGTCTGTACCCCTGCCGTAAGGCATCCCCGGGGTACTGCGGGAGTGTCATCTTTGTTCTTTGTCTGGCGGCACGCCGCCCAATGGCTCCCCCAGTGCCCCTGCCGTGAGTCATGACAAGGACACCATGCGAGCCTTTCATCTATCTCCTAGTAATTTTGTTCTCTACTAGGTTCCTCGTGTCAGCTCCGCTACCCTTCCCCCCTACGGCTGCGACGCCCGTATCCTTAGGTGTGGGTGGGTGGGCTTCTCTTCTTCTTTTGCGGGAGGGGAAATTCGAAATGTGGTTTCCCGGGCCGTTGGCCCTTCTTAACCCCCCCCCCTTGCCTATCTTTCTCGCCCCCTGATTGGGGGGGGAGCTTCCTTTGTTTGCGGGCCTATCCCTGCCCTCCCCGGCCTAGCCGGGTCTTCTAATTGCGGGGGGCGTGGCGTGGGGGGGTCCCGCCGCCGGCCGGCGTTTTACCCGGGCCTCCATCGGGTCCGGCTTTGCCTTCCCCGGCCCGGGTCCTAACCCCGTCCAGGCGGCGAGCACTCCCTCCCCACTCCCCCATGTTTGTTGCCATCGCTGCGCGCTTTTCCCTTAATTAGTACTTGACCACTTCTTGGTGCCTGAAAAGGTCGCAGTTTTATTTTCACAACAAACATTTTGTTAACAGGAAATCTTCATATTTCAAATTTCAACACTCATGGTCTTATTCTAGTCCTTCAATGACCATGTTTCATTTTTATCCATTGTTCATCATTTTTTCTATTCGCATTCTGGACCCAGCCGCCTCAATTGCCTGGGAGAGGAGAGAGGGGCCCCAATCCCTGTGTTTCGATTCCCGGGTCTAGGCTTCAACTTGCTACCGATTTGGAGGGTGTCCCTTTCTGGGCATGCCCGGGCTGCAAGTGCCGTCCCGCTCGTCCTGTATCCTTTCGGGGCCCTCCCTTCTCCCAGCGGTCTCTGCCGTTTGGCATCCCAAGGACCTTACTTGAGCATCTACTCTATTTTCTTGCGGCGGGGTCCTCGTCATCTTCTCCGTCTGTACCCCTGCCGTAAGGCATCCCCGGGGTACTGCGGGAGTGTCATCTTTGTTCTTTGTCTGGCGGCACGCCGCCCAATGGCTCCCCCAGTGCCCCTGCCGTGAGTCATGACAAGGACACCATGCGAGCCTTTCATCTATCTCCTAGTAATTTTGTTCTCTACTAGGTTCCTCGTGTCAGCTCCGCCACGCTCCCTACGGTTTTTCGATCGGAGGGAGCTCCCCCCTTAGCTCGACCTAGCCTCGCAACCTACTTGCCCCCTCCTAGCTCGAATATGCCCACGATGTTCCGCGTGAACTTGTCTATTCCTATCCCCGAGTGGTGTACCCCCTCCTCCAGGTGTTACCCCTACTACCAGTTTATCGGCCCATGCTGCCTGACGCCCACCCCGGGGCCTTGCAGGCTTTGGCCCTGGTGGTGTGTGGCTCTCTTCTGGATTTTTCTATGCCTTCTAGCTTCACCCTCTCCGCTATGCTCAGTGTGTGGAGCCGGTATAATGGACTAGCTTTTCGTAATTGACCCTAGGGGAATTGGTTTGGCCATTTTTGCCACCAGGCTGGTTGATTGGTGGCGTGTGCCTCAGCGCAAATTGCAGGAATATGTCGTTGCGCCTTTGACCGTAAGCGAATGGTTATGCCTCTCGCGGACAGGGCCTGCCTGCCTCAATTCGCAGAAATCCCTCACTATGCAGACTAATTGTTTCATTGCTTGCTGGAGCCGCACCTGTTTTCTGTCTCCAAGCACGTCTCTACTACCCTTCAGCCGCAGGGGAGGCCGTATACCCCACTTCCCGTCCGGTTACGCGGTACTTGGAGCTGTATGGTCAACATTTGCTCCCTTTACCACCTCCGCCCTGCTTTTTTCCTTAGTTCAGTCGGGCGTTCCTGAGGTTGGCCATTTTGCTCCTGTGTGCCATGAGTGGTGCGTGCCCCGATGAGGCCTTGCAGGATGCCGCCCTCCCATCGCCAGGCCTTTTTGCTGGCATCTGGCCTTAGCTGTGTATTTGTTCCTCCGGTAATCTGGATTGTTATAGCCCCCAGGCTGTCTTGGTACCTTTCTGCTGTTTTTCTAGGCCGGCTTGGTGTACTTTTCTTACGGGGGCCCTCCTCTACCCGAACGGTAACTTTTGTCCCGCCCTGTCCGGGTCCTGCTCTACTCGAAATGTCTAGTATTTAAAATGACACCCAGAGTCGGGTTGTCCTACCCACCTCGGGAAAACCTCGCCCGCACTGCCTGTCTGCCCCCACTATACCTGGTACCACCACTATGCTTATTTTCCGCACTGATGTTTCTCTGCCAACTTGTCTTTTATCTGCAGTGACCTGCCACTCCCAGATCTTCGTTTAGTAACGAAAGAAAATCATACTGTTTTACTTGTGTAACTGAATACCAAAGCCCTGGAACATCGTCTGAGAAAAACATCTCTCAAATATTGTTTACTGCACTATTGCCTCATTGGATGTAGAATTTCTATTAACTGCAATGGGGCCATACATATTTGTTAACCGTATCTTGCACACCAACCTTCTGTGAGATGATCCTCTTGCAACGATAAGCCGGTTGCGCATTCGCTGGCCACTATACCTCCGGTTTGTTCTAGCTAAGGAAGGTCTCTCAAGAGCCAAACCCCCCCTAGGTACATGTAAGTATGTTTATCGCTGATGGTTTGATAACTCAACCCGGTGGTACAGGTTGATTCTTTCTGAATGGTATTCTGTCAGGTGCTGGGACTTGTGAGGTAGTTGGGTCATTTGTCATGCTGTGTCAAACCAGCCTCGAATTTGTTGTCAAGCTTCACAACCAGGTGCTTTAGCGCTGACCTTGTTAAGCGAGCCAACCGTTGAACCCCTCTATTTATCTGCTGGAGGTGGATGGATTGGTTTGGCCTTGCCCCTCCGGTGGGGCAAAGCGGGGTGGGCACCTTGCAGCATAATGCCGCCATAAAGACTCTTGATTCTGGGCGCTAGCCTGTCACAGCGAGACCCAGTCTTTATTCTTCAATCCCCATGCACGGAGCCACTGGACTTGCCTCTGCTAGGGAATGTTTGTCCCCGATGTACCCAAATTGTTTTCACAGGCGTGCCCCTGACTGAGGCTCGGCTGAAACAGTTATTCACCGCCCCGGCACTGGTTGTCTCCTCATGAATATTGTGGAAGCGGTTTCCATGATTAGCCAAGTTACGGGCCCTCCGCTCCTGACTGCGTCACCCTCTGTTTGAGACACATGCTTGCCTCCCCGTGCGTACGTGCGTAGTGCCCAACCCCACTCGCTTTAGCTTACTGGGCTAACTGCGCAGCGGGTTAATATGCCTGCTGCAAAGCACGTTTACCAAGTACATTACAGACTGTGTATGATGTAAACGGGTCCGCCGATTACTGCTTTCGAAAGATACCTCCTTTCGTTACTTGCGATTTATCCTTAAAGTCCCCATGAGGCATAGCGAGCTATTAACTTTCCTCCCAGAACTGCATAACCCCCGCCATATTCACCTTATTATAGCATCCGTTAATGTCGCCACCGGGTTTTATTATGGCTATGGATCGATTCTTATCTTTAAAGAAAGCTCCCGCCTATGCTGTTTCTTTTCCGACTCAGCGTGCGTGCTTCTCCACCCTGAGCACTCCTAAACTATGCTGCCTACCGGTCTGACTGACCTGTGACTCCTACCCTTTCCGTCCCTTGGCTTCTGTGTCCTTTCCTAAACGCGAATTTACTCCTATGATTGATTGCCTCTGACACAGCAATCATAACCGCTGTTCGTAACCGCTATACCATCCCCATTCCTTGTAAGTCGTGTGCGGTGTGAAGTGCTCGGGCCCCTATCGTGGTACGGTAGGGCGGTGCGACCGGTGCCACCGCACCGGGTGCTGGCTTCCTAAAGGCGCCGTGTTTGAAGGTTTACACTTTTTAAGCACCTGCTGCAGCGTTTCTCAGCGTGTCTTCCCGCCGGCAATAACCCGGCTTCACATAATTGCCAAGAAACTCGTGTGATTAATTCTCTTCTTGCCGAGAGAACGGTGCTTTGTAACATTGAGGATTTGACTTAGGGGACGGTAGTGCAGCGGGCTAATACGCCTGCTGCGAAGCGCGTGTACCAATTAGATTGCAGACTGCATATGATGGAAACCGATCAGCAGACTGCTGTGTACCAACGAGACATCTTTTGTTACTTGGAATTTATACCTTAAACTCCCAATATAGAGTAGTGAGCTAGTAACTTTCATCCCGGCAATGTAGAATAGTGAGCTAGTAACTTTCATCCCGGAACTGCATATATCCCGCAACATATAGCTTATCAGAACCTTCATTACTGATGCAAAAGGGGTTACTTTGGCTAGAAATCCATTCTTATTATTCAACACAAACTCCCAACTATGCCGTTTGTCCGGCTCTGTGTGTATGCTTCCCCACACCAAGCGCTCTTACACTATACTGCCTAACTTAAAGTCCCAATATAGAATCGTGAGCTAACGACTTTCAACCCAGAACCGCCTATAAACCGCAAAGTATACCTTAGAACATTCATTACTGTCGCAAAACAGGGGGTTACTTTTGCCAGCAATCGATCCCTATCATTAAAGAAAAAAATTCCCAATTATGCCGTTTCTTTTCCGACTCTGCGTTCGTGCTTCTCCACGCCAATCCCTCGTAAACTATACTGCCTACCAGTGTGGGTGACATGTGACTCCCACACTCTCAGACCTTTGGCGCATGTATCATTTCCTGTCTACGGATTCACACACCTATTGTTACAGGGTGCTAGTGAGAGAATCCGTGGTGGGGGCGCCAACAAATATTGTTGCCCAGGGCGCCGCCAGCTGTACAACCGGCCCTGTCTACTTCCCAGAGCCGTTCACAGCGACTGGACCCAGGCCGGGGAGGCTCTGGACTGTTTACCGGGCTCGAACCTGTCACACCCTTTCGCGGTCGACCCACAACCCGCAAAGTTACATTCTCTCTGCGAGCCCCGCTCCTTACCTTTTTCTTTTACTCTTGCTTCCGGGCTCGCTAAGGGGGCACTGCCGCCCGCACCCGTCTTCCTCCGTTCGGGGGCACCGCCGCCCGCACCGACCCCCGCGTGGTTCGTGTGCGCCAGTTGCGTGCTCATAATCTGCTCCTGTTGCTCCGGGCACCGCCGTATTGGCTCCAAGTGCCCTTGAGCCTGAGTCTGTGGTGGATCCTGCCCGTACCCTCGCCGACAGATGGGGCAGGGGTGACTGGCCGCATATTTTCCTTCCGATCAACGGCGCGAAATGCCGTGTAGCGTCCTTGCGTCCCCTTCTCCGGTCCGGTCTGTCAGCTTCCCCGGCATTCCTTTCTGCCTCTTCAGCTTGGATCCTCCCGGCCGGCTTGGAGGCTCCTGCGCCCGCTGCTCCCTTTCTTCCGTGGCTACCAACTTCCCGTCGCCGGTCCGTGCTCGTGCCCGGTTTCCCCCCCTTGGGAGCGCAGCCCCGTCGGCCGGAAAGTCGCCTGGAGCCTGTCGCCTGCAGGGGCCTTTGTCCGGCCGGTTTTTGGCGCGAAAGCTCGATGATCTCCGCTCGATCTTCTCTTCTCTTCTTCTTTTGCGGGAGGGGAAATTCGAAATGTGGTTTCCCGGGCCGTTGGCCCTTCTTAACCCCCCCCCTTGCCTATCTTTCTCACCCCCTGATTGGGGGGGGAGCTTCCTTTGTTTGCTGGCCTATCCCTGCCCTCCCCGGCCTAGCCGGGTCTTCTAATTGCGGGGGGCGTGGCGTGGGGGGGTCCCGCCGCCGGCCGGCGTTTTACCCGGGCCTCCATCGGGTCCGGCTTTGCCTTCCCCGGCCCGGGTCCTTTCGTGTGCTGTAGTCAAAGCCACTGTACCGTCAGTAAGAGCTTCTATACTTAACTATACACAATAACCTTGAGTACATAGTGGTAGTTGCAAGTAAATAAAGGAAGAAAATACGGAAACAAGAAAAACTATTGTACAATGCACATCATGGGTTCATGGTCTAGAGGGAAAAGTCAGGATGGGAGCTTTGAGTTTTTGAAGCGCTGCTCCCCTCTCAAGCCCTGCTCTACTTAGGCCCACACACAGGTGTCATAAATGGTTGATTTGGAAGGGAGTCAGGAATAAAGTTGAGGAGGGGTGGTTAGGAAGCAGAAAGAGGCAGAGAGAGAAGGACATAGATGAAGTGACAGAGTGTAATTGTCACACAATTATTGTAACAGGTTGAAGTTGGACGGTGTAGGAGGAGGAGTGGAAGGAGGAGGAAAGGAGGAAGAATGACAGAAAGGGAGAGAGACGAAAGGGTCAGGGACATGAAGAAATAAGGAAGTGACAAAAGAATGGAACGCAATAAAGAAATGAAGTGGAAAGGATAACAAGGAGGGAGGGGAAAATGAAGGAGGGACAAAAGGTGCTAAAGAAAGAGCAAGGGTGACATGAGGAACTGAAGTGGGTAATGGAGGTTGGAAGAGAAAAGCATGGAAGAAAGGAAAGAAGGTAGGGAAAGGAAGAGTAAGAGGCGGGGAAGAAGGAAGGAAAGGTGGAAAAAGAGGTAGATTGGGAGATGGTGGGAGAAAGAGATGAGTGAAAGAAGAAAGTGATGAATGCGGGAGGATTAAAAGAATAAAGGTGGAGCTTGGATGTTTAGGGTAAAATCTAAAGCAGGAACTAATTTCAGGTGCTGCTGCTTGTTTCCCTCATGCTGCTGCATTTATTCTGTGTGTGTTAATGTGGCATTTTCCCACACATTCTAACTGGTGAATGTTACAAGAGAGGAAGCAAGCAATGAAAGAAAAAAGGGAGGAAAAAAATGGGTCACTCGCAGAAATAGCTGCAGCAAGCGCTGAAAACTCGGTGCTACCTTCCCAACCGAAAGGTATGCTGAGTCCAGTCCTACTTTCTATAGTAGTGAGAAATCTGCGCCTTCCCTGTAGCTTCTGAGTACTCCACCAAAACGAATATTCGGCGTTGTTGCCATGTGTGCCCGTTGCCATTACACTTTCCTCCTATTATTTCTTCCGTCGAGGATAGCAGACTGTTGTCGACAGTCTGCAAGATTTGGGCTCGAACATTGCTGGCATCTGGTGAGGAAATGACGAACAGCATTGGAACCTGCCTATGTATTTCAGAACACGCCCACATCCTCAAATCACACTCATGCCATTAACCCTGGCTGCAACCCAGGGTATAAGAAAAGAGCGCAGAAGTGCCACAAAGGGAAGGCAGCCAGTGCTCTCTGCACAAGGCCGCATGCATTTTGGGGTACCGCTGTCCAACTACAACATGTTTTATGGTAAAATGGAAGGCATGTATGTTCAGTCTTAATGCAGCTAACGAGCCAACACCACTAGGTAATGCCAAAACCATGTTCTTACTTTCTCTGGTATTTTAAGGACAAGAGTGACCCATACCTCCTTGTGAGCTGGGTAAGTACTGAAGCACAAAACAATGTTCACAAGGAACTCATTTATCTTGAACAGTACATGATATGCAACTAGGGTAGTTGTTCTGATTCAATCTTAGTCAAAAATATATTCATTCATTCATGACCTTCCATTGAGTCACAGTACAGATTATATCACAGTATCTATACACATTCGTGTATTAGCATTCCTTAAAAAAGCCCAACAATCTTTTTAGTTACAGATATACCTTATTTCAGCCGAAGTAGGTAATTTACCAGTTTTTTCAATATGTCACACAGTACTCACTAAAATAGGTTATGGCCACTTCGCTGGGGTTCACGATACCACTCCGAATGTGCAACTAAATGCAAATATTCGAATTAATTATGTTTAAGGAAATACGTCTGTGGTACAGGCTGTAACTGCGGAATAAATTACCTACTTCAGCTGAAGTAAGGTATATCTTTAATTAAAAGATTGTTGGACTTTTTTAAGGAATGCCAATACATGAATGTGTAAAGATACTGTGATAAAATCTGTACTGTGACTCAATGGAAGGTCATGAATGAATGAATACATTTTTGACTAAGATTGAATCAGAGCAACTACCCTAGTTGCATATCATGTACTGTTCAAGATAAATGAGTTCCTTGTGAACATTGTTTTGTGCTTCTTACTTTCTCTAGAGTATCAATAATGATCTGGTTCTAGGTTCCGAAACCTAAGAGAAGAGAAGTTTTAGCTAGGCCTTGGTAGAAAAATTCACTCGGCTTGCGGAGTTGTCGGAATTCTAGAACTCTGCGCCACTCATGTTAGTACGAAGTTCGCACTAAATTCTGCCACCTGGCAGACGTTTTTTGCGTTGGTGCACACAAGACGTGTTTCAGTGCACACTGGCAAACGCAACGAGGCCTGCCGGCCGCTTGTGCGAGCAAGACTTGCCAGACGCTAGCATGGTTTCCGGCTGTGATGGCACCTTTAGGCACATTTTTTGTGGTGCTGGCAATCGCGAGTGACCATGGCTGAACTTCGAGCAGATTCCTACTTGAGAAACAACTAGATCTACTTGAAAAGACGTTTTCAAATTAATATTCCTCTCCAACGGACTGTTAAAATTGTTTTTTTACTGCAAGAAACTTTTTCTTAAATGTAACTTTTTTTTTCAACAAGAAGCAAATGCCCCAGAGACTCCAACTTCCTGTTCCTGTCCAGCAGACTCCCCCCAGTGCTTTGTCCATCTCCTGGTCACTCTTCATTGGGATTTGGAAGGATCATTCTATTTGTCTGCTGCATATATATCATTGGATTTAAGGACTTTGTTTTTCTGATATCACAAATAAGTTCAAAAACTGTTGTGTTTATGGTAGTATTTTCTTCGGTGTTACCATATATCCTTTAGCCAGTGTCTGTGAGTGTGTTTGCCATAGGCCACCTTTTGTCTTTGCTCTCCATGCCATGTGACCAGGACCATTTTGTGTAGTCAGTGTCCATAGGCTTGCATGTGTTCTTTGTTTTCCATGCCTCGTTTCTTGTTGTTTGAGCATGTGGCCGGTGACCATTTTGTGTAGCCAGCCAGTGTGCTTTTTCCATAGGCCTGCATGTGTTCTTGACATGAACATTGTTTATATTATATGCATTTCTTTGCATTTTTCACCTGTGCCTTCTGCCTCCGAAGGGGCTTCTCATAGTCCCCTAGTACACCATCAATATATTTTTTTGTTTTTATTTTATTTTTGTATTTTACTTTTCTTTAAAAAAAATGTTTATTTTTACTTCCCAAATTTTTTTTTGTAATTTTTATAAAGAATTTAAATGCTTTTTATTTTTTTACATTTTTATTTTTTTGTATGCCCTAAATTTGCCCACCATCCATCCACCCCCTGCATGGCATAGGTGCACACCCGCCCAACAGCATACATTTCTTAAGTATTATTCCATTTTCCCTTAGGCCCCCTACCTGCCATAGGTGCACAGCACAAACCCCAGCAGTCATTTTTTAAGGATTATTCCATTTCCCCTGGACCTTCTTGCCTGCCATAGATGCACACCAGCAATCATTTTTTAAGGATTATTCCATTTCCCCCTGGACCCCATTGCCTGCCATAGGGGCACACCAGCACCACCAGCAATCATTTTTTAAGGATTATTTCATTTCCCCCGGCCCCACTTGCCTGCCATAGGAGCACACAAGCACCAGCAATCATTTTTTTAATGATTATTGCATTTCCTCCATGAACTCCCTTGCCTGCCATAGGTACACACCAGCAATCATTTTTAAAGGATTATTCGATTTTCCCCTGGACCCCATTGCCTGCCATAAGCACAAAACAGCATTATTTTTTTAAGGATTATTCAATTTCCACCATGGACCCACTTGCCTGACATAGGTGCACACCATCACCAGCAATCATTTTTTAAGGATTATTCCATTTCCCCTTGGAGCCCCTTGCATGCCATAGGCGCATGCGAGCATTTATATTTTACGGATTATTCTATTTTTCTTTTGATGCACATAAAGCAAATAGTTACATCTCTATGTTTTTATCCTGATTGGAAATGAAAACTATGTTATGGTGGTGTGGTTTGACTTTGGAATGGATGCACTGTATCATTGTTAATCATGTGGGATAATAATAACTTAAGTAACTACACTAAATTATATTGTCTTTGTCTGTACTAATTCACACTGCAACAATGCCACGTTGCACAAAATGTTTTTCTTGCTTGTTTGCTTTCAGGTGCAAAAGTGACGTCACCCAGAGTACTGCCAAACAGAAGGGCAGTACAAAGTGATGTGAGCACACAACATGCAACATTAGTCCTCCAATGTCTTCCACTTGTGCAGCTAAGTGCCACTGCCAACTGACAGCTTCAAGATAGTCCCAAAGAAAGGTGCTGCCAAGAAAGTGGCCAGTGAGGAGGTGGAGAAGAAGAAGTAGATTGCCACTACTGGTGAGTCGACCGGAACCTTTTTCCAGAAACTTGTGCCTGCTGCACCGTCCTGTGGGGAGCAAGCTGGGAGCAGCACTCCCACATCAACTGCACCACCCCAACCTAAACCCAAGCCCATGTCTGTCAGTGAAGCAGCCACTTCAACCATGGCGGCACCGACGAGCAGTGACATTGAATTGGATTCGTCTCTTTCGCAAAGTAGTACCCAATTGTTGCAGGAAGCTGAGCAAAGTGGACAGCAGCCAGCAATAGTACATCTTCTTGAAGTAGGAGCAGAAAAGGAGGTTGAGCTTCCTGCTGAGCAAGAACCTCATATTTTATTGGCTTTGAGATCTCCAGCAGGAGAAAGGAAGGGTACTCCACCATCTTCTCCAAGCCCCCCTTTTGATGATCTAGACATGGATTGAACCACGGCTGAGTCTGAAACCCGCCAGGAGAGGCTATGAAAAGAGGAAAGTTCCTGAGAGTTTTACAATTATGGGGAATGAGGATAACACGCCTGTCATTTTCATGTAAGCTGGCCCAGAGAGACCAACATTACCCCTGCTATTTATCCTGCTCCAAGGGATATGGCACTGATACCACCACCACTGCCAGCCCCCATGTTTGTAAGGCCCCTGCAGATACCTGCATCCACCACTACCAATGTAGAAGTAAGCACTGCAGAGAGGCAATCATCGACGTCAACACACCCACCTATTTTCAGTTCTTTGGGCATTGGCAGTGGCACCAGTGGCCCACTGAATAAGTTCACCTCCCCATTTTGGGACTTCTTTACGATTGATTAGCAAGGAGGAGGATAACATTGCAATATGCTCCAATTACTGTACGAGTGTGCGTCTAGGCAAAACTGGTTCACAATATGATTTGGATCAATGACCCATATGAAAAAACATCACACAATCCACTGGGAGAAAAACCTTAAAAACATAGCTGTGGGTGGTGGTGGTGAAGGTGATGAGGGCAGGTAATCTGCTCTGATCATAGTGGAAGGTGATGAGAAAGAAGAGGTTGACATCTTCTTTACGCAAAGCAGCCCTGTCCCCAGAAGTGTACCAGTATCACCCGCATCAGCAACCTTAAAATGGCACAAAAGTCTGATGGAGACACCATAGCAACAGCATAAAGTGACTTCCCCAAGACGCATGTTGAGTCCACCTGCTGGTTTTCTCTCTGGAAGTCGCCTGCATCAGTGGCACCAGAAAAGAAAAAATATAGGGTACTATTACTGGCATGTTTAGGCAGGAGGGGCTGTACGAGTGCAACCATCCAACGGCACATTTATACCACAGGGAACTAGACAAAATGTTAGCGCTGGACCTCCTCCCTTTTCCTTTTCTGGAAGGAGTGCTTTTTTTAGAATTTGTGGCAGCCATCTGCCCAAAATGGAAGGTTCTCAGAGTTGCTGTTCTAGCGCTCCATCAAGCTGTGCTGGAATTCGTTGGACAAGAGTGCCGTTCACACTATCAACCTGATTAAAGACATGTGGAACAGTTGTCAAGCCACTGATTACATGTGTATCACTGCTCACTTGATCTCTTTTGTGAGGTTTAGGCTACAGCTATTTATGGGTCTTAGTGCTAAAGAAACTTTTAATGGCGTTCGACAGCATGCAACATTAGCCATATTCACCATGGAGAAATCCCATACGGCTGCAAACATTTTTAGAATACTTTATCAGCAAGGTGTTTGAATGACTGAGACTCAGAGGTCTCAGAATTGGATTTATTGCCACAGGCAATGGTAACAATATAGTTAAGGCCATGGCAGATGGTAAGTATTTCAGGGTCCTGTGTTTGGCACATTGCATCAACATTGTTGTGCAGGACTTTCTCAGAAAAAAAGACCTAGTCAGCAACTTAATGAACACCTGCAGAAGAATCTGCACTAATTTCAACCATTTTTAAAGTCTGGAAGCAGTTGAGGATCATTCAGCATGCTAACAGAGTACTAGTTAACCCCTTCAGTGCCCGCCCCTTTCCCCGCCCAGTGCCGGCCGTTGCATTAGCGGGCGGGGTCTATGACGAGCTGGACTCGTCATGGGCACAGCGCCACCGCGGCCCATGACGAGTCCAGCTCGTCATGGGCACTGAAGGGGTTAAAGCCATCATACAGGAGGTACCAACACTTTGGAACTCGACCTATTACATGTTGCAACGTCTGTTTGAGCAGTGCAAACTGCTCAATGGGTATGTCATGCAAAGAAGGGATGCAACTGGTAAAAGCATGATCATTGATATGGACAAATGGGGTCTAGTCAAATGCCTGACAGAGATGCTACTTCCTTTTGAGGTTTTCACAGAGGAAGTCTGCAAGGAGGACAGTACGATGAGCCAAGCTATCCCATCGTTGCATCTGCTACAGGACCAGTTGAAAAAGGTCTCTGAAAGGTTCGTACTCGCAGGTGTGAACAAAAATGAAGATGTGCATAAGCTGGTTGAGGGCTTAAGCCTTTGCTTGGCTGATAATGCAAGGCTGCAAAGAGACATTGTGTCATCCAAGAGTACTTCTGTGCCACAATACTTGATCCACACAATCATAATTTTTAGAACTGAGTGGTTTAACTTCACCCCTCCATTATTTGTATTTACTATTTTTCAAACCTAGATGACAGAACATTTTCATATATAATAACTTGGGTCTCTGGGGCTAAAGGACTATTTGCAGTGCAATTAACGGAACTGTGTCATACTCATTCCTTCATTTGATTCCACAACAGATTGACGATGATGTGCTGCTCATGGCCCTGATGAATTGTTGTGTAGTGTTTGTCTTTGCCACACCTTTCGCCAAATGCCCTTTCCCATCCATTCATCAAACCCCTGTACCTCTTCCCCCAGGCTGTATGATTTATTGAGGTGTGACTTAATTTACACCATAAATGGATCATACACTTGGTGGGACGGATGTGGTGAAAGTGACACCGATTTGTGCAGGATTTTCTATTACCTGAGCAATAGCCCAATCAAGCCCCACTTACCTACCCACACATTGTAGGGGTCCCCATTTTAGATACTGAAGAACATCATTCATCGACATCATCATTCAGGCCTTGTGTTGCGTCAATGATTATCCTTGTCTACTTGTGACTCTGAGTCCACTTCTGAGGATTTTGTAAGTTTAGTTTTAGTTAAATACTAGCTCTCTATTGATCAGAAGAAGTTACTATTGTTAGTGTTTGTTATATTATCAGGTCTTCTTTTTTGTGTCATGGTGATAGTCTGGCCTCAGTCTTTCTAAAGTTATCATATAAATATAATGAACCCACTAACTCTGTCTTTCTTTCAATCTGGTTATCTGTGATGGATAATCCTTTGGTTAATACTACATTTGGGGTTCATCTAAGTGAGAGTGCGACCTCGCTTGTGATGCTTTCCCTGTTAGTGTGCTAGCCTGCTACAACTACCACCAATATTAAGAAGGCTCATTGGGAAACCATGCAGTAAGATGATTGAGAGAAGTAGCAGCCATTGCTTCATCTATTCAGGTAAGAGAACTGTGGAGGAAAGTGAACTTATTTAGTTAGTAACCAACTTCTACTGAAGATGTTGTTTATCTAAGTTGTTGTAGGCATAGGCAATATAGGCAATGGTACTCCCCCCTTGTTGTCAATATAGTGACAGAGGGTATAACTAACTTGTATATACTTTTTTAAGAAGATAAAAGAGTTGAGGCATAAAATAAAATAATAATTTCCCTTTCATTTTTAACAAGTATAAAACCCTACCTCTTTACCCACAACAGGCCCACCCCTCTTCCCAAACATCGCTCCTTCTCCAACCAATGTCCAAAAGAAAGAATGCCCAAAAGTCCAACTTTCCCTTCCCAATTCCCACCCTCTCCACCCACAACAATAGTCCCTCCCACCAAAGCAAGAAATAAAAAAGAGTGTTAGAAGGCATCACTTTAAAGCTAAGACTTACAAACTCCTGGCATATCCATGCCAACTCGCGGACCACGTGGTATTGTATGTGGTCTGGGTAGTGGAGTGGGAGGGACAGCAGTGGTGGATCAGGACAAGGATCCCACCTGCATTCAGCACTGCTGGTGTTATGGCCAGAATGGAGGAGCTGGCGGCTGGCTGGAGGATCTGGTGCCTGGCGCAGTGATGGTAGATGCCTCCTCCTCCCCTATTCCAGAGCCACCAGCTAGCAATATTTGGACTGGATGGCCTCCATCGTCTGCTGCCACAGCCGGGCTGCTATCTCCAGCCGAGGTGGTAGACCAGCAGGAGTAGCTATATGAAGAAAGCCAAAAAAAGTCACATTGAAAATAATGCTCTGTACAAACACTTGTTTATATAGTGGATAGTGGCACAGTAGTATCAGTCCATTGCTGGTACCCTAGGGCCTTTGGAATGTTTGATGTGATTAGTCACAGGGCCAAGTATTCCCCACACCTGCCTCACATAACGGTAACACTGGCTGGCTACAAGGAATTACGGCAGACTACTACACCACCAGATTAAGACTAAGTGATTTTTTTCTTTAAGGGATTTCCTAGTAATACAACTAAACTAACACTTTGTGTGTAAAAAATTCAAAAAGAAAAATAAATTACCTCTCATTAATGATGAGTAAGGGATTGTGCACAATGCAGCACAAGTATTCTTCTTGTGCTAAATTAATAGAGGCATGCTAGCACATTGGGTACCTTGCTACTCTCTGAAGTCTGCAGCTGGGGCAGCTGTAATGGACAATTTATTATCTTACTTCAATTCCAATGGCCCTGCTCTTCTGATATATTTTGACAGGCAAACGCAGTAGCATTGTACTTTTCTAAATCAAATTGCCAATAGTACTAGTAATATTAAGTTGACCTATTCCTAATTTCCTAAACCCAAGACCTATTCCTAATTTCCTAAACCTAAACTACTAATGCATTGCATAATAATGTTTGCTTCTCAAGCCCCTTTGCTGGGCCGACTCCGTCTCTCTTTTCAATGCATAGATGCATATTCATCACTGGGAGACTGGGACTGTATGAGCTACATAATGAAAGGCACAGAGAATGCCAACTCATTGATATTACTTAATACCACAATGTTTAGTGACAGTATAGAGGAGTCTGCATGACTTTGTAGAATAATTAGCCCAAGTGAGCGCCGATAAGTTTGATTAGGTAGTGCAGAGCACCTGACTAGTGCAAGCTAGATCACATAATATTCATAACGTTGTAAACTTAACTTACGTCTGAGTGCGAGCAGCATGCTATTTGAAAAAAAAATGGCAATTTAGAAAACAAAAACTAAATAATTACACACCAATCCCTGCAACTTCGACACCCAGTAGATCGAGCAGGTTCTGTTCACAGTCTCTTATATCTTCCCAGTGGTGCGTTAGTTGCTGCACCCCACTGTGCTGGTGCACACACCAGCACACTCTCCCGCACAGCAGCCGGCGCTCCGGCCGGTGAACTGTGTAGGGTCATACATGCTGGTATTTCATCACTGAAATGTCCCTTGAATTCTGCTATTTATAAAAACCAGCGGGAATGGGCGGGCGACCACTTCCACCCACTCACAGAGTGCAACGGAATCTCGATGAGTTGTTTTTGCATTCTGTAGAATTCAACGGAGCAAAACTCTACAAGTTCTGCCCGGCCCTAGTTTTAGCCCCTCCAAGCCCTGCCAAAGTTTCTGAAATTCCTGACAGGTCAAGTGCTTCATTTATTAAAAAATAAAAAAAATATGCAATATATTATAGTGGTAAACAAAAACGTAGAACTTGAAGCAAGAGTCCTCATAACATGGAACTTTATTTTATCCCTCAAGGTGAAGTTGTACTGTTGTGGGCTCCCTGTGGTGTTACAGGTCAGGTTTGAGCACTGTTGGTGCTGTGTAGGTCCCAAGATTACATTTATAGGTCAGTTTTGAGTCCATTGTCACAGCGGTGTAAACTAATGTAAGGCCTCTTACTACGTTTTTTAGGACAGTAATTGGTAACTGGTTAGGTACATGGTGATTAACTGTTGATTATCACTTGTGTCCAAGTGCCATGGTAGTTCTGCACATTGACTGCCAAGCATTTCTGTATGGCGTGGTTGAGCATTTAAAGTGTAATATAGGAAGTGATGATAGTTTTGAAATCTTATTTAGTAAAACACAAATACATAGCACTCATTAAACGTTATTGTCCAGTTAGGGATATGTACTATGTATTATAGAGCAAAATGTACAACAGGAAAAATAAACATAGACTTTTAAACAGAAGCCCCTGCTGCCATTTTGGGTGGGAATGCCACCCTAACCAGTTTAAAAGCACTTACACAGTAAGATAGTACAGTTCCGAACACCGTGACATCAATACACAATGCTGTTTTAGTATAGAAATACTTTGGACCTCATTTTTAGAGCTATTAGATCATGTGAGTCAAGCCCACGTCAATGCCATAAGTGCCATTTAGTTGGTAAGACTGAGGCTTTTTTCATGTTTAAACCACTAATCTTGCTACTTTGGGAAAACTGTTTTCTTGTGAAAATGCCACAACAATATACACAGTTCATATATTATGCCCCTTATGTTAAAATGTCCTGCAGCTGCCGCTACACAAAGGCTGCACCACGGCATACTACGGCCGCCCCTTAGTTAACCCATGGGGGTTGACTAAACTGTTTTTTATCTGCATTAGTACTTTTGCTTGCTGTTTCTTAATCTTGCAGTGATTGTTTGGTAATGATGGCACTTCCTATGATATCATTGTGGTGCAAGGTCATGTGTCATCACTTCCTGTACTGGCATGGGGCTGAGTGGTCCAAATGGTGTATGCTGTCACTTACAATACCTCTGTCTTTTTGGCGAATTAACATATTCTATTACAGAGAACCTTCCAATCTCTTTGCAGAGAATCCTTTAAAACCTATCTAGCACTAAGTAAAGTCAGTGAATTGTGCCTAGATTATGAATAAGGGTCCCAGTTGTCTGTTTTTACAGATTAATACAGTCAATGATCTATTTTCCCGTCTTTATTCATTATTAAATATGGAAAAATACAGTATATAGGTTTTCTTCTGGACAACTACTCTCACTACTGTCAATCATGTGTAAGAGTTTAATAGCTGTGCAGACTGAAAGGTAGGGGAGTTAAAAAGATTTCCTAATGAAACAAAAATAACTGCAGGATAACAGCTGTTTAAGCTGTTCTACTTTGCAAATGATCACAGATGACTGTATTGTACTGTATATGGCTAAAACTCTTTGAACATTCAAACATGAGTAGGCATTTATTGGTTAAATGAACATGGAAATATACCCACTGAAGCTTCGTTTTATATACTAAACATACAAAAAATGTGGATAAATTCAGTTAAAATTAGCAAAAAGTAAATATGGATAAATATAGACGGAAATATCAACAAAATAAATACCATAAAACTGGGAGCCCTAATTATGAATGCCTCATTTATTAACAATCTCTACACAAACACCTGTGCACACAAAGAGAACAATCAAAAGGGATGCGATGATTATTGCACCTTATAAGTAACGCACACAAAAGAACCACACTTTTGAAAATTTGGCAGGTCAAGCCTTCTGAAATATAATGGGGTGATGGGAAAGGCCTGGTTGATAGTGGTACAATTAGTGCAGGAATCACCAAAATATGCAGTCATACCCCCTTTTTGCGAGCACAACTTTTTATAGGTAGTTTTTATCACACCTGTTAAATTCCAAACCCTGGAGTATTGGTTTTTAATCGGTGAGATAAATGCACACTACCTTATGGGCGTTTGTAATTGAGGTCTAAATGTGTATTCAAATGTTTTTCATTTCTCCTCTGTACAGCTGTTACTAACATCTCAGAACGCATTTGAAGAGAATGTGTGATTGCACTCAGACAAGGCAGTTTCAACATTTATAACATTCAAGTAATGGTCCTAGTGATACCTCTGTGTATTCTGGTACTTTCAGTTTCCATTTCACATCAATTTTTGTAGTCAGTTGTTGGGCACCATTGAGGCCCAAACATATTTTGGTACTTGCGGTCTTTCGCATCCCATTCTACCATATGTTTACCTCAATTTGAAGTCATTATCACATCACATTACAAGTAACCTTTCTGTGTTTGTTTCACAGTTTTTAACAATCTTCAGAGGGACTCACCTTTCTACAGATGCTCTATCCTGCTGGTTTGAACCAGAAACGTAATTGAAACTTGAATGATATAATACTTTAAAAAAGATGCCGCGTTTTTATCAATGCTGAGAATATCAAGCAACTCCAAAGGCCTGATTCACAAGGGTAAATTTACATTTTTAAAAAACAATTTTTTTTTATTCCTCTTATGCGACAATCCAAAACGGTATTTATTTCGGTGTGTTCTGGGTTTAGAGAACAGGATATGTACCCTCGGAGCCAACAGGATATTCCCTTGCCCTGATACACCTACTTTAGACCTTTATCTCAAGGGGCCGAGGATGTCCTCGCATACCTCCCTTTGGATTAGAGTGTCTTAATCCTTGGACCATTTTAGTGCTCTAATACCTACCAGATGTTAGTCAAAACTAAAAAGAGGTTCCCCTATACTGGCTGTCTTCTCGGAGGCATTTAAACAATCTAACCTGCCAAATCGTCTGGCAGTCATTAACCAAGATGCACAAGACGGTAGACTGCTAGAGATCCAATTAATACAAATTTACCTACAAGCAATAATAATCACAATTAATAGCAGCTGCTCTAGCAGTTTCTTGTTCTTCCCAGAAAGGCTACAATTATCTAAAATCCTAAAAATAATCAAAGATAGGCTTACCTCAATGTTCTTTTTCAGTATGTCTGTTAATATCTTACCCACTTCTAGCCAATAGGCATTTACACCAGGACATTGCCAAAACATGTGGATATCATCTGCTTTTTGAAGTCCACATTTCGGGCAGCATCTTATTTCCCCTCCTATTCTGGACAGCTTCTTTGGGGAACAGTAGACCCTGTGCAGGGGTAAATAAATGGTTCTCCCTTAAAGGAGCATATTTGACAAGCAAGCAAAATGTGTTCATCGATACGTGCCACAGAGTTGTTAGGTCAGCATCTGGAAGGGCCTCTTTCCACTTGTCCTCCAATGGCACCAGATAGGAGTCTTCCTCTTGTACAAACATCCAGTACCATTTAGCCGTTTCTTTTTTCTGTGCAGGCTTATCATGTAAAGCTGTTTCCCACTCATTCATGACTCCTACTGATGTTTGACTTTGAGCCCAGCTTGTTAGTTCTTAGAGAAGGAGTTCTTTTAAGTCTAGACCCCCCCTATTAAAGCTGTGATATTAGCGTCTTTCTTTTTTTTACGAGTCTGTTTGGGGGTTCGGTCTTTACGAGGTGCTACTATTAATGTATCTGAGAGCTGAGGGGAGAGGATTGGTAAAGATTCTTTTTGCCCCAGGTAGGTTTCATCAACAATTATACATTTGTTTTGTAATGTGTACCTGTTAGTTTGTGTCCTTTGCTCCGTAGAGGTTGCAGCAATTTTCCTCTCTGGCCTCACCTTCTGTGGTACTTTAACGTTGGCGCTCTGCTTCCCCTGCAGCTTCGGCTCTTTACCCAACACGGGCACTTTTTTGGGGCTCATGTGCCAAATCAATCCAGGCTCCAAATTGTTGGATAGATCTCCTTGTGCTCCTTGTGTTCATGTGCAGTAAGGTTGTAGCTGTGCATATGTGTTGATCAAACCACCTTGCCCTCGTTGGGGAGTTCACACTCCAGCCCTTCGGCCTCGACTAAGTTGAAAATCGGCCAAGTGCCATGGGGCCCCATACGCGCCAAACAGTACCATGTGTTATCCCAGTAGTCCTTAGTACTATAGTGGTATAATACAGTCAAGAAAGGGAGCAGGAGCTAAACAGGGACACCAGATGTCCAGAAAAGTAGTCCCTCAACCGTCACAGAGATTTCTAGTAAAAGTGGAAGAGAGAGAGGGAGGAAAAAAAAAAAAAAAGAAACCCAGCAGTCAAGGCTTAGCCAAGCCTGCTCACCGCAGCCCCGTAATATCTCCCACCCCCACCGCAGCAACAACAGCAGCAGCGCTGCAAGAGAACAAACAGCGAAAAAGTAAACGGGTCAGCCCTACGTGGGGGAATCAAGACATTGCCTTCACCAACACCCACTCTTTGCACCCGCCGCCATCAGGACCCTCAGATGTATCCGGATCCGGAGCTGACGCCGAAGCCACAACCGCGGCTGCAGCCGCAGCCATCCAGTCAACCCTGCACGCCCGCATTCACATTCACTTTCGCGAGGGAGACAGCAACAAGGGAGAGCGAGGCAGTTATGAGAGTCTTTCCTTAAGATTTCTTAATGTTTGTCACCGCATCCGCTGTCAGAGGATTGAAAAAGATTTAAAGTCTAAATATGCATTTAGTTTGGGTCCGTTTTTTTTAGCTAGACGACTGCCGGAGAGAGTCAAGCTCGCGGTCAACTCCTTGGCCGGCCGCCATGTTCCCCAGGCTTCCACTGGCTAGGGTAAATTTAAATTTTTGTGTAAGTTTACTTTTTTTACATTCACAAACTATGAGTTAATAGTAAGTTTGCGACTGCAGAGGGGTGGAGAACTCCGCACATAAATAGATAGGACATATCTAGCTCGGCATTCGTGAGCTTACTATTATCTCGTAGTTTGTGAATACCAAAAAAAGCAAACAACTTACACAAAAGTGTAAGTTTACCTTTGTGAATCAAGCCCCAAGTGAATAGTTTTATAATGATATCTCTTGATGTTCAGAGAAAGTAATCATTCAGACAACACCCTATTAAGCGTCCCTTCCAAAGTAGAGACCCCTGGCAGCTGACCAATTACCGAGACAGCATGGAAGTTGTGATGCTCTCTGAGACGCAGAAACATGTATATGGGAAACATAGTTCACTCTTCAACACTTACCTTCTGAGTACAGAACGTTATTTCTGATGTAATTATTTGGAAAGCAAAGTCTACAATGTTTTTTAGATGAATTGAACAGTACATAGCCGTTTTTAAGGAGGCAAGAGGATTGCACATATTTCGAGGAAAAATGTTAATAGACCATATTTTCGATGGAAATTCCCTAGAGAGTGACACCATTTACACCATTGAATAAATGTGTATTTGAAAACAGACATAATAATTTATTAAGTGTGAAAAATGATGCTGTCTTTTCCAAGAACGTATGCATTTTCATGGTTGACACGTAAATGTGTGCGTAACTTTGGAATTGTTGACATAATGCAGTCTGTATAGGATAATGACAAGTTTGGATATCCTTCGAAAAAGATGTTGAAACCCAAACTCTTCTATAAAAACTTTAAAGGGTACATTAATATCATCACATTTCTTTAACCTATTATGTCTTTTAAATCCATCAAAGCAATTAGAGAGTAACATGTTTTATTCCTGCTTTATTGATTAAGCAGCATTTGATTCTATGGACTTATCTACTTGGGCAAAATTGACAGTTTGGGGAATAGATCGATGTTTTGTCACAATAATGGGGCTTCAGTATACAGAAACGTTGGTCAAAGTGAGATTAGACAATACAGTTTTATGTCAGAGCAAAACTTCACAAACCCGGAGTTGAAATGGTGATGTGTGTGGGCTCCTGTGCTTTTTAACATATTTTTGGCAGATAGATGTCCTGACTAAGATATCGGAAAAAAAAAGTTTCTGCCTAAAATGGAAACAACGACTTTCTTGGTCTTGACACATGTGGACCCTACTTGATAATTAGTGGCCTGTCAATATGTTTGAGGACAAACAAGCTCACAAACCACTCACAAAGATGGAATTAAGTCATGAAAACTAGTTTATTAGATGGCCTTTTTGCAGGTTTATCCCCAAACTTTTTGCCATTTGCCTCCTATTTTTCTGACCTGTTTTTGTTGGCTTTAGGACACTGGGCACTTTACCACTGCTAATTGGTGCTAAAGTGCATATGCTCTCTGAGTAAATCATGATTATGACTGGTTATCCATGATTTGCATATTTTGATTTACTGGTAAGTCCCTAGTAATGTGCACTGTGTGTGCCAAGGGCCTGTAAATCAAATGCTATTATTGGACCAGCAGCACTGGTTGTGTCACCTACACCAGTAGCATGTCTCAGACTTGCCAGAATAGTGTCTGCGCGCACAGTTTTTTTAACTGCCCTGTCAACCTGGCAAGTGCACTTGCCAGGCCCTAACCTTTCCTTTTCTTACATGTTAAACACCTCTAAGTTACGCTCAAGGTACCTCCATGGCCAGTGTGCCGTGTATGTGAAACATAGGACATGTGCTGGTGTGTTTTACATGTCCTGATAGTGAACGATTGTGTATTTCATTTTTCACTATGGCAAGTACTAGCTCTCCCATAGGCTGTCCCATAGGCTATTATTCGTGCTGCAAAGTAACATTTTACATGTGAACTTTTAATTGGGAACAGCTGGAGATTTGGAGTTTAGGCTCTGTGAACTCAGAATTTAATAACACATCTTTTTGTAAAGGTGGTTTTAAATTGGGTGTTGGAAAATGGCACTTTTAGAAAGTGGACATTTTCTTGTTTAACCATCCGGTGTACCTCTGCCTGTTTGTGTATCACCGTCTGGTTTTGGAGTGACAGGAGCTGGGGATGTGCATTCACTATAGACAGTCCCTAAGAGTTTAAGGTGCTCCCTGTCTTTCCTGGGTGACTCATAGCCAGGCTGAATAGACCTTTCAGCATTTAGAGTGGTGAAAGGAGTTTTCACTAGCACCTGAATAGGCTGTGTCGAATATATGATGTTACTTAGCAGACCATTACTTCGCAAGTTTTTTACTACGATGTTTTTACATCACAAATACCATTACAACGCAAGATTTAACTGCGCATGCTTTTAGTTCGCAAATACATTTAAAATTACTAAATATGCATTTACTTCGCTATATATTACTAAGTATACAACTTCTACGCATTTTTGACGCTTTTACACTTACCCTCATACACATTACCCTACACTACCCAAATACCACTACACTACCCTAAAACACTACTCTACACTACACAAACACCACAACACTACCCTAAACCCAAATACACTACTCTACACTACATAAACACAACCCTAAAACCTAAAAGACAACCCCCTGCACACCACTACCCTAAACCCAAATACGCTACTCGACACTACATAAACACAACCCTAAAACCTAAAAGACAACCCCCTGCACGACCACTACCCTAAACCCAAATACACTACTCTACACTACATAAACACAACCCTAAAACCTAAAAGACAACCCCATGCCCGACCACTACCCTAAACCCAAATATACTACTCTACACTACATAAACACAACCCTAAAACCTAAAAAACAACCCCCTGCACGCCCACTACCCTAAACCCAAATACACTACTCTACACTACATAAACAGAACCCTAAAACCTAAGAGACAACCCCCTGCACCACAACACTACCCTAACCGCAAATACACTACTCTACACTCCATAAACACAACCCTAAAACCTAAAAGACAACCCCCTGCAAGATCACTACCCTAAACCCAAATACACTACTCTACACTACATAAACACAACCCTAAAACCTAAAAGACAGCCCCCTGCACGACCACTACCCTGAACCCAAATACACTACCCTACACTACATAAACACAGCCCTAAAACCTAAAAGACAACCCCCTGCATGACCCCAAAAACGACACTGCCCCACGTACCTCTCTCTCCAAGGCGTCGTCAGAGCTGCACGTCATTGTTTGGAAACGGAAGCGCCTCCTTTTCCAAACAACGATGTGAATAGTCAGCAAAGTAATTGACTTTGCTAAGTAACAGTATATTGCTAAGTAACGGTATTTGCGAAGTAGAAGCATGCAAACTTAAAGCATGCGAAGTAAAAGATTCTGCTAAGTAAAAAATGCGTAGTAATGGTAAGTCATAGCAGTGGCCGCAAAGTAATGGTAGATTACCGGCTATGACTGCTCTGCAAAATGCTGTCTTCACCTCCTGCAGTGAAGCCGGGTCAGGGAGGACCGAACTGTTTTTTACTGAGCTCAGAGACTCTTGAAACAAAGACTACAAAGAGAAAATGGTGTATAAATATTAGAATTAGAACCCCAGAACTTTAAATTACTTCTGGAATCAAGAAGAACCTCTGCCAAGGAAGAAGACCTAAAGAGCTGTGAGGAGGAGTATTGCCCCTTGCTGTGTGTTGCTTTGTTGGGCTGGCCTGCAGTTGCATCTGCTAAGGAGAGGACAAAGACTGGGCTTTGCTTTAAAACCTGCTTGAGAAGATTCTCCAAGGGCTTGTGAGTGCTTGCCTCCTGTTCTGAAGTCTAAGGGCCACAAAGACTTCACCCACAGCTTCCTGGAACTCCACTGCTGGGTGTTCTAACCTGCCAGGAGGTGCCTATTCCACTTCTTTGCTCTGAGGTTGTTCCTGCTACAGGAAGCTGCCAAGAGCTAAAGTTCTGAAGGAAATTGATGCTTCGCCCTCCTTGCGGCTGAATTTTCCAATGCAGCACCTCTGTGTGGGAGAAATCCCAGACACACAGCCCCCTGCAGCCCAAAAATTGACACAGTGCCTGCCAGTGGCCTGAGAAACCACCTCACGCCGAGTCCCGTGCACTGATCTCCGACGTTGAGGATCACCACACCAACTCCAATGCAGGACCTGTTGGGCGACAAGAAGAATTGACTTATCGCATTGGCGGCGGCTAGAGAAATCGATGCAGCCCCTGGTTTGCTGTCGCCGCATTGTCTCCAGCGCATCTGGATTTTCTACACATCACACCTGTGCGCCCTGCAGTAAGAAACTGATGCATCACTTCCCCATTCAGTAAGAAACCAACACATCACCTCCTCTCCAGTAAGGAAGCGATGCATCACCTTCCGTGTTGCTGTTTATGCTTCTGATTTTGATACATCTTAGGTGCTTTGTGCTGAAAGTGACGCATCCATAGTTTCCTATGAACAGAATTGTTTTTCGTTTTTTAAGTCATATTTTGATATCCGTACATTGGATTTTTGTTGTTTGGTCTGGTTACCTCTGTAGTTTAGCCTGACTGCTCTGTGCCAAGCTGCCAGAAAGTGAGCACAGGCAAACGTAGGTGTGTAATTTACTAATCCTGACTAGAAGGAAGGGTCCTTACTTGGACAGGGTGTATACCACTGCCAACTAGAGACCCCATTTCTAACATAGTTTATATATGACATATTATTATGTCCAGAGTAGGGGTGGGCGGAAATTGCGTAATCGCGTTACGCAAATCTCCGCGAAACGGTAAAAAATCTCCGCGAACACGCAGAAATTCCGCGAACACGCGGAATTGCTTGTTCGCTGTACTTTTTTCCTGTTCGCGATCGCTGTTTGCGTGCTCGGGGTGAAATATCTCGCGAACACGCATATTGAGAACGCGAACAAGCAAAAAATTTCGCGAAGTCGCGGAAAGCAGATTTTTGGGCAATTTCGCGTTCTCCGCGGAACGCGAAATTACCCAAATTCCGCAAATTCCGCGAGCGGAACGGAATTTACTGCCCAGGCCTAGTCCAGAGGCGTAACAATAGCCCCTGTAGCCCCCGTGGTGCGGGGCCACCAAGCTCCAGGCGGCCTCTTCCAGTACTGTGCACCATGGCTGGACAGGCCTCGGGAGGCTACGAGGGTGGAGACCGGGTTTGTTACTGGAGGCCGATTTCGCATTGTTGCAAAATCACCCCCACGGGCCAGTAACAAAATCATCAGCCCAGTCACTTTCCAGCCCGGGCGTCAGGGCAGTGCAGACGTGAGGCCGAGACAGATAAACCGATGTCCGTCTTTCATTTGCACTACATCAGTCATTGTGGAGATAAAAGACAGACAACAGTCTCTGTGTTCACATGGTGACAGATGGTGATGCGGGCAGTCATAGAGAATGGAATGCCATTGCCTGCCCAGTGCTGGAAAGGCTGCCACCTGGTCATACGAAGGTGGAACAGTTCCTTGGTCTATTTTGAAACGGGAAATGAGATCGGAGACTGGTGGGTAAGTGAGGGAACACATTTCACTTTTTGTCATTGCAGGCCCTATTTCCTCCCTCATAATGCATTTCAGAATATTTTCTGAACTACCCTAAGTTGAAACTATTGACGTATGTTATCAAGGTCATTTAAACACTGTTCTTTAACTCTCTCTGTGCCTCATTACATTGACACAGCCCCCTTTCTAGATGAAGCCATCCATAGTGTCACTTGGAAAGAGCTCTAGATACTCCTTGTGTGCACCGTGTTGGGTAGCAGTTAGAGATGAGCGTGCTGAAAAATTCACGGAGTGAGCCAAGTCAAGGGTCTGGCTTGGCCCTAAGAGCTCATATATTAGCTAAGCCCTCAAAAGGTTTCCATGTAAATCATGCCATAAACCTCACGTAAAACATGACAAAGTCTTTTCAAGATTCTAAAATGTGTATTTCTTTAACGTGCGGTGCTTGGACATTACATTACATTATATCACTGCACTGAAAAGGCACTTATTAAAAGTGATATTTTTAAAGCACAAACCTAGGATCGTTCCTGCCCGACCCTGGCGACAATGTAATTAAGGAACTAAAAGGCAAGTCAGTTATGTACACGCTGTATGCCGCACAGATTCTAAGTTATCAACATTATTGTCCATTAAGTTAAACACAATTATTTTTAGTACTGCTGGTATTCTCAACTCGTGTATTTGAAGGTTCTTTCATATGCGAAAAGGCTCTGGGAAATGACATATTTGACAAGGACCACACAATTTGGTTCAGTGGGGAAGCTAGGATTAATCCCATGTTTTCCAGTTTCACTTCGTACAAATCAGCCACTAAATAGGTGTCTGTTGCTCCGTTTTACTTCAAATATGAATGCTTTGCTTTTAACTGTTTTTGCAAGAGGATTTAGTGAACACGGAAGGCAGAAACAACCTGAAAAACCAGCTCGTTTTGGGCTCAAGCTACCGGGAGGACCTCAAACTGAGCCAGAGCCATGCATATGGCTCGAGCTTCGAGTTGCTCGCCCACCTCTAGCAGTAGTTGTGCTGCTGTGTTTTTTGTGTTGTGATGATCATTACCTCAGCCATCACTGAGTGAGCACTTGCTTCAGAGTTGCATCCAGCGCCGTACGGGCAGTAGCAGGTACTGAACCTTACCCTGGTGACGGGGGCTGATTTTGACTGAATGGGGGGCCAATGGATTGCCACCACCACTCACTTTCAGCCTCCAGGGGACTCGAGTGAGTCGGGCCAAATTCTGCGCTGCACAATACAATCCTGCCACCCTGGGGCACATTTACAATGAGGGGGTGGAGCGTGGTGTTAGCCTCCTTGGCTTAACGCCAGGCTCCGCCACTTCTGAAATGCAGGGCTGCACCATATTTACAACAATATGGTGCAGCCTTGCCTTACCCCCTGCCCTGGCACTAAATTTAGCAGCCTAGCACCACCACAGGCACCCTTGCAACACAGGGGAAGATTGTTTTTGTGCAGGAAGGTGTCCCTTCCTGCACATAAACAATCTTTAAATGGCTTTCTGTCACTTCTATGTGTCCTGCTTAATGCAGCACACATAGAAGCTACAAAATGTCATTTTTTTAAAAGATTGTTTATGTGAAGTAAGGGACACCTTCCTGCACATAAACAAATATTGGCGTTTTACTATTTCTATGTGAACTGTTCAACGCAGCACACATGGAAACAGCAAAGGCGAGGAGAAATGAAACATTTCTCCTCGTTTCGCCTGTTTAAGACTAGGTTTCCCTGGTCTTAATTTTGGTGCTGCCTTTGTATTAGGGGGCAGCGGCAAAATCAATGGGTGTTGCAGTGGAACGCCCACCGCATCTGTTGGAATATAATGAAATGTCTTCGCTGTATTACTATGTGTTTGTTCAGCTCAAGTTAGCATTCGCTGCACCATTTTACATTTAGCCGCAATGTTGTGTTCTGATCATTATTTATTCTCTACTCCGCTCTGTTAGAAGCAGCCGTGATGTGTTTTTCTCTTTCTCAAGGTTGGGCCTCACTGTACTAAGAAATATATTGTTATTGTTAGCGCATACCTTTCTCACAAGATAGAAGCCTGCTCCCACTAGCTAGGCTATGGGTGCAGGCGGAGTGACCTTGGCACACAGATAGTGTGTGCCCAGTCTCAGGATCGAAACCCCTTCTCCATACCTTCATTGTGTAGGTGTTCCCAACTGGAAATTTCCAGTGTGGGCGTGTTTTACTGATTCTAAATCCTACATAATGTAATACCAGGAGTTCTTATGTCAATTCCCTCTGCAGCATCCCAAGCTACTGGGCAGACGGGACTCCACTATAGTGTACGAAATAAACTTATACTTGGTTTGTATTCTCTACTGTCTGATCGACTCTTCATTTGTGTGGAAGGCGAGAGGTGGTCGCAAGTGACACAGGTGACCCAAAACAGATCACTTCCTTCAGTAGGCGCCCGAACAGAAACCGCATCGGGTGACTCATCCTCGCCAGCGAACGGGTGGGGAGGTCGGGGCCACAGCGGGTCCGACGAGCGGACCAGGGATCCCTGCACGAGAGAGTCCTGAACTCACAGATGCCCCGTCTGTCGGTGCCTCACCCAGTGATCATCCCAGCTGGGGTCCTGAATGGCAGAAACCCTTGGATCTGAACCGTTTGGTCCGAAGAGTCAGCAGTAGAGAAAAAATGTGCTTGGCCTACGGTGCCCCAGGTGAGTTTCCTTTGGTTTGTACTTGGATACGGTACCATTTTGTTTTGTATTTGGGGCAGTTTGAGGACCGCTTTTTGATTTGGTGCGGTTTTGAAAAACGATGTTGGTGCAAAGTCTGTGAGCACTTTGATGGGCAACTTTTGAAAATGTTCTGGTTGTAGTAAGCTTTGGATTTCTTGCTGTTGTTGTTGTTCTGCTGATGCTCGATCGGAAGAAAGTCAGCCAGCGCCCCTGGAAGGCACCCACATTTTGACATGTATGTGAAGCATGGCCTTGGCCCTATTATGTTTAGTACTCTATAGCACAAATATACAAGGGTCAATGCCGAGTTGCAGTGGACATTGACTGGCACCTTTGATGAACAAAAAATGAATTTTCTGCAGGACAAATTGTTTGCAAAACGAACTAAGCAGTCTATGTTTGATTCTCTACGAACTTGGCAGAAAGAGGCTAAACAGAGAAGAATGAAAGCGTAGAAAGAGTCCCGGAAGGAGAGAATAAAAACATTGACTCAAAAAGCTGTGGTGCATGTTAAACAGAAGCAGGAGATAGGACTTGAGCGTGCAGATAGGACGTTCCGACTGCAGGTTGATGGGTCTTATGTGGCCCGAGAGTAAAATAATGTTTTTGTAGAGGAATTATTGGATACTAGACCTCCACCCCCACATCGGATATATCCTGCTCTTCCCCACAGGCCCAGCTGCCTGGTTCTTCCGTTTCTGCTGTCTTCGCTCCTGCTACTGCTGATCAGACTGTTCTGGCTTCGGCACCCCCTGTCCTATCGCTGTCTTCGACATCTGTGGTGACTCTAACTGTTAGTACCTCTGCCGCACCTATTGCTTCAGCATCTCTTTTGCCAGCCCTTACACCTACGATGCAGCCATCAGCGACGGTTATGCCTGGTGCTTCTGTCACTACAGCAGTATTATCATGATGGTTGTGACATGGGATAAGCAGGACGAAGAAATTCGGCATAGAAGGACTTTTACGAGACATACAAATAATTACAGCCGGATTGATTGAACAATGAGTCTGCTCCAAAGATCTAATCTATAATACATTTGAAGATACCATTTCAAGAGACCTCTACATCAAAACCCGGCGTTTGAACCTCAAAGTACTGAGATACAAGCATTACTGCGCCATATTTATAATCCAACTTCTTGTGCTGTAAGAAGCATCTATACTAGGATTCCATCTCTGGCTTGCCAGTGAACAGTAGACTGCAGGAAAAGAAAACTTCCTGGTTACCCACACAGGATTTCCCCATCGCACTTCTACTATTGAGATTCAGAATTTAAATTGAAGGCCCTGAGGAAGGTGAACATTAATTAATTGAATCCACCTAAACGTACGTTGGCTAGATGTACTCCCGGCTGACTGCTACACCATGGATGGATAAATAGGATCTCTACCATGAAGTGTATTAGCACATTATTTTAAGCTTGGTGGTGAATGATAGGTTGAATGTGTGCATGTATGTTTGGTTTGGGTGAAGATAAAACGGAGTGAGAGGTGTGGTGTGATTTGATTTTCCTTTATAAATTCTTTTTTCTCTTGATGGGGATAAGAAAAGCAATTTCTACATCATTGAAAGTGTATTTACATACATTGCATTCCCAATTATGAAATGTGCTGTTCATGTGCCTGTCATGTTTTAATAGTAACAAAAAGACAATGTCTCAACTGGTAAATCATGTAAAGGAACCGTTAGATATGAGAATTAATCATATGGCACAGGAAGGGACAAGGGAGACCAAGAGGAGGATGAAGGGTTGTTATTTGTAGATAGAAGCACAAAAAAATAATACAACTAATTTACAGTAACCATAACAACCATATGTGCACTGGGGGTGTAGTGGTGAGTGAACGGCGCAGTGACATAAGTGTTCAGGCAACAACGTGGAACGGCGAAGGACAGATAAACCATGAGGGTCAAACAAGAATATATACAAAGGAGTTTACAGACACAAACATGATTTCTCTATTTATGAATGACCCTTTTTCAATGCCGTGATTGGCGTTGTGGAGTCGACGGCGTTTCACCTTATAAAAAAAACTATGCTTGAAAATGTTTCATATAAAGAAAAAAGTGCACTATAGAGAAAAAACACTACTTTGACTAAAAGAAAAATATGTTTTGAATAAAATGTTTAAATGAAATCTTGTAGCAGGCTTTGATCTATTTAGAAAAGGAAGCCCACTAGAGCTTGTAATAGCCGTAATGAAAGTACTATAGGTCGTGTAGGAGAATTTTGCTGTATGTTATTGTTGTTTTTTCCCCTTCTCCCAGACCTGGAAGTATTTATAGGGGGTACCTTTTCATAGAAAAACTACTGCCACTGTATTCTTACACTCCCCGACGTTAGGGATTAGTGAGACACCAGTACGTGTACCAACAGCTAGAGAGAGAGATAAAGACTGGACGAGCATTAAGGAACATTTAGGACGGTCCTTGGTTTGGTCAGATGTGGGGGAGGAAGAGAAAAGGATTATAGCTAATCAGGCTTCCCAGTGGGTCCGGAATCCCATTTATGGTTTGGATGAAGTGTGGAATGTGATGAAAGATTACAAACCACTTGTGCAACAGCATGCCCCTAAGCATATGTCAGTTACGTTGATCGGTCTCTGGGAGCAGTGTTTCAAGGAGGTGGCACCTCGGATTTTATATGATATTAAGGATCATGCATACATTGCTAACATGGCGCCTGCTCAGGTTTACGGTAATGTTGCGACGATGATTGCTTATCGACGAAGGTGCCTCGAGAAGAGCCCCATTTCAGTATCTCAGTTTCCGATGCAGGAAGTCCACCCCATTTACCACCCTGAAATATCGCAGTTACGAGACCAACATGACGTAGTTGTTAGACCAGGTGTAGCTGCTCGTTTCCAAGAACAATGTTTTTATACTCCTTGGAAGAGGAGCAAGGTTTTGTCCCTCAAGACTCAGTTACCTGATCCTAAGAAAAATCTGACAGCCTATTAAAAAGAATTGATTGAAGCTGCTTCCTCGACGGTGATGACACTTGCAGATATCGAAATGTTTTTTGGTCTCCTGGTCCCTGTGGATATTTGGAGACAGGTGCACACACAGGATCATGTCGTGGAACTGGGAGGAACATGGGATCAAATTAAAGATTGGGATGAGGACAGGAAGCTAGGTGAAATGCCTAGGGTGGAGATACTTGCTTTGCCGAACCAAATAGTTACTCATTTACATTCTCTTATTCCACCGAGAAAGGTTGACTGGGGCAAGCTATTGGTTTGTCGTCAGAAGAAAGATAAGAGTGTGTCGGATTTGAGGAGGTGTTTCTGGATTACAGTGGGCAGGATTTGTCTGTTGAGGGTGGTGTCAGGTTATGTGTTAATAGGTTTGTCTCAAATTTGCTTCCTGAAATTGCAACACGATTACAGGCTTCTAAAAGCACATGGTCCAAATCTTTCCCCTCTGTTATTTTGAACATGGCACAGTATTATAAGCCTAGGGAGAATGAGGAGAAGACGGAGAAGAAGCACAAAGAGTTGAAGACTAAGGTGTTGTTATAGCAAGCATCCATGGGAAATGGTAGAGGACGCGGTGGTGGTGGTCCGGCTCGGCAGCTTCCCCGTACAAGCAGGAATGCTGCGCCTGTAGGGCTGAATCAGTGTGCGTATTGTAAAGAGGAGGGACACTGGCATAGCGAGTGTCTTGTACTTCTACAGAAGGTGGCGGACCCCAGAGTACGGGGTTTTCGTGGACGGGTTTGTGGTGCAGGTGGTCAGGATAGGGTTCAGGATGCGGAGACTTCGCAGGGTCATTCGTACCATAATTATTTTGATGACCCCCGAGGTCGGCAGTATTATCATGATGGTTATGACATGGACGAGGTAATAGGGATGTCTTACCGTTAGGGCAGCCAGGGACAGAGTGATGGACCATTTTCGATAACTGTAGATCAACGCGGTCTGTACGTTAGTTCAAATGTGTATGGTTTGGCTAAGTGTTTTTGTTGGTACAGGTGCAATGAACAGTTCTTTTTCTCGTTCCTTGGTCCATGGGGCGGCTTTGTCTGGCCATAATAATGTTTAAGTAGGATTTTCAGGTATACAGGTTGTAAGCCCCATTTACAAACCCCTTGTGTTGACTATTGGTCCTTTCACTGTGGAATCGGCGTTTTTGCTGACATCTAATTGCGGAGAGAATTTGATGGGCTTGGATTTGTTAAGGAAGTTGCATGCCACAACTTATTGTTCCACGGACGGTGTTTACATGACTATTGGGCCAGATGTAGTCCGCGCAAAGCGGTGTTTGTCCAAAGATGCACCCCTTCCCGTCGAATTTAAAGATGTACCATCCACTCTGTGGGCAGCGGGTGACGCAGATGTGGGGCTGTTACAGATACCGCCCGTTTCCATTACTGTTGAGGACAATGCTATTTTGCCTTGCATCCCTCAGTACAAAACATTGCAGGCTGGTTAGCGAGCTTTGTTGCGGATTGTGCAGGATTTGATTAAGAAAGGAGTGATTGAGGAGACAACTGCGAATGTCTGCAATAGCCCTATTCTTCCAATACTTACAAAAGCACCTTTGGGTCCTTCTGATGACAATCCAGATGTTTACCTTTTTGTGATTGATAAGCGCGAAGTTAACAAGATTGTGGTTCCCCAGTTTCCAGTGGATCTGAACATTACGCCACTCTTGACTATGATCCCTTCTGCTAAGTTCTTCTCTATCATTGATCTAAAAAATGTGTTCTTTAGCATCCCTATACATCCTGACAGTGAGTATCTTTTCGGATTTACACTGGCTGGTAGATGTTTTACCTTCTGCTGCGCTCCACAAGGGTATACTGAGAGTGTGAGTATTTATAGTCAGGTATTGAAAGGTCAGCTGGATTCCTTATCACTCCCTACAGGTAATGTATTGCTTCAGTTGCTTCCAACACAGAGCAAGGTTGCAAGGATAGTACAGTAAAAGTATTGCTTCATCTAGCCCACCATGGTCATAAAGTCTCCCTTTCACAATTCCAATTTTGTTGACAGAAGGTCACCTACTTAGGTCCCCTACTGTCGAAGGAGGGTGGGATATTGACTCCGGAACGGATTAGTACCATTGTTAAAATGCCCCTTCCTCAAATTCAGAAAGATGTTTGTGCTTTCATTTGCATTACTTCTTACTGTCGACAATAGATCCCTAACTATTCCATACTTACAAAATCCCTGCTCGCGTTAACCACTAAAGATGTGCATGAACCCCTGCCTTTGACGTCTGAATGTCAGCATGCTTTTGAGCAATTATAGGTTGCGCTTTGCTCGGCACCTGTGCTTGGTACACCTAACTATGTCAAGCCGTTTGTGCTGTACATACACGAGTCGGCTGGTTGTGCGCTTGCAGTTTTAACACAAATATTTGGAGATAAGCAAAGGCTGTGTGCTTACTTTTCTGCTTTGCTTGACCCAGTCACAAGAGCCCTCCCGAGCTGTCTAAGAGCAGTCGAGGCTGTGGCAGTCTATCAGTTAATCGCCGGGGCTCGTACTTGATACCGAACTCACAGTTATGGTACCCTATGCTGTGGATACACTTTTGAATAAGACAAAGATGCTGCACCTCACCAGTGCACGTTTGACGGGTAACGCGCTAACCCTCTTCCAGAAGCATATCACGATCAAACGCTGTGCCACTCTGAACCGAGCCACGTTACTACCCCTCCCTTCTGAGAATGAGGAAATTGACATACATGATTGCATTTTTCAAACAGAGGAAGAGACAAAGGGACGGGTAGACCTGACTGATGTTCCCTTATCTGACCCCCCAAGGGGAACTATATGTCGATGGCTTTTGTTTCAAATTACCAGATGGCACCACCACTGCAGCATACACAATTACAACACTGCACACGGTAGTTGAAACATCACGAGTTCCCTATCAGTCCGCCCAAGCAGCTGAGTTAGTATCCCTTATTCGTGCATACAAGTTGAGCAAGGGACTGACTATCAATTTTTATACGGACAGTCAGTACACCTTTGGAGTTGCCCATAATTTCAGGTGGTTCTGAGCACGGAGATGGTTCCATACTTCCCATGGGACCAAGATCCAACATGGCCAGCCCATATATAGGCTTCTGTCGGCTTTGACACTCCCCAAAAAGTTGGCCATAGTGAAGGGCAGCGCTCATAACAAGGTTACTGATGATGTAGGAAAGAGTAATGCCTTTGCAGACCAGACAGCTAAGGAGACAGTACGAACAAAGATGAAAAGAATGTTTGTAGCAGGTCCCACTAGGTGGGTGCCCGAGGTTGCCATGTTTGAGGACACCCTAGAGGATGTGAAGGAAATACAGAGTGGGGCCACAATACAGGAGTTGGCAGTGTGGCAAGAAAGTACAGCAAGTCTGAATGATGAGGGATACTGGATCGATAAGTCAGGGAAGCAGAGATGGATTTTACCAGATGCATGTGTTCTTCCTGTAGTTACTATGGTCCATGGCCCAGCCCATATTAGTGCTAAGGGCATTTGCAGGTTGTTTGACCCTCTGGCAGAATGATGAAAAATCCAAGATAGCTGCCCATTTGGTGAAGTACTGCATGGTATGCATGATGCACAACCCTGGGAAAGGTACCCCTAGAACACCCAGAAATTTTGCACCACCTACCTTCCCTGTTAAGGTCATCCAGCTTGATTAAATTGAGTTAGATAGGGTCAATAACTTGAAGTACATGTGGGTAGTTGTCTGTGCATTCAGCAAATGGGTTCTGGCTTACCCCACTAAAGAGAACACAGCCCTAGCGATAGCAAAGGTACTCCTAAAGGAGTTCTTTCCTTGTTTGGGTTTGTCCCGTTTGATTTGGAGTGATAATGGAAGCCATTTTATTGCCAGGGTCATTCAGCTAATATGCGCTGTTCTGCACATAAAGCAGAAGTTTCATGCTGCAAACCATCCGCAGTCAGCAGGTTTGGTTGAGAAGTACAACGGTACTCTCAAACTGAAGTTGGCAATGATTCAGGAGTAAGCAGGACTAAAATGGCCAGATGCTTTACCACTAGCTCTCTTGTCCACAAGAACACCAGCTCACTCTAGAACAGGATTGTCACCCTACGAGGTCGTGTTTAGGTGCCCGTCAAATGTCTGGGGCATCCTGCGAACTCGTCGGTTTTCCCAGATAGAGTACCCCCTATTGACAGACCATCTCTATCAATTAACTAGAAATCTGCGTTCTGTTCACCAACAGATTTGTGAAAGTCTCCAACCTGAGCCTAAGGGGCCCGGACATGATATAAGGCCTGACGATTATGTGATGGTCAGACGATTCCAGTGAAAGAAAAGTCTGGAGCCTCACTGGACCTGCCGATCCAGGTCCTCATCGCGACCCGCACAACCATAAAGGTCAACTGCCGAAAGAACTGGATTCATTCTTCGCACTTCTGCAAGGTACCCCTGCCCTTACCCTATGACCAGTGGTTGAGAGATGGAGTAGGGGACTCGGAGTGTGAACAAGTCCCGTGATTCGTTCCTTTCTCCGATGCTTAGCTCATATGGACCCAAACTGACAAAGAGAATGATGAGGTGTTGAATGCGGCGACACCCCCGGAGATCAGAGCTATTGAGTCCGAGCTTTCTTCAGCTGGCCCCTTAGTGTCTAAGCCCTTGTCTATTGACCCCTCTGAGCCTGACCCCCTTTTTAATGATCCCTCCGTGCCTGGAGTAGCTAGGTACAATTTGCGCCTTCGACGGAGGAATAGTGCACCAAAGGAAAAGTCAGATTAGATAGGGATGAACTGTGGAAGTTACCAACTGTGTTAGTGTAGACAGGGACGAGATTGGTGCACTGTTCTGGACATTGTACAGGGTAAGTTGAGTATGCTCTCCAGGAGAGGAGTACATTACCCTACAAAGTGGGATACAGATCAGAGCTAGGACTGAGCAGCTCCACCGCCAGTGCTCAAGAGCGCCAACGTTGATGAACAATAGGAGCCTGCCGGTAGGGCTCTGACGGACACTGGGGAACATTCACCCCATTATCAGTTTTATTATATACCTTTTCTTGTCTCACAACGTACCCGTTTGGTCGACCTATTAAGGAGGAGGGGGAACAGCCATTTGCAGCACCGCGTTTAGAGCGGGATTGGTCCAGATGGTCTGGTTCGTCCACAAAGCGTAAACTAGTTTTTGGAGTGATCGTTGTGATTTCTTTAATAACGGTACTTGGGATAACATGGTTCCTGGAGGAGAAATGTCCAGTGCATTCTTTGGTTGGTACAAAGACTCCCCTCCCGAGCATGTTTTTGTTACTCTGGCTCCACACAAAGGAATGCATAGGTTGTCTTACACAGAAAATGTTATTGTGCAAATGTTGCATCAAGTTCACAATGTGTCCAACAAAACCAATTGCTGGGTTTGCGGGCTGCTTCCCTCAGTGACTTACAAAGTAAAAAATGTGTTGTCTATGTCACTGTCATATATAAGTCGTTGTGAGGGCTGGTTTGAATTGCTTAGCAGGGTACAGCAACACTCCCCACTCTCTACTCTGAGCAAGGCACCTGCTCATTCTTGCACTATGGTATAGAATGTACAATCCTGTCATTGCCCTCCCCTTTCACGCTAGTGTAGTGTGAAAGGGGGCCTTATTTACAAGGCAGTGTAACACTGCCTTGTAAATAAAGCGAAGCACATATCGCCACAGGAACATCACTAAAAGTGGGGCTTGTAATTAGGGCTCCTGGTTTTATGGTATTTATATTTTTACCATTCCCATCTGTATTTATCCATATTTATTCTGGCTAATTTTACCTGTATTTATCCATATTTACTTTAGGTTTTGTGAAAAATGAAGCTGAAATGTGTATATTTCTGCATTTATTTAATCAGTTAATGTACACTCATGCCTGAACGCCTGACAGGTTTTAATGATATATATACACACTCAAATGGTAAAATATGCACTTGTAAGAAAATATGTACATTTTAGTATCAAGGTTGTGCAAATTTATTGCGGTTTATGGCTCTTTAATAAAATCACTATATTTTTTCAATCCCCTTGCCTGTAAATCAGCACAGCTATTGTCTAGGCAGTCATGATTAACAGCATATAGAATCACTCAAAAACAACCCAATTTCTGTTTTTATCCACATTTAAAAATACATATAGACAGTGAAATAAATGGTTTTCTGTCTGTATTTATCTGTAAAAATCCGTAAAAACGGATAACAGGGAGCCTTACTTGTAATATGCCCCCCAGTATCACATTTAGAGGTCCTCCAGCGTCCTCCTCTACTCACATTAATGAGGCTAGTTTGGAAACATTTTTCTTGAAATTCGAATCATATTAAGCAAGGTGAGAATCATGTACAAGTAAAGTGTTTCTGTATGATGTTTCAGATACGGAAAGCAAGGGGCTTTCACTTTATCACTTAATTTGAGTTAATCGGGCTAGTACAAATATCAACAAATTAATTAGTATAATTATGAACTGTGGTTCCAACATTGCAGAGTCCTCCTTGCAGTGGTCAGGCACGCTCACTGCAATTGCTCATTATTACTTTATAGGGGCTAGGCTGACAAAATTTGCCAGGGCTGCTTTGGGGTCCCACCCCTGCCCTGCTGTGCACGGCGGCAAACCACTGGCCTGAGAGCTCCTTACTGGGTTAAAAGCGTGGAGGGCCCCACTCCATGTACTTTGCAGAGTGGCCCCCTAAAGTTTCGTTATGCCACTGATTATGTCTGCCTTGGGATCACATTCCAGTCAAGGAATTCCTGCCCACATTGTGAGATGAGTATATCTTGAATCATGGCAATAGCTGGAGCCTCCTTAAATTGTGCTTTTCTTTTCAGTGGGTTGTGCTCTACCCCTTTGTTTTCAGCTTTCAAATGACGATTATTTAAATTTTGCCATTGGGTGCAGCAGTTTAGGAATGGAGTACGTATAAAGTGATGCTGAAACTGGGGAATACCTGCCTGTGGTGCATATTAGGTGGAAGATCCTCAAATCCACCCTGTGTGGTTTGGCTCGAGATGGAATTGGTTTCTCTTTTTTATCAGATTGTGTTAGTTTTGTTAATCTTCTTGTTCCACTGAGGCTGGTCCATTACTATATTGCCTCACCCTCAGCATGCATTACATCCTCCTGGTGACAGTATTGTTTCTGTGAAGACATCATTGCATATTCCATGGACCCGTTTATTTCCGGAAATGATTCTGGGTAACTTTAACCTACCTTGGAACCAATGCTTAGGCCAAGAGGTAACCATGCTGCCGACATTCCCAAATGGATCCTACACGGGATCAATAATGGACCTCATTATAGCATCGCCATCATCCCACTGACATCCAACTGGTCTGACAACCTGCAGATCCTCTTTCTCCTAGGCTTTTCATCCTCGAGCAATCAAACCAAGATGAAGCTCCGCATATGGATTATGGATGCCAAAAATATCTCATATACGCTCTTGGCTCCATCATCAAATCTACCATCTCCAAAATGGAAATCACAGACTACATCTCAGCCTTTGTGCTACACTATAATGCTACTCTAACCCACAGATGTGTGCCCTTAAGAAGAAAAAGATTAAAGACTAAAAGTTCTCAAACACTGGACTCTGATGATCTTTACTCAGATAAAAAATATATATCCTCTCTAGAGTGCTGTTGGAGCAAAACTCTCTTCCCAAACCCGAAAGCCTACATCTGAACCTCCAACAAGACCTACCATGCTGATATTTTTAAACTCAAAGACTTGTTCTTTGAAAATAAATGGAAAGAAGCAAAAAAACAACCATTAGAAAATACTTGAGATACATAACACACAAAGGTTAACCAAACAACAACGCCCTTACCACCAACTAGTAGTCGGATCTCGCTAGCCCAAGTAGAAGTATTCAAACATTAGATATAAATAGAATGAAAACTTTAACTTCTATGGAATTTCTTACAGATACCATCCCAAAGAGCCTAAAATAATGAATACTCTTATTATCTTATTGATATTACTACTTTAGACTGCATCAGTTTTTTCATTAAAGCAACAAGCTATGCCTTGGACCAGCTACCTCCCAACAATTCAAAATCCTCTATGCAAGCACTTATTTCAGACTGACTCATCATCATAAACTCTTCCCACTGACATGATATTGTACCCACATTGCATACAGAAGGGTACCGTGTTAGACCTGGCACCTTGGCAGGAGTCTCCCTTCCACTTTTTTGTCGCTGTGCCTCATGTGTTTTGCTGGTGTTAGCTGCTCAGAGCACCGTGCCACTGCCAGCCAGTGCCACAGTGCAAGTGCTCCCTATTTAAAATGTATATGTTGGTTGGATTCCATGATTGGCTTATTTGTTTTACTGTCAGACCCCAGTAGAGTGCACCAGGAGTGCCCAGGGCTTGTAAATACAAACGCTGCTGGTGGGCTTGCAGCACTGGTTTTGCCACCCCCAGAAGCGGCCTAGTAAAATGCATCTAGGGTCTGCCATTGCAGAACCTGCGTGCAGGCTGGTACTGTCATGCTGACTGGCAAGTGCACTCACTTGCCAGTCCCTAAACCTTCCCTTAACTTCATGTTAGTCACCCCTATGGTAGGCCCAAGGGCAGGGTGGATTGTAAGCATAAGGTAGGACAAGCCCTGATATGTGTGGCATGTCCTAATAGTGAATTACAGCCATTTTCGTTTTTCACTACTGTAAGGCTACCTGTTCTCCATAGGCCAGAATGGGATGTTAGAATTGTTACATTCTATGATCCTAACAGACCCAGGGAACATGGTAGAAATTCGAGTTCAGTATGCCTGAACTCAGAATAATAAAATACATCTTTTAGTAAAGTTTATTTTAATATTCTGTGTTTGCAAATGCCACTTTTAGAAAGTTGGTATTTGCTTGCCTAACCATTTCAGCCCGCCTCTGCTATGATGTGTATCTGCCTGTCTGGTTTCTGTGAGTGACAGGGCTGGGGAATTCCGGAGGGGCAGGGCTAGGTAGCCTGGTGGTGAACAGAGAGATTGACATCCAGATGGGTGGGAGGAGTGCACCTGGACTCTGAATAGGGCTGTACTCTGCCACCACAATGCTGGCTGCACCTCCTGTGGAGCGGCTGATGTCTCTGCCCTGCACCCTGAATAGAAAGTCAGAGTCATGTCAACAAAGTGCTCAGGAACTGGTTTGGACTGGGCAAAGGCCCCTCTACCCCAGAGGAACAAAGGAATTAGGGGTATAAGTATTGGGACCCTGCTCCCAAGAAATTAGATCCTGCTTGACAAGAAGAACTTCTGCCTGAGGAGAAGGAACTGGGAAAGCTGTAAGGAGGAGTACTGTCCCTGACCAGGGGGATTGGCCTGCAGTGGTTGCCTTGCTGCTGAAGGAGAGGAGAAAGACTACAAAAGACATTATTTCAACTTGTGCTTAAAAAGATCTCCAAGGGCTTGGAATAGAGCTTGCCTCCTGCTGAAGTCTCAGGAACAACAGACTTCTCCCCCCAGCTCCCCAGAGTTCTTTGGAAGTGCCTGCTGCTGTTGTTGGGCCTTCTGAGGGACTGCGTGTCACAAGGAGCTGGAAGCGCGACTCAAGGAGGAGAAGCGTGCCGCCGTCGGAGCTGTTGTCGTCGCATCTCGTAAAGTGTATCGCTGCTGCAGCATCGCATCGAGCGGAAGCGTCTCGCATCATCCAGGAAGTGTCTCGCAATGCCGAAGAAGCGTGTCGCCATCGCAGCCATCGTAGCTGACGCATCGCATCAAGAGAAGAGTCTCGCACCGAGGAAGAAGCGTGTCGCCATCGCAGCCATCGTAACTGTCGCATTGCACCGCATCAAGACAAGCGCCTCGCATCCACGGAGAAGCGTGCCGCCGTTGGAGCTGCTGTCGTTGCATCGCGTAAAGGGCTGTTGCCGCTGCAACATCGCATCGAGCGAAAGCGTCTCGCAAACGTCTTCGAAGAGTGCCGCTGCCAAGGCCGCTGTCGTCCCATCATGTAAAGGGTGACGCCGCTGCAGCTGACGCATCGAGTCGAGTCTTCTCGCAACATCGGAGAAGCGTAACGCATCTGGAAGATCTTCACGTCTTTATTTCTTTGCACCAAAAACTTCATCGCATCAACAACGTTACGACACTTTCGTTGCCCTGCGTGTCGCATCTGAAAGGTACATTGACTTAAAGTGTCGCATTTAAGAACTTAAGAGAACTAAGCAACCTTCTACCATCTAAAGTAACAGTATTGTGTATTTTTGTCGTTTAATGGTCTTGTGGTAACTCTATATAAAGAATCCTTATTTTTAATATAAAACCTGTGTGGTGTTCCTTTGTAGTGTTGTCACTTGGTTACTGTATGTGTTCACAAATGCTTTACACACTGCCTCGGAGATAAGCCTGTCTGCTCGTGCCAAGCTACCAAGGGGGTGAGCAGGGCTTATTTTAAGAGTGTACCCCCTTACCCTGACTAGAGGAAAGGTTCCCTGCTTGACACAAGTACCCACCTGTGCCAACCAGAGAACCCGGATTCTAACATACAGTCATCCTCATTTGGAAAACTCCAGAAGCTGAACCCAATTATAATGAAATGCATTGTCACATGTCTAGCATACTGTTTGAGGGCCAACCTCCTGGAGCATTGTTTTGGCGCACAATTGAACTTGAACATAAAAGACCACTTTAAACCAAACAACATCCAATCAAAGTTCAGAAAAGGGCACATCACTAACATCACCATGCTTGAAGTAGACGATAATGCCCTTCAAACCATTGATGAAGGTGAAACTTGCACACTAGCTCTATGGGATCTCATCAGAGGATTTGATGCAGTCATGATGTGTAAAGTCCTTGAAGAATGATTTGGTATAGGTGGAGTCATTCCAAAGTTATTAAGAGCCTATTTCAGGAAAAGTTAACAAATGATCAAAATCAATGACATCCTTTCTCAACCTCTTTTGTTGTACTGCAAGGCTCCATGGTTGCACCAGTTTTATTCAACCTTTATTTTGAAACACTTGGAGATATCCATGACTCTCTAAACATCACACAACTAAATGTGGATAATACATATACATATCTGAGAAAAAAGAACACTGGCTTAGCCACTCGTTTTAAACAAAATGTGGACAGTATCCAGAACTGAAAGACCCAGAACAAAACGTAATTAAGCCCCACCAAAACCCAATTCATCCTCATTGCCTCTGACCCCAAAAATGTCACAGCTTCCACATGGCTTGAGAAAGTAAAATGTTTGTCTCACCTAATGCCAAATTTCTCTGGATTTCTCTTAACTGTAAACTGAACATGAGTGCATATATTAAATTCACAACTTAAATCTCTCAATCTCTTGCTTCACATTCTAAGATCAGTTAACCCCTTGGGTGCTATCGACATGACCCTCCTGTCAAAAAAGCTCATCGATCACTGTTAATAGGGAAGTCATGTCAAAGCACTCAGGCTGGGAATCCCTCTAGTAGTAGCACCTGAGGGACTTATATCTGCAATCCTCAGTTTATGATGCAAGGAAAAGGTTTTGCCTGCAGCCTTAGGCTTTTTGTCTGTTGTTGATTATGATCAGTGCCAAACGTGCGCTAATCTCATCATCTGTGGATGTGAAAGCAGCCAGAGCTAAAGCAGCCCGGAGCCCATCCACCCCAGGGTTCCAGACAGCCTTTTTACCCCCTAAGAGCGATATTGTGGACTTTATTACCAATGTGTTCACCCATGGAGGGTCAGAATGTACGACCAGACATGAGTCATTACATGTTTTGTGTATGATTTGTGGGAACCCATATTGTTTGGGACTTCCCTTAGATAGTCTTTCTGTTCTCCTAGGAGGCATATTGAAGAATTTACCCACAGTCTGCCAATGCAGGGGTCTAAAAGCACTGCCAGACGGCAGGGATCCATTTTTTATATTATGGATTTTGTTGTATATTATGTACAACGTAGGCGGTGGCCCGTATTGGTTTTGGACTGCACCCCTACCACCCACAAACTCAGAGAGTCTTTCCGTCACCTAAGAGGCATATTGGAAAGTATATCCCCAAACTAGTCATTCAAGCAGACAGAAAGCACCGCTATACACCGGGGATTACATTTTTATACTATAAATGGGTTGGAGGGTGGTTTGTATTCGCATTGGTCACAACTATCTACTCCAAGAGCCTTCACAGTCTTTAAGCCCATTAGGAGGCATCAGTTATTATGTATGGTGTAGAGGAAGGCCTGTATTGGTGACAAGCCACAGCCATCCAACCCAGGGGTTCAGACAGTTGTTCTGCCACCTTAGGAAGCATATTGAGGAGTTTATCCCCAAGTCACTCACCCAGAAAGCAAAGCACACCAGGGATTTAGTTATTTTATCATGTGTGGGAGTGACCTGCACTGGAATCAGGCCACACCCTTCACCTCCGGGGCACAGATAGTCTTTCTGCCTCCCTGGACCAAAACTGGGAAATATGTCCCCAATCTGCTCACCCAAAGTGGCAGACAGCATCCCTAGACATCAGTGATTACATTTTCTTGTTATGTATGGTGTACTCTTATTAGCATCAGGCTGCAGCCCTAACCCCAGTCTTTCTGCTCCCTGGGGATCAGACTGAAGCTTACTTCTTAGCAGCTGGGCATAAAGCATTCTAGTATACCAGGGTATGTGAAAACATGTAAAGAAGAGATATAGGGCGGGGACTGCCCCATCCTGTCATTAGGCTACCCTGACGCCCCTGGCCCTACACAGTTTTCCTGTCCTCCTGGAGAGGAAGAATGGGGTTTAAGACCCTCTCTGCTAGGCTGAATGTCAAACTGTTGTCCATAGAAATCCTAGTTTACTCTCACTTGGCTTGGGGAATAGCTACAGTACTTGGGCTTTAGGATGGATGTTACTTTGGAAAGTCTACCAACCCAGGGCATTTCTGAAGCCTAGAGTCCCAGGGGGAACCAGAGGGGTGTGGCTTGCATGCATCCAATCAAACAGTAAAACCCACACTGTCCGGGGAACTTTAAAACTAAGCCTAAAAACACCCATTTTACTTTCACTTGAAAAGTGACAACTGCAGTGACTGCGGAAAGGGTTGGCTGTCACCTAGGGAATTAGACCAGCCCTGGGTTTATGTAAAACCTAGAGACCTGAGTAACCCTCAATGGTGTGGCTTCCATGTATCGGGGCATACTGTCTTACATACGTCAAAACTGCACCTAAAAATTCTCTCTTTCTATGTCAGATGGCTGCAACATTTGGGGCTGGGGTTGACCATCACCCAGACACTGTTGGAAATCTGGGTGCTTCTGAAAACGGGAGGCCCAGGGGAATTGGTAATGTCACTTGCGTGATTCTCAGCATGATTTCTTACCTAAAAAGTCTGCACATGTCAAAGTGGGTTAAAAATGCAATTTTGCTCAATATATGTAACAAAAATCTCAAGCACTCAAATCCAATGGCAGAAATCTTACCATTCAGCATCCTTAACAGTCTCCCAAGAAAAAAAAGACCTCGCATGCATGGGTTGACTTATCGCAGGTGATAGAAGTGTACTGTAAACACAGTACAATTTTGTTAATTTCCTATTTGGTACAATATAAATATAGAGTTTCATTTTCACTGGGAGAAGTGTGGAATGAAAGAATTTAGGACTTTTGCTGTTCACTCATAATTTACACATTTTTTTCGTCACATAAATATAAGGAAATTCATTTTTTTCTCCCACTTTCTGACATTTACTAGGCATTCTGAGTAAAAAAAAGTGATGGGATCAACGCATATTACGCCATCCTGGACTGCCCTGGGTGTCGAGTGTTTTAGGAGATTTCACTGGGTGCCAGCTGGTCCCGGGCCCAATACTGCCGTCATTCGCCATGGAAAGTGCAAGGAAACATGATTTTGTTTTAGAAATGTTCATGACATTTGCAGGGCATTCTGAGTACGAAAATATACTTGGTTCAGTGCAAGCCATACCACCCTAGATTCTCTTCAGTCTCCAATTTTTGAAAGGGCTCAGGATGCTAGCTGACCCAGAACTCAACTAGTTCAGTCTACCCCATGGACATTGTGATGAATGTGGGTGTATTTCAGGTATAACTGTGATTATTGCAAGGTATTCTGTGTTAGAAAAAGTTGTGAGATGGACACAAGGTTCACCAAGTGGAAATTTTTAGTTTAAAAAATTGTCTGGGGTTGGTAGGTGATCCTGAGTGCCTGCCAACCAATCCCCCAAATACTGTAGCTACCTTCAGCTTCAGAATGATTGCAATTCGAAGGAAAAAAACTTGATGTTTCCATGTGGCATTTTGGGGGCTTTCTTGTCCCTAGTTGGTAGGCCCACTCACAGATGTGGGGTACCTTTTTGAATGGGAGACATGTGGGAATGCTAGGTGGTAATACTTTTTTTGGATGCTAGCAGATTCCAGAAAGTTCCAATGGAGAAATATGTGGAAATTGTGTGATTTCAGTCACAATGTGAAGTTTGCAGAGCATTTAAGGTAAAAACAAAGGGGGTGGGGCAATAAACCACACGACCAGGGATTCCCTCACGTGTCAAAAGATTTTCAAAGGTTTCTGGGGATGGTAGGCTATCCCAGATGCCTGTCAAATCACAAGAATCAATACAATTCAAATACAGATGCGTGATGTTGATTGTTTTAGGGCGTTACCTGTTCCTTTCAATAGGCCCACTCATACATGTGGCTTATTGCTTTCATCAAGAGATCTTTGGTGATCAGAATACTAGCACTTTCATTATTACTGTATTATCTATTGAATGTTTCTACATTCTTGGCCTCCAAATGCAAGTCGCAGTGGAAAAAGAACTATTTCTGTCAAACATCATCTGTATCACATAACATTTATTATGTGTAACGCCAAACACAAAGTGATACAAGTGACCCATAATCCTAACCTCAAATTCAGTGGGAACTTTTCAAAACGATAGCTTTCATTCATGCTCTTTTTTATTCATTAGATTTTACCGTATAAATTGATTCATTGTCGAAATGCAATGAAAAAGTATTATAAGCTGCAACTTAGGGAGATGAGTCCTTAGTGTAATTTGTACATTTTATTTAAGCATAGCCATTTCTCCCTGTTTTTATTACTTAGCACAAAACAGATGGGATTAGAATTATCCTTGTACACATTTAAATGAATTTTTAGTTTTATTTACCAATTTGAATTGCCTTGTCCAAAGTAAGCTCCTTTCCACTCAATAACTTCTCTTGAATGTTTATATGACTTGTCTTAGTAACAAACTGATCATAATAATTTCCTCATGTAAATCTCCCAGTTTACAAATGGGAGGTAATGTGAGCAACACTGTGACAAATTGTTCACTCGTCTCTCCTGGTTATTGTCCTGATGAAGAAAACGTTTACCGTTCAACCACAATGTTAGCATTGGCTTTATAATTTTCTTCCAATTAGTGCATAGCTTGTGCAGATTCATCATGAATGAATTAACCCCTTCAGTGCCCGCCCCTTTCCCCGCCCTGTGCCGGCCGTTTCATTAGCGGGCGGGGTTTATGATGAGCTGGTCTCGTCATGGGCACAGCGCAACCGCGGCCCATGACGAATCGCACCAAGGCGCTAATTACAGTTAGTCTTAGGAAGAGAGGAGAAGGCAAGGAAAGAGTTTGCGGACTGACCATTAGAGGGTACATAGCCAGGTCTTTGAAGGCCTTGCAAAATGAAGGATGAGATTGAAGACTGGAGATCAAATGAAGAAGCAATTCCCACAGCTTGGATGCAGCCACTGAATAGGCTGTACCTCTCAATCCCTATTTTCTGTACCTGGAACAACTAGAAATGTTTTTCCTGAAGAACGTATCGGTCTAGAAGGAGTGTAGCATTGAAACAAATTCCTGAGTTGTGCCGGACCTCTATTGTCCAGGGCTTTGTGAACCATACAAAGAGCCTTAAAGGTAATTTGTTTGTTCACAGGTAGCAAGTGAGCTCTTCCTTGTTCCACTCCATATCATCCCCACCCTGAGCTTTTCTTCCAGTTATTGGTAATTTTTTAAGACCTTCTTTCCTTCAACACCAATGATATGCTTTAACACTGCTAATTTATATTTTGGTAAATAGATCATCACCCCTACTGCCTCTGGATATGTCCCAAAAACATCCCTAAAGTATTCCTAAAGCATTGATGGTTTTTCAAGTGTCAAAAGGATCGCTTAGGAAGGTATACCATACATCATCATAGGTCCAGTGATCTGCATATTTAGTTGTTTTGCTTCTGTTCGCAGCACACTTTGGTACCTGATGCCTTTCGAGCATGTCCTTCTTATTGTTCAAAGTATCCCTTTTTGTACTCACTAACTTATAAAGTGATGGGTGTAGATCATAGTAAACTCAGTAATGGCTTCCTGAGTATTTTCTCTATCTGATGCTGTTAAATTGCTGCTGTAGAAAGAGTCGAACATTTTCCCATATGAGTAGTTTCCAGTGGTGGTTGGTGGATTTTGAAAGTGGTGTGGCGGGATTTATGTGCCTGAGTATAATGAGCAAATGCAGGGTGTGGGGGGTTACCCCCTACAAGAAAATTGTGAACAAATTGATTCAAATGGTGGATTTGACACCAAATATTTACTGGAGATTGTTGAAAAAAAGGGGATGCAAATATAGCATTTTAGAGTACAAGTGGGAAGAAAACGTCAGAAACAAGTCGAAGATTTGATCTGCTTGCAAAATGACCCCCTAGCAAAGCACACCCAACCAACACTTTCCTACCTGAAACACATCTCTGCCTCTTTACTGTATTGGTTGATCAAGTCATGAAGGCCCAGACTGTTGGTAATACCATACATGGCAAATACTTTAAAAATGTGATGTGAAAGACAGATTCGTCCATTTCATTAAATCCTTGAAGTTTTAATATTAGCCAGACAAATAGAAATAATATTTCACCTAAGTGAGTTCAGTTTGGAAAATATAATATGTATATACTATAAATTTACACAGACAGACGAGCCATATAACAACACAAATTGAGGTGCAATGCACCATTTCATAGCCCCTCTATCACATGTGTTTCATTTCTTTAATAGTGCTACTCATCCCAATGTAAGGTGTCAGAGAGCATTACATCATACACAAATTACAGAGACAATGAATCATATAGGTGTGTAATCAGTATATAAGAAATGTTACAAAAGAAAATGAGGACTACAAGGTGTGTGAGTCACATGCCATCCATCCCGGTGGGCATTAAATGTTAAGAGTGCATGGCCTGGAGGAATACAACTGTAGGATTTGAAACATAATGCAGTGATTGGGATTTAAAGCATAAGACAGCAACTGGTGTTGCCTTTACTAATAAGAATGTATTACATTTTTACCGTATTGTTTAGCAATCCTAGACTAATGAACGTTTGTGGGGGAAAACTATAAGGTTCTGAACCGGTGTTTTGCAGTTTTTATGCAGCTGTTTGATGATAGCTCACAGCGTACTGTGCTATACTAGGGCTGTAACTTATGAACTACAGGTAACAAAAGTTTCGCTTTGACAAAAGCAGTAACCCACTGAGCTATCCACATAAAATACAATTATGTGACCTAAAGTTTTTTTTGCAGTTTTATATAGTGCAAACTCAACCCAAATGCATGGGAGTGCTTAGTAGGCATGGGAAGATTAAATGATATGCCCAGAATCACAGGATGTTGAGCTGACACCCAGACTCGAACCTGACTTCCCAGCTGCGACTGCAGCAGCTCTGGCCTTTGTGCCACATCCTCTCCCTGTTACATTATGTGGCTTTGCAGGAGGCACATTAATCCTGTTCCCCACTATAGGTTCAGTTAAAACTGCAATAGGGGCGTAACATCGTTTTAGGGGGCCCCATACCCTCATTCTGACACCAGTCATGCCCAGTGTTTAACTATGTGACACACAGAGCTCTGCTTCATGAGCTTTATGCTACTACTCTCCTTAAATAAATACTGATAACCACAAATGATCAACATACACTGTAGTCAGAGTGACTATAGAGCACATTAAAAGCTGAATTCAGTGTTCTTGATTTTCACAATGGGGTTGATGTGCTCACAGTGGGACCAATTCACAGAACTAATCTGAGACAAAATCCTAAAGTTACTACTTTTGGTATTCACAGAAGGCATTTAGTAGTAGTAAAGTTAGGATTCCTAACTTTACTACTATTAAACTGAGACAAAATGCTAACTTTACGACTTTCGGTATTCACAAAAGGGATTTAGTAGTAGTAAAGTTAGGATTCCTAACTTTACTACTACTAAATGCCTTCTGTGAATACCAAAAGTAGTAAGTTTAGGATTTTGTCTCAGATTGCTTTTGTGAATCGGGCCCAGTGTGTGTCCCAGTTATTTCTGAAATTTAAATCAACAGACATTCTAAGGCTACGTAGCAGATTATTCTGTGAAGCTTGTGCAAATGCAAATGAAATCTACTATAGAGGCATTATTTCTTTGTATCAGCAAATCCTAAATTCCTAAAATGTATGTGCCAGCACTGTGCTGCTGAAAGGCTTCATTGGCCACCGAAGGAGGCGCACCCACTATATAGCCTCTGCAGTGAACCCACTCCAACTCAGCCGGCTTCTCTTCAGAAATGACAACTGTTAGGTTGCATTTTTTTTTATTTCTTATGAGGTCAACTAAGTTTGTGGGCACATGCAGTTTAGTTTGTAGTGTGCAGTGCGGGCTGCAGGGGCCTTTGTTACGCCCCTGAACTACAACTAAAGAAAACTCAGATCAGTTTCACCTACATTATTCACCAGCCTTATTTTGGCATTTTTATTATCCACTGAGAATTGCTGGGAAGTGGGAACAAGGGGAGCTCTACAACAATAGATAGCTTTCTTTACCTTTGAGGTCTGGCGTTTATCAACTCAAGCACTTTACTTTTGTACATTATATATACACAAAGAAAGGGGATCATACACCTCAGGGCCCAGCTGTTCCCTTGGCTCCATTGTCAACCTTAGGAGCCCAATAATTTAAATGCACATTAGGTGCTTTGAGAGGCCTAAATGAGGGGCTGCCTGCCAGGCGTGCCTCATGTGACAAGACATGCTTCTGTGAGTTATTAGCAAGATGAGAAACACTACAAAGCTCATGACATAATATAAACCCACCCAAATTCTAGTAAACTTCACACAAAACTTCACACAAATTTCACTCACCTACTTATTCTCCCTGGGCCTGTTGACTGGACTACAGTCAGTGCTTAATTTGAGCCTGTGGTTTCATGTGCTCGGCACTGGCACTTATTTGTCAACACGGACACTTATGACAGCTGCCACATGGTGGCGCTGTTATTGTAATTTAGAGATCAGCAGAACAACACCTCTTTATTAATTCAATGTACAATACATCCAATGAACTCCTGCCACCAAAGCCATTCTTATTGCTTTGCGGGCCTCAAATAGTCTGAATTGTCACACTTGCAGCAGTGTGATGGTTCGAAGTTACTGTCATTAGCAGCGCTTGTACGGCCAATGGGTACTTCAAGCTGCAGCAGCCTCCCGACAAGGGCCCTGGGACTTACGTTTTTACAAATTAAGCACTGGTGGCACAAACTAATAATCCACACTGTAGCTGAACCTCGAAGGGAGCTGCTGGAGTCCTCCCCCAGACCCCAGACCACCTATCATAAGAAAATCAACAGGAGTTTCTGGGTCTCACTGGAAAAGGCAGAGGCCACTAACACACCTACTACATTGTCTCATACGGCCTGCCCTGCCCCCAGTCATTGAGATTAATGGAGGTCTTCCAACCCCTCCGTGGGCCATGTGAATAACGCCAAAAGTAAATATTTATTCCTATCAGTATCACACACTGTGCCCACCAGTGTGTCATCATCACTGCCCTGATTTATGCCTCCAGGTCAAGGACAAACCTTGCCCAGCCAACACATGCGCAGGGTCATCCTCTCCCACCCCCTAAACCCCCCACTGATTTACACATCTTTGACACTGAGCAGCAAGCACAATTCATTGCTAGCAGCTCGGTGTTTCCTCTCACCCTTTTGTTACTTTCACATGGTGGCAGGGCGACACCCATCTCTCCCCTTAACACCAGCCACACCTGGAAGTTTCCTTGAGGTCGAATGATTTGAGGATGGCTTTTAGCTTCACATGCTGTATTTGATTTTTCTCTGAGATCGCCTTCAGCAAATTAAAAAAAAAAAGCATTTGCAATGCAATAGGTCACGCATTTACGTGAGTTTAAGCTATTTGCATTGTAAATGACAATGCGTTTTATTTATGTTTCAAAAACCATAACATATATAAAAGGCATGGTCATTTGCAATGCCAACAGCGGAAACTTACGTAAATGCGATACCTGTTGCATTGCAAATGCTTGTTTAAATAGTTATAAAACTGCCCCCCAATACATCCAGGGTTGTGTGCCTCGTGTGGATCCCAGAATGTTGTCTTACTCTCAGGCCCCTCAAACCTAAAACTTTGGTACAAAACATGCATTTTTAAGCACATTTATGTGGGGAAAAGATCCCGAGTCCATGGGGATCCACACATTTTTTACCACCCAGCACTCCCACACTTCTGATAAAAATGCTATCACACTTTCGTGTGCGTATTCCTAGTGTATGACGCTCTGGTAGCAGAATGTTTTTTTCTCATTTTTTTTTCTCTGCTATGCTTGTAAAAAATAATTTAAAAAATCTGTTGCACCAGCTTGCCAAGGACAGGACTATTGGCTATGCCAACGCCCGTTCTCGTTTCGGAGCATCCATTTGCCAGCCTAATTTGTGCAAGACGCGAGGTTCAATGGATACTACCATTTAATTTCAGAGGTCTAATCCTTTAAATTTAAAAGTCTTCTTTTTTTTAAATTTGTTTTATTGATTTTCTTAGTACAAAACAATTACAAGTCACAGCAATGCATCTTGCCAATTCGCACAGTACCCAATATGACCATGTGTCACATTAACATCAACGTACTTCTGGATGAACATCATGATACACAGCTAACATCACTACATAATCCAAAAGCTCCCAGGTAATGGCAATGTCAATAGGCTTACAAGTACCCTGAGGTAAAAGACACCAACATGCATGTTAAACACAATTTAAACAGTCGGGCTGACGTGCGAACCTGTCGGTGGGTCCAATGCCACCCAGGTCGGGAGTCTCGTTGTCAGCAGTCATAGCAGTTAGCAGGTAGGTAGTGTATAACTCCCAAAAATTATTTGGTCTGTTACGTGGAGGAAGTAGCTCACTGTAAAGCTCAGTCTGCGTGCTTCAGTATGTCATGTCATCTTTCCATCTCAAAATTGTCGGTAAAGGGCCCCTAAACCAATTAATCGCAACCCTGCATTTAGCCATCAACATCCCCATGTCTATCAAATGCCTCACCCCCTTCGGTAGGAGTTTACAGTATCCTAGTAATGCTAGCACTGGGCCTGGTTCAAGAACTAGCTTTGTGATATGGCTCAATTCCTTAAACACCTCCACCCAGAATGTTGAAATGCCTGGACACCCCCAAGCCAAATGGAGAAAGTCAGCTACCTGCGCCCTACAGCGGTCACATGCCCCACTATCCTGCAACCCATATCTGTTCAGTCTCTCCGGGGTGTAGTATACCCTGTTCAGGTATTTAAAATGCACCAGCCAGTGACGGCCGTTAAGGGAAATGCGTTTCGTGCTCGTGCAGCAATAGGTCCACATGACGTCATCTATAGCGCTGCCACGCCAAATGAGCCTTCGTGTACTGGTGCGCTCTGTGTGCCATAAATATGCTATATAGTCTGGCAACCATGCGTTTCGGGGATGCAGCACCTATAATGTACGTTAACGCTGACACCTCTGGGGGCTCAAGATATTCTTCCCCTAGCAATTCTCTAAGCGCCTGCCTGGTTCTGTGGAATTGGAATCTGGTCAAGACGGTGGAATGGTGATCAACATTACTAAGTTCTTCCCATACCTTGCAGACTTCCCCTGTTAACAAATCCCCAACAGTGTGGACACCTAACGTGCCTAGTGCTTTTGTGACTCCCTTTTCTTTACAAAGAGCTATCCAGGTGCACCAATCCAGAGGAGCTTTCGGTGAATATAATATAGCTCCCGCCTGCATCTGTAGAAGCTGATGCCAGGCATTTGCAGTGGAGTTAATTGAATCCAAGATACAGGCCCTTCGGTCAACATTCTGAAACAGCATTGCAGGCAGTGGCAATGGTGCAGCCACCTCCGTCTCTATCCTAAGATGCGGAATATCAGGTGAGCCATGTATCGAGTAGTGGGCATGTGCACATTGTGCAGTTCTATAATACAGTTCAAAATCCGGGGCTCCCAGCCCACCCACAGAATATGGCAAAACTAGGATTTGCCATCTAACTCACGGATGCTTACCTGCTCACGCCAGCCGGACCATCAATGTCGTAAGGCGACGAAAAAAGGCCTTTGGGAGTACCATGGGGATATTCGTGAATGAGAATAGCAATCTCGGTAGCACCACCATTTTCATGATAGATATTCCACCCAACACCGACAGGGGTAGCTTAATCCATCTCTCCACGTCATCCTCCAACTTACTAAAGGTCATCCCGTAGTTTTCCTGGAAAACTGTCTCGGAATCTGTGTGGATTCTAATGTCTAAGTATCGCACCGCGTCCGTGGTCCATACGAGGGGGTAATCAAGGACAAATTGAGAAGTATTCGGCATAAGATAGAAAATAATTGACTGGGACCAGTTAACCTGGAGTTTCGACAGTCCGCCAAAGCGCACCACCTCCCGAAGTTTTGAAGGCAGGGTAGCAGCTTTGAAGGCAAGGTAGCAGGTTTGAAGGCAGGGTAGCAGGTTTGAAGGCAGGGTAGCAGGTTTAAAGGCAGAGTAGCAGGTTTAAAGGCAGGGTAGCAGGTTTGAAGGCAGGGTAGCAGCCTGAAGGCAGGGTAGCATGTTTGAAGGCAGAGTAGCAGCCTTGAAGGCAGGGTAGCAGGTTTGAAGGCAGGGTAGCAGGTTTGAAGGCAGGGTAGCAGGTTTGAAGGCAGGGTAGCAGGTTTAAAGGCAGAGTAGCAGGTTTAAAGGCAGGGTAGCAGGTTTGAAGGCAGGGTAGCAGCCTGAAGGCAGGGTAGCATGTTTGAAGGCAGAGTAGCAGCCTTGAAGGCAGGGTAGCAGGTTTGAAGGCAGGGTAGCAGGTTTGAAGGCAGGGTAGCAGGTTTAAAGGCAGGGTAGCAGGTTTGAAGGCAGGGTAGCAGGCTTGAAGGCAGGGTAGCAGGCTTGAAAGCAGGGTACCTCTCGAGTGGTCACGGGAGCAGCTGAAATGCTGCTCTCTGGTGCATGCTGAACTGACGTAAAAAAGAGTAGTGCGGAAGTGGAAGGAATGTTTCCTAGAGTGAAGGTTGGAGGTTCAACATGTGAGGAGAGATTTGTGTAGCAACAGTAGCAGAAAACGAGGGGTGGTGGTGCAGGGAGGGGGATGTATACGATGGCGCAACCCAAAGATTTCAGTAAGGATGACGGGGGCGCATGTTTAATTGCAAGTGTGTTGATTTATTATTTAAGGGTGTTATTGGTATCATGACACCTTTCAGGCATTCAAGTATGACTGTTCATTTATTAATTAAATAAATGTGTAAATATACTAGCTACAGCTTATTTCATTTTCAAAACCCCAAATAAATCTGTAAAAACATATAGACATAATAAAAAACAAATATGGATAAATGCAGACGGACCTGGGGAAAAAAAAACATAAAACAAGAAGCCACAATCATAACGATGAGCTGTGGTCTGCCTCTGATTGGACATGGACAGGGTGCAGGTTATTCTGCTTCAGGTACGCAAATCCCTTGAATAATTCTTCCCTGCAAAGTACACGGGATGGTGGGCAGGGTATCTCTACGTATATGAGCCCCATCTCGGTTCCAGAACATTCATCCCCGCCACAAACTCCACTGAGTTTTATGATTCAGACCCCAAGCGCATGAATCAGAGTTCAATATCGGTAAAGGCGGCAAACCTCTGTATCCGCGCTGCTGCTTAGACATTAGCTAAGAACTGACTCAGCTCCGCGTTGCAGATGTTTATGGCTCCGAAGGCTTCGATGTTTCTCAATCCACTGCGTTTCAGGCGATGTGTTACTCGAGTAAGAGTCTTTTTTCCATGTCGCCGCCCTTGTCCATTAGATGAAAAAATCAGCATCAAAAGAGTCAGGACCTTTCCAAACTCTGCACGTTAATTACAAACATATTTTTCAGCGCGAGTCCTGGGGGTGGACTCCTACGAAGGATGCCTGACTGCAGCCCGTGATCCGGAGGGTAAACTAAACTTCCAGTCTGGCTCTGTTGGATAAAGTCCAGGAACCTTGATATGATTAATCAAAAAAAGGAGGAAAAGAAACCAAGAGGAGGCCGGGCAAACCACACGGGAAATAGAACATTTCAGAGCTGTGCCGAGCTCAGGAAGTAATGCTGTCATATGGAGGGGGGCTTTTAAAATGAGGGTTCCATCTATCGTAATAGCGCTGGCAGCTTTTCCCCCTGAAAGACGTGTTTTACCATCGTATTTTCGCTTCAGCACCTACATTTCTCTGAGGGAAACACCTCTCGCTGTTGTTAGACTGCTGTGCATTTGAGGAGCAAAATCTCACCCTGGCCAGAGCGGGTTTATATAATGCAAAATAAGAGGTCCCCTACTACTTAGAAATAAAGGTTCCTTAAGGTAGGGACACAATCAATTAGTGTACACGTTTAAGGCAACCAACTATGGATATGAATATGAGGTTGATCATAAGGTAATGATGAACAAAGAACCAAGGCAACAAAGTGTATATATCAAAAATACAAAAAGACATTATTTTTTTTTGCCAAAGGACGACTTAAAATATTCATACTCTCACATTCTTGTCCATCAATCTCTCTATCATTCAAACAAAAACATTAAACATTTGACAATGTATGCAGTAAATCAATTGACACAAACATATTATGAAAAGATTCAAACAGAACAATGTGGCACAAATTCGAATGACTGGTAATGTTTCTAATTGATTTACCACATAAATTGTCACATTTTTTTATGTTTTTGTTTGAATGATAGAAAGATTTATGGACACGAATGTGAGAGTATGAATATTTTAAGTCGTTCTTTGGCAAACATATTTAAATAAATTGCCTTTTTTGTATTTTTGATATAGACACTTTGTTGCCTTGGTACTTTGTTCATCATTACCGTATTATCAACCTCATATTCATATCTATAACAGAGCGGGTTTATATTCATGAGCCGTGCATGTCCATACAGCAGTCGTTATGTTAGCCAACATATTGGGCCTTAGCATTCCCCACTTTTGCTGCACCAGGGGTGCAAGGGGGCTCACCTCTTGAGGGTGATTGATGGGTAGCCTTAACCATGGCATTAAACACTACCATCATGCCAGGATCCAAGTGTCATTGAGACTGAAGGGGGCAAAGGCTGTCAGCTGGCCAGAAGCATCAGTCTTTAAGGTTGAGGGCTCTTTTGGGGTGGCCCGCTGATGTTTGGGCTTTTGGGTGGCCGTGTCTGCTGGGAATGTCAATGGCCCCCGAATATATCATATTGTGCTCCGCTCCTGAAGAAGACATTTAGGATCACAACGTTTCAGGAGATTTGCAAAAGTCAATCAACGGGTGCCTCTTCAGACCATAGTAAGACCCCACTCTGGTCACCACTTTAACTCTGACTGGGGCACAAGACCCAGCAGTTTGTCCATGGGTGAGACATCCGGAGCAGGAAATTGTTGAAAAGCAGGCAGCTACTTCACCCTGCCATGATCAGCGATAAATGGTGCAGGGGAGGGTGGTGGCAGGGGATGGGGTGAAGCCATACAGGGTGCAGTGGAGAGACAGTAGGCAACTAGGGGGCTGCACTTCTGTGGCACTGGGGTCCAGACCAGCCAGGATGCCTTGCAAGGTAAGGGGACGGGGGATAGCTGCCAATCCGTGACAGCCCTGCATTGCCATGAGTGACAAGAGGAACAGCTTTCGGCTGATGATGCTCTGCAGTTTTTAATTACAAGGACTTACAACATGCTCCTGTAGTTCTAGAAAAGAAGCGCAGAGTTGCAGGTGCTCAGACTGCGCACCTTCGCACACCCCTATTGCATATGACCTTCAGGAACCTAAGCAGCTTCCAAACTGCATTTTACTGCAATTCCTTGGTCAATAATTAGGCCATAGAGTCTGACATGGGACTGAAATAACTCTCCAATACTTATTTTTCAAACAAAACTGTGACTGCTGTATACCTGGGAACAGAGGGCCAGAAAGATGAAAGCATTCTGTGTTCACACACCCTGCAATTGGCGAAATCACAGGGTTTGCAAAAGTATTTCTTACAATGTACAGAACTCATTTTGCAAGTGGGAAGTGTATTTCGGACTGACAAAAGGGCTTAGCGAGCCAGACCACAGTGCAATTGGGAAGGGATGTGAACGGGGCGTTCTTTCCTAATTGCTTTCGGGTATATTATGTATCAATGGTTTGCGACCGCAATTAGTGGCTGCAAACCAATGACCAGTTGTCAACACCGCAAAGGAGTTGGGGACTCATTCGCCGAAGAGGTCCCTATAGACCCCACCATTCCCTTTGAGAATCTTGTCGGGTCACCTCGGGGGAAGCAGGCGGTGCTGACCACTGCCTGCTCCCCTCATGTCTTCCCAAACGGTAAACTTGTTTTTGAAGCTGTGCCTGTTTTTTAAGGAACACCGGCTGTTTGAAAAAGTTTCCGTTTGAAAGTACAAACCCGGAGATGGTGCTCTATCGCTCCTTGCAGGCCACAATCACTGTCATTGCAGCCAATCACAGAGGGTTGCAACTTGCAAATAGGGGCCTGCCTAAATAACACCCATTAGGCATGTCCTTCTGCGACCCCCTACAAGTGTAGATTGTGCGACCTGACCTATTAGAACCTAGATCGCATCTCGAAATCAGAGCCAGGTCACAAAACGTCTGTGTGAATTTTGTGACCATATTTTGTGGTCTACCTCTGTGCATCCGGCTCACTGCCCTGCGCACTCCCTTTTCCCACCTTCTGGCTGTCCTTATGGGAAGTTGTCCGGTTGGTTTCCCTGAAGTCGGTAATTATAGCTGCTGCAGAGCCTTCTAAATGAGAGAGTTTGGGGTCGTTCGCAGTCAG